>NC_138079.1:61915000-63115000 GCF_964212035.1 Myotis nattereri
GTTTTCCTCCACATACTTCCTCCCTCTTGTGGCTCTATCACCTTCAAAATATGGTTTCTAACTCATGGTACAAGATGGCTGTTCCTGCCCTCAACATCTTGAGTACAATCTAATTATCTAGAAGAGGACAGAAGGAAGCTCAGAACATAAGGAAAGGATGCTGGGAAGTCTGGACTTTAGTTAGGTAGACAAACTAAAATTGAGGAATTATAATAATAAAAGAAAAAAGCAACAACTTGTTTTCTCCAGAGAATACCATTCTGGAAGCATTTTTGAGGAAAATTAGGCTGGAATAAATTTGTGAGCACTTTTCTTTTTTATGCTTATTCCTATGATTTTATAGAACTTACATAAGTGTCAACTCCTCTCAAGTTTTCTGAGGGGTGAGGTAACAGCTGCAGAATAAAGTTATCAAAGACTAAAACCAAAATTTCTAGCACACCAGGCACTTACTCTCATTTATCTCTTTACTTCTTGCTTGCTAAGTTATGATTAATGTAAAACAAAAAATGTGCAAAGGCCACCTATTTTTCCAACTTCTTGGTAAATGTTTGTCACCATTCTTCCATTTTTCACCCCCACTGCAGAGGGAGGAGAGAGAGAGAGAGGAGAGAGAGAGAGAGAGAGAGAGAGAGAGAGAGAGAGAGAGAGAGAGAGAGAGAGAGAGAGGGAGAGGGAGAGAGAGAGAGAGAGAGAGAGAGAGAGAGAGAGATGGAGGTGGGGAGGGGGGAGATTGGGTCCTCATATGCAGTCACTGCTTTGTGTTCTGTTTGGGTGGAAAGTGAAGGTTCTTCTACTTTTAAAGGGCTCATATCCCAGAGTTGTCCCAATTTCTTTTAATAAGATTCCTACCACCAAATTATCCTCACAGTCAGGAACCTGTTTTGATAATCAGGTCATGTTTATTTTATTTCTGGTATTGCCTCCAACCTTCAGCTAAATGATTCTGCTACAACATTCATGTTAGGTAGACAGCCTAGCCTGTTTTCATGTTCCTCATTCCTCATTTCTTACAAAGTTTTATGTGTAAACTCATCATCTATTTCTTTAATCCGTTTTAACTGCACATCGCTAGACTAATTTATCTGTCTCATTTGGATCCTGGGTGGCCAAAGAAGAGAGCTTTTCTCATTAGGATCACAAGGAGAAGAAATATTACCTTTCCTTCCATTGACATTGTTTTAGTCACCTGGAAGCTTTCAAGTTTATTTCTGATAGCAAAATGGGCATAGATATATAAATAAGTGGCATTAAATTTGAATTTGATTCATCTTTATCATTTTTTCTTGCTGTCATCTGACAGATTGCATCAATACCAGATAAAGGTATATAAACATTCTATATTATTTAGCTTTGATTTTACTCCACAGTTTCACTTATCTACATTATGGTCAGTAACAACTTAATAGAAAAAGTCATTCATTTTTTTTTTCCTCCCTCTGAATGCCCATCAGGAAAGAATAATGCCTCTTTGCCCAATCTAGCTCTCATGGTATCAGAGCATCTGCCTGCCTGCCTGCCTGATGGCACATTAAATTATGCTCTGCCAAGTCTAGGTGTGATATAAATGATCACATGACCCAATACTCAATTAGATAATAATTTTTCTCTAATTGAAAAAGAGAACTAGATGTTTAAAATATCACAATTCTAAAAGCAATTTTAATTCAACCAGAGGATACTTACATGCTTGTACTTTAAAACATCACAGAAGAGGCTTGATACCTGGGACAAACTCTTCACTTAGGGGAGTTTCAAAGCCTGAAAAATAATTATCTATCATATTTCTCCTTAGACATGAAGTCTTAGCAAATCTTGTTTATTCAGTATCTATAAGGTGCATATAAAGTCATGATGAAATTAATAATAGCAGTATTAGTAGCTAATATAGATAGTATTTCTATGTGTCAGGCACTTTACACATTTTCACAATAATAGACATTATGAGTATCTCATTATACATATAAGAAAACTGGGGCAAAAGGGAATAAGTTACCTAGCCCTGATTATCTAGCTAGTGGTGAAGCCATAAATCAAATATGCAATCTGACTCCGGTTTATACCCTTACCCACCGTGCTATAGAGGCCTAAAGATAAATAGTTTTAACATGTTAATCCCCATTGATTTTGTGATTAGCTGGTTTTTAAGAAAAATGCAGTCAGATGGATGATAAGGGGACAGTTTGAGATGAGCATCCGCGCTATGCAGGTGATAAGGGAGAAAAACAGGGCCACGGGGACAAGCCGCCATGAAAAGCACTGAGCCCTCATTCTAGAAATATTAAATACCATCTGTCTCCCAACAACTCATCCATCATTTTATTTATATAAATGCTGTATTTTTTATTTTCAACATGTGTATCTTTGAACTGAGAATAATAAAATTCCTTATATTATTGATGTTTACTAGGCCAATTATATTTCTCAGTTTCTGTTGCTTGCAACACCTCCCAGTGTAGCACAGGCTGTAAAGTTCCTCAATGTGCTATTCACAGATTCTCTTTGAATCATTAATAAATGATAAATGTTAAAAATAATCAACACTAAAACCACCTCCTATTGCACCCCCTAAACACCTCCTACAGTTTTGCTTCATTCTGATGCTTTATTTATAGTCTTGGAGCTAATTTTGAATCCATATGACTATTTCACATCTACTCTAAATTTGAATCAATTCAGCAAATAACACTTTTAAAATGTGGCATCATTTTTTTCTTCCTATAATCGAAACATTAAGTATCAGTTGCATTTACTTTAGCTTCTACTTGCCGTTATATCCTTTAAATTGGAAGGGGAAGACATGAAAAGTATTTAGTCACGTATTTATAATATTTACTGAGTTCCTACTATTTTTGCTGAAGCATAGCACCAGGAGATAGTAAAAATAATATTCTTATGGTAGCATAAAAAGTATTGTAAAATTTTATACTCATATTTAACAAATAGGGCAATATGTCTCCTAAAATGATGACCACCACACAGACTTAAAATTGGTCAGACTTAAAATAGACTTCACACCAGCACTTAGAAGTATAAAATGGGAAAAGTCACTCATCATAAGTATTTGATAAGTACAATATGTAAATAAGAGTGGAATAGAAAAAATACCTGAATTTTTTCTATTGATCAAAGTGAACATGACAATAAAAATGCTATTGTAATTCTAGTTACCTTAAATGCCAATGAAAATTTCCACATTTATATAGGAAATATAACATTTCCTTATATAAGAAAATATAATATTGATAATAGTGAGAGTCAGGGTCCCTCGTATTCTGACAGTAGGAGAGTTTCTTGAAACAACATTTCTGAAGGGCAAGTTCAGGTTATGTATCAAAGTCCTTTCCTTATATTATTGAAGTTATTAATTCACATGTCGATGGTTTTGAGGCTCTACATTCACTTTTCAACATACCTTTTAGTTGGTCCTCATTGCTTTGCTTTTTTATTATTGGTTTCATTAAAACAAATTATTTTAAGATATTTTTGGAAAGTAATACTTAGCATAGATGATAAAGAAAGGGGATAATTAATTGGAATCAAATATTAAATTTCAATTCCAACAAAACTTCCATATATCAAAGTCATTATGATAGTTATAGTAAATAAGGATGTCTACACTTCCTAGATGTTTATAAAGGCATATTGTATAATTTAGAGGTCAAAGGCCAATGAGCTAAGCAATCATGGGAATTAAATCTCAGAATTAATCACTATTATTTAGTAATCTCATAATACCCTATATCTCTCCTTTGCAAAACATATCACTATCATAGTGCATATTATTTTTTACATTATGTGGTTAATGTCTGATCGCATTACAAAAAGCATAGGATATTTTATTGCTTCCCCATTATCTCAGAAATCCAAGATCTACATGAACCATAAAAGTTGCAATGTCCATCAATGGCATTGACATTATTTTTAAGGTGGTAAAAAATGATTTATCCTTACCCCCTTTACACATTTGTTCATCAACAAAAGTCTTTACATATAACATTGAGGAAGTATAGATAAAAAAAGATGCAATGCTACTTTCACGCCACCCAGGAGGATATCCCAAACAACACTCTGCAGAGCCCTATACTACTGGTTTTCACACAGTCCATGGGGGGTCAGGCAGCAGGGTCACAATGGAAAAAATGCCAACTAGCAATTGGGAGTTGGACCTGGGTGTATTTGCCTGTCTTTCAGTTAAAGATTGTAAAACAGGGATTTGAACAAGTAAACAGCATTCAGTTTCAGACTTGGAGCAAATACTCAGCCTACAGAGTTTTCTCATTATTTCAGAATGAGTAAAAAAAAACTTTGATTGAATAAATTAATGTTTTATCACATATTTACATCTATAATAATAAAAGGGTAATATGCAAATTAGACAAGACATCTTCCGGACGTCATTCTGGATGTCCTTCCTGACAAAGCTGGGGCCCGAGGGAAGCCAGCCCAGGTCCCGTGTGCCTGCTGGCAGCCAGAGGAGGGAAGCCCGGGTCCTGGGTGACGAGGGAAGCCAGTGCCAGCAGCCGGGGGAAGGAAGGCCTACTCTTGCACGAATTTTTGTACATCGGGCCTCTAATATATAATAACATACAAATGTTATAATCTGATTATTAAGATTATAATAAAGTAAAATTAACAGTAAAAACAATTATAAATTAGGGAAAACAATTACAACAAATAAAAATAACTGTCCATAATAATAAAAGTGTAATATGCTAATTAGACCAGATGTCTTTCCTGACGAAGCCGGGGCTGCCAGGGAAGCCCAGGTGCTGAGTGCCAGAGGGAAGTTGGTGCTGGCAACTGGGGGAAGGAAGGCCTACTCGTGCACAAATTTAGTGCATCGGGCCTCTAGTAGTAATATAATATTGCTCCAAAAATGGCAAAGGAAAAAAAATACTACACCAAAGAAGATGAATGGTGTAAACAATACAAAAATATTTAACAGGAATATAAACAATAATGAATTAAGATGTTTTTATCTTTCAAGCCCTCACTATTGATAATAGTGAGAGTCAGGGTCCCTCATATTCTGACGGTAGGAGAGTTTCTTGAAATAACATTTCTGAAGGGCAATTTCAGGTTATGTATCAAAGTCCTTAAAAATGGTAGGGTAGCAAATTTGACCCAATAGTTTCTAATTAGAGCAGTGTGTCTGGAACATAATATGAATATATTAATGAGTGAATATATGAAATGTTTAAAAGACTCAAGTATTTTAGTGTTAGGATTCTCTGTAACAAAACTTCCCAAACAATGAAGCAACCACATAAAATTTATATTTATAATCTACCACTTCATTGGGAAACCAGATAGTAATACATCAATAGCTATGAAATTATCTGGCCACTGAGAGCACTGAGAGTGAGGATTTATCCACATTTCATAATATATCTACATCACAACCAAATTTTAATTTTAGAAATTAGTTTCAGATTTATTTATTAAAAATAAACTTGAATCTTTTAGGAGTAGTATCTACTTATAAAACATTCTTTTTAATCTACACATTCCAACTCTAGAAATTTAATTAACTGTAAATGGTAGGTTTTTTTCAGGGGGAAGAGTTAGCAGTACTACGAGACATAGTCCTTCAGTTTATATCTCCAAAAAAATGTTGTTTTCAAGTACACTCCGCCAGAGGACAGACACCCTAAATTTAACTTGCTCCATAGTAAGAAGTTTAAGCATTTTGGGGGAGGATGACAATATTTCATGATTAATTTTATTATGCTAGTTATAAATTCAAATTGCTATTAGAAATATTCCTCAATAATACATCATATTTTAAGGAAATTTTTTTCTGAATGTGATTGAATAATGTTATTTCTTTGTGAGCTAAACCATTTGGAAGATTTTTTTAGGTAACTTCAGAATCATTTTTCTTAAGTTAATGAGAAATCCTAACTTCACTTTTCTGAGGAAAATCAATATAGAAATAAAAAAGGTAAATTGATGCTAAAAAGCATGAATGAAGACATTTGGTTAATTTGAGAAGATAATGAATTTTTAATATAAAATGTTTTGCCTACTCATTACATAAAGTGTTACGTTATCTAAGTTTCTTTGATTAAATGGCAGCAGATAATGTTCAAATAGGTTTTGGGACAGTTTCATTATCATTCCTCAGAATATTAGGGAATGTATTAGATATATTCTTTGACCTTTTGAGTAACATATTGAATTCCAGAATGAAACACAGGACAAGCAGCAATAATTTTCTTTCATATTATTTGAGATATATTGCTTTTCATTTTTCTCCTTTTATCCTAATGAATCCTTAGAAAAATGAACATGCTGTGTATAAAAGACATGTAGAAAGCACTTATCTTGAAGATAGTTTTCAAATCAATCTCCAAATGTCAGGCATAAAGAAGGGCCAATAATTATGTATAAGTGGCCAAAATAGTGAGCGGGATGTGTGTAAGATGTGTAGGTGACTGCTTCTCCTACTTTGGAGTGCATGGGAAACACCAGGGATCTCACTAAAATTCAGAGGTTGCTTCACTAGGTCCAGGATAGGACAGGAGTTTCTCGTACTAACAAGCTCTCAGGTGATGTTAATGCTCTTGATCAACAGACCACATTTTGAGAATGCCCATTTTCTATCACCTCCTTACTAAATTTCAGCTATGGATGAGCACTCTTCAGACTACAGAATTTTCTAAAAAGGTTCTCTTCTGCACCTTTGTAATGAAGAGATGGTTTCCAGGCCAGAGCAGAAGTTTCCTCAAGTCCCTCACAATCCTGGAGAAGCTCTCTCTGAAATTCCCTGCAGGCTTTCCAGCACACGGTAGCTCATGAAGCCTCACTTCCAGCCTAAATGTGTGACCTGTGCCCCCAGAGTCGCCACCAATAAGCACATACTCAATAATTTCTGACTGCAGGAAATAGTAACAAGAGCAAAACAGAAAAGAAGCATGAGGAAGCCCTTGACCTTGGTTTTTTAAGACCCAGTTGCAGACAGAGGAAATGCACAAAAGAAGATAGCTATAATACGAGATTGCTCATGCTCAGTGTCAATTGAAGAGGCATAGAGAGCTTGAGGGTAAAGGAGAAAATGATAACTAAGGGAAATGATCCCACTAAGGAAGGAGAGACACAGAGGAGGTGACTGTATGCAGATCTTAAAGAAAGGGTGAGACCTTCCCAAATATGTGTCCCTTTATAATGTATGTGCACCAATGTAGTCTGAACATTTTAGTGCAGTTTTATAAAGAAACTAGTGGCCCGGTGCACAAAATTCATGCAGGGGGAGGAGTGGGGTGTTCCTCAGCCTAGCCTGCATCCTCTCCAATCTTGGACCCCTCAGGGGATGTCCGACTGCCCTGTGGGATCGGGCCTAAACGGGCAGTCAGACATCCTTCTTGCAATTCGGTACTGCTGCCTCCCAACCGCTCACCTGCCTGCCTGATTACCCCTAACCACTCTGCTTGCCTGCCTGATTGCCCCCAACTGCCCCCCTCCCCTTCTGGTATGATCACCCCCTACTGTCCCCCCTGCCAGCCTGATCACCCCCAACTGCCCTCCCCTCCTGGCCTGATTGCTCCTAACTGCCTCTGCCTCAGCCCCGCCACCATGGCTTTATCCAGAAGGACATCTGGAAGGTCTCCCGGTCTAATTAGCATATTACCCTTTTATTAGTATAGATACACCTTCCCACAGATCCTGCTTGAATATTTTAAATATACTATTCATTCTATAACAGGGCAACTGTAACAGGAGAGATTGAATGGACTTCTTATTAAATGGGCATTTGTAAATTATCAGACTTTTTCACTATGACAAGAGAGTGTCCTTGAAGCATATTATTTACTTTCCTTCATGAGGGAAGAGACGGTATGCAAGGTAGACACAGAGATGCGAGTCCATCAGTTTGTAGAAGGAGACCAGGATGTGGGCCAGTGTGGCCTAACGGAGTTCTCTGACAGAAAAAGGCCCCAAAGATACAAAAAGCAAAACCCACTCAGAGGAAACTGGGAGTTGGGTCTGGAGACCTGGGCTCCTCAGGCAACATGGCGGCTTATGTGTGTGGCTGGTGATGGAATTCTTACAGATCTAGACACCCTAGTATGATGGTTTTGCTGAAGGGACAAATGGATGAATTTAAAACATAAAATAAAAAGAGCAATAATCCTGTCACAAGAGTGAGGCACCACTGTGCCCTGAGCAGTAGCAGAGGGAGGCCACCATTCCTAGAACTCTATGGGACATTCTCCACACATTATGTGCCAGCTGAACGCAGTTGCTATAGTTGCTCTTGTTCTTACCATTCTTGTTATTAAAAGCAACGTTTTGCCCACCCACTCCTAATTAAATATGCTTCTGAAGTTCTTGAACAAATCAGAAGTTCAAGTGAAGGCAATAAAATAAATATAATTGAACTTCCTGCTACTAGGGCATGTATAATTAATTAGAAAAATGAAAAAGATAACATTGTGATTACATAAGGTTATATAAATTACAATTCATTTTTCCACAAGTACATATTGAGTGGCAGGCACAGTACTAAGTGCAAAGATTAAGAGGAGAATAAGAGAGACAAAGACCTTATTCTTATAAATTTTACTGTTTTGAGAGCCAGTTCATAAGACTGATCCCAGAAAAGCTCCAAAACATGTATGGCCACCTGGGTTGAATAGCCGCTGAACTTGAACTGACATGCTCACCTTCTGTTGCCATGCAGAACAATGGAGCCCTCAAACACATTATGAGCTTTCTTCATTTAGTTAAATGCCTTCTACTAATCCTGAAAAAGGAGATAGATGGTTTGTATAGGAGAACAGACCCACAATCACTGCAAGAGGGAAAAAGTGGGGAGGGCGAAAGGGAGGGGAATGTTAAGGTAGTCACATGGCAACTAATCTTTTAACTGCATGCAATATGTACAATGCACTTTTTTAAAAAAAAAATAATATATATTTTTATTGATTTCAGAGAGGAAGGGAGAGGAAGAGAGAGAAACATCAAGGATGAGAGAGAATCATTGAACAGCTACCTCCTACACACCTCCTACTGGGGATTGAGCCCATGACCCAGGTATGTGCCCTTGACTAGAATCCAACTCTTCAGTCCGCAGGCCAATGCTCTATCCACTGAGCCAAATGGCTAGGGCTACAATGCATTTTTAAAGAATCAACTGAAATCAGCATATTTGTCATTTATGAAAACGCCAGAGGACAAAGAACACATGGAGAGACCAATTTGCCTTAAAGCATATTTTGTTCACACAAAACTTTAGTAAATGAGATAAACTGTGCATATTAAACTTTTTCACATTTACAAATATTTTTCTTTCTAAGGCCACTGCCATCAAATGACTAGGGAACTCAAAGGCAGATTTCAAAGACTTGTGAAATATTGGCCACTAAAGCACTTAATGATTGGCAGGTGTTCAAAACTAATAGTATACTTCAAGTTACAACTTAATGAGTTTAAAACTAAATGAGCACAAATTATCTTCTGGGGGTTGTGTCTCTGAAACCAGTTTAAGACATGCAATTTTTCATTTTCTGTGTCTGGTTTATATTTTTAAAGCATATCAAGTAGCAGCAGATAAGGAGACATGATGTGTTCTTTGAGTAAAATATCTGTTACATGCCAAGGTTCCACTCAATCTACATGACTTTCATAAAGGTTGCATGCTTACCACTGGATAGTTATTTTACTATATTCAAACTTAAGATTTTTGTCATTAAAGCTAAGCAGCATAAGCCATTCTTCAAAGAATCTAATATATAATTCAGGGACAGAGATAGGAGTGGCGATGGAGAGTTGGGAAGGGATGGAGAGAAAAAAAAGAACATTTATTTAACTCCAAGCTAGGAAAACCATGGCAGCATTCCCAGACTCATATACTTATTAGCAAGTTACATGAAATGTCATTTATCAGCAACCTTAATAATGAGACCAACTATGATAAGAATTCATTTCCTTTGCCAATAATCCTGACTACCATACCAGCTGGAACCAACACTCCTTTCATTAGTGACACATTGTAATCATCACCTTGCTAAAGACTTGCAAAATGTAGATACAAGCTTATGTATCTCTTCTTGGCCTCCATTTGCGTGTATGCCATTTACATTGAGATGTAAACTCAGCATCAGTCCACTGTCTGTTATTTGCTTATTGACTTTAAAGCCACATTCTGCATAGGCACAATGGTAATAGCAAGCAATCCAACTGATGGATTATGCATTCAGTTTTTGAAGACCGGCTCTAATTTACATTGTCTCAGGGAAAACTATGTTGTTGGTAGCCCCAGTATCCCAAAGTCCCTTTTGCTCCCTTGCACACTCACCAGTCTATCTGGCATCCAATATTATAAGCTGTCTACACTGCCCAGGTCCTTCTACAATAACCAAGAGAATATTGTGTGTATTGGTTAAGAGCATACACTTTCCAGCCAAACGTGACAGAGTTCAAATCCCGGCTAGGCAATGTCATGTGGCATGCAGTAAGTCAGTGAGCCTATTGTGCCTCCACATCTCAGCTATACAAAAAGAATAATTATATTCCAGGGAGTTGAGATGAAAATTACGTGAGATAATAGATGTGAAGTACTTAGCAGAATGCTTTCTACATAGTGAGTATCTGAGGAATGGTAACCGCTTTTATTATTACAGCTTGTGCTAAGCAGCTTAATGCCACTAGTGAGACCGATTTCTTTACACCCTCTTGAACTTTCACTCTGGCCTAAGTTTTATGTAATTGTCCCCCAAATTGTATCTGGTGATCAGAGACTATGCCATAGTATAATGGGCAAGTTAGGAGTTGGTGTCAAATCCTTAAAAATGTACATAACTTTACATAAAGCAAATTCATTGTTAGGGAATTAGCATGGAGGTCTATAAAGACTTTCTGTTGGAATGTTTATTTAGGCATGTTTATACTAGTAATAGTAAAGCTTTGGAAAACAACTAAATTCCAACTATATATGCTACCTTAAATAAATATGGAACATATGCACTAGCATACTCTGCAGCCATTGATATGATACAGAGAAGAATATTTAATAGCATGGAAAGATGATCAATTAATCAATAAATAACAAAGTGGGACATATACCATGATCCAAATTTTGTCAAACAAAATAATAATATATTACAAATATATTTAGCTCAGGACAGAATTTATCAGAAGGATATTTTTAAACCCCAGATGGTTTTCCTCTATTTTGTAAGTTTACATATATTTTTATATTTTTATTTTTTTATCCTCACCGAAGGATATATCTATCAATTTTACAGAGAGAGGAAGGGAGATAGAGAGAGAGAAGCATTGATATGAGAGAGAAACATCGATCAGTTGCCTCCCATATGTGCCCCAACTGGGGATCAAACCCACAACCTAGGTATGTGCCCTGACCGGAAATTAAACCTGGAACCTTTTGGTGCACGGGACAATGTTCCAACCAACTGAGTCACCTCGCCAGGGCTACTTTGTATATTTTTAAAAAGTGATCTTGAATCAATATTTGCCCCCAATAGCAAAATTTTTAAACATGCAAGTTCTCCAGAAAGTTCTTATCAATGGGAACCTAGCAGAGAGATTTTAAGGCAGGCCACTAAAAGAAAAATATGGGTTTATTTTACCTCCCAAACTATATTACCTCAGACCTTCAGCAACAGTTGTGCATCTAGCTCATTACTAATACAGGTAGATGAATTCTATTGTCACATTATACTCTCTATAAAATAGATTTTCTTGGAAAATTTAATAAATGCTTTTCTCTCATGAAAAGACCTTTTAGACGTCTTTAACTTAACACATTTGTTCTAACCACTATCTTAAACTCATTTAAATTTAGACACTACTGTTATATTATTTAATCTAAGTTGAATGTTAGCATAAGTAGAATATTTGAGAAATGTGATGAAACGAGTTATAAGTCATATGTATCACCATAATAGTTTCTCATTTTGGAGGGTTTCACATAATATCAAACACTGTCTTCCCTTGTGGTATCTTGGAACAGATAATGTATTGACAAATCCTATTTTATCGGGGACATAACCACCCCTTGTAGGTGCCACCTCTTTACCAGATTCCACGTCAGCCTGCTCCTTCCCTGAATCTCTAATTGAGGTTCAGATCCATGGGAGAGAGTGGGATTAAGGCTTTGGAGTCCATATCCACTTAAAAAGTCATATCTCATATGTACAATATCTCATATATACAAACACATACATGTGCACACACCATAAATAAGTCCATGGACATTCAATATTTGCCCCCCAATAGCAAAAATTTTAAACATACAAGTTATTTATATTCTTTATAATGATGACTCCTTTAATACTGCATTTGAAGTTAGCTTTATTTCAAATGAATTTCTCAATTTTTATTTCTTCTTTTGTTTCTCATTTTCTTATACTAGACCTGCTTGATGTGCAAAATGTTTGCTTAGCCTACCCATTGCATAAATCCAGCACCAAGCAGCCTGAATTATAAATTGATAATGAACATATGATCATAATTATTGATGACTAGGTGTTTTGAGGATGGTCAGAGGATAAATCTCCCAATCTCATGACCTGCTGTTCAGGCTGTCACTCATCTAAATGTTCAAGTGTGAAATGAATCGTGAATAAGGACATGGCCACCCAGAAAGGAAAAAATTAAAGCCAAAGTCAGCATTCACTCTACCACTGGACGGACAGTCACCTCCATGTCAGCCAGCACCCCAGGTGCTCTTTAGGGCTCCTCATATACTCACCACTTTAAACCTGGAGCCCTTTGAGGTTACCCTGTTTTTGCCATTTCTTAGTAACACTACTGAGGGATAACCCAGTGTTACATAGTGCCAAGAATTCATTCTTCAGAACCCATCCGCCTAGGTTTGAATCCTACTCTCAGAACTTACTGCTTGTGGGACTTCTCTGTGCTTCAGAGTCTTTATTTTACCATAAGACTGATGATAGCACTTCACAGGTTACTGTGACGACACAAAACACTTAAAGCACTGCCGAAAGCATAACAAGAACAGAGAATAAATGGGTAATATTGGAGTGAGCAAATGGGGGGAATGGTAAGAATTTAGGCCTTTGCGATAGGCAACAGCCAGATCATGAAGGGCTCTGCTATGGAGTTTGGATTTTTTCTAAGTATGATGTAAATCCGTTGCAGCTTATGGAGTTAAGTTAGATTATATATGCACTGTATCTGTTATAATACCTAACATTTTAAAGGCATATAATCTTAATCATATGGGTAACACTCAATATGTGAAATGAGTATAGTAGTATATCCTAACAGTGGCCAAAAGAAAATTACTGCAGGTCATTTGAGACCAGGAACCTCCACATCCAAGAGAAAGTCAGTTGGTCGACTCCAAGCCACACATGCACAGCTGGAATGACTGATTGCTTTTCTAACAGCAGTAAGACATAAAGTAGTCATTTATCTGAAGATTCAGACGTTGGGTTCAGGAAGCCTGCCTATTTATGTAAGGTTTGTGCCAATCCTAGTACAAGCAAAGGTAAATTCCGTAATGTGAATGTCTACTCTCTCAACACGAACAGCTCCACAGGATCACAGTAAAAGTATTCTGCCTATTCGGTCCTTTAGCTATGGGAATAGACTGTGTTCCTGCTTCTGCAAAGTTAAATTGCATTCCCACTTAACATAAATGTGCCTTATTAAAAAAGCAAAAGAATGGCTATTTAGAGTTATGCCAGCTACTAATTAAAAAGAAATTGTGAGCCCAGGGCAATCTGAACCTGCTGCACACCAAGTCTCAACAGAAGCAAGCTACCCTGAAAGAGCCACAGGGCTCAGGGGCTGCACCGCTCAGTGCGAGAGAGGAGAGGTCGCCAGGCTGGGGACTGTGGGAATAGACTGTACCCACATGGATGGTAGACACAGCCCCTTATTCCTTACAAAACCAAACTTGTGAAATTCAGGAAGCAAAGACAGCTCCAAGTTGCAGTACTTGAAAAAATACACATAAAACATTTTATTGTAAAAATTATATGGGGTCTGCCTGGAATATGAAGTAGAATTTGAGAGCGTTTTATCTCAGAGGTTACAGAAGAGTGTAGCCTCAGGAACAATCTGACAAGTAAAACTTGCACTTTGTACTAGTGTCTGAGCCAGGATTATGGCTTCCCAACAGCTAGCAAAGTGTAAGTACAGTTGACTCCTGTTAATCTAAAGAGTAAACCTCAGTGTCAGAGAAATGTAATCATTAAAGATATTCAAACGACAAACATAAATGTAATATTATACAGATCAGAAGATGATGTGGATAATATATTTATTGGTGTGACATTCATTGTATTTTGTTAAGTATAAAAGCAGGTTATAGATCAGCATGTATTTCATAATCCCATTTTTAAGAAAATATTTTCATAAAGATTTTCACGGGAGAAAGTCTAGAAGGCTGCACCTTAAATTATTAACTGCTCTTATCTCTTAGAAATGCCATATCTGTTTTGTTTTCATTTTTTTGTTATATGTGATTTTCATAACATCCACATATATTTATATGATGTAGTTAAAACCACATCCTTTATATAAGACTAGCCTAATCTATCAAAAAAAATTGGGAACTTGAACTCCAAGAACAAACAAACAGGACCACAGTACATTGAAAGGCCTAATTGTTGCAGCATGCAAATATCTTGAGAATCCATTTAAGGCCACACAGAATGCAGAGTCCTCCCTTTCATATTCCTATGAGTTGGGCCTAGTGCTGAGCTAGAGATGACTTGCTCTGGGGAGTGCAGGAGCTGGCTGGCTGGACAGCATGCTCATCTGGCCATCATGAGAAGAATGCTGTTACTGACAATGCTGGGAAACACACCAAGAGTAAGCCCAGGCAAAAAAAAAAAAAAGATATCTGGATCAAGGCCAGCAAGTTCTCCTTCCCCTGATATCCGGTGAATGCTAAATTAATACTTGCTGAATGACTGACTATTTAACCAAGATGTAATTGGAGAAACCTTAGACACTGCAACAGATGTACCTCTCTTCCAGTATGCCTTAGAGAGCTCTGTGATTTCACAGGCACCTGCCCATGCGTGACACAATCACATGCTTTGCATCCTATATACACTCAACTCTGAATGGCTAAGTCAGCCTGGTATCAATGAGACACTGTCAAGTTATTTCCACATCCTTTAAACCGCACATTAGAGTATTGCATCCATGCACAAGCTGCATTAGTCCAGACAGAATTCATGTGCACATTGTGCAAACAGTCATTTCTGCACAAAACAGACTTCTATTGCAGCACACCTCATTTCAGGATTTCGAGAAAGATACTCTAAGTGGGTGGCAATATTTTGGCATTATGGCCTGCTTCCTAGACAATCAACTTTACTTTTTAATCACATAAATGCCTTGCCTTTTATATATAAAAAATATAAAAATTAAAATTATTTTTTTAAAAAATAAAACAAGCCATTCAGAACTGTATACAGAAAAGAGTAGAATGTTCCCACATTTACCCAGGACCACGACCATCCTGTATAAGGTGCCTTTGTGTGAATTTAAAATAGTTACCCCTTTCTCCAGATAAAAAGCAGACATTAAAATCAGTGCTTTCTCACACAACCTTATCAGCATATCTGTTTAGGTGATGCCTGAGTGTAGTTTGTACAAGGAGCATCCAGGCCAACATCTCTATGTCAGTGAGACATGTTTTGTGTGCTCTCTTGAGTGTACATCTACACACATGTGCCAGGCTGGGCTGTCCTCCACTTCTCCAGCACTCAGCCAAGAAGCCCAGAATCACTGGACACTGTTCTACACAGATGCCCACACACTCTCCTGTAAGTTACATCACACATGCATGTGACGGATGGCCTTACAGATATGGCTCTTACCAACTACACAACTTGAACAAATGCATGCCTTGTCACGGGACCCATCCAGTTCAACGCCCCCCCCCCCCCGACACACACACACCCCAACCTCAGTCCCCTTTGCCAAAGATAACAGCACTCTACGTGTATTAGAAATTATTTTTAATTTGGAAATTAATGAGAAAATCCATTAGAGACTCTCTTTTGTAAATGTAAAGTTCCAGTGGATCGACATTAAGGAAAAATACATTCTTTACTACAATCTCTTTGAAAGTTTAAAAGCCACAGCGCAGTTTCAAGTGGCAGATGTTAATACAGCTTGTTCTTTCCCCACCTAGACTTGAAAACACCCTTGCAGACTCAAGGGAAACTTTTCCATTCTATATTCAAATGGCAATAGGGAGATTTTGGAATACATATCTGTATCAAATTTGGTGTGAAAATGTGTTTTGTGGAACTTGTGAAAACTCACATTTGAGGCATCTTTCTTAATAGGACCATGCGGAGCACATTTTATACCCACCAGGTTCTTTTACTTCATCTGTCTAAATGACAGCATATGGAGTTCAGACCAAATTAAATAAAATGCTCAGGGTCTTTCCATGCACTCTAAGATGCTATTTTCAATAGGAACACAAGAACTTAACATTATGTTCCATTTTTGTGTGAAAAAAATTAATGAACTGTGTGAATAAAAGAGATAAATGTTTTGTTTTACCACTCATCCACTAAAACATCAGAACTAGTTTTAGATACATTTTACAAATGTAAGGAATTACTGAAGTTTTTAAAATCCACCTCTAAATGTTTTTTGCATTTCCTTGGTGTGTTTTTTTTAACATAATTATCATCAATAGAAAAGCATGAGTTAAAGCTCATTATGATAATATAATAAAGAAAAAAACCCTTCTAATTCATATAAAGAAAAAAAGATTACATGGATTTTTTTCCTAGTCATTTGTTCATGGCAAGACAGATCTTAGATCAAATTTTGAAGGAACCAACACCATTTTTTTTCATGATTTTCTTTCTCTATTCCTCCTGTCTCTCTAACCCTTTTGCTCACGTCCACCCCCTTTTTTCTCAGACTTTGCTCTCTCCTTATTAACTGAGGGCACTGATTTATACCAGCTAATTTGGGACACTAATTCAGATTGAGGCAATTCTAATGAAAATGCCAAAATGTGTCACTGTTCCAATGTTAATTAAATTAAACATTTAATTACCTTTATTGGTGGCCAAAACTGGTTGTCACTGAAAAGGGAGTAATGTTAGGAAATCGGGGTCTTCCAGAAGCCTAAGAGGAGGGTGATTTAGGGGTGAAAGACACTTCAGCACTCTTCAGTTTACACAATGCAGATCCATATGCAACTCATACCATTCTTCATGGGCACATCCATATGTCTGGCTCAGGGAAAGCACTGCTACTTAAAAATCACAGTCCATGATTAATCTTCAGCTCAAAAGTGAGGTTGGAGAGCTTCTATGCATTAGAAATTGGTCCTGCAGACACATCTAGGTTGATTTCCATAGATGGTGTTCGGCACTGACAAACCCACTCTTTACACAAGCTCACCAGACACACCATTGTGGCTAATAATTAAAATAGACTGGATTCCTTTTCTGTTGTTAATCCTAAATTCATAGGTATTTGGCAACATCAGTCAGAGTGCTGGAGGAGCAATTTAATAAATGACACCCCAGTGGCCTGGGAACAGGAATGGTCCTCCCAAAGCCCCAAATTTACATCGAGGTATTTCTTCACTCAGTACCTCCTGTTAAATAAAAATGATGGAAATTCCGGCTACTCTTGGAATTCAAATATCACTATTTTCTATTTTACTTCATTTATTATTCAAAACTTTGACCAAATCCTAGCGCTAGTGATGTCATTAAGTTTGAAACAAAAAAAGGTAAATGCCAGACTCTGTGTATTCAGATTCTTAGAAAAAGATTTATTCTTTGTTTGTCTTGAGATTTATAATGTGGACCCCTCATTAGCCAGTCAATGTAAGGAGTAGAACTCAAGAAAGAAAAATTCAGCTGTCAAATAATTAAACCGGAAATCTAATATTTATTTCAGGTTTTAAGAGAACATTAAGGGTATCACATTTGTAGCTTACAAAAACACTTTGTCAAGTATATTTTTCTAAGGCCCATTTTGTAAACCAAAGAACACATCACCCTATAAACCTCCATGGTTGTTTTGTTTTTAATACCTCTTTTATTCTGTTGTTTCACAATTCCCCTCTCCCTCTCTCTCTGTTCTCTATCATATCAACTTCCTCTGCCCAGCTTAGTGCCCCCAACTTCCAAGCCACATTTCTGCTCTGGTTTCAAGCTACTCCTTCCCCTGATTGTACATAAAAATATATTTAGAAACAAAATATATTCAGTATACACACATATAACCATGTATATAAATGCACAAACTCAATGCAATCAAAGAGACACAGTCTCTCAGGGAACAAAATCAAATCAAGCTCTTTCTTCAAAGTTGCTCATGATACAAGAGCCACTTGGTCCTAAATAAGTCACCAGAGTTGTATTACTATTTCCATTTACATGGCACCTTTCACTTTTCCAAGTACTTTCCCACCTGTCATTCAGGAATACTGTGAGGAGGAAAATCAGACCTTGTCATCTTGTGACAGACCAGGCAGCACTTTTCACAGCGAAGTCCTATGACATTTAAGCAGACTCGAACCTTACCATGGAATTCATAGTTTTGCCCAATGAAACTGTTTCTTTCAGCTTAACTCTTATGTGGGAGTTACTTTTATTACTTTTTCTGCAAGGCTAATTATATCCCACCCATCACCAAGAAAAGGTCATGTAAGGACAGAACAGAGAGTAGCAAAGCCAATCCTGATTAAGAAAACAAACAAGAAAATACACACACACACAAATAACTGTTCTTACTAGAAAGAAGCATAGATTATTCAGAAATACCATTGATGTGAATCATGCACCAAGAGTGAACTTTAAGCTAATTCTGAGATTTTTATAGTTAATGCAGCAGTGTCAAATTGTACAACATACCAAAGGTGGCTGTTGAGGAGACAGAGGGAAGTTAGGTAGACAGTTAGGTAGACAGGGATGGGGGTGGGGATGAAAGCAGGAACCCAACTAGGCAAAGTCACTAAGGCACCCCAACTGGGCAGGGAAAGAAGGGTGCATGAGAGAGACTTGAGCTTTAAAATGTATGAATGTTGCTAACACAGACACCTTGCAGATAACCAATCACAAGGCTGTGAGGCACATAAACCAATCCCAAGGATGTTACTAAGGCAAAATTCTTTGCAAAGACCTATCAGAAGCTAGCAAGGCTGTCTCCACCCCCGGAATTAATAGGTCCGCACTTTCTCTCACTCTCACTCTCTTCTCCCCTGAATGCAATGGATACCTGACATTCCTGTTGCAGAGGAGCGTATCCCATCGCCCATGTGGCTTATGGCCATGTGGGCCTCCACACGTGGACTAGCAGACTTTAATTAGCTTGGATGTTGAACTACACCCGGCTGTAACATGGAAAGGAAGCTCTGGACACTGGCCTGCTCCTGGAACCACAACTGCACCTTTTCCAGGACTGGCTGCTCCCAATAAACTTCAGTTCCACCAACCATTTTTGTCTGCAACTTCATTCTTTGATTTTGCAAGTCAACAAACTCAGACTCAAACCCCACATTTTGGTTTCATGATCAGTACCAGAACTACCCAAGATCAGTACCAGAACTACCCAAGAATCAAAAGAAGGCTAGGCTATAGGAGAGACAACATTTGACTAAGGCAGGCATGGTTACAGGTTTTCCACTAATGCTTAAAAGGGAAAGCTTAGACAATTCTATCAGAACTTGGGAGTATATCAATTTTATAAATAAGCAACTCTACAGGTAACTAGCATTAGTCTATTGTTTTTATTCTATAGTGTGAGTTCATCCATGCTATCTAATGTTTCTCTTATTATCTTTTTGATTTATTTATTTTTAATGGATTTTTTGCAGAGAGGAAGGGATAGGGATAGAGAGTTAGAAACATCGATGAGAGAAAAATATCGATCAGCCTCCTGCACACCTCCTACTGGGGGTGTGCCCACAACCAAGGTACATGCCCTTGACCGGAATCAAACCTGGGACCTTTCAGTCCACAGGCTGACATCTATACACTGAGCCAAACCTGTAAGGGCTCTCTTATTATCTTAAAGCTCAGAACTAATGAACCCTTTAGGTTGTGTTACAGATAAGTATATAAACCAGATGGATTCCTATTAACCATTCTTTTATTTACACTGGGAAGCTTAAAAAAAAATCACCCCTTAAAGAGTATTGTTTTCATGATTATTATTCCTATTTGAGTTTGCTGCACATGGCAGAGTAATGATTAGAAAATGAATTCATTCAACAAACACTTACTGAAAACTTACTGTGGTCCAGGATTTATGCTATGGCAACACAGACATGAGCCCCTGCAGAGCACATTGGCTTTAGAGATAGGCATATAGACAGCTAGTTTATAGCACAGTGTTCTATATGCTATTACTGTCACAGAGTGAATAGGTTTGAGGGTGACAAGAAGAGGTAGAAAATTATAAAATTCTTTAAAGAGAAACCTTATTGCCTTGTTTTATTTTAACCATAGCACCTAACAAGAGCCTTAATTTTGTTACTTTTTGTTAATTCTCACGTGAGAATATTTTTCCCATTGATTTTTAGAGAGTGGAAGGGAGGGGTAGAGACAGAGAGAGAAACATAGATGTAAGAGAAACACATCGATCGGTTGCCTTCTGTACGTGCCTGACTGGCTAGGGATCAAGCCTGAAATCGAGGTACGTGCCCTTAACTGGAATCAAACCTGTGACCCTTCAGTCTGTGGGCTGATATTCTAGCACTGAGACAAACCAGCTAGGGCTATTTTGTTCATTTTTAAAGGATAATTTGTCATTTGTTCCCCACCCTTAGATTTTAAGGTCCATGAGACAGAAATCTTTTCCTCTTCATGGTATTCTCAGTATCCATAATAGTGCCTGTCACATAGTAGGAGCTTTTTATTTGTTGAATTGTATCCTCCCCGCAAAAATCTATGTTTTGTGCTCTAACCTGCAATACCGCAGATATGACCTTATTTGAGAAAGGATCATTACAGAGGCAATCGAATTAAAATGAGGTGATTACGGTGAGCCTAATGACAATCCAATTGGTTAATCCAATATGACTAGTGTCATAAAAAGAGGAATTTTGGACACAGCAACAGATAAATATAAAGGGAAAATGATATGAAGAGACACACAGGGAGAAGACACCCATCATAGTCTCAAAAGGAACCAACTATGCTGACACCTTGATTTTATACTTCTAGTCTCCAGAGCTCTGAGGCAACAAGTTTCTGTTGTTTAAGCCAGTCAGTGTGTGATTCCTGCTATGGCACTGCTAGCAAACAAATACAGACAGAGCTCAAGGTGTGCTTGTGAAATGAAGAATGTACTAAGATGAACTGAATTAGAGGAAGCAGAAGAGATGGTAGAAACAAAAGATAGTTCTGACTGGACTTTGTGATGAATTGGATTTTGAAAGTTATGGAGAATGTTTAATCAAGTACAATTTAGTAATATCAATCACTATTGAAAAAATTAAGAACAGAAGAAAACAAGTTTTGATTGTATATGTGCATCTTTGGATATGTTTGTGGAAGTAGAGAGGTTCAGTTCAGGAGAGTTTAGCTACAGGTAAGCATCTGCACTGTATCTTTATGAATATCTCCAATAAGAATGAAAAATATTGCTCTGTAATCGGGAAGATGGTAAATGTGCACATGGGCTTCCTCCAGACTGTAAGTTTTGTTTGGCATCATCAGTGCAAAGGAAATGAGATTTAATGAGGAGAGCATGCAAGTTGTGAATATAGATAGATCAAAGATGGGTCTTTCTGGAAACAAAATTTATCATTGATGTACAAAGAATAGGAATAGGATTAATCAAAGAACAGGAAGGGGGAGGACTGGGAGAAAATGATTTTGTAAGAGTCAAATGAAGAGGGGTTTTCAAGAAGTTAGGGTTATCAATTGTACCAAAACCTAAAGCTGGGTTGCGAAGGATTAGGGCTAAAAATATTCCTTTAGGTTAGATTGTGTGTAGAGTGTCTGAGTCAGAAATCAGCTTGGGGTGACTGAGGAGGGAAGGGATTTGAGAAAAGAGAAACCACATTTCTAAAATAAAGTTCTGCGAGTTCTATATGCTTTGACTAATAATAATGTCCAGGACCAACCCAACAAAGAACCTAAAAAAAATATGCAAGCAAAACATAGCCTAGTATCTAATCTGGAGTAGCCCCCAGAATTTATGAACAATCCCAAAATGTTTCAAACATATTTCCTTGAGAAAATGTTTCATCAATTTTAATTCAATGTGCAAAATATTTCTGTAAATGAAATGGGAAATTTGATTGTGAGAAGTATATATATATATATATATATATATATATATATATATAAAATATTAAATATGTATAATATTTAAATAAGAAATTTTATTTCTTAAAATAAAATGTACCAGCAAAGTCTTTCAAAATATAAGGACTCTTGAACAGGACATTGGAAAGATAGAATTTAAAAGACTATTGATGGTAGAAGAATTTGCAACATTTTTGACTGACCTCAGAATAAATTATTATTAATAAATTTTCCAATAATAATATTAGACAATATTCTCCATGAAGGCAGCAACTTTGTCTGCTTAACACATCATTATACTTCCATAACTTGATAAAGAACCAGATTCAAAATGGGTATAAAATAAATATATGGTTAACATTGATAGTGCTTGACTCAGCTGCAATGTTCATACATATGCACCTTTTCATTTGGCCTCAATATCTAAATTCTTTTGTTTTGGAATTAGTGAGACCAACAGCTTGATATGTACTCTATTAAAATTAATGGGTATCCAAGCTTATCTACTAAAACATCAGAAAATATAAATTAGTATTTGTAGAAATTTTATTGGCATCACATTCCAGATAAAGTTTGCTAAAGCAGAACAATGTGAATCTAATTCAATTTTTAAACTTCAAGTTTCAATAAACAACATTAAATGTTACTGCAACAATATCATTCTCAGCACAGTATGACTTCTGAGAGCACTGCAGAGAAAGATAACCAAATTTTGGGGCAAAGCAGATTTGTTTTTATTTTAAGCTTCATATAAAATCATTTCACTCAATACACTTAAGGTGAAGTTGGTCATTTCAACTGTCAGATTTTTTCTTCAGCTCCAAATGTAGTAGAAGGTCTTTAACTTCCAACACCGCTGAACAGTGGATGTCATTTCTACAAAGATTAATTGCACAAAGAAAATCTAATTATAAATATGAAACAAAATGATAAGATAGATTTTAATTTGTAAAAATGTTCAAATTTCACCTGTACATCTCTGAAATTTCTTCAAAATTTCAGACTAGGAAAAACGGTCCATTTTCACTTACACTTAAGAGCAAGGATAAAAATTTTGGGTACAAAAATAAAAACATCATTATAATCTTTATTTCAATTCTTCATCATATATAGACAGTGATGTACCAGGACAGTGAAAATTGTTGATAAAAGAAGGATATGTTACACTTTAATACTCCTAATAGATCCTAGGTCCTGGAATTATTAAACCTTTTTTAATGCTTTAATTGTTTTATCCTCACCCAAGGATATATTTATTGACGAAAGAGAGAGAGAGAGAGTGAGAGAGAGAGAGAGGATCAATGTAAGAGAGAAATGTTGATGGGTTGGTTGCCTCCTGTATGTGCCCTGACCTAATCAAACCCGCCCCTTTCTGGTGTACTGAAAATGCTCTAACCCAGTTGTTCTCAACCTTCTGGCCCTTTAAATACAGTTCCTCATGTTGTGACCCAGCCATAAAATTATTTTTGTTGCTACTTCATAACTGTAATGTTGCTACTGTTATGAATCGTAATGTAAATATCTGATATGCAGGATGGTCTTAGGCGACCCCTGTGAAAGGGTCATTTGACTGCCAAAGGGGTCGCAACCCGCAAGTTGAGAACCGCTGCTAGTAACCAGTTGAGCCACAAGTGGCCAATGCTTTATTTTAAAATAAACAAATAAGACCAGCTCATTGCATATAAAACACAATGCAAAATTCTTATTCATCTCACTCAGTATAGAAGAAATATGAGGAAATATATTACAAACTAGGCAAACCTATTTACTCCTT
This sequence comes from Myotis nattereri, assembly GCF_964212035.1. Lineage (NCBI taxonomy): Eukaryota > Metazoa > Chordata > Mammalia > Chiroptera > Vespertilionidae > Myotis > Myotis nattereri. Next base: position 61,939,031 of record NC_138079.1, read on the forward strand.
CAGTAACATTTCTTTAAACTGAGAGGTATGAAATAATTCTCCTTTATTCATTCGCATCTTTACACAGATTCATACTTTGTCTTTCCTGTGACATAAACTAGTATTATAGTATTTTCATGAATGGACGCATTAATAGTAATATGGCCATTTATATTCAGACTTCAGCAAACCTCACCTTGAGGGACCCTTTGTCTCATTGACTTGATTCATTATTAGTCTAACTAACAGTTTCTCTGTATCAGTGTCCTATTTAGTTCTAATTTGTAACATCATAACCTTTGCTTAACCTCTCATTCAGGGAAGTCTTACAGAGAAAAAAGCATAAATATTTAAATCTTAATTCAGAGAGAGTAAGAATGATGTCAAAATGTCCCTTAGAGCCAAAATTTCAGTGGAGTGGGAGTAATAGCATTATGATATGGCCTAAAAATCCCAGAGGTATCAATATTTTCCCTGTCTTAAATTACTGTTTGCTTGTGAAAGATTTTTAAAATACCTCAAAGGTATAAGGTCTTTCTTCCTATAGTCCTTTTATTGTAAAGACAAATGGGGAATTGTCAAATGACTCAGAAATTTTTGCAAATAATTATGGAGATGCCAGTCAAGCAAGTTTCATTTTCTTATTCTTCAAAATGTGGCTTTGATAAGTCAAAAAACCTCAACTTGCTTATCTTATACATTGCACCAACAAAATCCCTGAAATAATCATAGCTTATGAAACCATGTTGTCAAAATAAAAACCAGTTTAAAGGTATATAAACTTGAGATTAGATTAATTTCAGCAGTCATTCCAAGTAGTAATTTAAGTACAGAATTTGAGATAAATGCCTCCAGTATTAGGTAGCTATCTTATTTTAGAAGAGTTATATGAGAATTCTTGACAAGCTAAGAGAACAAATTCTAAAGTACTATATATGAGAGTTTTAGATTTGGCAAGATTGCATACTCAAAAATAAATTGACATTCCACCTGAACATTCATTCTAATAAAAGTAATATTGAACTCACTGATTTTCATCTTTTAAGCTAATGTTTCCTAGAGTAAGAGCCTTTTGATTTGAAATATATAGAGGTAATTATCGCTACTTCTTTAGTTTTAAAGGGTTGTTTCTCTTCATGCTTCCTTCAGGGTCCTGGATTCTTGCTGAACTAATCATGATTTGCAGGCTTGAGTATTTATGGTTTCTGTACTGTATGTTCAGTCTGTAACCCATGTTGGTTGACCGTTTAAGATTGAGAAAATGATGTGTCAGTCAAAAAGTTGAGTGACAAGCAGCATCAATTTCCAAACAAAGTAAAACATTACAACAATGAACAACACAAGATATCATAGAAATCCAATCTAAACTGGACAGCATAAACCCTCCACACGGGAAAAGCGTATCTTCCCAAATGTTTATGGAAAAGCCTCCTGTGTACACAATAAAGAGAGAGAAAAAGTTCAAAGATGATGTGCTCAGGAAAATTTCTTACTTCTGGAATAAGGACTGATAAGAGAGGTTCAGATGACATAAAATGATAAGATAGTATAATGAGGTACAGAATTTTTGCAGCCCTGACTGGTGTGTTTAGTGGTTAGAGCACCAACCCTGGGCTGAAGGGTTGCAGGTTCGAGTTCAGTCAAGGGCACTTACCTGGGTTGCAGGCTCAATTCCCCAGCCCCTGTCAGCGCATGTGAGGGAGGCAACGTATCTATGTGTATCTCTCACATCAATGTTTCTCTCTGTTTCTCTCCCTCCCTTCCACTCTCCTTAAAAAATCAATGGAAAACATATTCTCAGGTGTGGATTAACAAAACAAACAAACAAAAAAACCCTAAGCAGAATTGTTGCAAAAGTATCATAAAAGTACCCTGAGGATTTCATCAGAATACAAATGGAACTGCTGAACTACGAGGTTTAAAGGGAAGTTAGCCCAGAGTGGCTGATTAACACTCAATCAAATGGCTTAGAGGAAACTGGCATTAAACAAAACACAATCACCTAAAGTACACAGTGGCAGTAACAGAGCAGGAACATTCGTGAGAAAGGCAAGTGCTGTGTCGTTTATGCAGTATGGCACTGTGTACGGGACCTATTTTTAAAAAGAAGGAATGTGGACTCACACATGTTCAAGAACCCAGAGCAATTAGTTGCTAAACCAGCGCCAGTCCTTTTGACAGTAAGTTCACCTTGATTCCCACCTGACCACTTGAACTCTTTGAATTCCATGAGTTAAAAAACTTTCAAAAAATATTTGGAAGGCCACCATAGGATTAGTAAAGCTTAATTTTGTCAAGGACATGAACACAAAAATAAAAAGCCTACCTGACTATAATCATCAGTTCACAAATGAAAGGACATTTTACTCTTTAAATTGAAAAAAATGTATATATTACTGATAAAAGTTCACTGTTTCCTTTTATTTTTTAAGTTTTTATTTCACTACACACTGATGAAAAATCTACATCAGAATGGAACAGAGCCCCATTCAGGACCCTGCACTCTGTCACAGCTTCCTCCCAGCATCAGCCTAGGATCTGTGCTAGAATTTTATTATAGTTGAATCACCTACACGTACATTTTTGAACCCCCTCCAGAACATGTAGCATATATTTTTTATTCTAGGAACATTTGACATTTACATTTTTTTAAATTGGGATGTGACTAAAAATTTCAATATAAATATTTAACATCATTACTACTTTTTCTCAACAAAAGCTGCATTTAATCCAACGACACATCTTATAATCATCGATATTATAATTTTGCAAAAAAACCCGTATGTTTTGAATGAACAAATATGTATTCAAACAGAAATATATGAAATATATTTAACAATTCCCAATCCCCAATATCTAGGGACAGGAAAAAAGCAGGCACTCAATACCTGTCTGTTACTTGGAAGTAAAATGAGGAGATGGATTTCTTTGCTCCCAAGATACCTTTGCAGGATTCTAATTTAGAAACTAAAATCCTCTAAGAAATTGAAGGGTAACATAAAGCAATTTGGAGTTGAGGTTTAATTTATTTATTTTTGCCTATAAATAACTCTTTCATCTAGGGTATCGGGAAATGATGTGTTTTAGTTAATCAAATATTCCGGTTAATAGGTTATTATCATACTTAATTCCATGCATATATCACTGATTATGAAAAATTAAACCACAATAAAATAGTGTGGAAATTAGGCGGAAGTAAAGTACTATATTTTCTTGGATCATTCAAAATGTACTTTAAAGCCTTATGTTCATCATTATGAAAAAGCAAATGCTGTAATGGAGAGATGGGCCAGGTATAACAGAACTCTTTGCTTAACAGGAAATCAAATATTTCCTCTCAATTCATGCTCTGTAATAAATTAATCCAAAATAACATTGTAATCATAAAAATAATATCTAAAAAATGTATTTTCTTCCAATGTTGCTTTCTTCTACTCTACATGCTTTGAAGACATCATGATATACTTTTACCCTTTTTTTAAAAAAATAATATTGTATCATCAGTATTTTTTATGTTTAGTAGCAAAGTCTTGATAACAGTAACTTTAAAGGGTTGAATAATATTCCCTCAGGTTAATTTACCATAATTTAGTCAAACTTTTTTCAGTAGACATTTTAATTGTTCTGAGATAAACACTTACTTTGCTACCTATCTCTTCAAAGCACTTATTACTGGAAATTGTTTGTTTAATGAATTATATTTTTCTTTTTATTAGAATAGAATTCTCATAAGAGCAGGAATTGTCTCTTGTTCATTACTGATTCCCTAGAATGTAGCACAACACCAAGGCTAACATCGTATGCGCCCATAAAAATTTGTTGAATACAAATGCTTATTTGTTAAATTAGTCACTGTGCATATTTTTATTTGCTTAGGAATAGTTTTCCCAGATATAACTTCAGTTGAGAGCCTTGCTGTTTTTTTTCCCTCCAGTTCAGCAATTTTCAACCAGTATGCTGCAAGAATTTTTAAAACATGCAATACCATTTAGTCAGGGGCACTGACCTATTTTCCCTTAGACTGTCGAATTAAAAAAATGACAACAGCCAACACAACAATAGCCATCTGATGTGAATGAATCAAAATTATACCTATTTTTTGTCAGATCAGCAAAAAAAATGTTATTTTTTGGTGTGCCACAGAATTTTAGTTATTAGTGTATGTGTTCCATGAGATGAAAGAGGTTGATTATCACATGAAATACCCTCTAGTTAAATTTAGAAAGTTTGAGGGACTCTTATAAGGACGTTTGGAAAACTCAAATTTGGTAATGAAAGTGAAATGAGCAAGAGACAGAATGAAAGTGAGAATGCTCCAACAGGATGCAGATATTTAAAACAAAAACCCTAAAGAGCTAGGGGGAAGCAATGGTGAACAAAATGTAGAGGGACCAAGATCATAGAATGGGAGTTATCAGTGAAAATGAGGTATTTAAAGGGAGGTTGCTGGGTAAATTGAAAAGGCAAAGGAGAAAAATAGGGAGCAAATATAAAGAATAGGAAATTTTCAGTAAATTCGCTTCAATGAACCCTCAAACCAAGCTACTTATCAGAATCTCCTAGAAACCTTTTCTTTTTTTCTTTTTATAAAAAGTCCTCAATGTTGGCCTAGAAATTCTAATTCAGTATGTCTGAGTTTTGACCTACTAATTTGTATTTTGAACATTTCGCCTGGATATAAATTAAATTCTATATCATCTACTATAGAACACAAAGGATGTATAATATACAAGAAAAATTAATGCTGACATTTTTATGGTTTAGTAATATTACCCTGGATTTATAAATATTGGGGAATTCTCAAAAATACATATTTCCTTCTATATATAATTATCTGAAATACTCCTAGATCTTTTATTCAAACTATGTTATAGTGACCAAATAAAGGAACAGTGCCATACAATAATTTTAGTTAATTTTTTTTCAGCATATGTTTTTCTGAGCTCTAAGTGGAACAAAATCAAGTGTTTTCTATTCAATTGACAGAAGAACTATGAAGTTATCATAGTTTATCATCAAATTTGTATAGAATTCTTACTTTAAACTTGTGATTTCTAGTAAAGCCAATGATCCCTTGGGAACATCTGAAAACACTAGTTAAAGTGCCCCATAATGTGATTGTTTTTATTTTATTGTGTTTTCAAATTCAAATCATCCACATTACTTGCCATGAAATATGACTTCCTGCCCAGTTCAAAGTTGTAGTTAGTGATAGATTGCTTTAAAACGTCGGATAGGAATGTCATGCGGAATATGATGGTCTAGCACTGAAATCTCCTAGAAAAAGCAGCTCTTACAAGATTTGCAGTCCTGTTTTGTAGATGTATACATGTGGCTTTGCCCTTAGGAACCTATACGTTTTTAAAATGGGAATCTGTCTTACATAAGAATTATTTTGTGATGATGCTAGAATAACGCTTGAAATTAATACTAAAGATTCGGCTACATTTCAGGAAATATATAAACACCATGCTTTAAACTATCCTTAGTCATTGTCAATCTCATATTTCAAAATGTCTCTTTCATGAAGACTTTAGGTAACATTCATTGGATGAGTAAAGAGTGTATTTAATACTACAGAGAACAAAAAAAAATATAAGAATTTATAAAGAAATTTTCTCTCAAAACCATAAAGTGTGTTTCTATTCCTTTTCTTCATTTACTTTTAGCAGAGTGACCAGGAAAAAGAAACTTTTATATCTCTGAGTCTCAGTTGCCTCTTATATGAAATGGGTGTCATTTCATCAGTCCTACCTAGGCCATGCCAATATGATGAAGATCAAATGAACCAGTGTGAATGGAAGTATAATAAAAAATGTAAGAAGTTGTACATATTTAAGAAATTGTTATTATATTCTATGATGTCAGTATAAATATTTGGACTTTTAAGGAATTTTTCAATATATTTTCATAGGAGGTTTTATGGTGGAGAGTTTCTACAAAGATTCTGAGATAGATTAAGACTGGTAATAAAAGTGTTTGCACTAACCATGTGTAGTTCATTAAGTTATACCACATAGCACCCAAATCATTAGTATCTTAAATGTAGCAAGGAAGATTATAAACCCGTGATGACAGACATAAATCTACTATAGAGACGGGGGTACTTGACAGGGACTAAGTGTTCAGCTAACTCTTACTATGACTACTGAACACTTCTGTTTATTTGCCTTTTGACCAAGATTTCCCAGTCAAATTTGAAATATGAAAGACTTTCCTTTCAACCATAGTTTGATTTTTTTTTATTTCTGTTTTACAGAAACACATGCTGCAAATTGTCTGTTAAACATCCACATCTAGTTCATTTAGCACAGAGCGATGAATCGCTGTCTTGGCAATAATGAATTAGCTTTCCAGATTAAATCAAACTGATTCTATTCTGGTTACTTGACTGTGGAGTCATATGACACCACTTGTAATTTGTTTGTGCCATACTACTCATTGGTTAAGGAAAGATCTGCACATACAGTGCTCAGTGGAGAAGGTCGCTACCATTATATACAGATTAACATATCATGCAAGATGTTGCTCTTGATGGTTTTTTATTCCCTCTGTGAGCAAGGTTTGATTTGAGATGCTTACTGGTATACCAGTGATGCTTCTTAACTGCAAATTCAAATATTACTATGTGCAAAATTGTAGCGGGTTGTATGCTATAAACTTAAGTTAAACATTGCCAATACTGTTTTCAATTCATCTAAAAAAAAAAAAAAGAGAAGAGAAAAAGGGAAAAGTGAATTTATCATAGCTAATACATGACATGAACATCTGCTCATAATAAACTAGTCAAAATTAGTTTAAATCTATCAGGCACAAGGAGAATATAAATGGCCTGAGAGAAGGTGTTCAGGCTGATGAAGAGATTGTGGTAAGAATTTCACTGAGATTGGTTTTTTTAAATCATTTGTCAGCTGTAGCTCTCTCCTCTCTTAAATCCTGGGTTCAGACAGGCACAATGACATCTCACAAGCCTCTCCACTCCTTAGTCTGGCTACTGAACCCAGCCAAAATTGCCATGTGGATTTTTGCCCCCAGTATTCTTCTCTCATTTACATTTCTTTTTAATTTGACTTGTTCCCCCTTTCTAACCTAAATCCTTTAATATTCTGGAACTCTACAACAGGACATTTCCCACCTACGCATCATAAGGCTGCCCTATTAGAAAGTGGCAGGTTCTCATAATTTGAGTGGACAGCTTTAGCAAGCTAACTTGCTTGTGAACTTCTCTTCGTAGCACTCCTTACCCTCTCCCATGACTTCTAAAAGTTACTTGAAAGCAAAATAGAAGACTTTCAAATTAGCTGCATAAGGTTTCAAACTGGCAATGCCACTCACTAAGTGTTGTGACCTTGGATAAGTTATTTAGCTATTCTGAATCTTGGTTTAGTCATCTGTAAAACAGAGATAACATCTCCCTCATGAGATAGCGGTGAGGACTAAAAGTGATGCTGTATGTTTAAAATATTAGCATAGTACATGACATGTAATATGTGCTCTTTAAGTTATTGTCCTTGAATTTGAAGTTAACATTCTCTTCCACTTAATCAGAGTGTTCATTTTTTCCCCCAATTAAGAACTGTAACGCGTTTCTTGTAACATATTTCACACTTTTATTTCAAAAAGTACTTCATATGCATTAGTCAGCATCTGGTTCATACCAAATCATCCTAAAATTCAGTTATTTAAAACAATGATGAATAATTATTTCTCTGTATTTTTCATATTTTGTGGATTTGCTAGGCGGGCGTTCTGGTCTAGCTTCAATATCTTAAGGTGATCTCCTTAACATAATTGGGGCTTCATCCGGAATGGTTGTGAAGGCTTGGTTAGAAGAACGGAGTGTCTTTCTCTCCCCTGGCCTTATCTTTCATTAAAGCATCCCAAGTTTCTTTACATGGTAGTAGAAAGATTCCTATTAGCAGAGGAGAAAAAGCTTTAGTGCTCAAATCACTACTTATTCCCTGAATGATCTTGAACATGTTATTGATCCTCTATATAAATCAGTTTTCCTTTCATACAATAAATATCAATAATACAGGGTTAGTGACAGTTAAATAAGGTAGCATGTATAATTGACTAATTCAGTACTTGGCAATTGGTACAATAAATGTTAGTTTCCTTATATCATCCACCTGCCCTTGGAGCTTTTTTTCACTATTACCACCAATATAATCACTAACCCTCCATTAAACCACAAAAAAGCCCAAGACATCACAGATTTCCCTACCTAAGAATTAAATATTGCCACAGTTATTATATCATTAGATTAAAATGTATATCTGGGACCATGAAATCCACATTTTCACACCTAGAATAAAAATGATGTCTATCAGTACAGAGTTTATTCTTGTATTATTATTTATTAATTATTGTATTATTTTTCCATATGAAAAACTGTAAACCTAGTTTTGCCCACCCTGAATATCAGTAATGATGCAAGCATTCATGTGTTAAACTACTCTATGTCTAAAAATAGAATTAATCTCTTCAAAAGAACACATGTTTTAGCTTCTACTGGGAATAAAATCCTGCCTTTTTTACTTTTTAAAAAAATATATTTTTATTGATTTTAGAGAGGGAGAGAGAGAGAAACATCAATGATGAGAGAGAATCATTGATGGGTCACATCCTGCACATGAGTCGAACCATGACCTCCTGGTTCAATCACTGAGCCATGCCTGTTGGGCTCTTTTTAAATTTTTAAATAGAGACATCTTCCTTTTCTTCCCATCCCTCACTTACCCTCAGAGGAGGAAAATCAATTCTGGTTAGTCACTACTCCCCTGAATTTGCAAGTAGACAGAAATCAGCAGATTACATGAGAATAAAGTTGGTAAACGGAGCCAGATCCCCTCAGTGTCATGCCATCTTATCCTCTGCTCTTTCTCACAGATGACCCGGTCTCTCGGGAATTCTCATTGATATGGACTAAGCAGTGAAGTGAGAAGATGCTCAAGTCTTAGGTTCTAAGGAAAAGACTGATTGGGCCATGAACCTGAGGCAGATATTCTGACGCACCTAATCAGAGGGCTCAGCGCATGCTATCTCATTTGTCATTGTCCCTTGTGTGCATAGCTTCTTCAAGAACTTTGTAAACAGAAAATGATCGACAAGGCCTTACTACTCTATTCCCTGACTAGAGTATAACACAGAGTGCCAGCACAATCTCGGTATTTATCAGTATGTATTAGAGACAAGATCTTGATACTATGTTAGTTAAAAAGAATGACTTACTAAAATATTATCAGAATATCTAAATGATAATTTTTTTAATTCTTCTGAAGCTCCAGCCTTTACCAAATGAAAAGTAACACCAAGTAGATGAGGATCAAAAGAACATACAGAGATAACAACACCTGTCCTACTAAAATGTGAATGTGAAGGTGAAAGGCATCCATGCCAAAGTTTTATATTGCTACCATGGAAATCAAGAAGGTAGTTAAAATCCCTGATTTTCATAAAATTCCATCAATGTAACTTGTTTAGCTAGAGACAGGATTGACAGTGGGAAATGCAGAACATGCATGAAGCACTGACTATGAGCAGGCACTACTGTCATAAGACTTATTTGCATTTGGCCTTTCATTCCTCATAAGTGCATGAGGCTTAGAAGAGGTTTTGTGACTAACTAAAGGTGGCACACATAGAAGGTGGACTCAAACCAGGCAATGTCTAATTTTAAAGTCTATACTTCTAACTGGTCCCCATTGCTGCATCTTCCCATGGATAATTCTTATTTGATCCTTAAATATGCTAAGACCTGCCACGTGCAAAGCAAATCCAATGGATGCTTCATAAAATACCAGGATGTGTAAGTTACGGTGCCTGTTCTCAAGGAGCCAACAAATCTGTAACGCACTGAAGCTTCACAAATATTTGACATAAAAATGTATGTAAATATATAGGTATAATATGAGTAATGATAAAGTAAGTTGTGTGAGATACAGAAGAGAAGAAAAGATTACTGTCTGCTTAGAAGACCTTGGCTAAATTCTCTTCAGAGATTTTCTTCACTGTAAGAAACAAAATCTTAGAGAACAAGTTAAATTTTAGTACTATACAAAAATAAATGACATGCACTTCTCTGTTCCACAGCTGCAGAAGGCTTTTCAGGAACATGTTTTATGCTGACTAAGTTAAAAAAAACACACACACACAGCTAGTTGCTTTAAATTGAGATGTTTCTACATATGATGACCACATGTGTTTTGAAGTATTTATTAATCAAATGTAAATAAGTGAATAAAATCAAACTGCTCACTAGCTACTTGGCTTTGATGAATTGTCATCACTTCTGTTCTCTATAAATAGATTAGGGACAATGACTTCAATTCAGTGAATAATTGTTCCACACCTACTGTGTACAGGGCATGGTAGTATGTCTGGTTTCATGGCAATAGGACGCATAAAGGTGAAATAGGTCAGTCATTGTCTCAGGGTAGATCATATACTAGTCTAGAAGGCTGGTGAGTAAATAGAGGTATTTTAAACATAACCAAAAAAAAAGAGGGTAGGAAAATTCAAATGGTTGAAACACCATCTGCCTGTGTTCCTTTAAACTGGGTTGCAAACTCTAATCATTGGTATGCAGGAGGTCATTCTTAGATATTTTGTTCTCCACAGAGAAAAGCATGATATGAACTTCAATAAGCATGACTCTGGTTATTTGTGTGAATAATAAGGATGCTATTTCATATGTAACTATTCTGATTTTCATAATTTGCTTGGGCCAAATGAAGTCTGCTATTATTTTTAATGCAGCAGCTTTCCAAGAGTTTGTTTTAGTCTTTGCTCTGTTCTGAGGTTATGGTCAGCATTATGAACACCTTGTTAGTTCTTTCTGCTTCTCAGTCATTTCTTCCCATTTCTTGAAATTTCTTAACCTTTAAATTTCCACAATTTGGTCTATTGGAATGTTCCAGAGACCTGCATCAAAGTAATAATAATAACAATAATACACTTTGTTAAAATAACATTACTTAAATTGTATGGTGTTTCAAAATTTTTAATTTACCAAATCTGTTCAAAAGTTGCTCTAAAAAATCAGCTCTACAGGTGTAACACTGTCAACTAATCTAACCTGGGAGTACTCAGGAAGACATTTCTGTAAGTCTGGCAACCAACCATTAAAGAGAGTGATTCAGACTTACAAAAGGCAGAATGAGTGATGGCACATGACTACATGACTAGCATTTGTCATTCTAAAATGCCTCATTTTCATGCTTCTTTCAAAGGAGTGTTAAAAGAAAAATAAATTTACCAGTAGCATTTAAGGCAAGCTGTTTTCTCCTTGGTATGGTGATAACTGGCTCAGAGCAATCAACCAATCAATCAATCAATAAGAAAGGAAAGAAATGATCACTGGTATTCTATGAAGGAAATGTCATCATACACAAGGGGAACTATAAGCAAATTTTACAATTTAATAGACAAGCTACTCAAACTCCCCACTGAAACATATGTTAAGCCCTGGTACCTGCTATTATTACCTAGGAGACAAAAGGAACTGTCTTGCCTGAGTTTTCTGTCTTTGCTTTCATGGATTCTAAAAAAGATTATTCTAGACTGGCAAATAGTCTGTAAACAATAGTTTTATAGCTCTGTACAACCTATCATTATAATAACTGAAGAAAAATAATACAAAATGATCTGATAAGACAAAATTATATATACAGACAAAGTAGGCATGTGTAGGTTTTATTTTGGTATAAATCGTATGACTTACTTAAATTTTATATATCTGTGCAACTTATTTTCTTATCTTTAGCTAAAAAATGGTAAGGCTCTTGCTTGACTGATTGGCTGCTTTGAAGCAGATTGTTAGCTGAATTTCTACAAGTAGTTTTTGTAGGGTTTATTTATTTATTTATTTTGCAAGAAGAAGAAAAATTACTTACTTTTGAACCAAATTTTACATAGTCTATCCAGCTGGACTCTTGGGAAGCTCTCTCTGTTAGGTATAAAGAATCTCCCTCTAGCAAAGAGTGAGAATCTTTTTTCTTTCTCTTGTCTGCAGAAACCAGTCTGCAGTTAACCTCAGGCATTTCATAAGGGTAATTATTGACACCCAGACTTTTGTTTGTTTGTTTGTTCAGAGACAGAATGGGGATCAGTCACATATCAATACCTTTTCTGTGGCATTGCTAAGATTTTTGAAAATTTGGGTGTTTTGTCAATAAAAGAGCAAGGAAATAGAAATATGTAGCTTGCCTTAGGTTCAGCTCAGGTTTGAGGGGCAGTTACATCTTTGACTCCATCATAAAGTGGGAATGGAAAAAAATTCTAGGCTGGCAAATAGTCTATAAACAATAGTTTTATCACTCTGAACAACCTATCATTATAATAACTGAAGAAAGCAGTATTATTTTTAAAACAGTATTATTAATTAAGACAGTAAAAAGGAGTAGAAGTGATTTTCATCTCTAATGCAGAGGAAGCTTGTCAATATGACTTTCAATAATCAGATTACCATGTATCTTGATGAAGAGCAACAGGAGCACAAACCCACATTTTCCTTAGCTAATGAAGCAACCACTGTGTCTTTTAGCTAGACATGCTTTCTACACAGTCTCCATTGTACTGCGAATATAAATATACATATCTATAAGTAATAAAAATATAACTAACTCTATAAGGCAATTCTGTAAAATATTAAAGAAAAACTAAACCATGAAAAATCACTGATTGCTCATGAAGATGCCTGAATCAATACAAGGTATGCAAGAGTAAAGCCTGAGAATGATGGATACATCATTTGGATATTCTCTTGCTTGGCATTTTTCCTCAGTCCTTCTTGTAGAAAAAGGCAGTTGCCTATTTATCCCACTGTCTAGAAAGAAAAATGACACCCATTTACACTAAAATTTTCACTAAATGCAGTTTATACTAAATAATGTCAAGGAAAAGAACCAGCAAGAGAGAATTTTAAGACACCCATAGGGAACATTTGGGAAGGAGTACCTGAGAACTAGGCCATGAATAATGAAAGTAATTAAAGTCACTCTTAAGTTGCTGAGTATCACAACAAAGTAAAACTGTAGACAGGTTTAAAGTTTAGAAAGCTTTTGATACCAATTAAGAGTTGACTGTTATTTTCTTCTTTTCTTCCTAATTGAAATAAGCATTTCTGTTTGGCCTTTGTCCTAAGATATCTTTACATTCATCTCAATACAATTAAGTCAATCAATCTTCTTAGTCCTAAGACATCTTTACCAATGAACGAATTGTGGACAAAAAAAAAAATGTATCTCAACAATTTACTTGCCACAATACAGCTCCCAGTCAAAAATTCTCCATAAGATTTGTTTGTGTCAATATACACTTTCTAACATGTTGAAATGAAACTGTAAGTTTGTAAATAGGAGAAATACCCTGAAATTCTATAAGCAATGAACTTAGCGAGATTAGAACATTTAGCGTTTTGCCACGATAAAAAGAGAAAGAGAATCTGGTCTTCTTTGGAGATAGTTCTACTTAAGAAAATTAAATGCTCTAAGGAACCTTCTCAGAAGGAACCTCTGTGTCACAGAACTCAAAAAGGGTCCGCTCTGGTTAGACTCCATGCAGTTCATCAAGATGAACATTTTCTTCAGCAGTTGTAGCCAAGGACTAATCATATTCATTTTTGTATCATCCCAGCATCTAAAACATGACCTGAAAACATTTGAAGAACTACAAATATTCAAGCAATCAATATTTACATGAGAAATTAAGTAAAATAACATACAATTGCCTTGCCAGATATAACTTGGATGAAACTCCAGCCCATTTATAAAGCTTCTCTTAATTTATCATATCCCTCGTAAGCACTCATAAAAGAGGCTCAGAATACTTTCAGGAGAAAATGTGGGTGGCATCCTCTAGTACAGTGTCTTCAAATGAAAATATAGTGAGAGATAAGAATTATCTTCATATCCAAACTGCTGAATAAGAGAAAGCTTCAGAAACAGGGAAAGGCCCACACTGCCAAAGATAGCTTATTACTGGAGCATTGTAGTACTCGAGATTTACTGCTTATTAAAATGCAAGAGGCCATTACTTCCCCCAAGAACAAATTTTGTGAACAGAGATGAACCTAGGAAGCTTTTAGCCCATTTCCTGAATCATAAACAAAGAGCTCCATACACAGCAACTCTATGAGATGTAAAGGGAAGTATATTATATGATCCTTATTGAATTACTCAAAGCCTCAGTGAAGCTCCCTTCAGAAGTGATATAAATCAAAGCTAACTGCTTCCATAGAAAAGCAATCAAGTTTTTAAGAGAATATTTTTGTTCTTGAGGTTGCACAGTAAGATTTAGATGCTTCTATTAGGAACTTTGCTGTGGAGCATACTTATATAATTATAAAAATTCAGCCTGGAAAAACTCCTGGACAGTCTTCCAAGGGAATGACATCTTTTAGTTTCAAGTTTTGGATACTTTATAGAATTGTTTCCCCACCTACTTTCTGAAAACACACACACACACACACACACACACACACACACACACACACACACCTCACTTGGATATTGAAAATTAGTACCCCACATAGGGTGAGTTCTAGAATTTTTGCATTTTAGTACTATAATCTACTTTGAAATAAGTGAACTTTATGTGCTTCTAGAAAGAAATAAACCCCTAGCAGAGCTTACATTTTGGGGAAAAAAATTAACCATAAGAAAATGTAGCTTTAGGTACTATTGATGTTTAAAAATGTGAAATTATCCCCTCTCCAGAATCTCTTACATTAATCTAGATGGAGTTCCACAGACTTACTGAAATATGTCTTTAAAATAAGGCAAAATGACAGTGACTTCCTCGCTAAAAATAATTTGCTGCAAGATGTAAAAGTCCTCAGGGCATCCATAGGAGGCGTTCATTTTCCTTTCTGTCATTGCCTGTGGTCAAATATTCAACGATGCTGTAGATTTTTAAATGCATGCAAATCTTGCACTCTTTTGAAGATGACTTTTGCGACTTAGTATACCAACAATTATTTTCTAGAACTGCAAGTTAAAAGAACTAGCTTTTATTTGTTGCTTACTTTGAGAATCTGGGCAAATCAAAATACCTTCCAAGTTCTGTATTTTTCAGAAAAACATGCCTCTAAAATCAGTTACAAATTAAACCTTTCAGGAAGTCGTCAAGAATGAATTATCACTTAGTTGAAAAGTATTTTTAGATTAGTGCTTTTGTAGCCGTGACTATGCTAGATTATGGAAAACGCAAAATAACCACAAGGCATAGTTTATGGCATCAAGGAGCCTGTAGTTCAGTAGACTAAGATAAAATATAAAAATATGGTAATAAGATAATAAATGTATGAAATTCTATAGTGAGATTATAGATGTCTAAGAAATCAATACAACTTATCAGGGTTGGAGAATTTTGTGAAGAAAATTTATCTTACCATGGGCAGAGTAATTTAGGTTTGATGTGATAAATTGTTCGGAGTAATTGTAAGTCTTTTAAGCAGATTAAACCAACACTGGCGTAAATTTTATGTGGTATCAATATGCAGGATATCTTAGATGATACAAGAGGGTATGCTAACTAGAAGCCCAACACACTACTTCAGGGATAATACAACAAAGGCCTGGCCTATTAGGTGGGTTGGGAAGAAAGAACATTGACATTTAGAGGAAAAAATGGGTGGGTTTTTATAACTTAGTGGACAAAGTAGAGTGGGATTATTATTGAGAATATACAGTAAATGAGTTAACAATCAGGCACCTTTAAAATACTGACTGCCTTAGTTTGTAATCTGAAAACAGCCTGAGATAAGGGCATGGATGTAAGTCATTTATTTGGGAGAAATTCCACAGAAGGAAAAGTAAAAAAGTAGTGAGAAAGACAGGGAAAGGAAAAAAAGCCAGGAAAGCTACCTTTAATAAACCAGTTAGCAATGTGGGCAAATACAGGACTCCTTTCCATTAGGACCTCCAGAAACACTGTACTTAACTATATGTTTCAGAATTTTCCCACCAAAAGCAGGAGAGGTGAACTCACCCACTGACTTCTATTCCATTGGTTGAGGGCCGCTCCCCATGCCATCATCTCTGTACTCTGAGCAGTCTCTTCCACCTTGGAGATAGCCCCGAACAGCAGGCAGGGCTATCTGAACTAAAATCATGTTGGGACACAGAATGGCACACTGTGATCAGCTTCTTTGATCACAATGCAATCAAACAGCCCAAAAAGGGGTATCACATGGGAAGAAGCTGCAGAGAGAGATGGAGCCTAGTGATTAATAACTGAGGTTCTGGACTCAGAGCTCATTGGGTAAGAATTCAGTATTCTCTTCTGTGAGACTTTGGATGTTACTTCCCTTATACTTTCTCAGTTCTTACCTAATATATCATTGTTATAAGAACTCAGTGAATTAATGTATGTAAAATAATTAGCCCGGTGCAAAAAAAAAAAAAAAATCCCCCAAAATATTGGGTCTGAAAAGTATTTTTTAAATTGGAATCCCTAAGAAACTTGCAAAAAAATAAAGTTAAAGGGTCAAATTTGTAGTAATTCTCAATATAGGACCCACACAATTGAAATCAACATTTTGGTACACATTTTTATTCCAGTGACAGGATTGCTGATGGCCCTAGATAAAGTATTTAATGAAGCTCTAAAGCAAAGAATGTGCCTAATATCTGAATACCACCTCATCCGATTAAAATCCTCCCTTTCGTCAAACTGTGGTAAAGGATCACTCCACAGCCACTCCTCCCTGCCTCTGATCTCTGGCAGACATGCTGGTTTCTCTACAGCATGTTACAGGCCGTGCAGCTGTGTTCTTTCCAAGAGGATGAGCTGCTATCAACAGCCCTCCTGCCATGAGTTGTCTGACTTTCAGACTTGAAAGAGGAATGCTGTTCATTCCAAGTGCATGTCGTCAGTTCCATCATGCACACCTACCTGCAGCAGATAGTATTAAGGGAACCAGTTTTAACGATAGTTAAAGATCAACTAAAAAGCAATCTGATTGCATGAGCATGGTCAATGTTCACCTCCACCTTTATTCATTGTAAGTCTCAAAGGCAGTAGTTTCTATAGTACAATAGTTCAACTTCAGGAATCACAGAGAAATATTTATAGATACATACAGTATTAGGTCCAGAACAAAGATATAAAAAATTTTAGGTCCAAAAATGACCTAAGCCACCAGACTTTTCATTATAAAATGGAGAAACAGAGATCCAAACGTATTAAATTATCAAAACACATTAAATTACTTGCCCATAGTCACACACTGGTCCTAGTACCACATAAACCATACAGACCCCATTTTCTTTCTTCTTCTGCCCTCCAAAAAACTCCTCTCCCAAGTTGAAGCTTAAATTTCGACAGGGCACTGACTAGCTATACTGACCGAGACAAACAGAATGGAATGATAACAACAATAAATCCTAGGACTACCTCATAAGTTTCAAGTAAAGATTAAGCTCTGAATATTAACAGGAAAAAAAAGATATTTCTTATATTCATTCCACAAGTACTTATTGCACACCTATTATATCAGGCGCTGTAAGATATAGCAATGAATAAGAAAGTGTGGTCTCTAAAATCTATTTTAATAATTTTGTTTATATAGCAGCGTACAAGCCCATTCTTACAAATGAAAGCAGGAACGAACAATGCTCATCTAACTTTTAATGGAACATTCCAAAAGCACCTGCTCCTGAGGCTTTTCCAGGCACACCTGCACTGTCACACAATAAAGAAAATTGGATAAAGTGATCTTGACAATTGGGTCAAAATTTAAAGTATGGGTTATCCTAAATTTGTTTTATATTGATTATGTAGAGGTACACTCAGTTTAATAATATTTGAATTTATGGTCCTTGGCAAATGGTACTTTTGAAAAAAATACACAGTAGGTTATTTTTAAGATTGTATCTGAACTTAAAAGTTGTACAAATAGGAAAATATTTTTCTTTGACAAAATTAAAATCTAAAATGAAACGTACCTAACAGTAGTTCTAAATATATGTAGTACCAGAAGGTTTTTAACTTCAAATCAATTATCAGTGCTTAAATTAGCTCTTTTTTATTAACCAGTCATTTTTCTAGATTATATGTGGAAGTTGTAGTAAGTTATTATATGAATCGTCTTTTCTTCTGGGCAAGAAAAAATTAATAAGAGCATTCATTAAATATTGCGGGAAATACTATGCTAATTTTGACTTTTCTGACCAATTTCTTTTAAGATGGAAACAGCCTAGGAATCATTCATAATAGCAGAAGAAATAGTGTTTTGCTTCTTGTGGGTTTTTTTTCATGATCATTTTGGTTTTTTTTTTTTTTTTTTGCATAATTGACAAGCTGTTTCTAGTATATATGGAGATCAAAGGACCTACAGTGAAAATAACCAATCTTTATTTTTAAATATATTTTCATTAATTTCAGAGAGGAAGGGAGAGGAAGATATAGAAACATCAATGATGAGAGAGAATCACTGATTGGCTGCCTCTTGCACACTCCCTACTGGGGATTGAACCCACAACCCAGGCATGTGGCCTTGACTGGAATCTAATGCAGGACCCTTCAGTCTGTAGGCTGACACTCTATCCACTGAGCCAAAGTAGCTAGGGCAGAAAGAATCAATCTTGAAAAAGAACAAATTGGAGAATTTACACAACCTGATTTCTGATTTCTACACTATTAAAACAAAGATATAATAATTAAATAAATGTGATATTGGCCTAATGATAGATAGACAAACAGATAAAAGGAACCAAATACCAATTCCAGTAACACTTTGAAACTACTTGAATTTTGAAAAATATGCCAAATCAATTTAATGGGGAAGGAAAGTAGTGCTGGAAAGAAAAATGAACTGACCCCATCTCACACAATTTATTGACTCAAGAGAATGTATAGACAAAAATATAAAAGTGAAAACTCTAATACATCTAGGTAGGAAAAAAAAAACTATCTTCGTAACCTTGTCTATAAATAGTTTTATTTTTTTTGTTAAAAACACAGAAAATACAAACCATGAAAGGAGATACTTGATAAAAGTGATAGCACCAAAATTTAAAACCTTTGCACATCAAAGTAAATGGCAACTCACAGATTAGGAAAATTATTTTTAAAACAAGTATTTGGAAAAGAACTCTTACCAGAATATATAAAGAATCTAAACTTGATAATTATTAAAGACAAAAAAATTAAAATTGGGCAAAAGGGTAAAACAGACACTTTATAGAGTGAGATATCCAATAATCAGACAATGTATTCTCAACGTTATTAAATATCATGGAAATGCAAATCCAAACCACAGTAAGAAGCCCCTATACACTAATGAGAATGACTATTAAAATATTAAGAATGTCAAATTTTGGCAATTAGGAAGAGGAAATGGAACTCATATATTGTTGGTAGACATGAAAAATAGTGCAACCATGTTTTTAAAAAACACTATTTGGAAGTTTCTTAGAGTTAAACGTGCACCTACCCTATGACCCAGTAAATTTACTCCAAGCAATTTACCCAAAAAAAACAAAGCTAATATATACAACCAACAAGACAAATAAAAGCATGACTACAGCAGTTTTATTCCTAGAAGCAAAAGTTTTGGGGGGTTTTAATGCCCACCCACAAATTGTGGTATATTCAAACAATGGACTACTACTCAGCAATAAAAATGGTAGTTTTTACAAAAATACACATTATTTTTAAGTGTATTTATAATGCTCACAACCACATGGATGAAACCAGGTGCAGAATGGTATGTACCATATTTCATTCATTCATCTAGTTGTTAGAACTGTTAACTAAACTAGTATGATAAAAACCAAAGCAGCCATGGCCTCTGTTGGCTAGGGAGGAGGATTGACTAAGAAGGGGACTTTTTAAAAGAAATTATAGTATGCGATGAAAATAATCTAGACCTTTATAGAAACGTGGCTTTCATGGATGTCTTCATTTGCCAAAACTTATCATATTGTACACTTTGATCTGTGCATTTTGTTTTAGGTCAAATATGTCCCTATTTTAAAAAAGGGAAAAGTAAACTCTGATGAATATTGGAGATCACACCTTCTAAAAATATATTAAGCAAACAAAAAACAATAGTAAATTTTTATTTTTCTCCCCAGTATAAAGTATATTTGATCCTTCATTGTCATTCAATGATCTGCCTCTAAGACTGGAAATTATTGAGAAAAGCTCTAAGTTTTTTAGTTCCTATCTACATTTAATGAAACAAATCTACCCTAAGTTATCAGGTAAGATATATTTGAATTTATTTTTAGCCAAACGATACTAATTTTCACATTATGTGCTAATACTAAATAAAACCTTATTTCATCCTCATGCTAAATTTGATAGCAAGAAAATAGATTTTAATAATTTAAAATATGATGTGTGCTTCTGAAATTCTTTGGTTATCTGTTTACTAAGGACACCTTAAACAATGACTACATTTACTTAACATCTTTTGTTTTTCAAATACTTCTTTATATCATTATTTGCAAAAAAAAATAGTAAATTGTGATTTCAAATTTAGCCATCTTTGGACACACAGGCATGATTTAGGTAACCTTTGGTGATTCCCTCTGGATGTCTATTCAGAAAAGCTAATTTTGACCTCCTATTTCATGGGCTTTCATTCCTGAAGTCAGAGACCATTTTTATTCATTCAATACTACTTTATTTCTATTCCATATTCCAAGGTGCCTGAGGCTGGTGATGAGACTTTTTAATACAGAACTAAGATTTCTCTGTCTGTATAATAGGAACAAATTCACCTTAAAAAAAAAAAAAGCAAGAAAAAAAAAAAGCAAAGTACTTGAATAGTGCAATCTCTGATAAAGAATGAGCAAAAAAATGGTACTTGAGTCTTCTAAATTAGAGCATTAGTTCTTGTCCTTTAGAAGGAAAAAAAATCAGAAAGACATTAGACTGAACTAAATTGAACAGAAGAGCCAATGGGGAAGAATAAACTGGAAGGTGCTCAAATCAGGAGGGTAAAGGAAGGTAGGCTGCTTTAACACTCAGGGATCTGAATCACATGACACACACTCTGCAGTGGTACCCAATCAAAGCTTCATGGTTTCTTCAGAGAGAAAAACAATGTTCCCAATTCAGGCTTCAGATACCCAAGAGAAGCTGTTGATGTCAGATGTTAAAGTAGCTGTTCAGGCCAAGACCTTAAACAAAATTAAGTAAAAAGCGAGAAAATTACCTGAATATGTTAGGTGTAAAAAAAAGTTCGCATGACCTAGTCATAAATTCAGGCAAAGGATTTATTTTTGGCTTATGATTAAAAAAAAAAAAAAAAAAAAAAAAGAGTAGCTGTCAGTTTTTCCTCTATGAAATAAGGCAGATTTAGAGGATTTGTGAGTCCCTTATAATTACTAGAATTTATGTTTATTGCCTCAATTATCTGAATATTTCAAGCAAGGCTGTTTGGGGCTTGGAATATTTATATAATTACCACAATTTTTCAGTTAACTTTGCATGTGTGGACACAATCTTAACGGTGATTTGTATTCCCATTGGGAAATCTTTTAGTTTGGTAGGAATACCCCCAATTAAAACTCTCTGTGGAAACCTGAGCCTATCATATATTTACTAGCATAAAAATACAGAAGTTTGAATGCTGTATATTTTCTGTGTAATTAATAGTTAAGAGCTTTGGAGCCAAGATTTTAAATTTAAAATTCAAATATTTCTCACTTTCTAAAATACCTCCCAAACTGAGGTTTTGAGCATCAAGTAGCTTGATTAAATAAGCAAAAGAAACTTTCCTTTCTGGATGAAATTAAGCATTTCTTTGATAATTCAGAGAATTATGTATCTCAAATCCAAAACTAACATAGAAGCATAAATATTATGATTACATATTTAATAAAAATAGTTTTATATTCAGAATAATGTAAATCCAGATTAAATATAGTGAACACACAAAACCAAGAAAAGGACACCTTAAATATTGTTTTAACCAAGTGAATAGTAATCAGTTCTTTTAAACATATTTCTGTTGTAAAACCAAAAAATCAAATCATAATGAAGTACCTAATAAGATGGCTATGTAATTACAAGTAGTTCAAAGAGATGCTAGAGGTATCTTTCAATTACCAAAGGAAACTTCTTAAAGGCAGAGATCCAACCTTGTTCCTCCCACAGCACCTCTCCTCACAGGAGCTGCTCAATAAACATTATCTGAATAGGAGAGGGAGCAAATTCCCACCACCAAGAGAGACACTTGGCAGATTATTCAAAATACCCTCCAAAGAAAAATTGAATAAGATTTAGAATCTGGGGTCCTCCCCAGACTCTCTAAATCAGCATTTTCAGAGGAGACATGAAATCTGTTTAACAAGCACCCTGTGTGAATTTTATGATTAAGCAACTTGGAAAATAGTACAGTGTAAGATTAAACTGGGAGAATCACAAGATTATAATTTAACACTTTAAAGTCGCCATAATTTGCCCCAGCCTAACTTTCCAGCATTATCTCTCTTAATCCTCAATCAGAATCATTTTGGGTCAGTCAGGCTAGTCCACTCACAGAAAGTGTGGTGGGGGGAAAGAGTATAGCATCACCATAAATATACCTGAGTTTGAATCCTGATTTATTCCAGTAATAGTTTTGTGATTCCAGTACTGTTAGTAACCTATCTTGTCCCTTTACAAGGGTTTGTCAATATTAATGGCTAGGACATCCACTAGGCTCTTGGCGTTTTAACTGGGGGGGAATGTGTTGCCTCTTGTTGCAATGATAACAACCAATCTGGACTTGTCCTGATACTTGAAGTCAAGCTAGTGCTGGGTCTCCCTCTACCTTGTTTCTTCCTACTGTTGAGAGGCATGATCATATCACATGCGTAGGTTGGTCAGTGTTTACTTTGACACTAGTCATATTAAGTGACAACCTTCTAGTGTTGCTGCAACCATAAATGTGTCTCATATAAAGAACATTGATATTATCTACTATTTCTATTGAGACATCACCTCAACACTATAACACTGATTTCTAGTTTCCTACACTCGGCACCATTCAGATGCCTTGATGCCAGACTCAGGATGACTATGTAGTTGTGATACAGGAAGCATTAACTGCTCCAAGAAGCCACATAATGCTCAAGACCACAGCGCCTATCTTCTAGTCACATAATGCATATATGTCTCTTGTACTATTTCATAGTTTCAATTATATGCCCTCTTATTTAAGTGTCACAATTTGAGATGACTAACCTTTGTCATGAATAGAAAACCTCAACCCAGATAGCTCTAGAAGAAACCCAGTACTAAATAAAATCAGTGCCTAATAACATACCAAGTGGGCAAGCCATTTTTTTTTTTAAATAGATAACCTTTTGTGACTTATAAGCAGTTATACTTGGGCAAGAAAGTGATCAAACCTCTCTGAGATCCAATAAAATGGGAATAATAATACTAATATGGTTGTTTTAAATAAAGTACCTGGCACAGACATTGGCATATCATAGGAAATCTATAATTGTTAGGTCTTTTTCCCCCTTTCCTTACCATATCCCAAATGTGCCCTGTGCATTTCCCATGTGTGAAGATTTGCTCATACTTAGCCTATCTCCCGTCTCACCTCCATCCTATTCAAATCAATTTAGCCTTCAAGAACCTATTCAACCTGTCGCACAACTCCTCTACCTTTGTCCATTCACTCTGAGCCACAAGAATCCTTCCATATTCTAGAATTCTTGTTATTGTTAGAAAACAAATTAGATTCTAACCAAATATTAACATAAATTTCTGTCTAAGATACTGCATGTGTACATTTGTTCTACTGAATGAGCTTGAAAGGGAAAGGACAGTATCATATCTTCTGTATGAAAGTACTGTGAGCTGCACATAATAGGAAAATTAAATAAGTAAATGCTCTTATTAAATATCTGATATCCATCTCAAATATTTCTTTGTTAATTTACTAGACAGACATCTAAGTTCATTACCATCATTGTCAACATTGAAAACATTGCAGTGTACTTTTAAAACTAAGCACTAGGCTGCTGGTGGGAGTAAAGTTGATATAGCTGATACACCCTTCCAGTAGGGAAATAAAGCAATACATAGCAAAAGGCTTATATACACATATCTACTTTGATTCAGCAATTCTATTTTATGAAATTTTCCCAAAAGAAAAAATCACTGCTGTTTTTAAAAAACAATGCATGACAGTTTTGTTAAAATGGGAAAAGTATGGAAAGAACCTAAAATAGCCTCAATATGGAATTGGTTAAATGAAATACTATGCTTCCTTTTAAAATGATGTCAAGAAGAAATGCGTAATGACATAAAAAATATTTATAGTATCTTATTAGTGTAAGGAGCAGGTTATATAAAACTATTACACGATGTTCTAATATTTTTGCAAAAACATAAATTTATTTCTGCTCAAAGGAAATAGATGAAATGGCTACATGAAGAGGACAACTACTGGCTTCAAAAGTTATGGATGGAGCCCTAGTCGGTTTGGCTCAGTGGACAGAGCGTTGGCCTGTGGACTGAAGGGTCCCAGTTCGATTCCAGCCAAGGGCACATGCCTGGGTTATGGGCTCGATCCCCAGTAGTGGGTGTACAGGAGGCAGCCAATCAGTGATTCTCTATCATCATTGAGGTTTCTTTCTCTTCCTCTTCCTTCCTCTCTTAAATCAATAAAGAAATATATTTTTAAAAAATTATGGATGGAAATTTTCTTCTTTGTGATATTCTATATATTTCAAATTCTGTAAATTTTTACTTCTTACATTAACACTATGAGATCTTAAAAGTAAATGTCATTGAAGAAAATATATGTAAACCATCGAAGTGAATACTTTCCATATTTCTAGTTTCATAGCTCTATAGTTAACAATATTATTTGGTATGATCACAATAATGAAATAAAGTTGGCATAATTTAGATATCAAATTCATTTAAATGTAATTTTAAAATGCTTAAATAATGGCAGTAGTCTTCTTTAAAGGGGTTTTTTAACATATGTCTAGAAAAGGTGACATAAAAAGAGAAAGAAAATTAAATTGAAATCAAGAAATCAAGAAAGAGGTGCCAAAAGAAGAACTTAGTATTTCCCAATCTAAACTGTTACTTGGAAAAATAAAGATTGAAGATTCCCACATGGGAATCACAGTGTCACAGCACTGTAATTACATACAGTCACCCCTCCCCCCTTGTTTTGTTGATACTTTCAGTTTTATAAGCTAGGTAGAAAAAAAGCCAAAGCAAACAGGATGAGAGAGGTTAGGAGACACTATAAAAATGTAGCTTATGTTAATATTTTACATAATGTAATTTCTTTTTCTAATATTGTTTGTTGTATATTTCATGGATGTTCAAAGTTGATTTTGAACACACAATGTCTCCTTTTTCGTAGGGGAAAGCAATGCAGGCAAGTTAATGTGAACAGTTAGGTAGGGGGAACTATACCTATCCCAGAAAAAAAAAAATACTACAATGTGAAGATATTTACTGATATACAAAGATAAAAACCTAGAAGAAGAACAAGCCAACAGAAAACTGTCTATGAAGATATGACCATTGGGCTTCAGCAATTAGGAAGGAAGCTTGAACAGAGAAGCAAACTTATTCTTCTGAGAGAACCCCAAATGTCTCCAGATGTTTCTGAATGATTGGACTGGTTTAGAGTTTTATGAATATCTAAAAGGTCATTCTAACAAGATCCTGGAGGATACCAAAGTGATCCAAGAAGAGTCCAGATATTCTCCTGTGGGGCACTTTTCCAGGCGTGGATGCACTCTTTCAAAAATCAAGAACAAATAAATAGGAATGAAATCCAAATGCAACTGAGTGAAAATGTTTATAACAAGCAAACAAAAAATAAAGAAAAAAGGAGAACAGTATAGCAGTAAAAATAAAGAGAATCTGCTTAGAGAAAATATTTACTAATGAAGCAAATTTCAGACAGCAACTGTTCATACTCTCTTTAAATTCAAGAAAATATTTTTCTCTGAAATAAAGATGAACTTAAAGTATAGACAATTGATTGAAGGTCAAGGAGAATTTTGTTGAAAAAAATTAAATGAAATATGGCAAGAATGTGATAAAATTAATGATGCCAAACAGAAAAAGTATACTAATATACAAGAAAAACTAAAGAATGTAAGAGAAACCTGATAACTTGTTCGGTTGCATTCTATGTCAAGTATATGACTTTTCTGCATTAATTATCTTGTTAATTTTCTAAACAAATTTATAAAAGAAGTGTTATTATTATATCTAATAATAATGGGAAAAACAAAGTTTAGAAAAAAATATCAGTACATATGGCAGGCTAAGTATATAGAAATACTTCTACTAAATATGTAGGAATCTATATATATAAAAAGCCAGCGACCAGAATTGCAGAATAACTGGTTTCTATGACGCCCACTGCAGCCAGCCAACCGGCCCGATTGGGGGTGGGGCCAGCCAGCCAACCTCCTGCAGCCCCTACCCCTGGTTGGCCCTCCCCTCAATACCCCTTACCCCCAATCCAGGGGCAGGGTTGGCCAGCCAACCTCCTGCATCTCCTCTCCCAGGACAGCCCTGCCCTAGATAGGCCCCCCCACCCTGATCGTGGGGCAGGGCTGGCTGGCCAACCTCCTGCATCCCCTTCCTCCAGACAGCCAAGCCCTGATCAGCCCCCATCAGGGCAGGCCAGCCGGACCCCACCCGTACACAAATTTGTGCACCAGGCCTCTAGTGCTTAATAAAAACTTGTAGAAAAGCATCTACTAATTAGCAACTTCTAAAGTGTGGACTCTAAAGTATTTGAGGGATCCAAGGTTTCTTGTAGACAAAATATATATGGGTTTTGTTTTCTTATTAATTCACCTACCCTATGTTTTTCATTGGATAATTTAATCCATTTACTTTTAAAGTGATTATTAAAAGACTAGAGGCCCAGTGCACAAAAATTTGTGCACTCGGCAGGGGGGGGTGGGGGGGTCCTGTGCCCTCTCGCAGTCTGAGACCCCTCGGGGGAAGACCACTTGCTAGCTTAGGCCCACTCCTTGGGGGATCAGGCCTAAGCTGGCAGTCAGACATCCCTCTGGCAGCCCAGGAGCCCTTGGGGGATGTCCACTTGCCAGCGGGAAGCAGGCCTAAGCTGCAGTCGGACATCCTTAGTGCTGCTGAGGAGGCGGGAGAGGCTCCCGCCATCACTGCTGTGCTGGCAGCCATCAGTGTGGCTTATGGATGAGCAGAGCTCCTCCTGTGGGAACGCACTGACCACCAGGGGGCAGCTCCTGCATTGAGCATCTGCCCCCTGGTAGTCAGTGTGTGTCATAGTGACCAGTCATTCCTGCTGTTAGGGTCAATTTGCATATTACCCTTTTATTATATGCCTGGTGCATGGGTGGGCACTGGCTGATTTGCCCTGAAGGGTGTCCCGGATCAGGGTGGGGGTCCCGCTGGAGTGCCTAGCCAGCCTGGGTGAGGGGCTGAGGGCTGTTTGCAGGATGGTCAAGCCCCCCAGCAGGGACCCTCACCCCTTGAGGGTATGGCCAGCCTGGGTGAGGGGCTGAGGGCCGTCTTCAGGCTGGCCACACCCCTTCAGGGTGGGGGGTCCTGCTGGGGTGCCTGGCCAGTCTGGGTGAGGGGCTCATAGCTGTTTGCAGGCTGCCAAGCTCCCCAGCGGGGACTCTCATCTTATGAGGGTGTGGCCAGCCTCAGTGAGGTGCTGATGTCTGTCTGCAGGCTGGCCATGGCCCCCAGCCACCCAAGCTCCCAGTGGAGGCTGGCTGGAAGCAGGTATCTGAGATTTATTTATCTTCTATAATTGAAACTTTGTTGCCTTTAGCAGAGGCCACAGCCGGCCAGGGCAGGCGGGAAACTTGGCTTCCTCCATTGTCGGGGCAACCAAGCCTCCTGCTTGCTCCAGCTCCATGGCTGCCGGCCACCATCTTGGTTGGGTTAATTTGCATATAGTCGCTCTGATTGGCTGGTGGACGTGGCTTGGGGCATAGCAAAGTTATGGTCAATTTGCATGTTTCTCTTTTATTAAATTAGATATATATTCGTTGCCATTTTATTCTTTTAATTCTTCTGAGAAATCAGCTGACAGTCTTTTGGGAGTTCCCTGGTAGGTAACTAACTGTCTTTCTCTTGCTGTTTTTAAGAGATGGTAAGAAATGTCTCTGCAGAAAACTTCTTTCTCTGGGTGTTCTAATTTTTTATTTATCTTTTAAGGCAACATAGTTGGAAACACTTTGCATCAAAAAGGATTGAGTAGGAGAAACACTTCACAAAGTGAGAGAATAAACTAAATATTTAATGTAAGATAGGAAAGTCCAAGTAGTAAACCTAGATAAGCAAGAGCAAAGGAGAGAAAAGGGTATTTGGCAACATTGAGGTTCAAAACTTGGAGCTGCTGCTCAGTGTCCCCGACCATGTGCAGCGGCAGCAAGTCCCTGACGCGGGAGTCTGGGAATACCCTGATGCTTTGGGAGCATCTTCAAAGTGAGATGAGTTTTCCAAAGCTCCTATAGCTGTAGTCCCCGCATTTTTCTGCGTGGTTTTGTTTTTTTGTTTGTTTGTTTTTTTTTGTCGTTGGGGTTAGAGAGGCCTAGGAACTGAAAGCAGGAAAGCCAGAACAAAAAAGCACACAACAGTCCATTGTCAACAGTATCATTTTCAAGCTGACGGTGAATATAATACATTCATAGGAACGGAATACCAGCCTAATCACAATGGAAATGCTTCTTTCGCATTTATGACCCTGAAAGAGTGTGAAAAGCTAATCCACTTCTATCCCACACATTCTTAATTGACGAGACAGAAAGATGCTAATTTTTATAAATAAATTGTCCAGGTTAGAGACTATGTCTGAAAAATAACAGTCATTTATATTAAAATCCATGGAAAAAAAATCCATGTTCCATGACTGGGTGTGACTGCTCCTTGTCAAACTCCAGATAAAGCAGTAGAGAGGCAGACTCTCCGGTCTTTCCACTTGAAGGCAGCTCTAAAACAGGCAAGCACATACACACGCATTGGTGGGCGCACAGGTTGGAACCTTATTCTGACTCCCCACATTCTGGTTAATAAATAAATCCTGCTTGTTTCCTTGCTGAAAACTTGGCATACCAAGCAATTCCCTTGCATTGATTTTACTCTGTGTTTCCTATTCAGGTATATTTCTAACATTTCAATTTTATGAAGTATTATGAGGAACAGCATCAACCTTTCATTGCAAAAGTATCCCCTTAACACTATCAGGCACTAACATGGGAAATACAAAGCAACAGTTGTGTTTTGGCACAACGAAACTCTAGCCTATTAGAATTGACGCGGAATTTTTTCCCCGCCTCTTCATGCCTCCTTTTACATTGTTTTCCTTTTTGCTGTCACTATTTCTAAAAATTATTTTTGAAATAGATATTATTCACTACAAGAGTTTTAATTTATTGATTTTTTTTTAGTTATATGTATTTTCTTTCTTTTTTATTTATTTATTTTCTTTGGTGGTGAGCCATCCTTAAAGAACATTTTCTGATATGTCATTCCTTCTATAGTGTTCTACTTTTTCCTAAAAGTAACCCTTTCATTGTGTTAATAAATAGAAATTCAAAGAGCTTTATTCAAGGGTTTAGACATTTTAAAAATCTGTCCTATTGTAATAGGAAACCTTGGAGACTCATTGAAAAAGCAGCAAAGGCACAAGTTTCTTTTTATTATGAAAGATGTTTATGTGAAGAACAAAATAGACAAGAGAAGTAACTGCTTCAGAATACTTGATGGGCACTTTAATCTTCTATTAATATGCAAATTTTGTTCTTTAGAACCCCAGTAAGAGATTCCCTCCCACCCCCAATCAGGCTATTTAAAAGTAGTCCCATTCTCCCAAAGGTCCTTCTTGTAAGAGTCTAAGTGAAACAGTGTTCTTTATGCTAATTCCCAAGATGCTCTCAAATGCATCATTTTCTTTTGAAATTATATGGAGTTTACTGAACCACATTTGTAAAACATTCCACAGTTGATTTCATTCTAAAGATCTCCTTTAATAGAACTGATTCCCTTGTTGATCTGTGCCAGAGAGAATGTTAAAGAAAATCAGTTTTAACAACATGGAAGAAATAAGAAAAGACTGTGGACAAAAATGAAGACACAAGCTTGTACTCAGAAAAAGGACAATTTTTGTTGAGTAATTAACCTCATCAAGGATCTGAGCCAATATTACAATTGTAAAGTACCTCTTCATAAACATACATCTCAAGAATAATCACCAAGGTGTATGCCAACTACCTTAGGCTTTTTTGCAGGCATTTTTCATCACATTATGTTTATTTTTCAATGCCTTGCCTTTGCAAAATGGCTATAACAAGAGTGCAATGACGATTTCCTATGAGTATAAACGTTAGGATGAATAATAAAATTTTTATATACTCTGTTAAAAAAACAAAATTCAATTCAGTAAATTTGAAGATGTAACTGGTTACATTTAAGGATTCATAAATCAGGCAGCCTCCCATCTTGCAAAGAAAAAGGGAACTCCGAAATGCTGCAGAAAAGGAAAGGTTTTTAAAGGCAGAAAGGGGGTGGGCCAAGGAAATCATAAAAAAAGGAAAGGATTATTTCCAGCAAGTTCACATTAGTTTGGGGGACTAGAGGAGTCTATCAGGTGGCTTACCTCATTGGTACTGACCAGGGAATTCCAAACTGACTGGTTAAGATTACATTCCTGGGAGAGGCTGACGCTGCAGTTAGGTTCTGTATTAAGTCTGGGTTTGTTGATGTGAGGCTTAGGACAAATGACTGCATTTTGGACCCATTGTCTCTTTTTTAATAAATCATATTCTCCACACACCAACCACCCCAGCTACATAGTTTATATTAAACAGAATAAAACATTTTACATTATTTATTTTCTTGTCATATTGATGGAGGAAGAAATCGTAACATTTTATCAATATGGTATCCAGACTATGATTTAATTATTTTTCCCAGGAATGGGTATTTATTCTTTATCTACCTTGCTATCATTATAAAAATAATATCTGGAAAATATTTTGAGTGAGTACTATTTCTTCTGGACTTCTAAGGCTATTCTAAGTTTTTTAAAGTTTTTGCATTAATAGAAGTTGTGACCCTGCACTCAGCCCCCCAAAACTATTCTTACTTCAGAAATATTGATTCTATTTTTTTTTCTGGAGTTAAAAAGAAAAACTCTTCAGAGCAAGTTATGATCCAGGCATAAAATTCAATCTCACCAAACTTTATTTATTTATTTATTTACTTACTTACTTATTTTAGCACAAAAATAGTATCTTTCATCTTTATCACCCAACCCACAGACCTAATAGGGAGTTCTAAATATCATTTTTTACCCTAAAAATTAATATCATGCTGTCCTAACTGGCTTAACTCAGTGGATAGAGCATCAGCCCACAAACTGAAGAATCCCGGGTTCAATTCTAGTCAAGGGCACATACCTAGGTTGCAGGCTTGACCCCAGTTCCTAGTAAGGGCTCATATGGGAGGGAACCAATTATGTGTCTCTCTCACGTGATGTTTCTCTCTTTCTGTCTATCTTCCTCCCTTCTACTCTCTCTAAAAATCAATGGAAAAACATCCTCGGGAGAGAATTAACAAAAATCAATCCTCCTATATAATAAAGAGGTAATATGCAAATCGACCATCACTCCAACACACAAGATGGCCACTTCCTGTGGTCAAAGATGGCCACCAGAAGATGGCCAGCAGGGGAGAGTAGTTGTGGGCAATCAGGCCAGCAAGGGAGGGCAGTTGCAGGGGACCATGCCTGCAAGGGAGGGCAGTTGGGGGTGATCAGGCCAGCAAGGGAGGGCAGTTGGGGGGGACCAGGCCTGCAGGGGAGGGCAGTTGGGGGTGACCAGGCTGGCAGGGGAGGGCAGTTAGGGGAGACCAGGACTGCAGGGGAGGGCAGTTAAGAGTAATTGGGCTGACAGGGGAAGGCAGTTAGGGGCAACTGGGCCAGCAGGGGACAGCAGTTAGGCATCGATCAGGCTGGCAGGGGCGTGGTTAGGGGGTGATCAGGCTGGCAGGCAGAAACAGTTAGGGGCAATCAGACAGGTAGGCAGGCAAGCAGTTGGGAGCCAACAGTCCTGGATTATGAGAGGGATGTCCCAGGTTGGAGAGGGTGCAGGCTGGGCTGAGGGATACCCCCCCCCCCCCGCATGAATTTCATGCACCAGGCCTCTAGTCAATAAATAAAATAAAATCATGCTGAAAGAGAAGTTTTACTAACATGAAGGAATAAAGGGCTTGCTTTCTCCTGACTCTGTGCCTTTTCAAATTAATTTCCCTTTGGCTAAAGTCTTTCACCATCTCTTCCAGCTGGCAAGATTTTACAAAGTCCAAGTCAGACACCTTCTCTGATGAAACTTCCTTTTATCCTTCCACTATCCCCAGGTAAAATAAATTATTTCATCTGTTAAAAACAAAAGAAAAACAACAAGGATCCATTCTGTCTCTTAACTCTCTCTGGGCAGTTAACACACAGATTTAAAATTATTTTGTTTACATGCCAGGTTCCTCTAACAAAGTCGAGATATCTGGCTTTTTTCATCTTTTTAATTTTAAGAACATAGTGAAGATTCAATAATTTACCTGCCTAGCCCATTCTATGTGCTTAACTACTAAAATGAACATGTATGTGTGGGTAAAGTTTTAGGGGTAAGAGTTTATCCTGGTCCCTATGATATTTACTGACTATGTTAATCAAATAATCAAAAGAGGTACTGATGCTATTTTAAAATAAAAAGCCCACTTTCATGTTATACATTTTTAAGATAGTTCTAGAAGTATTATAGGTTATATAGTGTTATGTTGATTAGAGAGAGGGGAAAAAATCCCTACAGAGCTGAAATGATAGCAACGCCTTCAAAATTTGCCAACTGAGATCTGGAAAACTATCCTTGACAGTAAAAAAAAATGTAATTCTTTAGCAATAACAACTGTGGCATATTGATAACCAATACTTTAAATCTCTCTGCAGATTTAACAAACAGTACCAACTGCTTTGGGACTTAGATGCAGTGAAAAGCGTGTGATTTCAGCAAGCAACAGGAACAATAACCACAACAAAAATTGATGGAGGGTGTTTGAGGATTGGTTTAGAAAGGACAGAACTGACTGAGTTATTACCACTTGGTGTATTAGGGATAATAGCTGTGCAGACCCTGGATTATAGATACCAGCTCAGCAAAATCTAATCTTGCCCAGAGAGAAATATTTATATTCATCGTATATGTTTTTTCAAAGGCATAAAGAGTCCACAATATGCATTTGGAGAGAATTTTTTTCCATGGATAAGAGCAAAAGTACTATTTCAATTGTTAAGTGGATTACCCATGGGCATTAGAAACTAGTAGCTAGTGAGGCTGCTGGATGATGCCCTGATCAAAATCTTGTCATTATAACTGTTCCCTGGGATAAAGCAGAATAAAACTTTCAATACACTGTTCACAATAACATCCATGAGAAAGCCTCTACCGGCAGATATGATTCACTAGGGAAAAAGGATATGTCTAATGTATTTAGCACAATTAATACCGGCTGTTGTCATTGTTTTGAAGTTGATATAGTTGGCCTTCTGTCAACCCTTACTCTTCAAAATTAAGAATTTGTCATATTTAAGTTTTTCAACCATGACTAAATGTAATCCTCCAAGATATGTGTTTCTGCTACTGAGCATTCTGAGAAAATCCAGGGGCCAGCAGAGTAAGTGATGTTTTTCAATGGTCTTTTTCCAATAAAACAGATACACTTTGCTTTATGCACTAAGAACCTCCCTAGGAAATAAAAACTAGAGAGAAGGAGGCGAATTCCTTCCCTTTCTTAGAGTAATATTAACTAAAAAATAATAATCAGTGGTCATAGTTTGACATTACTTCTACTGTCTTTGGCATTAGATATGCAATTTGTACTATGCGCTCATTTCTACTGAAGCTTAAGATTAGAAGAATATTCTTATACCTGTGGTCTGAGAAAAGGCAATTTTTGACACAAATTTATAAGATGGATTTTGCATTCTACCAGAGTGCAAAATAAACTCATAAAGAGAAGCCCTATTTGAAATAAGAATTAACCCTAAATGCAGCAAATGGCATGACACAATGTCTTGTTTTGATAATATTAAGCATAATGTTTTAAAATATTGGTAAAAAATATAACCAGGAATTTGTGGAAGGTATTAAGTTAATGCTGTCATGCATACGATATGGAAAATTCTTAGTAAATGAGAAATTCTTCAGATAGCTTGTCATGTCCTTCCAGCCAACCAGAGAATTAAATTGCTATTCGTACTTAACAAAGTTCAACAGGGCAGTTACTCGGGTCAAATTTTCCAAGACCTTTGAAGCTAATTAGGATGAATTCAAAGGTTATTCTCTGAAACTGTAAGAAAGTTGCTGACTTGTCTCTATTTCTCCTTCCTAGCATTCTTTCCTATAACTAAGGTATTTTATAAGACTATTTTTTTCCATTTCCATCATTTAAATTTTAAACCTATACTTGTAATACTACTTTAAATACAAATCTACTTTTTTAATCCAAAACTGAAATAAATCTGATTCATATAAAGACTAGCAGGGCATTTTTGAGATGGTGTACACATATTGGGAACTCTCTGCTTAAGGCCAGTAATTTATTTTACCACAGGTGACCACTAACTGTGCACAGAGGCCTAACTATTGGTTAGTAGTTTTACTATTAGACCACTTCATTAATTCATCAAAGTCACTGTTGAGATGATTGCTCCAAATTCTGGGTCAGGAACTTAAACATTTTGCTTTAAGTCAACTGGAAAGAGATGATCTTGTAAACAAATGAGACACTACATCCACTTGTCTCTTTTATACTAAGTTTATATGTACCATAGTCAAAGCAGAACTCTTGATGCCATCATCTTCACATTCACCTCAAACCATTCCTCTAATCTTCCACATTTCAATATGTGATATCCAACCAGTTGTTACAGATAGAATCCATTAATTATTCCTGATTCTCCCTTCACCCTCAGTTCTTACATCCAATCTATTAACACTGTTGGTACCATCATGAAAATATGTCTTGAATTCATCTGCTCATCTGCATAGTCACTATCTATTTTTGTACCTCATTACTGTAATAGTCTCCTGTACTCCCTATTTCTGCCCCTGCCTTACCTCCAATATGTGTTTACATACTGTTGTTTTTTACTCAAAATGCAAATCCTCTCATTTTACTCTGCTTTTGAAAACTCTTCTGTAACTTACCATTGCACCTAGAAGAAAATAAAAACTCCTTATGTTAATGCAACACAAAGTGAATTGCCAGTTGTGACATGATAAGTGCAAAAATTAAGAGTAAGCATTTAAAGCCCGGCCAGTGTTGCTCAGTGGTTGCGCATTGACCTGCGAACCAGGAGGTCATGGTTCAATTCCCAGTTAAGGCACATGCACAGGTTGCAGGCTTGGTCCCCAGTGTGGGTCATGCAGGAGGCAGCCAATTGATTCTCTCTCATCATTGATGGTTCTATCTCTCTACCTCTCCCTTATTCTCTGAAATCAATAAAAAAAAAAAAAGAGTAAGCATTTAGAGATGCTTATACTCATTTGAAAGTACTGTGACTTGTATAGCGAACTTGTGGGGGTTTTTTGTGAAGATATAGATTGACTAGTTTGTGTAGCCAGAAGTCACATGAAGTCACATGGTGAATTGTATATGACTCAATATGTATATGAGTTTTAGACAATAGGACCCTATGAATTATTTTTTTTATAGTTCTCACTGCAAATAGTTTGAAAAACTCTTCTGTCCATGATCTGACACCAGCCTCCTCCCCATCTGCTCTCTGACCACTGGTCTCCTCATTTTCTGTAAATAAGCACCTTCTAACTTTTAATGACCTTTCTCTCTTCAACCCTTTGCACTTGCTATTTCTTAGCCCTTCACTTTACCTCACTTCCTAGTTTGCTATATGCTTACTTCTAAGAGTTGGATTTGTACATTCTTTTCAGAAAAAAAATTCACGTGCTTTTTCCTTCCCAAATATTCTTTCTCCAGTTTCCTCTCTTATTGTGAAGAACTATCTGTTTCTTCTCATCTGGCCATGCACAGAGTGGCTTCTCCGCTGCATTCTGTCTTTGGACTGACATGCACTCATTTGGTTCTTTCAGCATTCTGAAATACAGTGAGCAAAAGCATATTTTCTTTTAGCTTTTCCAAAGCTCAGCTCATTTCAGGTAGCAAATCAGGTGGTTGCCTAAATTTGCCTTTGTCACTCTGCTGGCATAAAAAGGGAAGTGTCAAGAATATCAAGTATAAAACAGTCCAGAGTTTCTGGGGAAAGAAAGCAAAGATGATTATAGTACTGTATTGAGGGGGAAGGGGACTAAAGAAAAAACTAATAAGAAAAAAATGATAGTTCTAGACAAAGTGACATATTTCATCATTTAATAATATGAAAGCTAAATATATTCCTTTAGTTCTTCATTGCTTTAAATTTTTTATAGTAAATTTGTGAAACTCAACCAATATGTATTGCTGACCTCTGATTTTGATATGTTGGGTATTCTGGAGGGCCATCAAGGCAGAAAATAAATGTAAGCCTTGGGTGAAATCCATGTGAAAAGAATTTCATCTCAATTAGATAGCTTTCTTATTAATTAGATGGCTTTGACAAAAGATTTGCAATTAAATACCATGGCTGGATATATGTATTATTAATTAGTCTAAAGTGATTTTTTTCTCAATTAAATCCACTACTTTAAGACTACCATAAGCATTAATAATCTCAAATATACTAGTATTTACACATAGGTGTGGTAAAGAGCGAGGGGTCCTGGACTGCGAGAACCCTGGACTGCAAGAGGGGTGTCTGACTGCTGGCTTGGGGAGGGTTAGGGAGCAGACCTAAGTTGGCAGGTGGACATCCCCTGAAGGGTCCCAGACTGCGAGAGGGCGCAGGCCAGGCTGAGTGACCCTTCCCCCGCCCCCAACTCTCAGTGCACAAATGTTGTGCACCAGGCCTCTAGTTCTATCAATAAAACTCTTTAAGAAATAAACTGTTTCTCCAGTCAGAGGGAATGGGGATCAAAATGAAAGTCAATATTTGTCCCAGTTTCTTGTATCCCAAGGTTAGTTTGTTATGTTATGAAGGTGCTTTGCCTAAGCTCAGAGGAAGAGTTGTGAAAGACTTGCGCCATCTTACCCGAGACTATGAAACCTTCTTGCAAACTGTCCCTGACCTCTCTTTTGTTGTCATCCCTGAGTCCTAACATTTGTTACTTTTTTAAAAAAATATATTTTATTGATTTTAGAGAGGAAGGGAGAGGGGGAGAGAGATAGAAACATCAATGATGAGAGAGAATCATTGATTGGCTACCTCCTGCATGCCCCCTACTGGGGATAGAGCCCGCAACCCAGGCATGTGCCCTTGGCCAGAATCAAACCCGGGACCCTTCAGTCCGCGGGCTGAGGCTCTATCCATTGAACCAAATCAGCGAGGGCCCATTACTTTTATTGAAAGTATATTTTATTGTTTTTTTATGGAGAGGAAGGGAGAGGGATAGAGAGTTAGAAACACCGATGAGAGAGAAACATCGATCAGCTGCCTCCTGCACACCTCCTACTGAGGATGTGCCCACAACCAAGGTACATGCCCTTGACCAGAATCGAACCTGGGACCTTTCAGTCTGCAGGCCGATACTCTATCCACTGAGCCAAACCAGTTAGGGGAACATCTGTTACTTTTAACCTGGCTTTCACTCAGCATAATTTTCCAGGTTCCCATGCTATCTACACTAATAAAAGAGAAAAATGGTAATTGGCGTACGGCGATACCTTTTTCATTGGCTAATCAGGGCTATATGCAAATTAACTGCCAACTAAGATTGGCAGTTAACTGCCAACAAGATGGCGGCTAATTTGCATATGTAGGCACAATGCAGGGAGGCGAAAGGGAAAGCAGGAAGAAGCCCCCTGCCACTGACAGTGATCGGAAACCCAGGGGGGAGCTAAGAGCTGGGGGGCAGGGCAAAGGCGGCCCCCCAGCCATGATCAGAGAATCAGGCGCCTTTGCCGCCCTGGCCAGTGATAGCCCGAAGTAGGGGTGGAGCCAGCGATGGGAGCTGGGCACGGTCGAAGCTGGCAGTCCCAGGAGCTAGGGGTCCCTTGCCTGGGCCTAAAGCGAAGCCCACAATCGCGGTGCCCCCCGCTGCCACTGCAGGTCCCCGCTGCCTGGACCGGACGCCTAGGCCAGAGGCGTTAGGCCTGGGCAGGGGCGGAGCCTGCAACCACGAGGAGCTGGGGGTCCCCTGCCCAGGCCTGACACCTCTGCCGGAGGCCTCAGGCCTGGGCAAGGGGCCGATCAGGCGATCGGAGGGTGATGGGGGTCAACGCCTGAGGGCTCCCAGTATGTGAGAGGGGGCAGGCTGGGCTGAGGGACACT
The DNA here is from genome assembly GCF_964212035.1 of Myotis nattereri. NCBI lineage: Eukaryota > Metazoa > Chordata > Mammalia > Chiroptera > Vespertilionidae > Myotis > Myotis nattereri. Next base: position 61,977,390 of record NC_138079.1, read on the forward strand.
CTCCCCCACCTCCCCCTACACCCAGTGCATGAATTTCATGCACTGGGCCCCTAGTATCATATATCATTGCTTTCATTCCTTTTTATGAATGAATAATATTTTATTGTATTGATACACTATAATTTATTTATCCATTCATCTGTTGATGACTTTTTTTTTTTCTAAATATATTTTATTGATTTTTTACAGAGAGGAAGGGAGAGAGATAGAGAGTTAGAAACATCGATGAGAGAGAAACATCGATCAGCTGCCTCCTGCACATCTCCCACTGGGGATATGCCCACAACCCAGGTACATGCCCTTGACCGGAATCGAACCTGGGACCCCTCAGTCCACAGGCCGACGCTCTATCCACTGAGCCAAACCGGTTTTGGCCTGTTGATGACTTTTGGGTTAATCCCTTGATTTTCAACCTGTTTGCCACAAGAATTTTTATTAAAACATGCAATACCTGACTATTTACTAATGGGCAACAGTCCCTTTTCCCTTAGATTGTCAAATAAAAAAAGAATGAAAACAGCCAACACAAAAATAGCCACCTCATGTGCAGGCTTCGTCTTGAACTATAAATATATAGGTCATATAATAGAGTTGCATCTTATTGGCCACATTGTATAATAAGATTATATCTAATTGGTTAATTGGTTAATTCTTGGTACCAGAAATCCTTATATTTAGTTATAGGCACCTAATATTTTAAAATCACTTTGTAACAAAAGAGGTAGATAATTACTATTATTATTGTTATTTTTGTAAATCAATGAAAATTATATCTATATTTTTGGTCAGATCAGCAAAAACATATATTTTTTGGTGTGCCACAGAATTGTCATAATTAGTTTATATGTGCCATGAGATGAAAAAGGTTGAAAATAGATGGGTTACTCTGTTTAATAGGGGTAATAATAATCCTTATCTAACAGGGTTGTTATGAGTATTAAATTAATATTTATATAGCATTTATATTATCACCTATTTCAGTGTTCTTAAATTACATAAATTAACATAATTCTCTATTTGGAACTGACTATATGTTATACACTTATTCATTTCTATATACTAGAGGCCGGGTACACAAAATTCATGCACAGGAGGGGGGATGTCCCTCATCCCGGCCTGGGCCTCCCCCTTTGGGGTGATCACAGAGCGCCCCCCTCTCTGATCGATCGCCCTGCTGGCCAGTGGCCTAGGCCTCCCTCTGCAGGGCGATTGTGGGGTGATGGCGGGTCCCCCAACCAATTGCATTGCACCCACCTTGGCTGGCCTGGCACCAGTGCATGTCATAGTGTGGTCATGTGGAAGGTCGTCCAGATGGTCATTCTGCTGTTCAGTCATTCAGCCAATTTGCATATTGTGCTTTTATTATTATAGATTTATGGAAACTACTGGTCATAAATATATCAAATCATTATTTTCCTAAATATTGGTATTAAGGATGGTATTTCTGAGGGTTTTTATTTTTTCAGATTTTATATAAAGTATAAGAATACTAAAATATTTTGTCAGACACACTTAATAATTTCCTTCATGTAATTTCAGCATCATAGCTATCCAATTAGAATTAGTCTAACACAAAGAAATAGTTTAATAGGTGCATGTGCACATAAAATTTATGTTCTTTTTATTATATCTGCCTTTGAAGTGACATCTGTCATACATAAGATTTGTGCTAGATTTTCTCTGCAGCCTCTCCATTCCTGTGTATTAGCACTGTGGTCAGGCTCATGAGTGGAGAGCCCTGTTATCCAGTCGCAGGCCACCCAGTTTCCTCTGACATATTTTTGGTCTCTGGGGGAATATTGGTGGTACTCTACCGTCAGCACATTCAAAGCTGCTGTCACAGAGCCACACTGCAGCGATAGTCATAAGCCATTTTTTTTTTTTTTTTTCAGAAAGGATCATTGCACTGACCCTAAACAGGTTTGTACTGGCATCAGTTCAACTAGTGTTGAAAACTGCAAGTGAGGCCTGACTGCCACCAGGTAAGAGAGTGAAAGGAAACAACGGTTGTCCTGGCCCCATCTGTATATGTGATCCCTAACAGCATGAGGCATCCTTGTACTGAGTCCTAGGGGCAGATATCAAATGCAAAGGGCCTGGTGTCTTCCTTAGACAATCTCCTAGTCATTGCACCAAATCTTAGTCTTCTGTTGAATTAAACTTAGATATAGAAAACAGATTTGCTACTTTTCTTTCAGACTGAAGCCAGATGTGTAAGTGGGGGAAAAAGATGATATGCTTAAATAACCCATATTTTAAATAAATTTTACAGAATAAATTTCTACCCCTTGACTATCGGTCCAGAAAATGAAGAGATGTCTCTTAGTTATGAGGCCTGGCTTTCTGTGGTACCAAATGCTGTTCTCCACTGTAATAAACAGAACAGGCCAAAGTGATATTCTGTGATGCATGTAAAAACAATTCAATGGCAGTATTTTTTTCCTGTTTTTCTACTGCATATTTTGAAATATAAGGTATCAAAAATAATTTCTGTCACTATCACTTGGGATTACTTTATATAAAAATTTCTACATGCTGTCCTCTGTAATTTCTTTATCTGTAAATATATTTATACTGGAACTTGAATACTATGGCTGTTTTATTCCTTATTGTGACTACTATGAATAAAGGGTATAGAAGAAACCACAAGGTTACTGGAATGTTTTCATAAAACTAAAGAGTTATGTCAGTAATATTATCCCTAAAGAAAAACAGATTTCTTAAAAGAAAACAAGACCAAGTAAAGTGGAGGGCTACTTTCAGATCAGACAACATATCTTCTTACTCCCTTTTATTTTAATTAAAATAAGTGAAAACAAATTGGGGTTACAGAAATCATACCTCACTTCCTACAAAGTCCTTTAGGTAAGTCTACTAAATAGCATCAGACAAAATGGAACAGAGGGTCTTATAAATTACACTCCAGGATTTCATGACATGATCTCATACCCCACCAGTACAATGCTGCATAAAATGGCAGGAAATTGCCCTGTCCCATGGTAGCACTATGCACTCTTATTAGGAACGATGTAACAATTCAAAAGCATGCTACATTAGAGAGGTTCAATGACTTTACCATACAAAATGCCCCCCCCTAAAAATAATTTGCTGTTATATCATGAAACACTAGATATATTGAAAAAAACTATCATTTTAATATTAATCTAATACTTGTCAAAATCCAAATATCTCTAACTCTATGTGAGGCAAAAATAAGTTTTTGTTTTGTCTAAATTAAATGTATGTGAAATGTAATTAACATGATATGTATATCAAAGAATTCTGGAAAATATTCTGTTCTTTCATAGGAAGGGATAGATGGAGTTAGAGGTGCTCAGTACCTATCATAGGTCGATTCGGGGAACCCAGAGAGCACACATACTAGTGTTCCTTCCCTTGGCCCCAGTTACTATTTTCCACAGTGAGGCTGGAATAGATTTTCTCAGCATAATTGAGTTCATGTTATTCCCTGACTTAAAAATTTTCAAATGGCTTTCCATCACACTGAAAAGAAATACTGTTATTTTTTCCTATTACAACTAGTATGTCTGGCTCCTGCATACTATTCTGAATTCATCTTGTATCACCTTCCCCTTCATCACTATGCTATGGCCACACTAGACTTTCTAATCTTAAACATGATTAGCTCTTACATAGCTAAAAGCCAATGCTAAAAGCCACCCAGTCATTGTCCTATCACCTTCCCTGATTTTCTTTTTAAACTTATCATCAACTGAAAATTTATTATCTTCCCCTTCTTGAATTAGGTTTTAAGAAGGGGGATTTTTCCTGTCTTCCCTAACTCCTGGCACATAGTAGGTTTTCAAATAATATTTGTGCTATAAATAACCTACATAATGACCAAAGAACTGTATCAAATTTTTCAAAAAAATCCCTCCAGGAAAGAAGAGAACTGAATAAGGAAATCTTCTGATTAATTTTGAGTGGTTGGCTTATATTTTCATTGAAAGCCAACACCCTTAACTAGGAAAAGTTATTTGTGTCCTTTCTATCTAAATTAAATTGCCTTAAATCAGTGGTTCTCAACCTGTGGGTCGCGACCCCTTTGGGGGTCGAACGACCCTTTCACAGGGGTCACCGAAGACCATCGGAAAACACATATATAATTACATATTGTTTTTGTGATTAATCACTATGCTTTAATTATGTTCAATTTGTAACAATGAAATTGGAGGTCACCACAACATGAGGAACTGTATTAAAGGGTCACGGCATTAGGAAGGTTGAGAACCGCTGCCTTAATTGTGAAGACTTGTATTATATGGTAGTGGTACCAACAGAGAAAGAAGAAAATCATGAGAAAGAATAGCTCTTCCAGAGGGCAAGTATAAAGATTTTATTTAAGAAAGTAAGAAGTATTCCTTTGAATATAGCTTTTTTCATACCACAGTATGTTTTTTCTTTTAACCAGATTTCTATTTAATTATTCAAGTCTAATAAAAATGGAAATGGAACAGATACAACCAGAGAAATACAGGCTGAATGTTTTAGTGATTCACTCATTAAGCATGTCACAAATATATTTTTGTGTTATTTATGTCAATGATGATAAATTTATAATTGAATGCGCTGTTCTTGCCACCTACACAAACAAACCAAAAAGTAAAGATGATCTCTCCATATGATTGCCAGTCAAGTTATTCATAATGAGTCCTGAACGCTGCCCTGGATAAAACTCCCAATAACATAGCAATGTGTAACAATCTCTTCAAGTTCGAATTATACAAAATATTTATCAGCATATAGTAAAATTCAAAAACTTAAAGATAACTGGGAATAAAATGGTCCTCTAAAAGAAGGAATTTTCTGGAGTCTCAACTTCTCCCTATGTTCAATGTTCTCGGACATATATTGTTGTCTGAAAACAAAATCATGGGACTTCTGTCATTTTGCCTTGTTCCACAATATACAAATAATCAAGGAGATAAAAAATAAAATATGTTTCCAAACATTTATCAACACCAAAGAGTAAAATCTTATTTTCATACGAAATGGGGGAGAGGTGGAATATACATTTTTTCTAAATCAACACAGGCGCATTTACTTTATAAAGACAGGAACTCAGGGGAAGAATGCCATTCATTTCTCATAAGTTATACAAGGAGTAAATGGCAGGTGTTAAACATGAGATAGAAATAAAAAATCTTCAAAGCAATAACAGACACATGAAACACATCCCAAAGGGAAATAGAAGAGCCACAGGAAAGAAATAAAGTGAAGTGAATACAACCTCACAACTAGTGTCAATCCCTCAGGAATGCCCCTAATATGAACCGTTAAAGCCATGTGTTTAACATTTGATAAATCTAAGTTCTTATTTGTCAGACAGGGAAGCTCCAGGCACAAGTAAGCATTAACCTGATCCCATAAAAGGCATTATATTGTCTGTCTCTGTATTTCATTGGAAAAGGACTGCAAACACGTTCATCCAGATCTTACTCCTATGTTCCATTCTTGTGAGTTAAAATAAATAGAAGACATTCATGTTTGAATATTAAGTTCAATGAGTTCATTCTTTTAAAATATGGTTATTGAAATATAGCATGGCCATGTCTACATTATGGAAACATCAGAAACAATCTCCTCCATGCTTTGCTCCACACATCTTTTTACTCAATCAACATGGCATATCTAAAAAGGTTCAATGAGAAAACAAACTTCTCTAGTATCTTTATAGCAGTTACGTTGCCAAGCACGTGTTTTACTCCCACTGACAAAAATAAAAAAAATGATGATAGTAGGAATATGGTGTGGTGAAAAGATACGGAACTTAGAAAATGGTGGTGGAGGATCTTATTCTAGTTCTGCCATTACGTGGCCTTGGGCAGGTCCTATTCCTACATTAGATTCCATCTCTTCAATTACAAAGTGAAATTGTTGACTAAAAAATCTTTAAAGATTGCCCATCTCTAACACTCGATATTCCCAAATTATCCAAGCTACTGTTAAGCATAAAGATAACCAACCAAGACTATAAATCCCAGTGTGCTTGGTCTGCTCATCCATCCCTGCCCGAGCACTTGTGTGCAAACGGGCAAATTCTTAACAAAATGTTTACTCATTTAATCCTCATAACAACTCTATGAGAAAGTGTTCTCACTCTCCACACCATTTTATAGATTAGGAAACGTAGGGAGTTTAAATAGTTTGTCACAAGTGTATATTGAATCCAGTATCATAATCCATAAGAATCCATATTCTTCTACTGCCTTCTAGTCAGAGGTGGAGAATGAACAAAAATCAATACTTCCAAATAAGAGAAAGCTTAACCAAGTTATTTAAAATAACCCAATGAGACCTAGCTGGCATGGCTCAGTGGTTGAGCATCTACCTATGAACCAGAAGGTCACAGTTCCATTACTGGTCAGAACACATGCTCAGATTGTGGATTTGATCCCTGGTGGGGTGTGTGCATCATTGATGTTTCTATCTCTCACTCCCTCTCCCTTCCTCTCTGAAATCAATAAAAGTATATTTAAAAAATAAAATAGCCCAATTAAGAATTAAGTATCTTATTTGGAAGTCAAGAAAGCAAAACCGATTCCACAAAATCAGGACATACTGACATGGATTAATTCCCATTTTGAATATTGTTCCTCTGCCTGACCTGTAAATCTAAGCCCTCTTTTATATCATCTAGACTTATACTCTTACTTTGATTTTGTCAGTGTGCAAAACATCAGCTCAACATAAGAAAGGTATAACATCAAGAACAAAAAATACCCATGATATGAGCACCCAAAGTTTGTCCTGCCTCAGTATTTTTCCAGGATGTTCCAAATTCTAGGTCTGTTCTAGCTGAGGGCGCTCCCAGAAACATTTTTAATCCTGAAGATTTGCTTGCACCAGAGTTTATTTTTCTTTTTAAGGATGAATCTAGAATTTTTCAAGAACTTTCTATTTAAAATATGATCATTTAAATAGAATTAATGATAATACAAATTTCACAAACTACATCCAGAGGTCGGGACAAGAGCACACTTGAGAAATTTAATGGAAAAAGCATTTCTTGACTCAGGGAACAAGTTTTGTAAAACCTCCCTTCATGAAACAATTTGAGATTATAATCTAAAGTCCAAAAAATCATGACAGTGCTTTTTGGAGACTTTTAAAGTGAGTATTCCTTTCTTTTAAAATACTTCACTGGGTTTTCCAAAGTGGTAAGTAAGACAAGATGCTTGTACAGTGATTTATATGGTATTTTCCATCTTAACAGCTGGACTTTTTATGTTAGTAGTATTGCCATGTGGCTCACTGTTCAAAGCAATGCAGTTTTAGAAGTCCTGAAAACAGGATGTTCACTTAAGGACTATATAGAACATGTTACAAATTTAAAGTATGAAAAGGAATGGAATTCAGTTGCAAAGAGTATGAAACCTGAATCTATGAGCTTTTTCAATGCATTATAATGCAGTCAAAGGGGAATGAAAAATGTTCATTCTTCCAACTGTCAGCAAACATATGTATGAAGCTTAACTGGCTTCATAACACCCACAGGGCTTCTTCTTTTGGCTTAGCTTCATTTTCCAACAGGTTTTAAGAATTAGTAATGTTTTTAAGCAGCCATTCTTTCTTACAACAAATTTCTTATTTTTTTTATAAAAAATGATTTATATATTTTAGATTAGCACTTGTACTCTTTAAGATATTCTGAATACCTGATTTACTTATATTTATCTATTTTTGCAATTTTCACCAAAAATTGTAATATAGATGGAACAGATTAGCATAAGTGCAGAAGCATGTTTTGATCACAAGGAATAATCCTTTTGTTTGTTGAAATAAGAATCAAAAATATTTTATACTATAAACTACTAATTTAAAATTATTAATTATAGTAATACATATTTCAATTAACACTAAAGGACAAATAATGTATTTAACTGTTGCTTAAGAACTAAAAGAAGTAATTTCTAATATTAAAAGTAGAATAAAGCTTAGTCTCAAATGAGTACTTTTCTTAATATTAAAACTGTGTGCAAGACAGATTATACGTATGCAAAATTAAAAATTAAATTATTTTCTGCTTCTGGATTTAAAAATCCACAAAGATCAAAAAATATTAGTATTAATATTCAAGTTTAATTATTTGCTTTAATCATGTTTAATCATTTGTATCATGAACTATAAGACTAGAAATCTAATTTTTGTCTCATATGTTAGAAGTAATTGAATATGTGACATAAATAACTCATCCAGATTTTTTTGTTTATCTACACTCTCTTAAAGATTTAACAGTATATATAGAAGGCATAAAATGGCTAAACATGATATTTCAAACTACATGTTTTTATAAAATAATAGACATATGGCTGACTTGATCTTAGAATTATGTCAACTTCAACTTCTTTTGAAATTGATTATCAACTGTGATACAAGTCAATGGATAAAGAGAGTAATGATATTATTTATTTAAATACACAATTTATGATTTGTATCATGAAATGTGCACATGTTCAAAGGAAAATCAAAAGATAAAGAGCAATGACATATATATATATATATATATATATATATATATATATATATATATATATGAATAATGTACCAAATCTTAAAAAATTCCAACAACAAATTTGTTCCTTCCTTATGCCGAGGACTTCTTCAACAGCATGCTAAGGTCGGAGCTGATAGAGCTCTAACACCCTGCCCTGGGACCCACTTTTATCTTCTCTGTAGTCATCCTGCAGGTCAAGAGAGCACAACATAAGACAAAAACATCTTATATAATGTTTACATATATTAAGGGAACGTGGTTATAGATGTGACGGGAGATAAGAGGGATTCCTTTCACAGTATTTAAAACCTGACACAATCTTAAGTTTCAAGGTAATTGAAATTTATGTATTCATTCCTTCTTTCATTCAACAAGTGATAATTGAACACCTTTTATCTGCTGTGCACGGTTCTAGGTATTGTGGATGAAACAGTGGCTTTTGGAGAAACCAAGATGGCGGCATAGGTAAACACCGGAAATTGCTGCCTCGCACAACTACTTCAAAAATACAACTAAAAGACAAAACAGACATCATCTAGAACCACAGGAAGGCTGGCTGAGTGGAAATTCTACAACTAGAAGGAAAGAGAAAAGCACACTGAGACTCACAGGAGGTGCGGAAGTAAAGTATAGAGGTACGGAGGCGCACGCATAAGGGCTGGCAACTGAGGACATGGTTGTCTTTTTCAATCGGGAGGGAGTCTCAAGCTCCTGACTGCTCTGAACTCCAGTTCCAGTCTAGTCTCTGGGGACAGAGACTCATATGGGGAGAAACTGGACTGTCTGGCATTGGTCGGAACTCGAGGGCAGCTTTCTCTCAGAGGTGCTTGCAGCGATTACTGGGACACTGAGACATGGGACCTCTTAGGGTAGGACTGAGGATCAGCCATAGCTGTTTGCTCCGCCCTGTTGATTCCCTGAGACCCCACCCCACCCAAGCTGTGCTCAGAGGCTTTTGCATATGAAAGGCCTGCCCCTTTGCAATCTGAAAATTACCTAACAAACTGCAGCTGGGTCAGAATTTCCAAAAGAAGAGCCAAGGCCCCACAGCTGCTTACATTGCTTCACAGCTGGGCCTCATCTAGGCACCTCCAAACTCCAAATGAAGAAGAGGAATCTGCAGATTTCTCCATAGCTCCTGCTGGGTAGCCCCAGGCAGAGGCTAAATTAGCACCTCCTTAGAGATCCAAGAGCCAGTGTACCCAGTGGTCAGAGTGGGACCATCCAGATTACAACTCCTCAGATCCACAAAGGACACACTCAGGGGGCAGACTCAGTGAGCACCAAAGCCCCACTGAAGCAAGTCTTCCCCCAGAAGGGTATCTCCAGCACAGAAGTTCTCCCACTGTAGACACAGCTGATTCTCACAGCCAATTGGCCCCGAGGTCAATTCCTCCAAGTGATACCTACAGCAATAAAGGCTTAACTACAAGACTGTGCACAAAGCCCACAAAGGGGTGCACCAAGAGTGTCCACCTCAGGTAATTGGGGAGGCTGAGCCACTGGGCCCTATAGGACACCTAGCACAGAAAGCCACTCTATCAACACAGGGAAGCATAAAAAAAGCAGAGACAAAAAGGTCACAAATGACAGAAATGGAGGAAAGCAAACTACAGGATGTAGAGTTCAAAACCACACTTCTAAGGTTTTATAAGAATTTTCTAGAAACTGCCGATAAACTTAGTGAGACCCTCAAGAAATCTAGTGAGACCCTCAAGGATATGAAAAAGGATCAACTAGAAATTAAGCATACACTGACTGAAATAAAGGATATTATACAGAGTTCCAACAGCAGACTAGAGGATCACAAGAATCAAGTCAAAGATTTGAAATACAAAGAAGCAAAAAACACCCAACTGGAAAAACAAAAAGAAAAAAAAATCCAAAAATATGAAGATAGTGTAAGGAGCCTCTGGGACAACTTCAAGTGTACCAACATCCGAATTATAGGGGTGCCAGAAGATGAGAGAGGGCAAGATATTGAAAACCTATTTGAAGAAATAATGACAGAAAACTTCCCCTACCTAGTAAAAGAAATAGACTTACAAGTCCAGGAATTGCAGAGAACCCCAAACAAAAAGAATCCAAAGAGGACCACACCAAGACACATCATAATTAAAATGCCAAGAGCAAAAGACAAAGAGACAATCTTAAAAGTAGCAAGAGAAAAACAGTCAATTACCTACAAGGGAGTACCCATACTACTGTCAACTGATTTCTCAACAGAAACCATGCAGGCCAGAAGGGAGTGGCAAGAAATATTCAAAGTGATGAATAGCAAGAAACTACAACCAAGATTACTTTACCCAGGAAAGCTATCATTCAGAATTGAAGGTTGGATAAAGAGCTTCATAGATAAGAAAAAGCTAAAGGAGTTCATCACCACCAAACCAGTATTATATGAAATGCTGAAAGGTACCCTTTAAGAAGAGGAAGAAGAAGAAAAAGGTAAAGATAAAAATTATGAACAACAAATACACATCTATCAACAAGTGAATCTAAAAATCAAGTGAATAAATAATCTGATGAACAGAATAAACTGGTGAATATAATAGAATCAGGGGCATAGAAAGGGAATGGACTGACTATCCTCGGGTGGGGGGAAAGGGTGTAGGGGGATGCAGGAAGAGACTGGACAAAAATCGTACACCTATGGATGAGGACAGTGGGGGTGGGGGGTAAGGGCAGAGGTTGGGGTGGGAACCATGTGGAGGGGAGCTATGGGGGGAAAAAAGAGGAACAACTGTAATAATCTGAACAATAAAGATTTAATAAAAAAAAAGAAAGAAACAGTGGGGTTTATGGATAATGGCTCTGCTCTTATAACCCTGTATTACAGTGTAGAAATCAACAAGCAAGTGTATATCAGGTAATTTCAGATAGTTGTAAGCATTCTGAAGACATTAAAGTAGAGAGGTGTGGTAAAGAATAATTGAAATGATGCCAGTTAAGTGAACATGAAAAATGTCTATGGAAAGGTTATATTTGAGCTGAAACGTGGATAATGAGAAGATAGTCATGTAAATATTTTGATAAAGCATTCTATCAGCAGGGACAGCAAATATAAAGGCCCTTTTGCATGGTGAGCACATGTTTAAGTAACAGAAAGAAGGTAATGGCTGCTGAAGTGTAATATGTAAGGCAGAAAGAATGAGGTTACAATATCAAGTTCTAGAAAGAGGCATGTGGAGCTCCTACTTATGTTGGACATTCTATCTGAATAGCGCTTCCTAAAGTTTTAAAGAACACAACTACACAACAGCGTATGGTAGAATGGATATACTGAGAGTCTCATCTTGAAGAGAAAGCAGGAAATTCAGATTCAGTCCTTATCAAAGCTCCTCTCCAATATGCCAGGTGTGCAAACTTCATGAGTTCTTATACCAGACCAGAGCATCAGGAAGACCCCAGAACTTATTGGGAATCTATTCATACTGTTTACTACTGATAAACATATTGTCCCAGTGTATCGTGACAATTGATGACTCCAGAATTTCTGTGCTGCACTTGAGAGTAGGAATTTTTCATATGCTGAGAACCCACATGCCTAGAATCCAGCCTCCTGGGTATTTCCTTCTGAGTATTATCACGTTTTCATGTGCTACCATGAATCAGATTATAGACTATTATCCTCCCTCACTCTAAGGGTGGGCTAACGTCTTCTATTTATTTATCCTTGCCATTGGACTAACAGTGAAGATTTTATTTTCTTAGCCTTGTTTATTCCAGTTTCTAATCATTACTCAAACCAGAATTTTCTGATACAGCTTTGAATGACATTTCAAATATAAATATAGTACTCAAATTCATCAAGAAAATTTCATATATATATATATATATATATATAAAGTCTTAGAACACACAAATATAGATTATATGTAAAATGTTAAAGTAAAATAGTAAAATATATTTGAGATTTATGGTCAAACCAATGAAGTTTTACTAATAAATTGCACCTAGATGTGAATTATTATAATTTATAAATGTTTTTCAAATTATAGAAGACATATAGTAATCATGTAGAAAATTTAGAAAGTATAGAAGAAATAAGAAAATAAGAATCAAAGTAAATTCCAGCAAATAGAGATGAATATTTGTAACAATATTTTATAATTCTTCACTGATTTTTTTGTACATCTACATACTACTAGATGGAGACCACAAATTTCTATCCTGTTATTTGCTTTAGTCATATAATCATTACAGAAATCAACTCTAACTCATTGAAAATTCTCCAAAACCTCAATCTTTATGTTTATAGAATATTCCCATAAATCTTATAAATCTCTCTCTAAAATTAATTTCCAATTTCTTCTATTATAAAAAATGTGATAAAAGTATATTGAATTTTGTTATTACTTCATAAGAATTTTTTAAATTGTTAATTTATCTAATTTTCTGCAGTGTGTGGGTGTATCACTTATTTAGAAATAAAGACTATAGAATTTTACTGATATTCCAATGTTTAATTTAGACTTTCATACTACAGAGGCTGAAACTATTTTCACATATTTCTAGACTGGAAAGGGCCTTTCCCATTATCTTACAGCCTAAAATATAAATGAAATGTCTGGATAGCCTGAGAAATAACTGCAAAGATAGCCTCCTACTAAGGACAATAAAGATAAAATATAAAAGGAAACTAGAATATTGATAATATCAAGAATCTATTATACCAATCTTGGACTTTTTTCCTCTATTCATTTTTTCCAGAAATAAATTAATAAGTAAAGTTCTACCTTGTTCAAATTATTTTTATTTGTTATCTCAGCTATTCATAGTTGTATAATTCCTAATTTATTTAACCTGAAAGGTTGACCATAATATACTTATTTTTATAAAATGATACAAGACAATATCATTTATAGTATCATTATTAGTATAATTTATCATTATTAGTATAATTTTTTGAAAGATTATGGAGAGAGATAGAAGTTTATACTAAGATGATGACAGTGGGGTAGTTCGATTTCAGTAATTTCTTTAATTTTTATTTTTACCTGTTTTTTGTTATTTTTTCTAACATGATTTAATTTAGGAAAACTTATTTTTATAATATTCAACATTTCTATACAGGAACACAAAACATTTCTCCATTCATTCCATTCTTTAATACCTACTCTGCAAATAAATAATTTGCTTCAGATGCTTCTACCAGACATCTCATTAAGTTTTCTTTCTTCACAGCTTTATGTTACTTATATTAATGAGAAAAGTCTTCTGTGAAACTTTCTCTTTCATTTTTAGTGTATACTGGAATCTTCTATGAGTTATAAAGTACAAGTTTAAAAAAATTTTCAGCTAATATAAGCAAATTATATAGAAAGTATATTTTACCTTCCTCAGCTAATCATTATATCTATTATTTTTATTTTAAGTAATATTACATTGGCTGAAATGATTATGAAAATATTAAAAATAATAATTATATGCATGTTGCATTTTTATTCATTTCAATGAAAATAACTTCTTCATTTTATAATTGATTATTATTTTGGATCTGGGCATAAAGGAGTCTATAGCCTGATGTATGTAATATTATACATTAGACAATATACTACCACTAATAGTATCTTAGTATTATTATATTGTATATTAGTATTAATATACTACTAGTATATTATAGTATATTAGGTTAGTATTCTTCATGGATTTTGGAATTTGGGGTTTTTTGGGGGGAGGGAGGGGGCATAAAAGTCACTGGGAAGTATTTTTGTTTTTGTAACTTTCTTTTCAGTCTCCCTCTCTTTCTTACTCTTCTCTCTCCCCTAAGGCCTCCTCAACAGGCCTCCTCTTCTTTTCCTTCTATTTTTCTCCTTCTCCCCTGCTTCCTCCTCCTCCTCTTTCTAGCTCTCTCTCCCCTCCCCCTGCTCTCTTTCTTCCCCTTTCTCTCCAGTCCCTAATCTATTTAACACTTTTTGCCATCAAGAACTAGCGCCTTCTTCTATAATGAAAAGACTCTCATGGAGTAGCTATGGTGACCTCATCATAAGCTAATCAAATCCAGCAATACATCAAAAAGATCATACACCATGACCAAGTGGGATTTATTCTGGGATTGCAAGGCTGATACAATATTCACAAATCAAGAATGAGATACATCACATAAACAAATTAGAAGACAAAAATCACATGATCAAATTACTTGACACAAAAAAAGCATTCAACAAAATCCAACACCTTTTTTTGATAAAAACTCACAGCTAAGTGGGAATAGATGGACCATACTTCAATATAATAAAGGCCATATATGACAAACCTACAGCCAACATCATACTCATTGGGCAAAAACTAAAACCATTTCACCTAAGAACAGGAATGAGACAGGGATGTCTGCCTTCACCACTATTATTCAATATAGTACCCACTGAAGTAATAGCCTCAGTGATCAGACAAGAAGTAAAAGTAAAAGGCATCTAAATTGGAAAGGAGGAAGTAAAACTGTCTTTATTTGCAGATGACATAGAAAACTCTAAAGACTACATCAAAAAAAAACTACTAGATTTATTAAATGAATCTGGCAACGTAGCAGAATACAAAATTAACACCCAGAAATCGATGGCATTTTTATACACCAATAATGAATTCTCAGAAAGAGAAACTAAACAAACAATCCCATTTACCATAGCAACAACAAAAAAATAAGACACCTAAGAATAAACTTAATCATGGAGGAAAAAAAACATGTACTTGGAAAACTACAGGATGTTGAAAAAAGAGACAGAGGAAGATATAAACAAGTGGGAGAATATACCATGTTCATGGATTGGTAGAATTCACATCATTAAAATGTCCATACTACCCAAAGCAATGTATAGATTAAATGCAATCCATATTAAAATATCAATGGCATATTTTACAGATCTAGAACAAACACTCCAAAAATTTATATGGAACTAAAATACCCTGAACAGCCACAGCAATCTTGAGAAAGAAGAACAAAGTTGGAGGAATCGCAATACCAAATATCAAATTATACTACAAAGCCACTATACTCAATGAAGCCTGGAACTGGCACAAGAACAGGCATATAGATCAATGAAACAGAACAGAGACTCCAGAAATTGACCCAAGCCATTATGCTCAATTAATACTGTGACAAAGGAGGCAAGAGACTATCTTTTCAATAAATGGTGCTGGGAAAACTGAACGGGGATATGCCAAAAAATGAAACTAGACCACCAACATACAGCATATGTAAGAATAAACTCAAATTGCATAAAAAACCTAAATGTAAGTTGTGAAGCCATAAAAATCTTAGAAGAAACTATAGGCAGCAAAATCTCAGACATCTCTTGTAGCAATATGTTTATCACTACATCTCCTAGGGCAAAGGGAAGTAAGGAGAAAATAAACAAATGGACTACATCAAACTAAAAAGCTTCTGCACAGCAAAAGAAATGATCAACAGAGTGAAAGAAGAATCCACTGTGTGGGAGAATATATTTGGCAATGATACATCTGATAAGAAGTGAAATTTCAAAATATATACGGAACTCATACAACTTAACAAACAGAAGACAGACAATCCCATTAAAAAATGGGCAAAGGACCTAAATAGACACTTCTCCAAAGTGACATACAGATGGCCAAGAGACATATGAAAAAAAATGCTCAAAGTCACTGATCATCAGAGAGAGGCAAATTAAAATAACAATGAGATATCATCTCCCACCTGTCAGAATGGCTACCATCAACAAAATACAAGTCTTGGTGAGATTGTAGAGAAAAAGGAACCCTAGTACACTGCTGGTGGGAATACAGACTGATGCAGCCACTGTAAAAAAAACAGTATGGAGTTTCCTCAAAAAATTAAAAATGGAACTCCCATTTGACTCAGTGATACCACTTCTAGGAATATATCCCAAGAAACCTGAAACACCCATCAAAAAGAATATATGCATCTCTTATGTTCATAGCAGCACAATTCACAATAGCTAAGATTTGGAAACAGCCCAAGTGCCCATCAGCAGATGAGTGGATCAAAAAGCTGTGGTACCTTTACACAATGGAATATTATGTGGAGGTAAAAAAGAAGAAACTTTTACCATTTGCAACCACATGGATGGACCTGGAGATTATTATACTAAGCAAAATAAGCCAGTCAGAGAAAGATAAGTATCACATGATCTTACTTACATGTGGAATCTAATGAACAAAATAATCTGATGAACAAAACAGATCAAGAGACATAAAACCATGAACAGGCTGATGAATTTCAGAGGAAACTTAAATGCATACTAGTTGACCCAGTGCACGGATTCATGCACATTAAAAGGAAATTAATTAGAAGGTGGCCAGCGGGGCAGGACTGGGCAAGACGGGCTGGACACGCCCTGGAGCCAACCTCCCACAGTCCTTTCCCAGCCAGCCGCACCTGGGGCTACACTGGGGCTCGAAGGGCATCTGTGGAGTGAGCAGAGTCCCTCTGGCAGGTGGGAATCCCTCTGCCTAGTTTGCAGAGATTGGGCAGAAACCAGCAGTCCGACATCCCCCGAGGGGTCCCAGAGTGCAAGAGGGCACTCTGCAAAGTTGCTGTCATACAAGGTGTGGAATGCAAATGCAAGGGTGCAGTAAACCAGATTCAGGGCCAACAGTGTCCCAACAACATAACCCATGGCCGAAGGTGTAATTTCATGGCCCTGTGAGGAAATGTACTCCCTCCTCTCTGGTTTTGGGGTGTCTCACTCTAGGACAGCTGCTGCCAAGTCACTGTAGCTCAGCAGCTCCTGCGTTAAGCATCTACCCCCTGGTGGTCACTGTGCATCATAGTGACTGGTCGTACAGTAGGAGGGACACTTAGCATTTTAGCTTTTTATATATATATAGACTAGAGACCCAATGCACAAAATTCATGCAAGAGTAGGCCTTACTTCCCTCCAGCCACCGGCACCCGGGACCTGGGCTTTTCTCACAGAGGGAGGCCCCGCCCACCCACCACAGACTGCTGGTCAGTGGCCTGGGCCTCCCTCTTTGGGGAAATCATGGGGTGATGGCCAGGCCCCCAACAAATAGCATTGCACCTGCCTTGGCTGGCCTGGCACCAGTGAGTGTCATAGTGTAGTCCTGGATGGTCATCCAGATGGTTGCCCGGATGGTCATCTGGATGGTCGTTCTGCTGTTCAGCCATTTGGTCAATTTGCATATTACATTTTTATTATATAGGATATGCATAGCCCATGGATACAGAAATAGTGTGGTGAAGGCTTGGGAGGAGTGGATCAATGGGTAAACACGCAAACCAAGGGGACATCTGTAATACTTTCAACAATAAAGATAAATTTTTAAAAAAAGATATTAGGAATAAAGTAGCTCATACATATCTATGTTCTGGAGCTTCAAACACCAAGATGCCTAGGAAATCACATGCAGAATCTAAAAACTAGGGAAATCAGGAAATGATAATCATTTGCCTTTTAAAATGCAATTAGCACTCTTTTTCTCCCAGATAGAATGTGATTGAGCAGATTTCCCATTATCCAATATGGAGCATCTAATCTACGGGGCAAGATTTTCTTACCATCTCACCTTAGGAAGATTAAATGTCTATATTGAGGTTATGCCTATGGCTCCAGGACAATCTTGCTCTGAGTAATAACCAAAGTTTATGTAAACTTATGTGGCATGAGCCATAGCACTTATTAACCAAAAACACTACAGAAGTTGCTTTTCTTAAGGGAGAGAAGCACTTAGAGTTTTGTAGACACCTCTTGGTACACCTATTCTTGACCTCTTAATTTTGATTCACCTATAAGTATCTTTGATATATTTATTTTAGGTTTATATTTGTATTAACCACAACCCCATTATTCTCTTCATTGCTGTGAATATACCAATCTGTTCTCTAGTCCTCCTAGATAAAAACTTAAAAAAATAAAAATAAATGTTTGAGAATTTCTGGCCTTATAGCAATTACTAATCACAAGACTAATTATATTTACTATATTTCTTTTTTGAATCTATATAACTTTATTTCCTAAAATTTCACAAGCAAAGCTATGGTCCAAGAAAAATGAAGGATTATGTAACTAGCTAGTAAATATACTAGGAGCTAGGAAAATGGAAGTGTAAATATCAATGCTAATTTAAATCATCTAGATTGGCCAGGCCGGATGTCTGAACTTCCATGTATAACTGCCTAGATTTATGGCTCTAGCTGTGTGACATGAGGTACACATTTTCATAAAGGACCACAGACTTTATAAAAGCAGGGAAATGACTCTTCTGAAAGAAAACTAAAGGTGCTTGTTTTATAAAAATAAATGTTGGGCCAAATGTTCATCCTTTATTATTCTCCCATAGGAGTTTTACAAGATGAGAATCTGGCATTTATTAGCAGGTCATTTAGGGGTCGGTGGCTGTGGGAACCCAGACTCTTTGTCTGCATTTTATCTTCACCATATGATTTTGGTATGAGTATTAAAGTCTCATAAGGTATAATATGTCATGAATATTTAATAATTACATTTTTAAAAACAACACAAGTTAAATCACCTGTTATAATGTTATATTATCAATAAAAACCCATTTAAATCTTCATTAGGTATTTTAAAATTAGTTGTTGGTTTGAGTACTCATTAGTAATGTGTGTGTCTGTATAACAGTATGTTCTGAGTGAATTCAACTATTGCATACAACTTTAACCTTTGTCTCCTCAGTTAGATGTTTGAATATATAAGTAATTTAAATTCCATGCAACATTTTTAAATGGCTTTATAATAAATAATATAACACAAGTATAAAATGTATTTGCTAATCTGCTTGGTAATCAGACAAATCTGCTCTAAAATATTCCCATTAAAGTAATAAATTCAGCCAAATCTATGACAATAAAGTAGAAAGAAAAGTCTCTTGTTAGAACAATTTGTCAAAAGTATTTATAATGAGTCTATTTGAACTTTGCGCTGCCTTCAATGCAACCTGAGAAGGTGCGATTCCCAAAGTCTGCGAAGTTTAACAAAGAATACCTCACAGGTAGAGAAAATGTTAAGGCAATCTGGAAGTAGACACAGAATGGCCTCTTGATAAAAACACAGGGCTTGGGTTCAGAAGAGGAGCTTCTGAGTTCTGGTTTCGCCACTTATTGTGCAAATCACAACCTCTCTGGGCCCCAGTTCCTTCTTCTCTTAGATGGGCCTTGGAATGGTGAGTGTAACATACGTCTGAGTGCCCCAGGCACCTGACCTCCTTGCTGTTCCTCAAAAACACCAAGCGCCTCCGCCCGCCCGAGGGCCTTTGGAGAGGCTCTTCCCCCTTCCTGGGATGCTTTCCCTCAATCTCCATATGGACAGCCGCCTCTCTTCCTTCAAGTTTGGCTTAAAGTTCCCCCAAGCCCATGCCCAGCTCCATGGAAAGCTAGGAAAGAGGTAGCCAGTGTCTTCGCTTTTCATATGGGAGACTGGCTCTGCCTCCATTCAAGATCCAAAAGATACAGAATTCCTTTGAGCAGACAAAATATTAACTTCAAGACACTGCAAAATCTTTAAATAATTACCACTCCACATGATGGGTAAACCCAGAAACTTCTAAGAAATGAGTAACAGTCCATCTAGATCAGCAATTTCAACCTTTTTCATCTCATGGCACACATAAACTAATTACTAAGATTCTGCAGCACACCAAAAAATATATTTTTTGCCAATCTGACAAAAAACATAGGAATCATTTTGATTCATTCACACCAGATGGCTATTGATGTGCTGCGTGTTGTCATTTTTTTATTTGACAATCTAAGGGAAAAGAGGTCAGTGCCCCTGACTAAATAGTCAGGTATTGCATGTTTTAAAAATACTTGCAGTACACCAGTGGAAAACCATTGATCTAGAGATATCTAAATAATAATAAACTAGGCCCATTTAAATTCTTTGTGAGTCTATGTCAGGCAATATTTTAATTTGTTTGGATAACAACAGGAAAAACTTATTGGGCACAAATTACATGTTAAACAGTTTGCTTTATATACATTATTTCTATTCTTTACATAACTTCTGATTATATTATCTCTATAGATGAGGAAGCTGAGGTTCAAAGAGATAAACATAATTGTCATAGGGAATTGTAGTCTCTGTTCTGCAGTTAGTCACTTATCTGGTACCTACCATGTGTTATCAGGTGCAAGCATATTTTCTCTTTTCTCACTACATTTTTCCATATTCATCATATAAATGGGTACACCAAAAAAATGTAAAACAGAAAAAAAGAAAAATTACAGACAATTATTTGGTAAGATCAGATTTGACTAGAGCACTGTTTAATACTTTATTTCTTCATTTTCCTTGCCTTTTTTTCTATTTTTATTTCAATTTTTTAACTTACTCCAATTTTATACTTCAGTGCCTCAAGTCCTTTAGGTAAGAAATTTGGTTACTAAACTATAAACTATGCAAGACATTAAACCAAACTTTATATTAAAACATAAGTACGTACTAGCTTCTTATTCCTATAAGTGTCAAATATAACATGATTTAAAAATATTTATATATTCTGGCAGGTATATGGGAGCATGAGAGCACTGTCTTTGGAGTCAATATGGCTTTGATTCAAAATTAAGTGTCAGAAGATAGTTCCTTCCGTATAAAAAATGAAACAATGCTGACTTTATAGGGTTGCTGCAAGTGTTTTATGAGATCATATATGTAAAGCACCTAGCACAGCCTAACACATAGTAGGAATTCTGTAATAAGATGTCTGATTTGTCCCTGTGTGGCCATGATGGCATGTTCAGAATCCGTGAACTATCATTAAGCAGCAAAAGCTCAAATGCCATAGATCTGCTCTGTTAAGTTAGGACAGTCTGACTCATCTGTTGTTTTGTTTATGCCCAGTATCCTTTGCATAAACCATCATCCTGTTGTTCTTTGAGGCAGCATCCATCTACTACTCTGAGTCCATGCTGCTGGTATCTGTTAAGTTGCAGGATCCAATTCTGTCTGAAGACAAGATACCCCTCACTTTTTCAAGTATATGAGTGAATCTTTGTGGCAGACTTCAAAAATTGCCCTCAAGAATCCAGTTTTAGGAAGTGAGCAAAAACGCATGACCAGCGTTTATTGGGTGGGGGAGGGGCTTGCTCTGTGGTGGAGGTGGCGGGGCCTCGGAGGCTGCCCCTCTTCTCACGGGCCAACTCCTGGCGGGACCCCACTCTCTGCGGCAGGGTCAGAGGTCATCAAAATCAACACCACTGGCTGGTTTCTTACTTTTGAAGCCGGGGTTGATGAGCGACTCCCCCGGCACCGCCTCCTGACCCCAGGTCCCGGGCAGCCTCTCTGAGACTCTGGGTCTGGGAGGAACTGCTGAGGGCCCCCCAGCCGCGGGCTCTTCCTGGGGCTGACGGCTGTCTCCTCTGCAGCTGCCAGCTGCCGCTCCAGGCTGCACACTCGCTCCGCCAGGCCCAGCGTCAGTACCTGCAGCCGTGGGGCCGCCTCTGGGCCCGGCACTTTGGAGAGCTCAAAGTCCACCCCCGGGGCCCCCACAGAGAGGGTCAGGGACGCCCCATCCTCCTGAAGAGTGACAGCCACGGCTTGCCGCTGGAAGGCTGCCCTGAACCGGGGAGCGATGTCCTCCGCCGCACTCAGGCCAAAACGGGCTTTCTGCGGGGGGTGGGGAGCGTCACCGTCTGCACGAGGCCCAGTCCCCCCAAACCTGCCCGACCGAGAGCCCCCAGGACCCCAAGCCAATCTTAGGGCGAAGCCTCAGAGCCCGGGCGAGGCGTCCAGACCCCCGGGGGACCCAGCCCGCCCCTCCGCCCTCGGGAGGTCCGGGAGGTCGGACGGCCCAGCCTGCCCAGGACCCGTTACCCACGAGGGCCGCCAGGCTGCCGGGCGCTTTTGTTTTGTTTTGTTTTGTTTTTTGTTTTTTTCATGTATATTTTTTGGTTTTTTTTCTGTAAAATGTCCCAGTTCTTCCATAACTTATAAACATGATTTATACCGAGGAGTGGATGGGAAAGTGGGTGGAGGGCAGACCTGGGATGGGGAAGCTCCTCTTCTTGCTGCCCCCTTGGGGCGGGGCCCCAAGATCTTAGCTGTATCCATGCTTTTGTGTTATCCCTTCCCCTTGAATGTGGGCTAAGGGCTTGCTTCTAATGAATTGCATAAAGCACAGGTGATGGGTGTCAATTCCACGATTAGTTTACAAAAGACTGACCTCTGTCTTAATGGCATACTCCTCTATTGCCATGTGGGCTTGCACCTTGAAGCAGCAAGCTGTCAGGTGGGTGAGGTCAAGCATTGAATAACGAAGCAACCTCTGGGCAACAGCAAGGGAGGAGTGGAAGTGTTCGGCCCCAGGAGCTGACTGCTGCCATTGGAATGCTGCGTCCGTCTGGAGTCCCTGCTCTTCCACAGCAGATAGTGGAACCTAGTTCCCTCCACCTGGCAGGGACCAGGAGCCTGACTGGGGCGGGGACTCCATGGGGACGGAAATTTGCTGGGACGGTGGTGTAAGCCGGATCATGTACTGACTAGTCCAGAATACGATGCACCTGTCAGGGTGCCCAGGTGTTTCTCATCGCAGGACTCGCCAGACTCCCGAGATCACGTGAAATCGGGCTTTGGGGGAGTCGTGTCCGTAGCAGCGTCCCCGGCCTGCCTGCTTTTGTCGTCTTTACTGGTCCTGATGCTTCGTTCATCCCAGTCTATCCTCTTCCTGGCCCTCTAGCTGTACTCAGACTTACTCCCTATCCCCCACACGCAATCCCTTCACCTCTGGAAGGGTCATGGGAGGCCATGCTGGCGCCTTCATCGCAGCCCGGGGAGAGACCAGGAGGCAGAGGACCCAGATGAGCTGTGCCCATGTCCCGGCCCACAGAACATATGGGTGTTCTTTCAAGAAGGTATGTTTGGGGGGCAATCTATTACATCGCAATAGGTAACTAACACAATTTAAGTCGCTTGGATTGGGCTTCTATCCCTAGCATTTAAAGATTCTGGACAAGTGATCTGCTATGTTTTCTGGTCGGGTCAGCCTTGATCTTTTCCCTTATGGGGATGGCCTGGAGGCATCCGAGAACCCAGGCGACCTTGCCTTGGAGGGGCCCGGGCTGAAGGGGCAGGGCAGCGGGGTAAACAGAAGTTCTGCGCGGGGTGGGGAGGCCGTGGCATCCGGCATAACTGGCTGTCGGTGGTGAATGTGCTGGTGATAGCCTGCGGGAGCCTGGTGTTTGTGCTGCTATTTATTTTTGTGGAGGCAAATCATGAGCTTTGCGATGAAATCCCGAGGGGGACCTCACGTCCCTGTGGGACACAATGCCCCCAAGGACTTAAAAGAGGAGGTTGATATTCGACTATCCAGGATTCAGGATATCAAGTATGAACCCTGCGCCTTGCAGATGATGATGCAAGACTTCTGCAGCTGGACACCCAGGGAAATCAGAGTTGTTACAACTACAGTGGGGCCTTGACTTACGAGTGTCCCGACTAATGAGTTTTTTGAGATACCAGCTGTCTCGGCCGATTTTTTGCATTGAGTTGACAGAGTAATTTGAGTTAACGTGCTCCTTAACGAGCTCGGTCTCGGAACGAATTAAACTCTTAAGTCAAGGCCCCACTGTATTTATACAGGATGAAAACTCTGGATGCCATGAGTGCCTCTGAAATCCCATTTCATGCTGAAGGCCAGCATCCCCGTTCCTGAATGGACAAGGGTTTTTGCTCCTACCTGTTAGATCTTCAAAACACTAGTACTCCTTTCTAGGGTGTGCACAGGCACTCATGATACCTGGATGGGTATCAATCTCATAGCTGGATGCCTATGAGACAGCCCCCTATGGGACTGGGGTCTTTGGCCAGAGAGAGAACCTGCGCTATCAGGAGGTCCTGAGTGAGCTGGCCACGGTGTGAATTTAGAGGGAACAGGTCAAAGGGGACTGGTTAGAGAATATAGTGGTGCTGGACTGTTCCTATAGTGAGCTGGCCTTCATAAAGCAATATGAACAAAATCCATGATAATGTAGGAGTTGTCAGGTCCTAGACCAGCCGTGGGCAAACTACGGCCCGCGGGCCGGATCCGGCCTGTTTGAAATGAATAAAACTATTGAAAAAAAAGACCGTACCCTTTTATGTAATGATGTTTACTTTGAATTTATATTAGTTCACACAAACACTCCATCCATGCTTTTGTTCCGGCCCTCCGGTCCAGTTTAAGAACCCATTGTGGCCCTCCAGTCAAAAAGTTTGCCCACCCCTGTCCTAGACTATTTGAACTGCCACTCGCTCACACTGGAAGGCAGATGCTCTTCTACAAGCTACCAGGAGAAGCCTATCCTGCTTTTGTACACCTCTATTTCTGATTGATGCAAACAGAATAGTTCTTCAGCACACAGAGATGCCTTCTCTTCTAGGGTCCCAGGGTCCTCCTTCAGTGTCTTGGCCTGATATCAATAAGATTTAAATGCCACCCAATCTTATTACTACTTTAAGCATTAGTAACGCTCTCTGAAACAAGAGACATCACTATAGAATCAGCTGATGAGTATTTGTGTGATAGGAGAGGAATCACGACTTTCTGGGAATGTTTTAAATGTATACTAACATTATGTTGTCAATGCAAATGTTAAAATGAAAGGGTAAAGAGGATAAGCCAATTTAGAATAAAAAGTTAATAGCATGAAAAGAAAGAATTCATCTGTTTTCTGATGTGTTGACTATGGCTCTTTCTCAAATGATAAGGGGTATGTCTGTTCTGTCTTTTCTCTGTTCCTAAAAATAAACTACCTTGTTCCTACTACAAAAAAAAAATAAAAGATCTGGACAATTAATCTTGGAAATACTTATCCATGGATTAGAAAGGAGCAGCATTAAGCAAAGATGAACTTTGAGTAACACACTCAGTGTTGTAACTGTCTAAATAAGTGACACCACGTGAATTCTTATCCAGAGTACTTTATTCCTCAATCTTCACTTTAACCAAAAGGAGATCATGTTTAAACACACACACACACAAACTTTTAAAAGTTTAGTAATAGCTTAAATTCACTCACCAGTTAAGTACTTTAAAACTTTCTGAAAATATGTAGGAATTACCAAAGATGAAATGTTCTCTCAGAAGAGTTAAAAAAAAAAATTAGTTTTCCCTAAGGAGTATTGAAAGAGTAAGATATGACTGAACAAGTTTTAGAGATAGGATATGCAAATTCAGGTTTTTATTTGTGTGTTTTTTTTTCCTTATAGAATTAGAAAATCACTACATAGTAGACTGAAAATAATTTGTTTGATGCTGGGGATATTTTGATGTAGGGAACATTTATCAAAACCAAGTACAGCCTGGCTGGTGTGGCTCAATGGTTGAGGGTTGACCTATGAACAAGGGTGTCATGGTAACCAGCCAGGGTACATGCTGGGGCTGTGGGCTCAATCCCCGGGGGGGGGGGGGGTGGGGAAGGGGTTGGTTGCAGGAGACAGCCAATCAATCAATAATGATTCTCTCTCATCATTGAGGTTTCTGTCTCTCCCTCTTCCTTCCTCCCTGAAATCAATAAAAATATATTTTTAAAAAGACCTAGGTAAAAAAGACAAAGTAGAAATAGCACCTCAGCTGAAATATGTGCATGAAGAAAATGTGTAACTCTAAGCAAGCTATGTGTGGTATTGCAAGTCCTTACCACCAAAGGGAGCCTTAGAAATGTTTTAATTCAATCTAATTTGTTTTATAGATGAGGAAACTGAGACCCAGAATAATTGTGTTACTTTCTAAAGATCAAGCAGTTAGTAAATGCAGAGCAAGGATTGCTTTTACACCTTTGAACTCCAAGTCCACTTCTTTTAGAAATAATTACAGCTATATTTTTGCAGATATTTATAGTTGACAGTGCCCTAGAAGGATTGAAGGTGAGGACCACAGAACTCCCAATATGCTCCTAGCACATTATCAGCCCTGCCATAACAAACTGCCTTAAAAATCAATCCCAAGGAGAAATCCTGGACTGCTTGTTCCTTTTACCCTAACCTGCCATAAGACCAGCCCTATCACTCAGCTGTAGGATTTAGTTTGGAAGCCCTGATAACACAATAAAAGTTGTTTATAGCTGACCCATTATGAAAGGCTGGTGCAAATTCTCACTGGTTAGAACCCATGCCATACTGGTTATTAGAAAAATACTGTGCATATCACCCTTGACTCCATCCCTGCATGTCTCCATCATCATAAGAGGCCCTAAACCTCAGGCATTCCCTTATGCCTCAGAATCTCCTTTTTCTAAGGGTCTGGATAGCTCCCCATCTGGCACAATTTCTTAATCCTCCATGATTAACCCACTATAAAAACCGTTCATTAGTCCTACCTTCTCAAAATATCAAATCAAATCACCTAGCTACTCTAAAGCACATACCATTGGATTATAGCCTCATCCCACCCCCCTGCTGTAGTTATCATTCATCCTCTAATCATCCCACGTCACCCACTCCCTCTTGTCCTTATCTCCATGCTAAAACAGCCTAAATCCCAGGGGTCATCTATAATAATAAAAGCATAATATGCTAATTAGACCGGATATCCTTCCGGACAACCTTCCGGATGAAGCTAGGGCTGCAAGAGCTGAGCCCCTTGCATGAATTTCATGCTTTGAACTTCAGTTTCATTATAATCCCTTCCCTGCATATATAGCTTCTACTCCTTTTTCCTCTCTCCCTTTATCTTACACATATGACAATGAATAATTCTGAGAGAACTCATCTCACCGTTTGCTCTTTATTTACCTGAGCAGTTGAACATAACTGGAAAAAAAAACATAACCATGCTACGCTGATGGATGATACTTTATATTTATGAACACAAATTTCAAAAAGACTCTCAAATATTGCATTCCCCAGGTCAGTTCACTCTCTTAGCCTCCAAATGTTTATAAACAGTCAGAAACTATATGTCATATATTTGTCTTACCAAATTTACTAATATATAAGCATCTGTACCCAAGTAATATGATTTCCTCCTTTTCCAATGGATGAATTGTTCACACTCTTACTTAAGTGTAATCTTTGTATTTGCTCATTCTCTTTCCTCTATTTAAAATGTGTATCCCTAATAGCAACTTATCCCTTATTTCTCATGAAGGATCATTATTTTCCTGACTCTCTCTCCTGAATCATTCCCATTAGCATGTAAGCAAACTAAAATATTTCCATCTATTAAAAAAACAAAAAACAAACAAACAAAAAAACCCTGACTGCATTGCCTAGGTACCATTTATCAGTCACTTTTATTCCAAAACTCCTTCAAAGACTTGTGTATATACTCATTCTCAACTTCCTTACTTCACAAAGACCCTCACCCCCAAAACCCTTCTGAAGCTGCATTCATCAAGGTCACTGTGCTCCTCTATGTAGCCTAATCCAGTGCTCATTACTCTGTCAGCAGTATTTGAATTGTTGATTTCCCCTCCTTCTGGAAACAGTTTCTTTAATGGACTTCCAAGACAACACAATTTCTTGATTTTTCTCCTAATTCAAGGTCACCTTCTTTTCTGTCTCTTTTGCCAAATCCCTTTCCTCTTTTCATTGTCTAGCCATTACAGTGTTCCAGAGTCTCTCCCCATTTTTTCTATCCTAAACACTCACTGTACAAGGGATCTCAACTAATCCCAAAGCTTCAAATGATATCTATGGCTAAACAACTCCCAAAATACATTTCTAGCCTTGACTCTCATCTAAACTCCAGATAAGTAGGTTCAACTGATTTCTACTCTTCATTTTACTTGTTTAATAAACATCCTAAATTTAATATACAACCAACCGCACCCCATGTTCTTTTCCATCTTGGTAAATAGCATCACAACTATGTGATGTTGTGAGAGATTCAAATTTTGTAAATTCATATAAATTGGGGGTACACATGGACCAACTACTGTATGGTGCATCATCTAAATACATACATGGTGTGATGGGGTGTGTGTGTGGGGGGCGGGGAGAGAGCATTTTCATAGCCAAGAATAACCAAAAATTGATTCCTTTTTTATTGGCTACTTCTGCTTCTATCTATGATGTAGTAATGTGGACAGAATTACTCTCCCACAAAGAACTGTAATAAATAGCAGTTTGAAGGCATTAAAGATTAATGTAGTCAGGTCTTGAGGTGCCAAGATTCTAGAAAGAAGGGAAAGGCATTCAAATGGACCCGATTTATTAGTCTTTTCTCTCCAGGCTTTTGGTGAGTCCAAGTAAAGGCCATAGAAGTCAAACAGGAAGTTGGTGGGATAGTCATTTGCTGGGATGACAAAAATTAGAGTTCAGGGCTATCAAGGGAGCAATATTCAATAGGCCAATGTTCCAGAAAAAAGTGAACTCCTAGGAAGTAAAACTGAATTTCTATATGCAATTTCCCCTCAAATCACTTGACAGATCCCTAACCTGTAAATCTGCATAGGAGGTCAACAAACCAAGCAACAGGTGGCTAGTTATAGGCTAAAAAGCTAAACAGAGATCTTGGCAGTTTCACAAAGCTGGGGAGGTAAAAATTGAAGTTCAGTGCTAGTCAAGATGGAGGGGCTCTTGTAAACACTCTAGGCTTTCCATTGAGGCCCTGAAGAGCTAAGCACTACCAGTAAGGGAAAATCAGAAATACACCTCCCCAAATGCAGCTGCACCTGAACCAATGTGATAAACCCATGCTATATACACTTGCCAGAAGAAAAGCCCTCTCTGGAGGAAGAGATCGTTGACGAACTTCTGTGATTTGTCCTAGACAATATCTGGCAATCAAGAAAGAAATTATCAGGAAGGCCGGAAAACAAGACATGAGGGACTGAAAACCAAAAGGAAATAGTAACAGAGAGATTATCTAGGTATTAGAGTTACTAGATAAAAACAACCATGATTATTGTGCTCAAACCTAAATCTATACAAGATAATCAAATGGACATTCTAGAAATGAAAAATATAATAACTGAAATTAATAGGTAGGTCAATAGCAGAGAAGATACAGTGGAAGTGGGGTTCCTTACCTGAAAGATCCTGGTGAATAGGAAACATCTACATTGAAGGACTAATAGGAAAAAAATATATAGAAATGCTCAAAGAAACATACTTTAAAAATGAAAAACTCTAACATGCATGTATCTGGTGACCAGAAGAAGAAAAATAAAATAGATTAGATGAAATATTGGAAGAGCTATCACTATTTTTTAAATTAATGAAGTAGTAACAAGCAATAGATTGAAGAAACTCTGCTAACCACAAGTAGAATAAGCCACTTCTAGGCACATAATAATAAAACTGATGAAAAACAAAAACAAAGACAAAGGGAAACACTTAAAAGAAGCTGGAGGACAGTGTTACCTTAAAAGAATGAATTGAAGGAAAACTGAAGACAATGAAAAATCATATTTTAAATAGTGAAAGAGCTGGTGCCATTTTGGGGCTCAGCCCATCTGGTTTTCCAGCTGACCTAATAAATTTATAAGTTTAAAAAAGAGAAATAAAATAAAATGGAGAAGGAATGTGACTAAGTTAGACATTTTTACTCAGAGAGAATGAGTTTCAGAAATAAAGCTGAATCCGCATGCACTGTTGATGGGAAAGTAAATTGGTACAACAATCTGTAAAAATAGTATGTAGGTTCCTCAAAAAATTAAAAATGAAATGATCATATGATTCAGCAATTTCTCTCCCAGGTATTTATCCTAAGGAATTGAAATCAGAATATTAAAAATATACCTGCACTCCTATGTTCATTGAAGCATTATTCACAATACTCAAGATATGGAAATAACTTGAATGCCCATTGATCAATAAATGGATAAAGAAACTGTGGTAGATATTATTTAGCCTTAAAGAAGAAGGAAATCCTGCCATTTTCACCAACATGGATGGACCTGGAGAACATTATCCTAAGTGAAATAAGCCAGACAGAAAGAAAAATACTGTATGATCTCATTTATATATTGAATATAAATAGCCAAACTCATAAAAGCAGAAAGTAGAATAGTGACTGCTAGAAGCTCAGGGAGGGGACGTAAGGGAAATGATGACCAAAGGGTATAGAGTTTCAGTTATATAAGATAAATAAGTTTTGGGAATCTACTATATAGCATAGTGCTTATAACATACAACATTATATTATATACTAAAAATTTACTAAGGAGGTAGATCTAAGGATGTTAAGTGTTTTTACCACACACAAAAAAATAATAATTATAATAAAAAGGGTAAGAGGAAGCTTTAGGAGGTGATGAATAGGTTTATGACCCTGACAATAGTTATGGTTTCATGGGTGTAAACCTCTCCCCAAACTCATTTCATGAACTCATGGTCATTGAATGTAAACAGCTTTTACATGTCAATTATACCTCAATTAAATGGCTTATTTAAAAAAATAAAATAAAAAGATAATTTAAGTAATTTTCTGAAAAACTAAAACTAAGAAAATTCACAGTAAGAGACCTAGCTAAAAGAGATACTAAAGGGAGTTCTTCAGGATAAAAACCAGTAATGGCAGATCAAAGCACAGGTAATACAGGGAAGGAAGAAAGATAATAAAAAAAAGCAAATGTGTGAGCAAATCTAAAGTAATCTTGACTCGTTAAAATAATAATAATAACACTATTGTATGGGATATAAAATACAGAGATAATTAAAATGTTTGGCAACAATATCACAAAATATTGATGGTGGGAGGAGTGATAAATATAATTAAAGTGTTCCAGGTCTTCTACATGTCCAGAAAGTGGGAAAAAATTTATTTTAGGTATATTCTAATAGTCCCAAGAGCTTGTGATAAACTCAATGGTATCCATTAAAATAATAAAAATAATCCTAATAGAAGAGGAAAATGGAATAAGGAAAAAAAATGATTAAACCAAGAAAAGATAAGAAAGGAGAGGAAATAGTACAGAAAAGGATGAGATATATATTTAGATGGTAGATTTAAACTCAAGTTTTTACTGGAGTCTCTTGAAAAATATAAAATGATTTCCAATTTATAACTAGTAAACTCCTTATGGTCCTCTTTTCACATAAGTCTCCCCATCTCCCACGTATCCTATCACTGCACTAAGACGTCTCTCTCTCCTTCAACTCATGAACCATCTCTCTAACAACTTTACCTCTCAAGTTTTGAATTATGAACAGAAGTTAAATAATACAGAGTGGGGCAAAAGTAAGTTTATACGTATTTGTATGGAAAATATTACAATCAATAATTGATAAATAATCATACAAGAATAAACTATGTTTCATGTACTCACAATTGTAAACCTGCTTTTGCCCCACCCTATATATGAGCAGATATAATAAAAATAAAAACACCATACTTGTAGAAGTACAGAAGGAAAAAGAAAAAACATTCACAACTCCCCCCTCCCCCACTGCCACCTTTTGTCACCCCCTTTCCCTCCATGACACAGATACATATTGCATTCTTGCTCCCTTTGCTTTAGGGAAAGGGACCTGACCCCTCCCTACCTGTGCTCAGATTCTGGACAACAGAGGGGAACTCTCAACCCCAATCAACAGAAAGAATCTTCCTTCTTTTGGGGGGAGGGGGAAGGGTGGCTGCAAACATTTATCATATAGTGTGTTCACTTGTCCTATTTACATATCCTCCTCCTCGTTCCTATCCCTCAGAGTCCACTTCTGTATACCCAGTAGCATTAAATTAAGCAATATGAGCAGCAGCCTGGAGCAAATTTATTGAATATCACAATTTAAAAAAAAAGAAGGAGAGATTCCCTTTATGTATGTTTTTTTAAAAGTGGAAGAAGTAACTAGAAAGTTACCTAACATTTTTATGTTGTCTGACCTCTGAGAAGCATTAACTTTCAAATCAGACTCCTGGATGAGACTCTGGGCTTTGCCTTTACTCGCTGTATGCTGTATGACCTTGGGCAAAGTAAGCCCACACCTCAGAACCTCATTTTCTTCATCTGTAAAATGGAGATAATAAAACAATTGAAGTGAGTATTACACACACAAAAAAATCTATAAAATACTGTGTCTAGATTGTAATATGTGTCCAATAAATGTTAGCTCCTCTTCCCCTGCATAGGTTGGCCAGTGTTTATTTTCTTAACTGAACTAAGTGGGTATGATTTTTAAATTCATTTGTGAGGTCCAGGCTAGCAAAGCTCACACGATCCTCTGCTTCTCCTCCATCTGTCTGCCAACTGACATTCTTTGTTGTTAATCTAAGACCAAGCCATATGTTCTCCGTATGGAAGACTCTTTCCTTCCCAGGTGGGGAAGCAGACACAATGATCTAATAAGTCTTTGCTGTCTCACCAGGGCAAGTCTTGGGAAAACTTCCAAACATTGAGAGGTTCTGATGAGACACCACAAGCTTGGGTGACTATGTTGTTCATCAAATTTTTTTTTTACTTTCCTTTTTCCTCCCAAGATCCCCAAACCATGTTTCAATCCTGTCATTACCTGTTTCCTTGTCTCTGTTTAGTCTAGCAGACAGGTCGAGACTCTGTAAAAGATTTCAACATGGGATGTCTGTGTGGTGTCAAGGATGGTATAGATGAAAAGTGTATATTAAGAGTTGGAGGACTGACTTAAGAGTCAGGCTCTGATCTACAAATCCCAAACCTGCAGCATTCCAGCCAAAGAAAGCGTGCCCCTTTGAAAGGGATGTGAAAGGCAGTGCTACTGGGTGGCTAGAGTTAATGTCGCCATGCTAGAGCAGAAGTAAAATGTGCAAGCAAAAGTTTAAAGGGGCGGGGGGGGGGGGAGTGGGAGGTGCGCATAGCAGTGAAAAGTGCAGAAGGAAAACAAAATAATATTCAGAATTGCATAAAAAAGAAAACATCAAATTGAGAAGTAAATATTTACTTTTAATAATAGGTTCACTGAGTAAGTCCACAGTGTAACCCAGGATATTGATACAACAGATTGGGAGAGAAATCTCTGACTCACTCCTGTTATTTTTGACAGTTATAGAAAACAAAAATGAGGCTTTCACTTTCTATTTCCTTAATATTACTCTCATTATTAAAATATTAAAAACTTGTATAATTACATGAAGTTAATTAATATCTAAATTCAGCAAAATTTGGGACATAGTAACCATCAAAACCATTGACTTCAGTGTTAATATAGGTTTGAGTAACTAAGTTGACTTCTCATTCTATCTAGTTGCTTTCTACTTTCCAAAATTCTAACTTAATTTGCATTGTTGTAGCCCACACTTATGACTTAGGTAAACTGCTTAAGATCTCTGAGCCTCCATTTCCACATCCACAACACAGCAATTAAAATCTCTGCCAGCTAATTGTCTCATAGGGAGTGTAATAGTAGAGGCATTTTTACAAAGTGTTTTACCTCTTCTGAAGAATTACACTAAGACATTTATTATCATACAGAACAAGCAGGGATTTATATATTCATTTAGTTGGCCCCCTGCAAAGGGTGTGACAGGCCTGACTTCAACCCATGTGACCTGGCTATTGATCCTGCACTATATGCTAGCTGGTCAATATACCACCATTAATTATATTCCTCAGAGAAACGATTTCTTCAGATAGTACTGAAAACCAGGATTATTTTCTCAAGGGGGAGACAGTCTAGCTTACCAAAAACTTTACCTTTCTGCATGCATCAACCTGTCTGAGGACGCTTCCCATCATTATTCCCAGCTCTTTCCACCATACACTAGCTTGCATTTTGCTACCACTTCAAAGAAACATGCAATTAACAAGAGCACATAATTAGTGTTTATGCTATGCTAGCCCATATTGACGCTTCTCACAGGTAGAGACAGGTAGTACATGTTTGAAACTTGCATCTAGGAAGTGTGCCACAGATCTTAATACTTTCCATTTACTCATCTCCAAAAAAAGAAAAATCAACAGAAAGGTGTCTGCAGCATATTTCACTGACTTATGCCTCTAAATTTATCTGAGACTCTGTTTTTTAAACATTCATAACACGTGTTCCCTAATATAATAATAAAAATTACTTTTGCATTAGGTAAGGAGCTCAGTGTATTTACCATATACATGAACTTGCTTAATTCTATCCAGCAGGTCTCTACATGGATAAAAATAAGGGTGGGGGAGCGAGAGAGAGATCTGATATTATATTAAAGTACTTCATTTCTTTCCCAAATTAGTTCTCCTTCTAGAAGATAATGCTGGATAGTTATCCATGTAATACTTTCATTATAACAGAATGGAGAAGAATTGCATTAGCCTCAAAAGAGATATGAACTGGAAAGGTCATTTTTGTGATAATAGAATTCATCAAGGAGACTGAACAGACGCTAGGAAAGATTCACAAAAGATGTCATTTTCCCTCTCTCTGATTTTTTTCTGATTATCAAAAGACCTTCATTCTTTACAAAAAGTATATATTTTAATTCACCTGGAACCATGCTTTTAGTTTATCATTGGTCTCACTAAAAAGATATTAGGCAATCTGGTCTAACTATGAATTACACTGGGTCATCAAGAGGACCTGAATATTTAACATTTAGCAGAGAGGGTCCTCCATCATGTTTGATTTCTAATCATTTATATTCCAAAAATAGCTCTTTTCCAGACGTGAAAGTAGTCCTTTGTGGGGAGGTCCCAATCTCTAGGGTTCTAAATTTACCTCAACTCTTTCAGGTTCTACATTTAAGATAAGTCTTAAACCTTGGGACTGCTTCTCACTTTCAATTTATGGAATTTCAAATATAATAAAAAAAAATTTAAGTATGTCTTAAAGAGCTATCATGGGGCTCTTATAAATTACTTATCAGAAATACTGGTTTTCATAGTTATTGGCAAATCTCAATTGTTTTGCTAAAAATTAAACAATTTATAAATATTTGAGATAGACTCTCCATTCTTTTCTGTGTTTCCAACCTGTAATCTCCCTCAATACCAACTTCTGTTAAACCTACCTAGCCATATAAGCTTAAGAAACCAATTTAAATTCCTCAGCTCTCAGTTTCTTCACCTCTACAATGAGTAGGATAGTTCCTGCCCTACCTATCTCAGAAATGTGAAGGAAATTACACGAGATTATGTGTATAATAATAAAATGTAAATTGTCACATAAAGTGTTATTCTTATTTTGTTATCTTCTTTTTTTTTGTTTTAGATCAGAACCTCACCCTCCCCATCCCAAAAACCATCACATTTTTAAAAAATACATTTTTATTGATTTCAGAGAGGAAGGGAGAGGTAGAGAGAGATAAAAATATCAATGAGAGAGAATAATTGATTGGCTGCCTCCCTCAAGCTCCCTACTGGGGATCAAGCCCGCAACCCGGATATGTGACCTTGACCAGAATCAAACTGGGGACCCTCAGACCACAGGCTGATGCTCTATCCACTGAGCAAACCAGCAAGGGCAAAACCATCACATTTTAATAAAATGAACTATGAGATAGATGTCCTTCCCATTGTGTGCTCTAAGGTCAAGGGAAAATTTATCTCAGCACTTAGGGGAAATTTTTCTGTAGAACTTTTCTGGTGTGGGTAGGACAAACCTGTTATGCCCTGCAATTGCCAGCCTGATGTAGAACCTTTGTAATGTCCAAGTAGTGCCAAAGGTATCTACACACTGAGTCAGAGTAGGTTCAAAGGGGCAAGTGAGGAGGAAGGAGAGATGCCAATGAACACATACCTGTCAGCTATCCACTTCTCAGTTATCATCAGCTCTCACAGACAAAGACAACTTCAATGTGACATTCTAGAAATACCTAACATGCTGCCCAGAACACTGCCCTGCTACTATTGTTTGCTTCCCTGTGCTTAGCACCAGTTGGGGTGGACTACTTTCTGCCCACCAACCAACAAAATAGAGCAGCTTCACATAGTCTCAAGTTTTGTTAGGGAGCCATTTGTTTACAACCTCCAAAATTACATGCTTTTCCAGATAGTGTGGGTCAGTGGTTGAGCACTGTTCCATGCACCAAGAGGTCACGGGTTTGATTCCCCATCAGGGCACATGCCTGGGTTGCAGGCTTAATCCCCAGTAGGGGATATGCATGAGGCAGCTGATCAATGTTTCTCTCTTATCGATGTTTCTATCTCTCTCCTCTCCTCCCTTCCTCTCTATCTAAAAATCAATAAAAACATATTTTTAAAAAAATTATTTCATAGTAACAACCAAATTCTTGCTTTCATCTCCACACAGACCTAAAAAGTCCATGCTTACTTGAAAGATTATACATATGAAAATTAGAGCAAAAGGGTAAGCAGAGAACACAAAATTAGAGAAAATGAAAATAATTATATCCCAGACCTTGAGGGAAATAAGTAGGTTGAAAGTTTTTAAAAATTCTGAAAGAAATCTCAAGATAGTTTCCAGGGCTTGCAAGATTGTATACATCAATTATGACTTTTTTTTTCAAATAGAAACTATTTGAAAATATATACATATATATATTTCCTTGATAGTGGTATACCCACTCACCTTTAGCTTTGATTAGAGTCATTTGTGTGCTCACAATTGAGGCACACAGGAAGGAAAGCACAAAAAGGCAGAAGAGAGAAATCAGGCAAGAATTACAAGATATGGGAAAAGGTATAGATAGGATTGCCTTTGGAGTTAAAATGAAAGTATGGTTGTATGTGATGAAAAAATGCCCAAAGTGGTATTGACTGTGATCTGAAGTGGATAAAAAGAAAAAATAGACCAAAATAATCATGAACTAACAAAGATGGATTCAAATCATTCCATGTATCGGCCACACAAACACAGCATCCTCTAAAGAAAATGTCTTTCGGAAGTCAAAAGCAGGCTGAGGATGAAAGGGTCAGTATTTAAAGGGCAGAAGAGAAGGGCTCACCAGCAAGCAGTGCAAATACAGATGTTTACAAGCCAGGTGGTCATTGCTTGGGGAGTGCCTGCACTGCAAAGAACACCTATGAGGGAAACTTGAAAAGCCAACCGAGCCCTGACCGGTTTGGCTCAGTGGATAAAGCATCAGCCTGTGGACTCAAGGATCCCAGGTTCGATTCTGGTCAAGGGTATGTACCTTGGTTGCAGACACATACCCAGTGGGGAGTGTGCAGGAGGGATGTGATCAATGTTTCTCTCTCATCGATGTTTCTAACTCTCTATCCTTCTCCCTTCCTCTCTGTAAAAATTCAATAAAATATATTTTAAAAAAAAAAGAAAAGCCAGCCGAGTGCTCATAAATATATGTATATTAAAATAGATGTTGAAAAGTTGGGATGCTCCCACACATTTGAAAAGTGCTTTATACAAAAGGAAAAGTAAGCATGCAGAAAGAGCTCAGTTGAAGAAAGTGAAAATGTAATAACCATTAAGCCAATAATAGCATCTGGCATTGTCGGTTGTCATGAAATGTCTTGATATATTTCACTGGCTAATAAAAGGATATTACCATGTGATAACTGATGGTTTTATACCACCGTTTCACAAACCTACAAGTTGCTGAAACAGCAAATCATTTTACGGGCATGCCAACAAGCAAGCACTAGAAGAATACTTTTCAGTGTTGAGATTTTAAGATGCATACTCTTGTATATCTCCTGGCCTTGACATGATTTCCTATCAAAAGGACTGTAGCTGAAACAGTGGGGCTTTTATGCATTGGAGAATGTGACAGGGAAGGCGAGGCCCACTAGCATTTTAATGTCATAACAGTTCACTGTTGAACTGTCTCATTTCATTTGCATTTTTTGACAAAGTTGATATTTAACAGTTGGTATATTATTAGCCAAATATTACATTTAATAGTAAGAGGCAGTCATTGAGAATCATTCTTCAAATATTACTAAAATTAGTAAAATCATTAATCCAATATGGCTAATGATTTTTATATTCACCAGGTTGCACTGTCACTATTTTGTAAGCAAACTTGGTATTTCTTTATGAAGAAAATAAGAGTTATGTTTTACAATTAAATTCAGCCCAATGTGTTTTACAGAATTAACAGTCTGGGTAATAGGATGTCAATAGACACACAAAACTCTTCACAGGGCAGGTAAAGAGTTGAACACCTGGCCCTACAAGCAAACATAATTATTACTACAAATAATGAGTTAACTAGTTATTGTGCCTTTAGGAAAGCTTGTCTTGTAAGGAAGAAAAACAACACATCACTTAGGATACAGTAATGAGTCATTATTTCTGCTATCATTAGTAGCAATTAATATCAAACTTATAATAGTACCCCACCATAATTGATTTGGTTTTTATTATATGCCATGCATTGGACCTTTTCCTATAATGTTCTTTTTTGCTCATAACCACTCTGTGCAAGAGGTTTCATCACATTTTTCCTGAAGGAACTAAAACACAGAGACAGTAAGTAGCTGACCTCATGTCACTTAATCAAGACGGAGCTTCCAATCCGGATCTGCCGAAAGTCAAAAGTTGAGCTTTTTCTCTCTTACACTAGACAGGTATAGATAGGATTGCCTTTGGAGTTTAATGTACTTAGCTCATAAAAACTATAAAAGTAAAAAACTAAACTATTTGTTTATCCCGACTATAAAAATAATCTGAGGCAGACAGAGAGCAGTCTCCCTCTACGATGAACAGACACAGCCTGGAGTAGCTGCTGTTTCTGCTTCGACCCCGGTATTCCTGGTGCTGCCATTCCTCGAGGACCATGTGGTCCCAGGAGCTGGGGAAATCAGGGTATAATTCCTGACTCTGCCACTTTCTGTGTTTCTGGGAATACATTACTTAACGTCTCTGAATCCCAATGTTCTCATCAAAATACAAGGAAAATGAGCACCACCTTTCAGAGTTGTCATGTTTAAGGACATGAATAAAAAGAGCCTCCCCGGTAGGTGAGACAAATTAGGAGAATAACCAACTGGGACTTCTATTACTTTTTCCAAGGCTGCAACTCCTGTGAAGGCTGAGGGCCCAGGGCTGAGGTAAACCAGAATTTGGAATGCTCACACTGTGTGAAGCATCGCTGTTAGAGTTCACTTAGAAAGAACAGGAAAAAGGACTCAAGCCTAAGGTGGGATGCCTATCCTGGCAAGTGAGACCGGCTGGCCAGCCTCTTCCAGTCTGGGAAACGTTGTCGGTTTGTTCTGTCAGCTTGTGCCACACATATTATTAACTGACTTCCTCATGTGGCTGTGGCTGTTTTCTCTTCGAGCTGGATTTTGAGGAGACCCCAAGTACACCGCAGACCCCTGACATATCAGCAAATCCATCCCTGGACTAGTGTCCCTTCTTGGTACTTTAATTTTCTAAATAATATAAACTTAATGTGCATGGACTATTTTTGTCTTGTATAAAACTGTAGCTTTTTGCAACTCAGAGGTTTACTTTATTTGACACTTGTAAAATGTAAATAGTGTTATTTCCAAACCACAAGTTTCCAATTAATCTTTCAGGTAATATTTTCCATGGTAATAGAGGAAATTGGACAATAGGAAAATCAGAATTGCTTTCCCTGCATTTACTTTACAACTTCCCTGAAACTCATCATTTTCAAAAAGGATTAACCGGTATACAGAGAACAACCTAACAAAGCCATTAGCTATTCCTGGTTTTGTTATCAGAACGAATTTAGCCTCGGGGCTTATCCTACAACCAAAGTTATTTTAGAAAACTATGAAAAAGTTCACAAGTAAGAATCAAGGTGATTTTTTAAAGTCCTTCCCAACATAGAAAGCCGTAGAAGATATGGGGGTCACTTGTCAAAAGCCAAACCCTAAGTGAGTATACAAAAGTCACAGGTACTGCATGGAGCACATGAGACATTGTTATCTGATGAAAGTGAATGGAATCCTTGTGTTGGGTCTGCCGTCATTTAGACTACTGAGAAAATCCCCCAATCTCTAAGTACCTTAGCTCTCCTTTTAAGGAAGAGTTGGGAAACTGCTGTCTGCCCTCACTTAGCTGGGAGCTTCTCCAAACCATTCTCATTTTTAAAATGAGAAGCCAAGATGCAGAAATGTTGAATAAATTAAGCTAACATAAAGACAGTGAGCCTTTTCCTGTTTCCCAAGCAGTTTGTTCTGGAGAGAAGGGATAAGTGTGCCTGGAAGCTCTTGGAAAAGTTAAAAGATATAT
This sequence comes from Myotis nattereri, assembly GCF_964212035.1. NCBI lineage: Eukaryota > Metazoa > Chordata > Mammalia > Chiroptera > Vespertilionidae > Myotis > Myotis nattereri. The sequence continues at coordinate 62,017,836 of NC_138079.1, forward strand.
TCATATGAATACCTTTGCTTCTGTTAAGAAGGAAAATGATCTTGAATCATAGAAGGAAGGTTTTAAGATATATTTTTTTTAAATGAAACTGAAGTATGCTTTGAGGAAAGGATGTGGGAATTTCTAAAAAGAAAATTATTGAAAGCTCTTTCTTGGTGTGGTCTAAGTGTTAGCTGTAGACAAGCTGAGCTATGTGACTTCCTGAAATTCCTCTGAGCCTCCAGTCTTTGAAATGTAACTTTGAGCCTGCAGACCTTTTTTCATTTATTGATTAGCTTTTAATTATTTCCTGAGCGCCTACTATAGGCTATGTGCTGTGGAAAGCACTGGGGCATACAAATGATCAACAAATGCAACTTAAGGCCAGGCACCCGACCCGCAGATGCTCCCATGGACAATGAGATCGCAGCCAGGGGCAGTCTTCTTTGTGTTTGCAAATCAGTCTGTGTTGCAGCTCCCCAACTCCACCTTTCTTTGTTGTTCTTTGTCACCTCCCACTCAGGTCTGGCCTGTCTTGCAGAGTGCTTTGCTCTATCCAATCTTCCTTACCTCCCACCACGCCCTCCGCGGAATAAAAGTCTCAGATGGGAGGACCTTGAGTCTTATTAAATGCATTTTTAGCAAATATATATTTCATAACCCCTCCATTGGAGAAGAGGAGATTAGACTTTAAAAGATGATGTTTATTACTACAAATTGATGTTTCTCTAGGAATAACCTGTAGAAAATAAGGCAAAATGAAAAGATATTTTGTCCAGATGTGAGAGATAGTTGATGAGAGGTATAATTCTTGGCACTCTCTAAATCATACCACTATAACTGTGTTCTTCTAAAGCCAGTCCTTTGTTACCCTTTTTCCTCAGGGTGCCAAAGCCAATGCCAACTGGCTGAGGTTCTAGAGACCATCTCATACCAGTTCCGTACATTATCCTAAATGAATGCCTATTTTTTAAGGCTATGAAGATTTCCGTTTCAGTGTAAGCACTTTACTTCTTTTGGGGATCCTAAAAACGTGTGCTTCTGTGACTTAAGTCGAAGTTATCTCAGGGGAAACAAAATATATGGAGCAATAAAAAAAGTGTTCTTGAAATTCTGTTCGCCCCTTGCCTCTCCAACCAGCACCCAATTCAAACTACATGTGGACATAGTCTCAGTCTGTAACATTTGAATGACAAGTTGAAAAGGAAATCAGACATCTGGATGTTTCCAAGCATCCAAGTGTTTGGCATCATGTAGACAAATATATGGATGACATCCAGTTTGTTAAAATGCTGGCAATGGTTTATGAAGACTCCTTCTTATTACCCAAAGTATTCCACAAAGGGCAAAATATCTTCACCCCAGTTTTCCTGTGGAGACTATGTAAAAAGTGATTTTGAGGAAAGATAAAGGGGGCCTGTCTTCCTGGGTAGTATCAGATATTGGCCCAGAATAAATGCTTTTGGCTAGTCCGATAGGTAAAATTATCTACTTCTAAATTTCAACATCTGGCATTTCTCCATTGTAGCTGACCTCATGATACTCTATTTCCTAAAAAGCATTTCTTCCCTCCCTCAGCTTTCTCCATTAGCCAGGCAAGTATGGATAGGACTGGTCCTGCAAACATAAGTTTCTTTAAAGCAATGACAAATATAAAGCTTTAGTTCACTCACATTAATTTTTAAAAATTTCTACATTTGGATGAAATTAACCCTATTTGCAGCATAAAACTGACAAGTCCACACAGACTTTTAACACCCCATTAATCTTACTTTGTTACACTGGGGCATACACCAGCCAAAAACTGGAAATTTGATTAGCTGGTTCCATACATTAGCTATCTCATTGGTATGGCATTTTAAAATATTTTCCAGATCTACAAAGCCATGTTAGTTTTTCAAGGTCTGTATGGGGTTAGCAAAAAACATGCCAAACAACCTCCTTATAAAACAGTTCTACTTTAGCTACCAAAAGACTGATTTTTCTCCTAGGGTTCTCCCCCCCCCCCACCCCCACCCCCACCTCCCCTACCCCCCGATAAATAATAATCTTGAAGAGAACTATGTAGGTTGAACTCTGATTTGTGTAACCTTTCAGCTCAGGGCATTCCCCCCCCCCCCCCAATCCTCTAGATTTATCATGATCTGATAATTTTTTTCCAGTAGCAATTTGATAATAATTTTCAATTTTATACAATACTCTGGGGTTTTCAGAAAAATCTTTCTGATGGACACGAATCCAATTGGAGTCATTTTGAAATGGATAGTCAATTTATCGGATTAGCTGATAAGGTGATGAAAATCTCTTCTAATCAGATGGATATCTTTAATGAATCAAAAAAGGCTTTTTCATCCATTTCTAACTCATTAAAGCCTTTGTAAATCTCATGGAATGACTTAATGGTACATTTTATGTCCCTTTCTTCTTTTGTGATTTTTAAACAGCTTAGCAAATTGTTCATAGAGAAAACTGTGTATCACAGCATAAATGCTTCAGTTCAGAAACTAATGCAGCCCCCTTGCTCACAAGGAGCTGGCCAACCAAGCTGAAACCAGGAGGACACCAAAACTAATCTATTTTAGATTCTCTGAGACCAGAAAAATAAGTTGTAATGCACAAGGGCATTTTCTCCTGGAGGTTTCACCTGAGATTCCATCTCTTCTCTCATCTCCACATTAAGCAAAAAGAATAGAAGCGTGGCCTGAGGCAAAGCAAGGCCTTTTCCTCTAAACTCCTGAATAGTGTCACAGTTGGTGAAAGCAGCTGATTTAACAGAGTGACTTACAACTGATATATTCACCTGAGGATTATTTCAGCTTTTCAGCAAAATGACTAGACAGTTAAAGGCATATGCCCTTTTTTGCTGTCCTATCTATTCTTTAACTGATACTCATTTGCTAAGCACTTCTGCAGTAATAAGTATTACCACTAATAAAACTAACACCCATTTTCACCTTGTTGGTATTTAAATCATGATCCACTACCTTTTTCTCCTGTGGAGACCTGGAATTTCTCTTTTCTGTCACTGTGAAGCTGCTATGGCCTAAGTAGCTCATAGTTCAGTATGCAACCTCAGTATTCTGAACAGGTATCTATATTCACTTCACATGGGAACAGAGAGACAAAGGCAAATGTAATTGCTTTTCCTGGGTATCCTGTCACTTACCATAGCATAGGGGCTCCCAGCACCCCTGTGAGCCTCTCATCTCACCTATTAGCACCTCACCCAGCTCCTACTCAGTGACAAAGTCACCAAATACCAGACTAAAGCTGATGACTATTTTTAATCACAAAAGGCGTACTGCTATTCTCTTGTAATACAAAAACATCCATCAATCATATGACATTTTGAACATCATTCTAAAATTCAGAAAGTTTTAAGGTTAACTTCTTTTAAGCATAAGATTCTTTTCTTAGAACTTGCATTTCAGAAAAATAAATTTAATCATGCCAGAAAGCACAGCTTTTAAATTTACAAATGCTCGTAAAAGTTAGCTGTGTGCATTTTTATATAAGAAAATCATAAATTTATATAACTCTTCTATATATTATTTTTTCCATCTGTACTTAGCCAAAATCATTGTATCTTATTAATAACCACTTTATTCGATTATTTGCATTTTTAAATCTAGATTTTCGGAGTGGATTTTAAACTGTTGCCTTAGTTCACACATCTCATGTCTTACTTGAAAGAAGCTACGTGAACTTTAGCTGAGGAGTTTAACATATTCTCCTCTTCTCAAGAGCAGTCTCTGGGGAACAGTTTCCTGTGGGAAGTAACTGTAGGAGTCTCTCTGTTGGTCTATGGAAAAGTAAGAACAGCTGCAAAATTTTTAAGAATAACCTGTACAGACAAATGTCAAACTAGGGGCATTCCTACTTGTTCCTTGACTAAATGCAGCCATCTTCTTAAAGCACTTACTCAAAGGGAATTTGTTAAGCAAGCTGATGTCTCAAAAACAGGCCAGATATCACTAAACAGAAATTCAATAGTATTTTTCTCAGCGCTATGGATGATACTGTTAAAATCTATTTATCATGTCTAGGTTTAAATGACTAATGAGGTGTATATTTCCATGATCTCTCTCTCTCTCTCTCTCTCTCTCTCTCTCTCTCTCTCTCTCAACCAGCAATGGCATACCAAAGTAATAACTTCTCGGTTTCTTGCATATGGCAAAATTACATGAAAAGACATGCTTGTGTGAATGATACCATTGCAGTTAACTAATTATTTATAAATAGAGGCCCAATGCATGAAATTCATGCAAGGGGCTCGGCCCTCACAGCCCCGGCTGCCTCAGCTGGCCCTCGCAGGCCCTCGCAGCCCTGGCTTCATCCAGAAGGGCATCTGGATGGTCATCCAGAAGGATGTCCGACGGTCATTCTGCTGTTCGGCCTAATTAGCATATTAGCTCTTTATTATATAGGATAGGAAAGGAGCAAAGGGAAGGCCAAACATTATGGGTTTGTTCCCGGAAAAACACTGGGGAAAGAGGACTGGACAAAGGGAAGATAGACACATTGCCCAGTAAAGCTGGAGTGACAGGTTGACTTGACTGTCAGTCACACCTGGGGACAGAGATGGTTGACCAGATGGGCATAGCCACTACAAACCCCGAAGATTTGGGATACTTAATTCCCTGAACAAAGAAGCTCACTCTCTTGTGTTCTTGGATGGTCTGTGTTCCTCTTGGCATGCTTGGCTCATGGCTCACACTTGGCTTCCTGGCCATGTGGACTCCACACACAGTGGGCAAATGGACTACAATTAGCCTGATGTTGAACTGGATCTGTCACAATGTGGAAAGGAAACTCTGGACACTGGCTTTGCTTCTAGCTTTATTGAAACCCAGTCTAAACTTCTTCTATGACTGGACTAAGGGAAATGGAACTACGGAAACAGGGATTTAATTCCACACAAATAAAAATCACTTGTTTTTCCACTTGAGACTCAGAAAATTATTTTTCTTGGGATATCATAAGTCTACCCTCAGCACCACCCAGTGGGGAAGAGGACCCCCCCCACACACTTTATCTGATATCACTACTATATTGAATGAATGAAAAAAATTAGAAAATATATATAATATTAAGATTGTTTTATGTAAAAAATGCATAATATCAATTATATATGCACATTTGATTTTAGATTTTTTCTTACTTGATGGTTATTCATATTAAAACCAAAAGCCTAATTTATAAAATCTATATATGAAACATTTTGTACGATAACTTTGTTTAGTTCTTTTGTTCATGATATTGAAACATGTGAGGGGGCAGTGTTTGCTTAAGCAAGATTTGTTCCATCCTTGGTAAATTGTCAAATAGCACCTAAATTATACCCCTAGGAATTTCTAAACTGTACTTAGAATTTTGAGTACTCTATTAGGAGAACATCTGTAAATAGTCGGATACATGAGCTCACTTGCAAACATAGCCATATTGGTATTTCAAATAATCGCCCCAGAATTTTTTTTTTAAGAAATCATTTTGAAACCAGACAGCATACAAGGAGGCAGGTGTCAAAATTACATACAAATGGAGATGAGGTCAGTACTTAAGCTAAATTTTTATTCTTTTGGGTTCTTTGTTGTGGGGTCACATTTATGTTGTCATTCCTTTCTGAAAGATGAAAAAACAGATGATTCTAAACACTAACTGTACTATGTTTCTGACAGCATGGTCATACCCCAGGTAGGAATTTCATTTCTACACAATATGTAGTGCTAAATATTTTCTCTGAAATACAGTATAGTAAGAATGAAAAATGTGAATACAACAGTAATATTCAAAGATTTATAGGTGTGTTTTTTTTTTTTTCTTGAACAAAAAATAAAGAGAAAAAATCCTGGGACGTAGTCTCAAAGAGTGCATATATTGCACTAATTTAGCTCATTCTATATCCGTCCACTTCACTATGTCTCTAACCTCAATGAATATAATTGGACAATTTTTTTTCTTTTTGACAATCACACAAAAAGAAGATTATTAATGTATAAAGAAGATGCTATATATATTATTTAATGTTGGTTGACTGGTATGTTATAATGTAGGATAGAAACAATTGAAATATTTAAAAATAATGAAAAAAAGGTTGGAAGAATAACATACAAAATTTAAATGTGAACACTACACCTAACCAAAGAGAGATTCAATTATGGAGCAAAGCATTTGTAGTAGAATCACATTATATTAATGAAGAGGCCAAATTTTGCCCAACCTTAGTTTAGGGCAATGTCTAAGAAAGTGGGCAATTAATTGGATCTTGTGGTTTAGTTCATTTCCACAGAGATATGGTTTCTGAGCACATAAAACTGCACTTTGAACCCAATCACTTAAAAGGATTCTATTGTCTTTCCAGGGTCTAACTTAAACACTGTCAGTAGATTAGTCCATACGAAGAGTTGCCCAGTGATACTGCTTTGTGCACATTATAACACTGGGTTAAATTTAGAAACTGTGTATTTATCAGTGCCTTTACAGCGTTCATAGTGTTTGTTTCTGGGTGAACAGAAGGCACTCAAACATTTTTTTTGCTTCCTGTTGTTCAACACCTAGGAGTGCTTTAGACACAAGAGAAAAAGGCTGAGTATAATCTAGATAAGCGGTCCATGATGTGATCACAAATTCAAAGGCAATGTGAAACGTTTGGCAAAAAGAACCTCAGAAAAGAATAATTTGAATAGCAAAATATAGCTGAGATGTCAATGTAATAGTGGAAGATATTGCAAAGATAGAGTTTATTGTGCCTAGAAAACCATCTCTCACTTGAGGAAAAATATATTTAAATGTTTAAATGATGGTGAAATTCCAAAATAGCATGTCTAAATTAAACTGAAAAATTTGCAACCAATTGCTAGTAATTTAAAATGGTACTTGTACTGATAATAATTTATATAAAATATCTAATATTAAAGGAGCAATACGAGAATGACAAGAAAAGGACAAGAAAAGGACAGTAGTTCTATATAATTTTCTGAGTAAAATCATTTGAAAAGAGAACTCTGTTCTTTTCTACCAAAAATTTGATAAGTTTTTGTTTCAACATTTTTATGATTGCTTTTCTTATATCTATCCAATAATTGAATAAATGTACATCAATACTAATGTGAGGCCAGGACCGGTTTGGCTCAGTGGATAGAGCGTCGGCCTGAGAACTGAAAGGTACCAGGTTCGATTCCGGTCAAGGGCATGTACCTTGGTTGCGGGCACATCCCCAGTGGGGGGTGTGCAGGAGGCAGCTGATCGATGTTTCTCTCTTATGTTTCTCTCTCATCGATGTTTCTAACTCTCTCTCTCTCTGTCCTTTCTTCTCTGTATAAAATCAATAAAATATATTTAAAAAAAAATACTAATGTGAGAAATGGTCTCTATTTTCATGTTAAAAGATGAGGTAACTGGGAGATAAGGCAAAGAAAAAGTACTTGAGTGATGTCTGACATGTTATCCTTTATCCAGTGTAGATAAACATAGTACACCTAAAACTATTTGCAATTTGTAAATAGATTTGGAAAAGACGTTAAATAAAATTCACTAGGAAGAGTCACAATGGATCCAGTGAAAACCACTCAGCAAATTTCTCAGGATTGATTCAGAGCAGCTGACCAGTGCTATAGAAATTGCATGTCTTCATTGAAGAGAGCTACATTAAGGCAACTAGAGACTGATAAATCATGAAAATATTTTTTATTTCATATTCTTGGAAAAAATTAGGAGTGTTTCATTCAAAACCTCGAAACCTATACCATTAGATGAGTTTCCACAGAGTTGGGAAATAAAGCCATATAAAGTATCAAAAAGGTTAATCAACAGTAAAGATAAATTTTTTCAAAAACTTTAATCCACTTCTACACTAAAGCATTCCATCAGGTCTCCAAAGTAAGTTTGAAACATATAATCTAGTCTCCTGTGTTTATTAATTCTTTGCATCTATGATTAGTTCTTATTTATAGTAGCAAATTAAAAGATTTATGTAGGTAAAAGGTTCTCTGAGTTTTATCCCTTCAAAAAAAAAATCAATATGCCAAAGAAACATACTAAGCTTTTATCAGAACTGATCATCTCTCAATAGTCAATGATGCTAATGATGATTATGATGATGATAATGCTGCTGGTGGTGGTTAGTGGTAGTGGCGTAAGTTAGGTTAGGTTCCCTGGTTGCAGCAATTGGATAAAACACAAGCTCAAATAAAATAAAAGCTAGTGTGTTACAAGGGTCAAATGAATGAAGCTTACTTTGAGATTCGGATCAGCATCTGAACCTAGTAACTAGGTTTCTTAATTGAATATTAAGAAGTCTCACTCAAGCATGAGGAAAACAGCCATGATTATGTAACAACTTTCAATTGAGATTATGCTTGTCTAGCATATGAGCTATTTCACATCACACTTCAGAAGTTTTGATACTCTGACATCTTAATCTAAAGTAGATACTGTTTAAAATCCTGTGATCACTAAAGTGCTCTAAAATATGAGCTATTTAAATATGTATTTCCTGGCAATAATGCCTACCAGTGATAGTGACCAAATGTTTCATCACAGATGGTTAATGAAAAGAAACCGTATCTGAAAAGGAACATAAGAGAATTAACCTAGACTTCTTTTCTGCTTTAACCTTTCATGTTGCCACAGAATAAACAGACTTAACACAGTAGTTCTTTAATCTTCTTTAAAAGCATGATGATGAGAAATTTCCCCATAAAATATTGAATCCTGAATATGGTTATTAATCAAATGCAACATCCAATTCAGGAATTGCATGAGAGGTTGTCAAATTTACAGAGAAAAGGTCAAATTTGTTTATATTGTATGGGTAAATTATTTTCTCATCTGACTATATGATTTTTTAAAACTCAGACATTGTTTTTGAAGCCTAACAGAAAACAGAACATTCGATCACAAAGGGTAGAGAAAATACAAAGTCACTGAGTTAATGCTATGTCTATTTTAATTAACTACTCAATAAAAAATGTTTAATCAGGTTACAAACATAACATGTCCACATAGCAGGATTACAAAAACAATTTTTAGCCTTAGAAAAAATAAGAATAGAAGAAAGTGCACCAAATTATTAATTGTGCATTTGGAGTAGTAGTGTTTTTCTTCTTTTGCTTTAGTTTCATCTTAATAAATAGGAATTATTTTAAGAAAAATATGATATAAGTATTTTAATTAAGACATTTCTTCTTACATCCTAAATAATTTTAGTTTTCGCTAATGCTTTTCAAGAAATGTGACAACTACATTCAGCTGATAGTTTGTTTTAATGGCTGTTTCTGAAGGAAAATTGCAAGTGTTTATAACAAGTACAGTGTAGCAGGGAAGACAACTCCTCATGTACGCTCCCTCAATTTAAGAGTCCTAAGAGTCAACTCACAAATTAAATTACTTCCGGTAACATATTTAATATACACAAGATTAATTCTGTTTCATTTTACTTCTTCAAGTATTTTATCTTTTCAGTGGTAAATGTTGGCCTCTTTTCAATAAACGTGCATTTGGCAAGAACTGAAGCATTTTCTCTGCTATGCAAGTGATGATTAAGGATTCAGTACTCAACAGAATCATCATAATTTTCACTGAATCCTTGTTTAAAGAATATATTGTTTATATTTTCCTTCTGCAAATTTATATATGTACAAGGAAGAGCAAGATACAGCTAAGATCACATGGCATAGAGATTGAGGATGCATTTAAATATAAGTATTTCATCATCCTGAATCAATTCTGCTCCCCCCATGCTCTCTAATGCATGGGAAGTACAATATTATCTATAATAATAAAAGCATAATATGCTAATTAGACTGGACATCCTTCCAGACGTCCTTCCGTCCTTCTGGACGAAGCTGGGGTTGCAAGGGAAGCCCAAGTTCCAGGTACCTGCCAGCGGCCGGAGGGAGGAAAGCCCGGATTCTAGGTTCCAGAGGGAAGCCTGGGTCCCAGGTGCCAGAGGGAAGCCAGTGCTGGCAGCCGGGGGAAGGAAGGCCTACTCTTGTTTGAATTTTGTGCATTGGGCCTCTAGCATTAATATATTATATTGAGTGGTTATGAAGTACCAGGAACTTAGCCGGTATTTATAAGTACAGTTTACTGAGGCTTTTCTCTATCTCTAAGAGCTTTTGTACCCACTTTATAGATGAAGAAACAGACTGAAGAACAGTAAATAAATTGCCAAGTTACACAGCTCCTGAGACATGGCATGGTGATTTGAAACGCATCCTGCCTGATTTCAGAATTCTGCTGTACTGTGGTGCCACCTTCATGTTTCTTGAAGGGGCCTGCATTGGGTGGTGGGCCTGAGTCAGAGCCTTTAACCTCATTGCCATATATGAGATGTTCATTTGTCCCAGCAAATCTAAAGACAAAAAAAATCTTCCCTGACTAGAAGAAAATGGAATGATCATCATTGAGGAGAAGGTTGAATAAAATGGGAGTGTGCTCCAATTTTAAGTTTGGCTTAGAGGGATTTTCTCAAAGGGTTTTTAAAGGGGAAAAGAACATTTCTTCCCTTAGCTTTAAATCTAAGGAAAAGGAGTTATGAGAACAACCTGGATCCTCTTTCTGTGTTGAGAATAGCTTTAAAGAAATAGCTTAAGCTGCTATTATTTAATTATTTCTGCCTCCTTGACATTTTAAAATTTCAAACTTCAAAAAATAAAATAGACCACTATTAAAGGAGAAAAACATGTTTTCAAAGTCAAATATCTCTTACATATATATATTTATTTGTGTGTTATTTTTCTTGGTTATTTTTTTCTTTATTGAGGTATTACATACGTGTCCTTATCTCCCCATTGCCCCCCAACCCCCACTCATGTCCTCACTCCCCTGGTGTCTGTGTCCATTGGTTATGCTTATATGCATGCATACAAGTCCTTTGGTTGATCTCTCCCCCTTACCCCTCCCCTCTCCTACCTTCCCTCTGAGGTTTGAACATCTGATTGATGCTTCTCTGTCTTTAGATCTGTTTTTGTTCATCAGTTATGTTGTTCATTATATTCCACAAATGAGTGAGATCATGTGATATTTATCTTTCTCTGTTTTATTTCGCTTAGCATAATGCTCTCCAGTTCCATCCATGCAGTGGCAAATGGTAAGAGTTCTTTCTTTTTTACCACAGCATAGTATTCCATTGTGTATACATACCACAGGTTTTTAATCCACTCATCTGTTGATGTGCACTTAGGCTGTTTCTAAATCTTACCTATTGTAAATTATGCTCCTATGAACATAGGGGTGCATATATCCTTTCTGATTGGTGTTTCTAGTTTCTTGGTATATAGTGAACTTACAAAAGGAGAGACTTAAAACAAATTTCATTTACCATCACACCAAAAAATTAAGATACCTAGGAATAAACTTAACTAAGGAGGTAAAAGACCTGTATATGAAAAACTACAGGACACTGAAAAAAGAGAACATACAGTGTTCATGGATTAGTAGAATCAACATCATTAAAATGTCCATACTACCAAAAGCAATCTATAGATTCAATGCACTCTCCATTAAAATACCAACGGCATGTTTCACAGATCTAGAACGAACTCTCCAAAAATTCATCTGGAATAAAAAAAAAAAGGCCCTAATAGCTGCAGCAATCCTGAGGAAAAAAAAGAACAATGTTGGAGGGATCTCAATACCAGATATCAAGCTGTATTACAAAGCCAGTGTTCTCAAAACTGACTGGTACTGGCACAAGAACAGACATATAGATCAATGGAATAGAATAGAGAACCTAGAAATTGACCCAAACCACTATGCTCAATTAATATTTGACAGAGGAGGCAAGAACATTCAATGGAGTCAAGACAGTCTCTTCAATAAATGGTGTTGGGAAAATTGGACAGATATATGCAAAAAAATGAAACTAGGCCACCAACTTACACCATACACAAAAATAAACTCAAAATGGATAAAGGACTTAAACATAAGATGGAAAACCATAAAAATATTAGAGGAATCCACAGGCAGCAAAATCTCAGACATATACCAAAGCAATATCTTCACCACTACAGCTCAGAGCAATGGAAACTAAAGAGAAAATAAACAAATGGGACTACATCAAAATAAGAGATTTTTGCACAGCAAAAGAAACCATCAAAAAAACAAGAAAGCCCACTGCATGGGAGAACATATTTGCCAATGTTATCACCTATAAGGGTTTAATCTCCAACATTTACAGGGAATTCATATAACTTAACAACCCAATCAAAAAATGGGCAAGGGACCTAAATAGATACTTTTCTAAAGAAGACATAAGGAAAGCCAGGAGACATATGAAAACATGCTCAAAGTCACTAATCATTTGAGAGATGCAAATCAAAATGACAATGAGGTAACATTTCATACCTGTCAGAATGGCTATCAACAAATCAACAAATGAGAAGTGCTGGTGAGGATGCAAAAGGAACCCTCGTGCATTGCTGGTGGGAATGCAGACTTGTGCAGCCACTGAGAACAGTATGGTGTTTCCTCAAAAAACTAAAAATGGAACTCCCATTTGACCCAGTGATCCCACTTCTAGGTTTTTTGTTTTTTTAATCCTGACCCGAGGATATTTTTCCATTGATTTTTATAGAGTGAAAGAGAGAGGGAAAGACAGAGAGAAATATCAATGTGAGAGAAACACATTGATTGGTTGCCTCCTGCATGTGCCCTGACCAGGGCCCGGGCCAAGGAGGAGCTTGCACCCAAGTTACATGCCCTTGATGGGATTGAATTCTTCCAGCCCCTTAAATCCACAAGCCAACGCTCTATCCACTGAGCAAAACCAGCTAGAGCTGTGTGTTTTTTTAATTGGTTAGCTAATAAGTAGATTGATTTAGTTTTTTTTTGTTTGGTTTGTCAGAAGGTTAAGATTTTTATTATTCTTGAGAGCCAGAAAGGAATTCATGCTAAGCATTTAATTTGGGGAGATAAATACAGTTTTAATATTTTACCTTGGTAATGTAAAAAAATCCAAATAGTGTAAACAATGTATAAAGGTCAAATAATACATAAAAAGTGAAAGCAAGTAAAGCATACTATAATTGTACCACTCGACCATGACCTTCAACATTGTGGTGACCAAATTTTCTTGCATGACTTTATGCAGGATGGACAGATAGTTAGGTAGATGGATAAATTTTACATATACAGAATTATATCATGAATTTATACATGTAGTGGTTTTATTTTAAATGATCATTAATTTTTACTGTTGTTAACTTCCCACCTGCATCCAAATAACTGCCCCTCACTCACAGGTCCTAAGTAATTCATGTTAGAAATGTGTTTATCTCTTTTATATTTCTTCATTATATTATCCTTTGCAATGATATATGGGGATCTTGCAAAAAATTAAATGAAATATTTTTTGTGTCATTGCTTTTTCTCCTTAAAAATATCTTGAGGCCCTAGCTGGGTAGCTCAGTTGGTTAAAGTGTTGTCCTGATATGCCAAGTTGCCTGTATGATTTCCAGTCAGGGAATATACAACTATCAACGGATGAATGCATGAATAAGTGGAACAACAAATCAATGTCTCTCTCTCTCTCTCCCCTCTCTCTCTCTCTCTCAAATCAATCAACTAAAAAAAATTTAGTATCTTGAGGAGACCTCTCCAAGAGAGTTAGTTTAAATGTAATTTATGATTTTTAATAGCTGAATAAATATGCCATCGTGTAGAAGTACACTATTTTATTTCCAAATGATGGAAATGCAAACAGTGTGTTTCTACTTTTTATAAAGAGCGTTACAAGGAGTGTCCGTGGTCCTTTTTGTTTTAGATATATAAGAGGTACATTAATGAGATAGATTTTCAGAGGTGGATTATAGAGTCAAAAGATATGTGTATATGTTAGTTAAATGAGATATTGCCAGATAGATTTTCAAAATCTTTTGGGAAGTTCCATTTAACACAGATATACTAAATGCCAAGGCCAAATACTATACTGCTTTACCATAATAGGAAATAAGGGATATTTAAAAGCCTCTCTCTTTCATTACTTCTTTTATTTAGTCATATTCACTGAGCGCCTAGATTCCAGGGACAAAACCAGTCTATCACTTTACCTAGGATCACCAGAAATAAAAATTTATATTGTTAGATCCAAGAATCTTTTTTGCAGTTACTCTCAATTATATTGGCCAGGAGAACATTTGAGAATCATCTCTTTCATGTAGTGTGGTTGGTTAGTTGATTATTTGGTTGGTTTTCAGACTACTCTACTCCCCCAACTCATTGAAACACTGTCAACATGTCCTTATTAGTGATAGGAATATACTATATTCTTCAGGTGTGTTAGAAAAAAAAAAGATTAGGAACCAGTGCTGCAGGCATTAATACACTGAACCAAATGCACTGCAAATTATTGTCTGATTTAAAGAGCTATAAAGTATTTCTGTCCCAGAATTTAGATGGCTTGCTTTTCCTGTCTGCATTCATAAAGAGCCAGGGTCATAATGACTGATTACAACCAAAGGCTTGATTAGACCGGAAGTCAGTGCTGGGTTGCCATGGTGACCCAGCACTGACTGGGGCCACTGCAGGCACCCAGACCAGCACTGACTGCCTAGGGCAGATCAGGCCAGAGAGAGGCCTGCAGAGAGAGAGGCAGGGTCTGACTGTAGCCTCTGTGGCAGCCGTTGATCAGAACTTGCCTCTCCTTCTCTCCTGACCTGGCCAACAGCCATGCCTCCATTTCTCTCCAGGCCTCCAGGGGCTGCTGGTCAGCCCTGCCTTTCTGATCAGGCCCTGTTGATAGGCCCAGAGACACTGACTGGCATAGAAACTGACCAATCAGAACCAAATCTGGGTCAACTGTGAGGAGCCAATGGCTGCCTATGAGGCGGAGCTTTTGACACTGACTGGCATAGAAACTGACCAATCAGAACCAAATTGGCCAGCAGGGAAGGACAGTTAGTGGTGATCAGGCAGGAAGAGATAGGGGCAAGATCCGGCCATCAGGGGAGGGCAGTTAGGGGCATGATCAGGCCATCAGGGGATGGCAGTTGGGGGCAAGATCAGACTGGCAGGGGAGGGCAGTTAGGGGTGATTAGGCAGGCAGAGGCAGTTAGGGGCGATCAGGCTGGCAGGCAGAGAGGTTAGGGGTGATCAAGCAGACAGGCAGAGGAGTTAGGGTCAATCAGGCAAGCAGGCAGGTGAGTGGTTAGGAGCCAGTGGTTCCAGATTGTGAGAGGGGTGTCTGACCGACCCTGAGGGATTGGGCCTAAACTGGCAGTTGGACATCCCCCGAGGAGTCCCCGATTGGAGTGGGTGCAGGCTGGGCTGAGGGAACCCACCCTCTGTGCATGAATTTCATGCACTGGGCCTCTAGCCTATATATATATATAAAAGCCTAAGCGACTGGTCAACCGGCTGACCAGCCGACCAGCCGGTAGCTATGACACACACTGACCACCAGGGGGCAGACGCTCAATGCACAGGCATGGAAACATGGAAGAGACTGATGAATCTCAGAGGGAAGGGGGGAGGGGGGAGGGCAGGAAGAAATTAACCAAAGATCTTATATGCATACTAGAGGCCCGGTACATGGATTCTTGCACTGGTGGGGTCCCTCAGCCTGGCCTGCAGCAATTGGGCCAAAACTGGCAGTCCAACATCCCTCAAGGGGTCCCGGATTGTGAGAGGTCACAGGCCAGGCTGAGGGACCTGTGCACCGGGCCTCTAGTTATTAATAAATATTTATGAAATTTAACTAAGCAGGCCTTCTGAAATAAACTAACTTTAAAACAATTCAATAAATGCTGCCCAAGCAAAAATGTATCTTTAAAATATACATAATAGATTTTATGTTATCTTAAATGGAAGTTAAAGATAACAGCAACCCCAGAATTCCATAAAGAAACTTTGTAGAATCAACATAACTTACATATTGTTCTGTGTCTGATCATATCATATAAAGCTATTTTGGATTTTATTTTTGACTGACAGAGAGCAGAAAATGCTTTATTAATTGAGGAAAGAAATCTTTAAATAGGAATAGTATTGACTTTTTAATTATTGGTCTTATCTTGCTCTTTTATGTATGCTCAGAATAGTGACAGCATTTTCAACAATGTTCCAAAAGACATTTAGCTTACGAAGTGGGATTATTGTGATACGGTACACTTAATGCATTTCTTCTTAGCATCTTATTTCATAAAAAATCAATTGGATTTTATGCCTTGCATAGCAGGCCCTTCTTCCACAATGAAGTCAGAGTTATTATGGATAAGCTGGCCAGATATCATCAAATGCACTAGAACCTTTCTATAGTATTTATTATTGTACAGAATGCAGTGTAAGGTACTCTACCTCACTACAAGTAGCACTTTCTCCAGCACATTTATTGTAGGATTGCTTTATAGGAAGCTATTAATATTACAAAGATAGGCAAGGATGTCTTGAAGTTTTTCAGAGAGTAGATGTACTGAAGCAACAAAAAAGCTGCCCTAATACACATTTACACATGAAGTGTACCTAGCACAGTGCCTAGTCTGGGGTAGGCATTCTATAGATATTGCTAAATAAATGACTGAAGGCAGTTCTCTAATGTGTGCAATGATGACACAGGGTAAGACACTTACAGACACAAACAAAGGATACAAGTTCCAATGACGTAGATAGGAAATGATACTGGATTTTCATACAGACAAAAAAATCGGAGGTGGGGAACCAGGAGCATATTTCAAATTGGAGGAACAAAGTTACATGCCCTTTGAGAATCCAGCTGCCAATGAGATTTCAGATTAAAATTACATTTGATTCTTCTGAAAAGCTGGTTTTCTTCCATTCACAGGAGGCCTTATAACCTCCTGATTCCTTTTAACTCTCAGAGAAACTCAGTATATGCGTCTGCCTGCTCACCAAATGCAAGTGACTTGTAACAACCATAGCACATTTCTGACCATGTGCTAAATAAAAGAATCCAGGGAAATACTCTTCAATTTACCATCTCCCATTTTTTTTTATTATTTTTTATTGATTTCAGAGAGGAAGGGAGAGATAGAAACATCAATGATGAGAGAGAATTATTGACCAGCTGCCTCCTGCACACCCCACACTGGGGATCAAGCCTGCAACCTAGGCATATGCCCTTGTCTGGAATTGAATCCAGGACCCTTGAATCCACAGGCCAACACTCTATCCCAGTGGTCAGCAAACTGCGGCTCGCAAGCCACATGCATCTCTTTGGCCCCTTGAGTGTGGCTCTTCCACAAAATACCACGTGGCAGGAGCGCATGTACAGTGCAATTGAAATTTCGTGGCCCGTGCGCAGAAGTCGGTATTTTATGGAAGAGCCACACTCAAGGGGCCAAAGAGCCGCAGTTTGCCGACCACTGTTCTATCCTATCTACCACAACTTTTTCTCTTTGTTTTTATCAATTTTCTTTAAAATTTGGTATACATACATAAATGGAATTACATCATATGTTGGGACTTTCTTATACAGTATTTATTCTTCTCCACCCCCCACTTATTTCTTCCTTGCTTCCTTGCTTCCTTGCTGCTCTTCCCTATAAGGTATAGAATACTATTTTATATTCATACTATCCTATGTAATAAAAGCCTAATATGCTAAGTGTCTGGTTAACCGGTCTGCCTTTCAACCAATTAAAGCGTAATATGCTAATGATATGCTAAGGCCGCTCAATCACTCACTATGATGTGCACTGACCACCAGGGGGCAGACAGTTGACCAGTCAACAGTCACTATGATGTGCACTGACCACCAGGGGGCAGATGCTCCAACCAGTAGATTAGCTTGCTGCTGGGGTCTGGCCAATTGGGACTGAGTGAGATGGGCCAGACATGCCCTGGAGCCCTCCTGCAGTCCCTCTCCGACTGGCAAACCTCCCACGTCTCTCCCTGGCCCCGACTGTGCAGCAGTGGGGTCCCTCAGCCCTGGCCTGTGCCCGCTCACAATCTGGAACCCCCCAGGAGATGTTGAAGAGCCAGTTTTGGCCCGATCCCACAGGTCAGGCTGAGGGACACCACTGGTGCACAAATTCGTGCATTAGGCCTCTAGTTCTTATATAATCATATATTAATAAATATACATGTGCATATACATACATGTATGGGGTTGCTTGTGTGTTGTTGTTTTTAATGGACTATGGTATACATACTCTTCTCAATCTTGCTTTCTCTCCTGAAAAACACATGAAATAATTTCAAATCAATCTGTGTGATTCTATGTCATTCTGTGGTATGGCTTCATAGCAGTCCAGATGCTTGTTGTACCATAATTTATCCCACCATGACTAGGTATATTTTCAGTTTTTGCTGTGAATATATATTCAAAGATGTATTCATTTTCTTCTGGATACACTCATTCATGTGGATGTTGTTCTTTCTAAAAAATTATGTACACTGAGTGGCCAAATTATTATGACCACCTGACGTTTGTAGGCAAATTACCTATAATTTTGTGCTGAAGTTGCTAGAGGGCCAGTCCATTATAAATAGGGAAGCAGGTTGTTTACCATGACAGTAGAAGAAGTTATTTTTTTCTGAAGATATGGGTAAACAATGTGATTTAACAGCCTTTGAACTTGGGATATATATATATATATATATATTGAGTGGCCAGATTATTATGACCACCCCATCAGTACTTCGTTGGGCCACCTTTTGCCTTCAATACTGCGGCGATTCTTCTTGACATTGACTCCATCAGATGTTGAAAGGTGATGCGAGGAATCTGACACCATGCCTGATGAATAGCACTGACCAGTTCTGTGAGATTTGATGGTTGTGGAACCAGCTGCCTGATGGCTCTTTTAACTTCGTCCCACAAATGCTCAATTGGATTGAGATCTGGTGATTGTGGGGGCCGCCTAAGCAAGGTAAAGTCTCCCTCATGTTCTTGAAACCACTCCTGCACAATACGAGCACCGTGGCATGGCGCATTGTCTTGTTGGAAGACGCCAACTCCATTGCGATACGCCATCAACATAATAGGATGAACTTGATCAGCAATGATTGCTTAGGTATGTTGTGCTATTCAGACGTTGTTCCACACGAATTAAAGGGCCCAAATCATTCCAGGAAAACATGCCCCAAACCATAACACTGCCCCCACCAGCTTGAAGGATTGTACTCATGCATGTAGGGTGCATGCTTTCATGCTGTTTTCGCCAAATTCTCACTCTGCCATCTGCATGATGCAACTGGAAATGTGATTCATCGGACCACATGACTTTTTTCCAATGCTCAACTGTTCAATCCTTGTGTTCCTGTGCGAAATGGAGACGTTTTATCTTGGTAGCTGCAGACAGCAAAGGTGTTGGAACAGGCCTTCAGCTTCCATATCCCATACAATGCAGTGTATGGCTAATTTGCCTACAAACGTATATATATATATAAATATATATATAAATATATATATATATATATATATTTCAATTACCATTAACATACAACTATTACATAAGTTTTATATGTACAACATAGTGATTAGACATTTCTATATCTTGCAAAGTGATCAATCCCCATCAGACACTATACATAGTTATTACAATATGATTGACTATATTCCCTATGCTGTGCTTTACATACCCATGACTGTTTTTACAACTGACAACTTGTGCATCTTAATCCCTTCCCCTTTTCACCCATTCTCCCAACCCTCTTCCCTTTTTATAACCATAAGTTTGGTCTCTGTATCTATAAGTTTGTTTCTGTTTTGTTTATTTTTTATTTTGTTTTTATATTCCACATATAAGTGAAATAATATGACGTTTCTCTTTCTCCATATGACTGTTTTACTTAGCATAATACCATCTAAGTCCATCCATGCTCTCACAAATGGTAGGATTACATTATCTTTATGTCTGAGTAATATCACATTGGATATGTATTCCATCTCTTTCTTCTTTGTCCATTTGTTTATCAATGGACACTTTGGTTGTTTCCATATCTTGGCTACCCTATATAATAAAAGGGTAATATGCAAATCAACCGAACAGCAGAACGACCAGTCGCTATGATGAGCACTGACCACCAGGGGGCAGATGCTCAATGCAGTAGCTGCCCCCTGGTGGTCAGTGTGCTCCCACAGAGGGAGTGCCGCTCAGCCAGAAGCTGGGCTCACAGCTGTAGAGTGCATCAGTGGTGGCGGAAGCCTCTCCCGCCTCTGAGGCAGCACTAAGAATGTCTGACTGTAGGACATCCCCTGAGGGCTCCCATACTGTGAGAGGGTGCAGGCGGGGCTGAGGGACACCCCCACCCCAACCTGCTGAGTGCATGAATTTCGTGCACCAGGCCTCTAGTTGTAAATAATGCTGCAATGAACATAGGGTTCATCCATCTGTCCACTTAGTGTTTGGATTTCTGCCAATAAATACTCAGAATTGGTGGGAAATACTGGGTCATCTGGTAATTCTATTTTTAATTTTTTTTCCATAATAGTTACACAAATTTGCAATCCTGCCAACAGTGCATGAGGGTTCCCTTTTCTTCACATACTCTCCAATGCTTGTTGTTTGTTGATTTATTGATGATAGACATTCTGATAGGTGTGAGGTGATATCACATTATAATGATATCTTATTTTAATTTTCATTTCTCTGATGATTAGTGATATTGAGCATCTTTTCATATGACTATTGGCTATCTGTATGTCCTCTTTGGAGAAATGTATATTCAAGTCCTCTGCCCATTTTTTAACTGGATTGTTTGATCTTTTTAGTGTTAAGTTGTATGATTTTTTAATATATTTTGGATACTAACCTCTTATTAGATGTCTCATTGGCAAATATCTTCTCCATTCAGTAGGTTGTCTTTGCATTTTGTTGATAGTTTCTTTTGCTGTCCAAAAACTCTTTAGTTTGATGTATTCTCGTTTATTTATTTTTCCTTTGTTTCCCTTGCCCAAGGAGACATATCCAAAGAAGTATTACTAAGAGTGATGTCAAAAAGTTTATTGCCTATGTTTTCTTGTTGGAGTTTTAGGTATTACATTTAAGTTTTTAATCTATTTTCAGTTTATTCTTGTATATAGTGTAATAAAGTGATTCAGTTTTACATTAATCTTTCCAGTTTTCACAACTCCATTTATTGAAGAGAATGTTTTTACCCCATTGTATATTCTTGCCTTCTTTGAAAGAGCTTAATTGGCCACATAGGTGTGGGTTTATTTCTGAGTTCTCTATTCTGTTTCATTGATGTATAGGTTAGCCAGTACCATGATGTTTTGATTCCTATAGGCTTATAGTATAGTTTGATATCAGGTAGCAAGATATCTCAAACTTTGTTCTTTTTATTTTTTAAGATAGCTGAGGCTACTCAGTTTTTTGTGGTTCCATATAAATTTTAGGATTATTTTTATAGTCCTATGAAAAATGCCATTAGTATTTTGATAAGGATTCCATGTAAACTATAGATTGCTTTGGATAGTATGACCATTTTAACAATGTTAATTCCTTTTATCCATGGGCATAGTATATGTTTTCATTTATTGTATCTTCAGTTTCTTTCTTCAGTGCTTTATAATTTTCCTAGTACAGATCTTTTACCTCCTTGGTTAAATTTATTACTGGGTATTTTATTCATTTGATGCAATTGTAAATGGGACTGTTTTCTTAACTTCTCTATCTGATATTTTGTTATTGGTGTATATATATAGTATCATTCATCTTCAAATAATGATAGTTACACTTTTTTTTCAATTCGAATGTTGTTGGGTTTTTTTGTTTGTTTTGTCTGATTTCTCTGGTTAGAATTTCCAAACTATGTTAAATAAAAATGGTGACAGGAGACATCCTTCTCTTGCTCCTGATTTTAAAGAAAAAGCTTTCAGCTTTTTATCATTGAGTATGTTAGCTGCAGGCTTGCCATATATGGTATTTATTATGTTGAAGTATGTTCCCTCTATCCCCACTTTGCTGAGAGTTTCTTTTATAAATGGATGCAGTATTTTATCAAATGCTTTTTCGGCATCTCTTGACAAGATCATGTGACTTTTATTTTTCATTTTGGTTATATGGTATATCACATTAATTGTATCCCAGGAATAAATCACTTTGAATATTTCATGCCAGTCCCTTCTGGCCTGCAAAATTTCTCTTGAGAAATCAGCTATCACTCTTATGAGTCAATAATTGCTTTTCTCTTACTGCTTTTAAGATTTTTCTCTTTGTCTTTAACCTTTGGCATTTTAATCATGATGTGTCCTGGTGTGGGCTTCTTTGAGTTCATCTTTTTTGGGACTCTGTGACTTCTTGATCTTGTATGTCTCCTTCTCCAGGTTAGGGAACTTTTTCATTATGTATTGAAATATTTTTTAATATTTTTTTCATTTTTCCTGTTTTGTTAATCCTCACCTGAGCATATTTTTCCCATTAATTTTCCGAGAGAGTGGAAGGGGGTGGGGAGTGGGGAGAGAGAGACAGAGAGAGAGAGAGACATTGACTGGTTGCCTCCCGCACATCCCCTGACCCATACACTCCATTTCTTCTCCCAAATGCCAGCCAGGTTAAACCTATAGAAGACTGTCATTCTTATGTAAATACAAATATCTATCTTTGACTCTAAAATGTAAATATTATTTTGACTAGGTGTAATACTTAGCTGTTCTTTGGTCTCAGTATTTCACAGACATAATGCAATTGTTGCAATTGTTTTTCTAGTTTTTAGTAATAACTATGAGAAGAATGAGAAGTATGTTTTATTTAGCTTTTTTTAATGATTTTTATTTGGGGCAACTTAGAAATTATTTTTTCTTTATGGTTGGGTTTTAAAATTTTTGTCAGGATATGCCTAGGTACATGTTTTTCCTCATTAAATATGTCTGGACATCATTGTGACTTTTTAGTATGCAAGTTCCTGTTTCTTAGCCTTAAGAAATATTTTGTTATTTGTTTATTATCTCTCCTCCATTTGTTGCTTGATTCCTTATGGAATTCCTAAAATTATTTTAAATATTTTATATATAGCCCCAAAATTTATTATCTAGTTTTTTTGTAATTTTATTCTCATTATATTTTTTCTCTGTGATTTAAACTACTTCTCCTACTTGTCTTCTAGGTGACTAATTTGGGCCTCAACAGTGACTGAACTTATCTTCAGTTCATTTATTAGCTTTCGTTTTGCTTTGAAAATGAGAGATTTTATTCCCAGAAATTCTTTTTTGCAGTGCAAATATATCTCCATAAGTCTTCTCAATTTTCATTATAGGAGTCTTTTCCATTGGGTGCCTCTTTTGCGTATCTTCTCTGTGATTTCTGAGCAGCTTTTTCTCCTTCTGCCTCAAGTCTGGCTACTGTAGTATTCTACATCCTAACAGTCCCAAAAGAGATGGAAAGCAAAACATTTTCTTTCACCATGGGCAGTAAGGGTAGCAGCAGGCAGGTTGCCATTCCCTGAAAGCATTGGGATAAAATCTCCCTGGTATCCAGTCTCCTCACATATTCCTTATCTTAGGAATGGGGTGATCACAGCTCCTCAGATTCTTGTCAGTCAGCAAGACCAAGTCAGTTCCCATGGCTCTGTTGTCAACAGTAACCTTTGTGTCTTCTAGACTCTGAAGGCCAAGCTTTTCCCAGAATCTATTATCTACCAACCCTTGACTTGAGGCTTTCTGATTCTAGTGTTCAGGTTATTGCCTGACCCATGGAAGTGAAAGCCATTTACTGCTTTTCTCATTGAGCCTCCTTTGTCCAACTCATAGGTTTCTACAATTCCAGAAACCACTTGCCTCAAGGGACTCTGATTGAAGTTAGGCAATAAAGAGAGGTGAGACATATTCAGGTAGTCATATTCCCAGAATCCATTTCCGTGGTCAAAATAGTAAATAAGCTTATCCTATAATTATTTCATCATATAATATTAGATCTAAATCACTGAGAAATGTGGTAGTAAATGTATTTCTTCCTTATATTTGCAACTTAGTAAAATTCTTTCAAGACAAGTTCACCTTCCTTCCTCTCTTATTTCTGCTGGACTTCTTCACTATTATTTTCTCAGTACACCCTTAGCACCTGGAGAATGCCTAGATTGCTATAGCACTTATCATATGTTATTATAATTATTTATGTACATATATATCTTTGAAGGGGAGGAAAGTGTCATTAACCCCTAAACCCAAAGAAATTATTGCAGAGCAGATAGTAGGTATGCAAGAAATTACTTAGCTGTATTTGCTATCAAGACAGATTATTTAAAATCTAGTTTTGAAAAATATTTTCTTTTGAAAAACTTAAACTTCAACATTAAAAAGTTTTATCTGCAGCACTAGAGAATCATATTTAAGGGGGAAACAGCATTTTTTTCAAACAAAAGAAACCTATAAACCTATTATAATCAATTGACAATATGTTGTGAAGAATGTTACTACAATTAATTTCACTCCAACTTAGAGTATTGGCCTGGGTTAAACCACAAAAACGTGGCTTTTAAGTAGATGGATGATACACTAAATCACCACATTGAATGTGTGATTTAAACTGTTTTTCCAGGAACAGTGATCCTGTATCTTCAGCACTATATCCAGTAGAATGTATATATAAAACGAATGACTGATGTCAAGGCCTGTACTATTGCTGTAGGAAATGTTTCTCTGCGATGGGCTGTGGAGACAGGCAGAATGGGGCTCACATCTGATTTTCACATTGCCAGCAATGTGAGGAAGTCCCTTACCTCTCTGAAATTCTGTTTCTTAATATGTTAAATGAGATTAATACTATTCACCTTACAGGGTTCTAATAATCATTTAATAGGATAGTCAATTAGCCAATTAGAGTATATCATGTTGACTATTACTATGTTATTATTTTTATTCTCATTATAATATTATAGTATTAATTAACCAATGTTAAATATGGGGTAAAAACTAAATGTTGAGCCAATAACTGCACTAGGAATAATTCCTAGATGGTGAATAAAGCATGGTGAATTACCGAATTTGAGCACTTAAAATAAAACCATAGTAATCTGTTATGCTAAATTTTGATGACAAGGACAAACAGATTCTGTTCATTATAAAAGTAAACTTCAGTAGAAAATGAATTTGAGGATATTATATGTGTGTAATTATTTGATCTAGAGTCATAGTTATATTTTTAACTTTCACAACTTTTACATAGGTTTTAAAAACATCTATCACCTCTCTGACCATGTTTAAATGTAAAAATCTCAATTAAATAGTAGATATAGCCACAAAGAAAATTCCAGATAGAATATTTTCTAATCTGGTGAATGTTTTCTTTCTAAACACACACACACACACACACACACACACACACACACATATACACACACATATACACATTCATTCTCTCTCTCTCTCTCTCTCTCTCTCTCTCTCTCTCTCTCTCTCTCTGTCTCTCTCCTTTCTCAATTGCTTCCTCTCAAAGGTAAGCTTATCTACATTCCCATAAAACTGAATGATTTTTTAAAAACATAAATAAGAGAATATTTTACAGATGTCCAACTCATTTGTCAAATAGATAATCAAGAAGAATAACTTAAGCCTAGGAAAATTATTCAAATCTACTAATTAAGTACCTACATCATGTAAGCAGTGAGGTATGGAACATGGACTATAAAACACATCTTCAGCATGCTCTCCTCAACCATTTACCAGGATTATTTGATATCAGTATTGCATAAAGAAATGGTTTCCAAACAATATCATATAGTAATATTGCAAAATATGTCTATTTTATAAGCTGAATACAGAAACTGGTACTGTGTTATGTATGTTTTAAAAGTAATATGAATGTGTGTTTTCAATGGATGAAATAAATAAATATAAACAGGGCTAACATTCCCCTGCACTTTAATGGCTCATTTTTTGCCCTCCAAGACTGGAAGACTATGGACCTAGATAAAAGGCAAAGCACTTCATGACCATCTGAGGTCCTTTCTGACTCACGAGTTCTAGTTCTGCCTTTATGACTTTAAGAGCTTTTCTGCAATTATTTTAGGACTGCATCTTCCAGTGATAAAATCCAGTGACACCAAAAGTCATGGCAAAAATACAGTTTTATATTCTATCCAGATATTATAAACCAGATACCACATAAAGCAGTACTGTTATATGCTAGAAAGTTATTACTTGACAGCAAATGTAAACATATCAGAATTATAAAAATTATTCTAACATATATTTAAAACATTTCCATATCACATAATTAAATAAAAATTATATGCACACTAAAACCTATCATTAACCCCTAAACCTAAAATTTGTGAATTTCATTTAACATTGACCATTTCTATGCTATTTAAAGCAAATAATGTTTTTTTAAAAAGTTAGAAGATACTGAATTACACTGCACAAATTACAGCACAGAATTATTTACAGTATCTAAACTACTTTATTAAGATTCAATTCTTTTTAATGTGAAACAGGGTCCTATGAATTCTTTTTTTGTTTCTTTGTGTAATTCTAGTTGGCTGCAGGCTCAACCAAATAACAAGATGTCCAGTGATTTAGCATGTAAAGATTTATCTTCATGATCAAAATGACTTTAGCTTAAATTCCTAATTGTTTTTAAATGACAACTTAAGAAATAGAGCAAAATCTTTGGATGGAAGCTCAATAAAATTTTTGTGGATTTTCATTGCCCCACATTCATAGATTCAGCATATATTACCATAAGACAGAGGTTGAAATTTCCCAAACTTGGAATATTCCCTCTTAATTCTCCAAAATGTCTTCACAACAGTCAATGAACACTTAAAATGAGTAGATTAAAATAGTGCCAAATGATTTTAGGAATCACATCTTAACGGAATTCAGCTCATTAAGATCAGAAGTGATTGTTAATCAGAAACTTATGAGAGGGTTTCCAGAGTAAATCTTTTCAGTGATTTGATAGGAAAATTGCTGACCAATGAGAATCAAAATTTTTACTTATATATATGATTTCTGCAAGGAGGAGAACTCAAAGAGGAAAGCACTTCTGCAGTATCATAGAAAGTCTTCCCGCTCAGTCAGAGGGCCTGTCGAAAGAGCTAGAGTCCGCAAGTGGGTGCTCCAGGAAAATATTTCTCTGAAAGATTTGACACATCTTGCAATGGATTCACACTGCCTTGGCAAGCAAATGGATTAGCTTTGATGGTGTTGCCAATAAAGCCACAGTCTTTTGTTGCTGCGCAAACACATTTCTTCCTTTCTTTCTGTGGCCTCCAGCAAACTACACATGTTACTTTTGTTTGGGTAATTTACTGTCTTGGAAAAGGAAGTATGAAACTACTTTTCAGAGAAAACCATTGAAACTCCTTGGCTGGCAGCATCTGAATCACTAGCTTCAGAACTATCACCACAAAGCTTTGTCTGATTAAATGGAAATACTAGAGGGAGGAAAACAAACTTAAATCTAACAAGCAAAATTCCTGCAAACCTTGTGTCATACAGCTTAATTTTTACAAGCCATCTGTTTTCCAAATAAGACTACATTTTTGGCCTTAAATATCCCTCTTCATTCTCCTTCCAACAGTGTTCCCATTCTTTATCTACAAGATTAATAAAGATCTCTGAAATGAGAACACTAACTCTTCTCACAGCCTCTAAATTTCTATTGTCTCTTAAAAAAAGTTTTTTTAAAAACTTAAAAAATTTACATTGTTCCTTTAAAATTTTTTTAATGCTCAATCCAACTATTTTAATAACTTAGTTTGCTTGTTTGATAGTTGTTTCTTTTGCTGTTCACATTTTTTCATATTTTATAATACCTTTTTACCTGATTAGAGTCTGCTACTCACATAATGTAGAAATGAGATGGTAAATTTGTAATTCACAGGGTGTAGAAAATATTTTTCCATTGTCTTAATCAAAAGAACAGTTGTGATCCTGTTTTACCTATAAAATTAATTTAATTAACATGTTAATTAAATATGCAGTGATTTTACATTTTTCTTTAAAAAATATAACATCAAATCAACCCAAAAGATTATTAAAAGAAATTTCAACTCTCTGGTCCTAGTGTTGATTGGAATTGAAAAAAACAAATGTTACAATTATTTTCTTTTTAGATGTTCAACATCACCAATTATTAAAGAAATACAAAATCAAAATCACAATGAGATACCACTTCACACCCATTAAGATAGCTATTATTTTTTAAGGAGAAACTAATATTGGCAAGACATAGAGAAATTGAAATCCCTGTAGAGAAGGTAATTGCTGATGGGAATGTAAAATGGTATAGCCTCTCTGGAAAACAGTATAGCTGGTCTTCAGAAAATTAAACATAGAATTGCCATATGATCCAGCATTCCGCTTCTAGGTATGTACATACAAAGTACTGAAAGCAGGGGCTTAATCAGACAGTTACACCAAGGTTCATAGAAGCAGCATTCACCATAGCTAAAAGGTAGAAATAATCCAATGTCTTAGTGATAGATAAATGGATAAACAAAATGTGGTATAATGAAACCCAAGTGCTGTGATCCGGTCCGAGTTTGTTGTCTCACAAAATGGAAGAATAAGTTCACAGACAAAGATGGTAGGAGGAAGCAAAGTTTATTGAGAGATAGTCAGATTCCCTGCAGCAGGCAGAGAGGGGGTCCAAAGCAGGTTGCCTGTGAAGCTTCTTTGACCAAGGTTCCAAAGTCCTAGGCCCCTTAAGCGGGTCCTGAAAAAGGTATAGCTGGGGTTACAGGAGAGCCAAAAGCAAGCCAGTGTCCAGAGTTTCTGTTCCATGTTGCAACTATGGAATGTAGTTCAGCATCCAAGCTAATTAAAATCCGTTAGTCCATGTGTGGACTCCCATAGGCCCTAAGACACATGGGTACAAGGGAGCATATCCCCTGCCACAGGAGAGCCAGGAACCCAGTGTGCTAGAGAGAGAAGAGTGTGCTTCTTAGTCTAGGGGTAGATACATGCTTTGCTAGCTCCTGATTGATCATTTCAAAGAATTCTGCCTTAGCAATATCTATACATTTTAAAGCTCAAGTTCCTGCCTGCGGGACAGACCTCATTGAGGACTGCCACTTCAGGTCCCAGGTGATATCAATGTTCCCGCCTTACTGGGTTGCCCTAGCAACTCCCACCACGCTGGGTTCAGTTCTAGGTCCTTTTCTTTGTGTCTGTGGTGCAGTTAGCAAGCTGATTCCTATTATTTTGCAAGAGTCTGTTGTGCTATTCCCTCTCCGGTGGTCTCGTCACTGACTGCCTAGCCCTCTTTTAGCTCATCAATAATACAGACAGTGGACCATTGTTCTAAAAAGCAATGAAATTCTGATATAGCACAACACAGATGAGCCTTGAACACATCATTCTAAGTGAAGTAAGCTAGACACCAAAGGATAAATATTGTATAATTCTGATTAAATGAGGTACCTAGAGTGGTCAAATTCATAGAAACAGAAAGTAGATGGTGATTACAGAAACTGGGGGGAGTGGAGAATGAGGAGCTATTGTTTACGGGTATGGAGTTTCAGTTTGGGAAGATGAAAAAGTTCCTGCAGGTGGGTGGATGATGGTGATAATTGAACAATAATGTGAATGTATTTAATGCCACACATAAAAATGATTAAAGTGGTAAATTTTGTTATGTATATTTTACACAATAGAGATTATTTTCTGTTCAAACATAAATATAAATTAAATTAAGCTAATCTAATAAAATCAAATATTAACATTATTTTGAAATTGCTTTGTCCATTTAACCTGGAAAGTTAATTAACTTCATGATATAGGACATTTAAATGCCATGCTCTATTCTGGGCTTAAAAGCATCAATGGATATTTAGAACCTAATAAATGTGAACCTTACCTGATGCCTGTGTCAAGAAAATCATTTTTAACAGTCCTGAATGAGTTAGATATTCCAAAGATAGCTCAGGAAATATGATACCAAACCCCTTTAGAACCTAGTAAAATAATCTCCATCAAAGATAGATAAATAATATGTTTATCTTTGTGTCTAGAGAGTCTAGGAAATATTGTTGATGCCATGAGAGTCACTTGTAGGGGTTCAAATGAGAAATAAGCTCCTATTATCCAATTAAATTCCCTCAAACTATATTAATGTAGAAACTTATTATGAATGTATACATAGCCTACATTTTCTAAAATGCATTTTTTATATATATTTTATTGATTATTTTTTACAGAGAGGAAGGGAGAGGGATAGAGAGTTAGAAACATCGATGAGAGAGAAACATCGATCAGCTGCCTCCTGCACACCCCCTACCAGGGATGTGCCCGCAACCCAGGTACATGCCCTTGACCGGAATCGAACCCGGGACCTTTCAGTCCGCAAGCCGACGCTCTATCCACTGAGCCAAATCGGCTAGGGCTAAAATGCATTTTTGTGACTGGAATGGACCACATGACTAAGACCCCAAAGTATTATGTGTAGTTTATTTACTTCTCTTAATCACTTTTGGTGCTTCTTTCTTTTTCTTTTATGTCCATTATTTGTTTTGATTTTGCTTTGATTTGTTTTATTTTAGTTGAAAAAGAAGTTAGGAAACCATTATGTTAAGTTGGCTTTTAAAGGATTTCATAATAATAAATTGTGCCACTTCAAACCATGTTTAAAACGTGTTCAGAAGTTTTCAGGTATTTATAATGAATTGATAGTCAAACCACAAAAATAAAACAATATCTAAGTTATTTTTAAAAGATCAAATGCCCTAGGGTGTTTTGTGATTGTGTTGTTGGTTGTAAGTTGCTGATGATATTATAGGAAACAAATTTATTTTTACAATTAAATATTCCTATATTCTCTGTGTAACAAAATGAAATGGAAATTTTACTTTTCTTCACTTATCTCCTTAGAATGTAAACAATTATAAAACTGAACATCTACAGATGTACATTGTTTTCAGAGAAAAGTAGAATGAAAAGTGGAACATACCATGTGGACAGCATTTCATTGCTCTTCAGCAGTGCAGACTTGCCTTGAGGAGCATGCATGTGTGTGTTCACACAAGCATACACCACACACACATACATGCATGCACGTGTGCATACACGTGCATTGCACACACACACATGATTCTTTATTGCCCTTGCTTTGAGTGCTCTACATGTATATTAAGGAAACCATGCTTGACTTCTGAAGGTATTGTAAAGCTTCAGTGAATCTAGAAAGTCATTTTTTCCAGTATTTTGTTTTCACATATGCATGGATATTCATATAAATGCTTGAATATAAAAAATCCAGTTTTATAGATGAAAATAAACCAAATTGCTAGAAAATTTCACATTTACCTGAGAAATGTATATTCAGTATGTGTTTTTTCTCACTCTGTAACAACAATATGAATTCTAGCAACTAGGAACAAGAATGCTTGAATTTTCATGTCGACTTGGTATTTTCAAAGACTATCTATTCTACAACTCAGCCTGTAGGTATAACTGTATTAGAGCCACTCTAGGCAAATGTCTTTTATTCCACTTGTAACCTAGGAAATGATCTTGTTTCTCAGTCCTGCCAGAGGCATTCTGGGTATCTCGGGTCAAAACACCCTCTTCAGAGAGTTATACACACAGCTTGTTTGGGGGGCACCCCTCCCAAGGATACTACTACTTCAGATGTTTTAATTGTATTAATAACTTCAGACCAATCTTACTAGCCACTGCTTCAACTAGCTTCTGCTCTCTCTGAATACTGATTATTCTAGGCTTTTGTTCAAGGCGGGAAAAAACAATTGTTTTGAAGTTACCTATGTAGGAAGGCATGGTCAGTTTACCTGATTTTCACTGTCAATGTGGAATTTAACAACTGTATTTTCTGCTGCTGTCAATCCCATCGGATAGTCATGCTTTCTGTGGATTTATTATCATTTTACTATATTTTCTATTTCAGTAGGATTTAGGGAAAGAATAAAGAGGATATTAAACAATTTTAAATAAGAGGCCCTATCAGTCAGGGTCCAAGCAAGAAAGTGATGGCACTGACAGCTTATTCAGAAAAGTCATTGACAAACGTGAGCCTGTGCAAGAGATAGGACCTGAATACGTGGGGCTAGCAAGAGTAGAGGCTGTCACCTACGGGGCCTAAAGGGACAAGAGCAGGGGTCCTCAAACTTTTTAAACAGGGGGAAAATTCACTGTCCCTCAGACCTTGGAGGGCCAGACTATAGTTTAAAAAAAAAAAACAACACAAAAAACTATGAACAAATTCCTATGCACACTGCACATATCTTATTTTGAAGTAAAAAAAACAAAACGGGAACAAATACAATATTTGTATTTGCATGTGGCCCGTAGGCCGTAGTTTGAGGACCCCTGGACAAGAGAGAGAGGAGTGGTAACTGAGAGAAATGGTAAAGGCACTGTGGCTTTCAGCAAAGAAACCTAGTCAACTGGCAACCAGCCAATAGGGCGGAGGCAGGGAAAGAAATATCGTGACTTCATTCTCCTACTCTTTCCAGTCTCCAGTGGGTGACTCCCTTAGGCAAATCTGACGGTAAGCCTGAGCTACTCTGTGTCATTTGTAGAGGTCAGCCTCCTGGGGTGCAGAGAAGGCAGGAAAGGTTGTGGAGGAGGGTAGAAAGTAGTTCTTGAGAGGCAAATTTCAATTATCCAGTCTTAGGAGCTTCTCCATTATTCTTAGATATGTTTGTGATTGTGTGTGTATATGTGTTCTGTGTGTATATTCTAGTTTAAGGATAGAGAGGAAAATTGAGAAAGCAACAGAGAACAAACATGTATAACAATAAGTACTTATATAATCCTTGTTATGTGCCAGGTAGTGCTTGAAGCACTTTAAATGTATCAACTCATTTATTTCTCATAGCTGTCCCATGAGGTAGGTACTGTTATAATTCCCATTTTCCAGATGAGGAAACTAAAGCACAGAGAGTTTAAGAAGCTTCCTCTCTCAAACAGCTAGTTAGTGGAAGATTTGGGACTTACCATATATTTTGGGGCCAATCAGTAGAGCCAGATGGTTGTGTTACGGGTCTGACATGTATGTTCATAGCAAAACAGATGTGTACATTTCCTTTTTTGCATTTGAAATTCAAATATTAATTCCTAACATTCATGTCTCACCTGCCCTGCTTCACTCATTGACATTGCTTGCCTGTCATCTGAGGGAATGTGAATTTGAAACTAGAAACCCCCTGGTCTAATGGAATTGGTGACTGAATAAATCTCATGTATTGTTTCTCCATAGACAAGTCTTTTTGCAAGATATAACTTGGTGATATAACTTGCTAGCTATAACTTGCTAGATATAACTCAGCAAGTATCTCAAGTGCTATTTTTTTGCTGCTGATTTTGAATAAGATGTGTCCCTTAAAAGATACCCTAGCTAACTCTCTAGGTTCCTGAAATCAAGTCTCTTACTTTTTCAGTTGATTTAAGGACAACTCAAACAACATGACAACTGAGTCTTCTTATGTACTTTTGTCCACAACAAAAAGATCCTTCTTTCAAAGGAGCCAACGGGATAGCAGACAACATTTTTTCCTCCAGAAGAAACAAAGAATCTGTATACCGGACTCACACTGTAAAAAAGATTGAGGTTTCCTTCATATGTTTCTAAAAACAATAAAGGAATTTCTCTTTCAAGCATATTCAGTTTATAGATCTGAATTTAGCCAAAAGGGAAAGAGTTAGAAACAGTTTTAACCAAATTGCCTCTTCTATCAATTCCTGAGGGACCTACAAAGTAAAGTATTATTTTCAATGTCATATAAGGGGTACAGATAGATTTATATTTCATGATATATTTAAGCCAGAGAAATAAAATACTCTTCTATTGTTCAGTATAGTCTGGTCCCATTCCGTCCCTTAATTTTGTGTGGTAGGTTGTGTTTAGCCTTTAATGTAGACCCCAGGGAGCTGAGTGGTGGGTGGTGTTTGGTTTTATTCTGTATACAGTATTATTGGGCATTATTAAAAGTGTTTTTATTATTTTCACATGAAGTTGTAAAAAAATACTTTGAAATTAAACCCAACACATGGCAGAAATAACGATAACAAATAATTCCATTTTTCCTGGGAAATCCCCCCAAAATAAATTATGTCTGGATTGTAATCTGTCTCAGCCATGATGCAAAGCAACCACCATGAAACTAGGTTGGTTATACGCTTAAGAAATTGAGATAATTGTTGAGGGAGGTAAGACAATGATATAAGAATCCTAGATCATTATGACTAATACTAAACAACTCTGCCTGATACTGCTGCTTTTCCTGTTGTGACTATAGAAAAATACATCTTAAGTTTATCAAAAAGGGAAATGTTTAACAGCATACAATCAACATTTTAAGTACTTACCTCTTCTAGTTGAAATGAGGTATTCTCTCCCCTTATAGCTATCATTACAGATACCAAAAGCAATTGACAGCACAATCATAAGAAAACTATCTCCCATAGGGCTCCAAAAAATGCACATAGGAAATCAATTTCAGTATTCACAGGAGAGGAAACACAGAAGTCCCAACTGGGAAACTCCCCTGCTGTGACTTTACCCCATACTTTTCAAAAGCTATGTAAATATTAAAAGGATACATTCATGTTTATAAACAATCTATACATCAACCCAGTGAGACATATTTACCTCATGGTCATAAGGAAATTAATTTGGATCCCTTTGGAAGGGAATTAAAAGCAGAACTAAGTAATAAAGAACAAGCTTATGTATTTGGGAGAAATGTTTTTCCGGGATTAATGTTGGAAGTTGCAATAAGTGTTTGATTGGGGGAGGAGAACAGAAATAAATGAGGCAAGATTAAATGGGTCTCTTCTTTTTTTAATGCTGAGGGATATAGTTTTTAACCTACGATTCCTTTGTTGGTGCCCCCGCCCGTATAACATTGTGCCTCGAGGATAATTGCAAAGGCGCAGATATTGATTTGCTCCCTTTGAAAGAAAGGATGATGTTCTTTCTTGCATTCAGCCAAAAAGGGAAGGGAAATTATTGTAAATGTATTCTATTCTGCTCTAACATTTTTTTTTAATTAAGCTACTTTTCCTTTTATGGTTACAGTACTTAGATTAATCAAGACCGCAACAGCTGTAGTGAAGAATCTATGGGTTCTTTATTCCAGCATAGAAAAATAAGCTTCCAAAAATAGGAGACTACGTAACATATTCTTTTACGGAAAAGCTTTTAATAATTACTCCCCATAGTTAAACATTTCTTTCAACCTTTTACTCTATTAATCTCGATGTCATGTTTCTACCTTTAATAATAATTTCGGTTACTCATTTGCAAGTGTATCTCCTCTGATTCAGATAATTCTTCATCCCTATTTGACTTATGACTGTCTGCTTCTCCTACTAAAGATAGACCATGTTTAATGGCAATATTATGTAAAATACCACCCAGCAGGAATGTTTTGCCTGCTTTACGAGGGCAGAGAAAGAGTGTTCCACCAGATTTGTCTAGACATCAAAACCTCAGTTTTAAGATAATCTTCAGAGTTACCTCAATAACCATTCTGGCAAAAAAGTGATACTTTTTATGATTATGATTATTATTATTATTTGTGGCAGGGATATATAAAGTGCAGCCAAAAAGAGGTGGCCTACCTGAAAACAATCTGGTCTATAATTGTCTTTTAAAAAAATAAAGTAAAGTTATAAACAGACAGCATTTTATGGAATTACTCAAAAGCTACAGTCTCCCAATTTATAGAAAGCCATGCATTTCTGAGGCAGATTGTCTTAAGATGAATGAATCATGACATGATCCTGGGTATTTAGCTATGACATCTGTTGGGTGGTAAATTGCATCGCACGCCACATGCATAATGAAGGAGAGAACAGTTTTTCGTTCCTAGAGTGTTCCTCATGTGAAGATGTACAAATAAAGGCAGCAAAACACAGGCCAGATGGAAGAGCTGCGATGCTTAGACTGCCTATGACTTGCTAGGTGTCTCTTAAAAAATGTATAACCTGATGAGGTCCGCAGGGAAGTATATTTATAAGCTGCTCAGTATTCCAGAAGATGGAAAACCAATGCATTTTGTGAGACTTCTGCTGTTACCTTGACGAATCAGTGTCAGAAGTTAGACCACCCATGTGAGACATACTTCTTTGTTAATGCATTAAAGTCTTTTATTTTTCACAATAAAACATGTAGACAACATTATAGAGGTTAATATAAAAGTAATAAATATGCAACTGAATATAGACTAAATTACTAACACAGCAAATAATTTTGAAAGTTAAAGACTGGTTTTGTATTTTGTAAATGAGCAAAAACTGTTTCCTAATTAGTATAATTAGATAACAATTGAGATATTTGATGCTGAGTCAGGTAATAACCCACCACATTCCATTAACAAGCTAAATGTAATCTTTAAACTTACTAAAAGGATTGTGTAACATGCCTTACATATAACACCTATGTGTATGAATATGTATATTTGTGTATACACACACACACACACACACATACATACACACATTTAAATGTACATGCACATTTAATCTCTATACTTACTCATGATTCAGGTCTGACATAGTCTATTAAAAATGCTAAGACTTTTACTTTCAGGGAGATGGGCGAAGAGAAGGCGTATTGGAAAGTCCTCCTCTTTAGAATGTACATCTACTCCTACTTTGAGTTGCCCTCAAGGGTAACTTTGTTGTCAGTCATACTGTCATTCACATTCCCGAGTTTTAATTCTGCTGACTCAGTGGTCGTAAAATAGAGCAAATTTAAAGACTTCAGTATATCCTGGCAATTTGAAAAGTTTTAAAGACATGGACATTACTTAGTTGGAATTTTGAGTATCAATTTGCAACTACTCTACAGTGGACAACTTATTTAACACCTCAGATTTCTTTCTCTGTTCCTCTCACTGGGGCACAGTACTTGGCTGTGCTTGGTTTGCCAGCCCTGATAAAAGATTCTCTGCAAATTCAAAGCACCGAGCAACTCTTGGAGACTCTAAAATGAATCCTCTTATACAGGTTCAAGGAGAGGGGGAGCATCATTGCATGTTGCTAAAGTTGGTACACAATACAGACACAATATAGAATTTCTCAACTAGGATGGAAGGGAGGGCTTAAAGACTTGGAAGCTCTGAAAATCCTTTAAGAGGTGAAAATGACACACAGACTGCTTCTTCAGGTATGTGATTCTTTATTCAAGTAAGGCCTGGATTTCAATCATATGAAATTTAAGGATAAGCCACAGAATCCAAAGATTAAAATTTATTGTCTAAAGTCAAAAAAGAAGAGTCAAAGTGAATTGTCACAGTATAAAACAAAAATATTTTCATTTCATGAAATTAGTTTTAAAACTTTGTTTTATTATAAAAGTGTACATTCTTATTAATGAGCCTTTAAAATATACAGTAGTGTACATTTAGAAAGTAATTACCAACAGATCACCCACCATCCAACTACAACCACTATAAATATTTTGGTGTGGTTCTTTTTAATTTTTTAAAATCTATCAATGATTCTTTCTCCCCAAAGCTCATCATACTGTTCATTGGATTTTAGGTCTCTTTTTCACTTATTGTATACTGGCCATGTCATTATCATTACTTAATCCCATTAAGCAATGCTAAATTTCTAGTAATAATTCATCATTTAGGTATATTTATAGATATCTATTTCCATATCCTCACACACATCTATGCACACATATTTCCTTTATATTCAAAAGATAAGAGCATATGAACAACTTCTTAATAAAGTTCATCACTTTCACTTAAAGACGTAGTGAGCAGTAATAAACCACTAATAATAAAATCCCACAAATACCAATCAAAATATGATCTACTAATTCTGACCAAAAAGGAAAATTGTTCCAAGCAAATAATTATACCGGCATTTAAATTGGGAAGTCACAAGCAAGAAGTTTGGAAGAAGCATTTACAGAATTCATTGAAATGAACCTTCCAAAAGCACCAACTGGCCAGGTGAGGAACCCAGCAGCTGCACAACTATTAACCATTTTCATATAAATTATGAATCTAGCAAGCAAGTCAAAGATGGTGACAAATACTGAAGCTTGAGTTATAGTCATTAATGGAAGGCTTGCCTTCACCTGTGCTCAGTGGGAACTGTGCTTTATTTCCTTATTGGCCTTTACTTTCAAGCTAATAAGACACAATTAACCAAGAAGAAGGGC
Organism: Myotis nattereri; assembly: GCF_964212035.1. Classification (NCBI taxonomy): domain Eukaryota; kingdom Metazoa; phylum Chordata; class Mammalia; order Chiroptera; family Vespertilionidae; genus Myotis; species Myotis nattereri. The sequence continues at coordinate 62,055,806 of NC_138079.1, forward strand.
AATTAACCAAGGAAAGCCATAAGACAATAAGTTATTTAGGGAAATGCCAGGCCAATGTATTTCATTCTTGGCTTCGTCTATAGCAAACAATTTTATACCCCTTTTTATTAAGAAGAATAAGGATATATACAGCACTCCACTTTTCTTCTCTCCACACTCCTGCATCTCTTGTGCCTTTCTGAATCCTCCTTGAATTTATTTGCTGATTTCTGTCCCGCTGATAACCAATTAAGTGTGAAAAACTCAAGTATTTATCCTTGGCCTTCTGTCTTCCTACTCTCCTCATCCCTATGGTTAATATCACCACTCAATTGTTTCAGCTTTGGGCTCTAAAAAACACTTGCTTATCTATGTATTTTTCATGAGAGTTGGTCTCACAGCTCCACAAAAATATGCTACAGGTACCTCAAATTTAACATGCTAAAAATTTAACTCACTCCTAAAAGACTCTATTGCTCTTGTGTCTCCCAGATCTCAGTTAAGGCCTCCCACGGTTCTCTACGTTCTTCAAGGCCACAATCACAGGTTTGCCTTCTACTTATCCTACCCCTCAAATGAAATTACAGTAGTGTTACCAAATAATGTCGTTCTGATTCCAAAATCCTCTTAGTCATTAACTCCCTGCTGTAATGCTTATTACCTCTCAGCCAGAATATAAAGAACATGATAATCATCCAAAACCCATCCCGCCACATGGGGCTTTGAGGCCGAAGAGCAATCCAAGTGACTGGACAGGGGTTATACATGGTGGATAGGCATCCACGAGAGGGAAAGGTCAAAGTCTTGGGGGAAAGGAATGTTCCAAAGGCCTGGAAATTTGGCACAAAAGACAATCCAAAAGCAAGAGGCAGGAACAAAGAATTTAAATTTGGGTTGAGTAGGTATGAGATGTGCAAGGGGTTCCTTAGCAAATACACTGAACAGCGTGGGAGGCATGTGTAGCCTGCTTTTGTCAATCGTTCAGTGAACTTGTGTGTTGAACTAGCTGACTGAGGAAGAGTGCCAAAACATTATCTCATTGTGTTCCATTCTTTCTCTTCAAATTCCTTCTTAGTTCTGCTAGTATCATCTTCTCAAACTGTGATCTTGCCACTCCTTTGCTTAATGGGTCCTCTAGGCATGGAAAATTAAATCTGTACTGCTCCTCCTAGAATTCAAACTCTATGGATCTGTTTACTAATATCCCATTTGTAAATGATGATGAAATATCATGGGAGATGTGAGGACAAATAAAAGGGTGTTTTCATGTGAATGGTTGGGCAAAGTCTTCCATACTCTCTAGATATTCCATTACTGCCTAGCCAGTGTGGCTCAGTGGTTGAGTGTTGACCCATAAACCTGGAGGTCACAGTTAGATTCCCAGTCAGGGCACATGCCCTGATTGTGGACTTGATTCCCAGTGTGGGGTGTGGAGGCAGCTGATCAGGGATTCTCTTGCTCTTTCTCCCTTCCTCTCTGAAATCATTAAAAATATACATAAAACTAAATAAATAAATACCCCATCACCATCAGAAATATTTTTCATGAAATACAGTGCATGGGTACTAAAAGCCTTTCATTTCAAACACTAATTTTTAGTCAAATCATGATTGAGAGAAGTCCTAGATAGTCCCATTACCCAGGTCTTCAGGAAACATTTATGTCTCCTCACCAGTGTGACATTTGTACAAGATAGTAAGTGGCAGAATGAAAAGCTACTCTTTAGTCACCCTCTATTTGGAAGGCAGCTATGCTCAGCACTATACTACCAACGCCACACAGTCACCCTCTATTTGATTTAAAATATATCCTTTACCCAAGTACTAAAGCTTACTTCTTAGTCTCCATCAAATACCAGATAGCATCTTTTTCATCAGTAGCACTCATTTTACCTATGTTCTTATCTGTAGTTCCCAAGATGCCTCAAATTTCTTTTATTAAGAGTCTCCAGGCCTTTCTGTAATCTATACTAATAAAAAGGTAATATGCTAATTAAACCGGGAGACCTTCCGGACATCCTTCCAGACAAAGCCATGGTGGCAGGGCCGAGGCAGAGGTGATTAGGGGAGATCAGGCCAGGAGGGGAGGGTAGTTGGGGGTGATCAGGCTGGTGGGGGGACAGTTGGGGATGATCAGGCTGACAGGGGAAGCAGTTGGGGGCGATCAGGCTGACAGGGGGGGGGGCAGTTGGAGGTGAGCAGGCTGGCTGGGAGGGGGGGCATTTGGGGGTGAGCAGGCAGGCAGGCGAGTGGTTAGGAGCCAGCACTCCCAGATTGTGAGAGGGATGTCCAACTTCCGGTTTGGACATCCCCCAAGGGGTCCCAGATTGGAGAGGGTGCAGGCCAGGCTGAGGGATTACCGCCCCCCCCCACATGAATTTCATGCACCGGGCAACTAGTATGTAATAAGGGTATATTTACATCACGCTCCTACTGAACAAATCAGTACAACATAAGTAAATTATTCCAAAAACTTTCTCAGAGTCTGGCTCCTTGGCTAAAAACCATGTGTATCACAGTTTTTACAAAAACACATACCACTTCCTCAATAGAATAGGGTGGCTCCATCTGTGTGGTTCTATTCAACTATTGTACAGTATGAGAACACATATTTATGAATCATTTGTCCAACAGACCTTCCTGGATCCTTAACACCTGCTGTGCAAAACATATCTTCAGGCATATGATGAAAATATTTCAAAACTCATGAGAAACCAAAACAAAGCAGTTCTTTTTAAGTTTGACATAGCAAAAATACTAAATTTAGTTAGAATTTAGTTTGAGCTGGACTCAAAAAAAAGCAAATACCACTCTCAAGAGATGATCATGAAGAGACCTTAAGAAGACTCAATGGGCAACTATTAGTGATAGTCCTCATGAGAATCACAAAGTCTGCATACTTCAGTGTAACCATCCTGTTCAGGCTCCCTCTTTCTTCTGACATCTGCCTTCTCATTAATTTTTAAATCCATGCATATACTTTTAAGGAAGCCTTGTCTCTATTATCTTTTGCCTTTGCTCTCCCTTCAATTTACTATTTATTCTAAGATGAATGCAAAATGTATATAATATTGAAAAGTAGTGCTAATACCAAAAATGTTAAAATCAATTTCACTCTTTTTATTATGAGTATACTAGAGGCCTAATGCATGAAATTCGTGCAAGGGGCTCAGCCTTCATAGCCCTGGCTTCGTCTGGAAGGTGGTCCGGAAGGTCATCCTGCTGTTTGGTCTAATTAGCATATTAGCTCTTTATTATATAGGGTGGTTGGTCCAAATAACATCTATCCTACAACTGTCTTGTGACCTGAGCTGTTTTGGTTCATTTGCATCTGCTTTTCTCACTGCAGAATTACCCACCCAACACTGAAATAGCTCACCATTTCATAGACAGCTCTCTGATTGATTTGTAGATAGAACACTAAACAACTGGATTGCCTGCTATTCCCCCCTACATTTTCCCCTGCATTGATCAAATAATCCTGAATCACTGTGCAGCAGCTTTCTTCCTCACCTATTGACTTTGTGCTCATTTTCTTCTCTACAGATTCTATTTCATTTCCTCTTTATCTGACTCAACCTCGTTTTCGCTTTATCATAGGTAGCAAGTCAATTTCCAGTCACGGGGTTATCAGTAAAGATTATCAGGGTGGACATCTGTCTCCTGCACCAAACAAAAAAAAAATACTGAATGAGTACATGTATGGTGACATCTCTCTCTCTCTCTCTCACACACACACACACACACACACACACACACACACACACACAGTTACATGCACTACCACCCAGACAAATCTGTCAGCTGTCACTCTGGGCCCCTACCAGATATTTCACTTGAATACCAGTGGCCTCCGGGTTAAAGTGTACAAGAATACGAACAGGGAAAAATAATAAGTTCTTCTGACAACAGAGATTTTATCACCAATAGTGGTGTGATCTCTACATATACAGAATAGTAAAGCCTGAATTCATCTTATTCTCTGCAGAGAAGACACTTAAAAACATTTTAAACTTCTTGGGTGGAATGCTGTATATTTTTGAAAGAAGAAAAAGAAAATTATCTCACTTTTGTTATTTGAGATTTAAAGTAGTTTGGTAGTGCTAAAATTTTATAAAAGAGCTTACTGCTAATGTTTGAAATGGAGACAGAGTGATATGATAGTCCACTTTAAAAAAACAAAACTGTAAATGTTTGTATGTAGCCCCTGACTGACTACAGCTCTACTTGGAATTGACATTAATATCTTTATGAAGTATCTATAAGAGGCATTACAGACAGAGTGAAATTCTCAAGTTTAAAAATGAGACAGCTTAGGCGGGGCTGGGCTATGGGCCGCATTTTGTGCCATAGGGTCTCGGCAGCATGGGCTGCGATTTGGTGGGGTGTTGCCCCAGGGTGGTGGCAGGGCCTGTGTCCCACTTGGGGGAAGCCGAGTGTTGCTTTGTGGGCACCAGGTCAACAGTGCCATTTCTCTGTAAATGGCCAGTGCGCATCATGGCAGCTCCTGCGTTGAGCGTCTGTCCCTTGGTGGTCAGTGCGCATCATAGCGACCGATCGGACAGTTGGACACTTAGCATATTAGCCTTTTATATATATAGAATATGTATACCAGTATATTGTAAAAATTAAGTTACAAAAATTTTTAAAAATGTGTTTTTATTGATTTCAGGGAGAAAGGGAGAGGAAGAGAGAGATAGAAACATCAATGATGAGAGAGAGTCACTGGTCGGCTGCCTCCTGCGCGTTCCCCACTGGGGATTGAGCCTGCACCCAGGCATGCGCCCTCAATCGGAGTCGAGCCTGGGACCCTTTAGTCCACAGGCCGATGCTCTATCCACTGAGCCAAACCAGCCAGGGCAAGTTACAAAATTTTTATTAAAATGTTTCTTGCATACCGTTATATTGGTTGGGCCACAAAAATGTTCATTGTGGACCACAAGTTTGGCAGGCTTCATCTACACAATGGAATAATAAGCTGCTGTAAAAAAGAAGGAACTCTTACCATTTGCAACAGCATGGATGGACCTGAAGAACATTATGCTAAGCGAAATAAGCCAGTAGGAGAAAGATAAATATCACAGGATCCCATTCATTTCTGGAATATGATGAACAACATAAACTGATGAACAAAAATAGAGCCAGAAGTACCAAACAGACTGTCCAACCTTAGAGGGAAGGTGCAGGGGGCGGAGGCGGGGGGGGAGGGTAAGAGCTCAACCAAAAGACTTTCATATGAGCATAACCAATGGACACAGACAGTTGGCGGGTGAGGGCATGTGCTAGGGTGTGGGAGCGGCTGGGGAGAGGTCAATGGGGGGAAAAGAAGACTTATACTTTAAACAATAAAGAATTTAAATTAAAAAAATAATAAGTAGAACAACTAATAAAATAAAATAAATAAATACAAATGAGACAGCTCTTTAGGAAAGTAAAATCCCACACAAATGGAGACACTCTAATATGGGGGTACATTCTCCCTTCCCACGACTAGCGCCGAAGAGAGAACTCGGGGGTTCAAGAATCTTGAGTAGAACTTGATGGGGGTTAAGGAAGAATGAAAAAAAAACAAGACTCAGACAGAAATAGAGGGAAAGCTGGGCCTGGGTGTGGCGTCTGCCCTCTGATAAATGAACAGAGCGCAGAGCCAGGGCAGCAACTTTTATTTATAGCCAAATATCAGGAAGTTTTACTAAGGGTCAATAAAAGGGATTGTGTGCATTCTTGTAACTTCTTCATAAATCGTCACCTCCAGGTGGGCCCCAATCGCATTCATTCCTGATGCTTGACTGGATTTACATAATAAAAACCCATTCCCTGGCACCTGGGCTTTGAAAAGTCAAACTGAGGCAGTCTCACCTCTTGGTTAGATATGCCCCCAAGATAAGGCCGTGCCTACATCTTGGGTTCAGTCAACATGAGCTTAAAAGAAAGCCCATGGCACCTTCCCTGGCAGGGGGCCCTCCACACTCTAATGCACTAATTTTCATCTGGGGTAATTTTTCCCCTGGGGATATTTAGCAATGTCTAGGGAAAATTTTGATCATCACACTCGAAAGGTGCCATGGGCCTCTAGCAGATAGAGGCCAGAGATACTGCTACATGCATCCTGCTTTGCACAGTAAGTTATCTGGCCCCAAACGTCAACAGTGTCAAGACTGAGGAACTTTGCGCCATTGAAAATGCACCACGGCCAAGGAGGTGCCTGTACTTTAAAATAAACAAAGTAAAACTAGGAAATAAAAACCCGGAGAATCATGTTTATAATAAGATGGATTCTGAGATACCACTTGTTACCTACAAAATGGTAACAAGAAAAGATAATGTACTAGAACTGTAGAGTTGGAAGGGACATGACAGGTAATCCAATCTACACTTCACCAACAGAGAGTGAGACAGCATGGCACAGTGAGAAGGCATGTGTATGCTTCCCCAGGTTGCACACTCCTGGCTGGCAGTGGTGGGGTAGGGAGGGACAGTGAATGGTTGACACCGTCCTAGAACCTCCTGGGAACCAACTGAGATGATTAGTTTGCTGAGATAAGGATGGTTCTGTTTGGACAGCACACAGTAAAAAGGGCTATTTCTGAGGTTAATAGCATGATTAAGGAAAACAGGGTGAACATATATTTATTCATCAATTGTACTGCAATGAAGATAAATCCTTGGAGCTTGAAAGAAATAAATTTAGGGGAAATAGCATGCACATCTTTTATATATTTAGAAAATTTTTGAAATGTGTTACTCTTAACCTTGGGTTTAGATTTTAAAAATTAATGGCTTTCAAAGAGTTTATACACATTTGTGGAAGAGAAATTCATAGCAGGATCTGTTTTTTCTCTCTGCTACTTGAGAGGAAATAAAAAATGTCTACAAAAGGATATTAGGTAGTTCACAGAAATGATGAAAAGGATGAAGAGCCAGACTAAAGAATATTTTCTGGAAAGAGCCCAAAACCATGCTTAAAAATTGATCAGAAGGGGATCATAGCCAAACACGGATCAGCTCTGGCGCCACTTTTCTACCAGGTACACGGCTGTGGTGGCCACTACATCAGTCATAATGCATGAGGTGATGCTGTCGCCCCAGCAGCCAAGGCTGTTTCTCACTCTCACTGCTTGCCCATCACAGGCAACTCTGCTCTGCATTGTCCTCACTCTGGGACCGAGGCTGATAGAAGCCAATATCTGGAATTTTACTGCTAATTGTGTCAGAGAGAAAGATGGTCTCATGCCAGCTATTAAACACACTGAGCCAGAAGTTGACATGATCATCTCTGTTCCCAGTTTATTAGTCAGGACTGGTCATCTATCTTCACCCAAGGACAAGGAGGTCAGCAAGTGTGACCCCATTATGTGTCCCCAAAGGTAGAGCACTGATGCCCACAGCTGCCTCTGCCACCATTCTGATGCCACTCTGCGCCTGGGGCTCCAGCCAGCCTACACCACTACTGTCACCATCAATAAGAGAGAACGAACTCTTTCTCTTGTGACACTAATTCCTGAGTTCAAGTTTAGCATCGGTGAGTCCCCTCGACACAGAGCTTAGGTCATATATATGCTATAATATGTTCAGGTCCTATAAGCTCTAATACTTGCCTCTTCAAAATTCCAAAAAGTGGAGAAGTTCCTAAACATAAAAATTCCATAAACTATTATATGTCAGATGTCTGAAAAATGGAATAAATTCCCACCCAGGAATGTGATGTTTGAGACATTCATGTTCTCACCACAGGTGCCTATTCAAGCTCCTGTTTAAGTATTATCCTGATGGGTCAAATCAATGAACCCGAGCCCACTTACCTGGATTCCCAATCAAAGGTACCCATAACAGCAATGATATGGAGAAAATAAAATACTTTAGGAAGAAACTTTGGCTTTAAAAACAAACAAAAATATACAGAAAGAGCCTAAAGTGACCGTGTCAACTTGATGTTGGATCTCATGAGAACAGAGCACAAGAGAGAGAGCTCAGAGCAAAGACGAGAAAATTGTAAAAGACCAGTTTGTATTTGTGAAAATGGTTTTTGCAATAGCCTGAGGCAATCTGCAATTGGCACCTTGGTGCAGGTCAGGAATATTGAAAGCTGCCCAAAGGCCACACTAAATTGGACTCTTGACACACTCAGAGAAGCCATTCCAGTCATCAATCTAGATCAGCAATTTTCAACCCCTGTGCTGCTAGAATTTTTAAAACATGCAATACCTGACTATTTAGTCAGGGGCACTGACCTCTTTTTCCTTAGATTGTAAAATATATATATATTTTTAGAATTACAATGGCCAATATAACAATAGCTATCCAGTGTGAATGAATCAAAATTAAACCTATTTTTTGGTCATGACAGTAAAAAAAATATATTTTTTGGTGTGCCGCAGAATTTTAGTAATTAGTTTATGTGCGCCATAAGATGAAAAAGGTTAAAAATCGCTGATCTAGATGATTTTTTATTCTCCTGACTCAAGGTTCCTTTTATTCCTTTTCTTTTCTTGATTCTCTGCACTTTTTCAATGGAAAAGAGATTGCAGAAATGAAGAAATGAAAAGCTGGTATTTTAAACTCTGTTAGAATAACTCAAGAAGCTAACTACATGAGGTCAGTTACTTCATATTACCTATCTCTGAATGGATTTTGTCTCTGAAGTTTTTGGCTGAAAAGGATTATTCTCAACAGTAATAAAAAAGTTATATTTTATTATACGAAGCTTTCAAAAGTACACATATTCTAATTACCTAACATATGACAGCAGTTATTTCTCTTACTCAAATATAGAATTAATAGTCTTTTTAAACCATGAGCTTATATTCGTTAAGATAACTTTTGATTTATATATTCTAATATGTGCATTAGAAAAATTTTACAAACTGAATTTTTTCAATTCACTGAGAAAGCTTTGAGAGTAAAATTTTATTTTAAAATAAAATATGTATACTTATAAAAGAAATTTAAATTAGAAATAAAAGTTACCTGTTTTCTATCATGAAAGCACATTTTCTTTTTATCTTAAACATACATATATGCATATGTATATGTGTGGCATAGATACACACACAGGGAACATCTATGTAAAATTAAAAAAACTATAAATGTTTTGCCTACATGGTTAGGCAAAAGTAGGTTTATAGTTGTTAGTACAAAAACCACAGAGTTAAACTATTGTAATAATCATAATCTACACGTCTTTTTCCATACAAACAACTGTAAACCTACTTTGCCTACCTCTGTATTTAGTCTTAGAATTTAAGTTTTTAAAGAATATAATATCCAATAAAGAAGACCTCACAAATCAGTGGATAAACAAAAGATTATTGAAATTAAACAAAATAAAAAAACTTGCAATTTTTTTTAATTTTTGAAAAAAACAATTGATTATGGAGAAAAATTAGATCTTTAATTCAAACATTCACTAAAGATGAACTAAAGATTTAAATAACAAAAACATGTCTCAGAAGAAAAAAACTTGGGGGGGGGGGAAAGTAATTTTATAAGCCCTCAAAATGGGAGAGAATCTCTAAGCAGGTAAGTTATAATACTAGTGAAGGAAAATGTCAGTAGTTCTGAGAATCATAAAAATAAAATAAAAAATTCTTAAATGCTATTAACAAAGCCAAATTGGAAAAATATATGCAGCCAATATGAGAAGACAGAAGTGTAGTATAACTATTACATAAGGAATTTATTTAAATTAATTTAAATCACATTAGATAAATGGGCCAAAGATACAAACAGATAATTCACAAACAAATTTATTGAGAATTATTTTATTAGCTAGCATATGGTCTAATTTGGAAAATAATTCATTTGTGTTTGAAAAGAATGTATGCCTGGTGTTGTGGATATATTGCTTTATAGTATTGGTTAAGGTATTCAGGTTGTTTAGATGTTAAAATCTCTCAAATATTTTCTGATTTTATGTTTAGTAGTTTTATCAATTATTGAGATTGTGGTATTAAAATCTCCAAATATAATTGTTGAATTATCTATTTCTCCTTTCAAGTATGACAGATTTTATGTGCTTTTTTGGGGTTCTGTTGTTTGGTACATATACATTAGTAATTGTTCTTTCTGGTATCTACTTATTTTGAAATATCTTCCTTTATTTCTAATCATTTTTTTACTTTCATGTTCATTTTGTATGGTGTTGTTATAGTCCCTCCAGTATCTATGGATGTGCTTGCATGGTATATTTTCCCATCCTTTTACCTTTATCCTATTTGTGCCTTTGAAACTAAGGTGTGTCACTTGTAAAGTTGTATCTTGCATTTTTTTTAAGAATATATTTTATTGATTTTTTACTGAGAGGAAGGGAGAGGGATAGAGAGTTAGAAACATTGATGAGAGAGAAACATTGATCAGTTGCCTCCTGCACACCTCCTACTGGGGATGTGCCTGCAACCAAGGTACATGCTCTTGACCGGAATTGAACCCGGGACCCCTCAGTCCACAGGCCGACGCTCTATCCACCGAGTCAAACCGGTTAGGGCGTATCTTGCATTTTTATTTGGTTTAAAAATGTCTGCATTTTTATTGGAGCATTTATCCCACTCACATTTAATGTAAATTTTAAAAAAATTAATGACTTTTTTTTTTTTTTTTTACTTTTAGCAATTAAATTATGATGTACCTAGATATCGTTATCTTTATGTTTATCCTACTTGGAGGTTTTTTAAGCTTCTTGATTTTTTTCATTAATGTTTTCCCTCAATTTAGGGATGTTTAGGCCATTATTTCAAATATTGTTTCTCACTCTCTTTCTTCTCCTGGTATATCCACTATACATATGTTAGTATGCTTAATGTTGTCTCCTTGAAGAACTGTTAAATGTTTTTCCTCTCTTTTCTTCAGATTGGATAATTTCTATAGACTTATCTTCAAGTTCACTGAATAAAATATTTTCAAATTATTGCTTAGATTTTTAAAAAATATTAAGATAAATACATTTTAACATTGAAAAAATAAGTGAATAGAGTACTTAGTAAAAAGTAACTCTCCCAGGCTTTCACATCCTCTTCCCAGAGGCAATAATGGTTATCTCTTTCTCATGAATATTTCCAGAGATATTCTATGTATATATAAGCTTAAGTGTATAAGTTTTAAAAAAAAAACCAAACACACAGATACCTGAATATTCAATACACAATTCCCTCCAATTTTTTAAAAAATATATTTTATTGATTTTTTTACAGAGAGGAAGGGAGAGGGATAGAGAGCCAGAAACATCGATGAGAGAGAAACATCGATCAGCTGCCTTCTGCACACCCCCTACTGGGGATGTGCCCGCAACCAAGGTACATGCCCTTGACCAGAATCGAACCCAGGACCCTTGAGTCCGCAGGCTGACACTCTATCCACTGAGCCAAACCTGTCAGGGCTGCCCTCCAATTTTTATCATTAACAAACTATATTGATGATCATAACTTAAATATATGGAGATATCCTGCAATAAAATCCTTTACAGTTTTTACATAAAGAAAATTATAGAATTTTAGTTACTTTTTAGCCATTTGCTATTTTTTCATACTAAAAAACATTTCTATAATGGGCATTTATTAATTTTATAATTGTAAAATATACTTTCTTTATTATTAAATATGTGTATCTTTGACTCATTAATTTTACTTTTGTAAATGTATATAGGAAATAAGTACCAATAGAAAATACTATGCAAAAATAAGTTCACAGCTGAATAAATATTAAAATAAGGGTTTTAATTGAATCTTTTTTGAATTTACTGACCATGAATATGGCTCATTCATTTCAAAATTTAAGTATCTGTCAAAATTATAATAATAGCTAACATTTTATTGAATACTCTTATTACATACCAGGCACTATTGTAAAATCTGTAAGTGTATTTACCACTTTTCATTATAAAAATAATTCCGTGAGATATGCACTTTTACTTTTCTTCATTTTATAGATGAGAAAACGAAATTATAGAAAAGTTAAGTAATATTCCCAATGAAAAGTTCATAATGATATGCAAAAATACTTATGCCGTCTTAGGTCAGGTTCCCTGGGGAAGGAACTCTGAAGCTGTGCAGGAGGAGAGGGCACCTATGAGGTCCCCTTTGGCTGAGCAAAGAGTTAAAATGTGATGTGATGTGGTTACAAGAAAGGCCTCTGCAAACCCAGCAGGGAGCCATGCAGCTGGGGGGACCTTTCAGAAATGTTCTGCCTTGAAGTAAGATGGCTGGGCCTTTGTACCCTTTAGGGAGGTCACTGGTGGATGGTGGTGATGGCAGAGGAAGGGGGGGATTTGGCAAGCTGAGGCTCTCTGGCTGAGGGCAGTTTTCTGAGAGCGCCTCAGCTGAGCACTGCCACTGTCGGCTCCCTTAGCGTTGGATGAGACTCGTGCCTCAATCCTCAAGGGGGAATCTAAGTGGTGCACACAACTTCCGCTGCACATACAATAAGTCATTGTGAATCCATAGAGGGTAAAGAAATACAAGCATTTTTACATGTATATACAGGGTGGGGCAAAAGTAAGTTTACAGTTGTGAGTTTGGGAAATAGTTTATTCTTGTATTATTATTTATTAGTTATTGTATTATTTTCATACAAACAACTGTAAACCTACTTTTACCCCACCCTGTATATCTTCTATATTTTTGCTTTTTAATCTCTGTGTCTATTTTCAATGTACTGTTGTAACGTGCAGTTTGGGGAGTGGATTCTCCCTGTGGGTTCTTGCCTCACAAAGTTTGAAGAATAAAATTTGTGGACTAAAGGACTTGTTAGTAAAAGTGTGGAAATTTATTGGAAGGAATTACAAACTCCCATGTGGGGAGAGGTTCTCAAGGGGATAACTAAGCCCCTTTTTCTAAGGTTTTTAAAGGCTGGAAGTTCTTTGTCTATCTTGCTACCTTCTAATTGGACCCCTTCCCCATTGTATGACCCTGTGCTTTCCTAATTGGTCACTCTTTTCCAGGGTATCAGTTTCAAAGTTCAAAGCCCACGTGATGCTCTCCTCTTCTCTCCCCTTATCTTGTAACATTTCTCTATCCTCTGTGAATGTATGCCTTCCCCTTGTAACATTTCTCTATCCTCTGCAAAAGTAAGGTGAGCATTCTGGTGTCTTGGAGCTATCTCCTTCCCTTCACATATGCATTCCTCTCCCAAGGACCCACCTTATTCCCTGAAAATTTCCTTCACTATTATGTACAGAACATAGTTGGAATTTGGTTTTTAAAACCAGTTGTACAATATTTACCTTTCTTTTTGGTCTGTGCAATATTTATTTTTTAATTTGAGTGTGTAGTCCAGTTACCTTTCTTTCTTTTTTTTTTTTTTTTTTTTGCTCAGAAAGGGTTTCTAAATTTTTTTGGGGGGTGGGGTGGGGAGGAGGGGAGTTCTTTCCTTTTATTTATTTATTTTTTTTACATTTTTCTTTTTATTTATTTATTTTTTTAAATTTTTTTTATTGATTAAGTTATTACATATGTGTCCTTATCCCCACGTTACCCCCCTCCCCCCCACTCATGCCCTCACCCCCGTTGTCTGTGTCCATGGGTTAGGCCTATATGCTTGCCTATAAGTCCTTTGGTTGATCTCTCCCCCTTACCCCCACCCTCCCCTACCTTCCCTCTGAGGTTTGACGGTCTGATCGATGCTTCTCTGTCTCTGGATCTGTTTTTGTTCATCAGTTTATGCTGTTCATTATATTCCACAAATGAGTGAGAGCATGTGATGTTTATCTTTCTCTGACTGGCTTATTTCACTGAGCACAATGCTCTCCAGCTCCATCCATGCTGCTGCAAATGGTAAGAACTTCATTTTTACCGCAGCATAGTTTCTAATTTTTTTAATAAAAATATTTTTAAGTTACAAAATTAAAATCACATTAAATATATATTTAATTGATTTAATAGAAAGTAAAAAATATGAAGTGATATACGAAGCTATTCAAATATGTTCATTAGTCAGCTTTTTCAGATAAGAAAATATATAGTCACATAAAGTATATGTCTAAAATGCAGAAATATAATTCCATATCCCAAAAGCAACTGCTCTTTGTTTAAAAACGTAACTAGAAAGGCAGATATCAAAATGTACTTAAACAGATCATTGAAATCATAATTACTATATAGTTTTGTATAATATTTTTTCTTAATATTTAATAAAAATATTTCCCCAATCACAATAGAAACTTTGCAATAAATTTGCTATTTGTCTATTTGATTTGGGATGATTTTGGTAAATTCTAGGTGTGTGGCTATTGTTCTTTGACTTCTTTGAAGGTTTGACAGTCTTTAATTATAATAATAGAAATTGGAAAGATTGAGGTACAATCTTTTTTTTTCTTCATTGATTAAGGTATTACATTTGACCCAGTGATCCCACTTCTAAGAATATATCCCAAGTCCAGTTACTTTTAATGTAATGGTATGGTTGGGTTAAAGTCTACTATTTTGGACTATGCATTCTATTTTGTATCATTTGTTTTTTGTTTCCCTGTTCCACTGTTGATGTGTACTTTTGGTTTAACTAAATATTTCTAGTTTTTCATGTATTGTTTTCTCATGCTTTTTAGCTGTATGTCTTTTTATTATTATTTTTGTGGTTGCTGTAATAAGTACAATGCCCATATAACTATCATTAGAGTCTATCTATAATTAATATTTATCATTTCATAATTTACATGCTATATGTCATATAGGTAAGACTCTTACAACAGTATTCTTACAACCTCCATCTCTTTTTAAATTTTTCAAATATTTTCATTTTACATTGGTTATAAAGCACCTTATAGTTATATCATTTTGCCTTAATGTTTCACTTGTTTTTTTAAAATAAATTTGTAGAAGAAAAAATGAGCTAATTATTTATATTTGCTCACATATTTAGATATCTTTTGGCACCTGCATTTTATGGTGAGAAATTAGTTATTCATATTTGTGGTCCTCTGTATGTCATGTATTGATTTTCTTTGCCAATTTTCATTTCTTTGTCTTCATCTTTGGTTTATACCAATTTTATTAAGGTGTATCTAGGCATAGTTTTCATTGTATTTATCTGGATTTAATGAAATTCTTCGATCTGTAATTTGACTTCTTTCCATCATATCAGTAAAACACCAACCAATATATCTTCAAATATTTACTTCAAGTCTTTTTTTATCTCGCTTTTCTATTTTTGGGACTCTAACTGCAGATGTTTCAATGCTTGATATTTTTTTCACAAGTCACTGAAGTGCTGTTCATTTTTCTTATATCTTTTTCTTCCTATTATTCAGATTTAATGATTTCAATTAAACTGTGTTGAAGTTTTCTGACCCTTTCTTCTGCTACCTCTAACCTACTCTCAAGCTCATCAGAATGAAATTTTCATTTCAGATATTGTGATTTTTCATTCTAGATTTCAACTTGGTTCTTTTTAAAAGTAGTTTTCTTTCTCTTCTGAGATTTACCATCTATTTCTTTATTCATTAAGGCCATGTTTTTCTTTCAAGTTTTTAAATATCTTATACTAGCTACTCTGAATAATTGTCTATTAATTCTATTATTTATATCATCCTAGAGTCTTTTTCTATTCACTACTTTATTTCGTAATGTTGGGTCATATTATTCTGCTTTCCCAGATGCTAATTAATGTTTGTATTGATTTCGGAACTCTAAAGATTGGTTATCAGGAATAGTCTGGATTATTTAGTCTTTTAAAAAGATACTAAAAGATACACACACACACACACACACACACACAAACTAACAAGCAACGAAAATAACAATACATATATAGAAAGAAAGAACTAAAGGGAATTCACACATTAATGAGATAACGGAAAAATTCTTTATCAGTTACAGACTATAAATTTTTAAATAAATAACAAAATGAAGAAGAAAACACAGCTTTCAAGTCTTCTCTCATATTTATGTCCAGATTAATTCAAGGGAAAAATTAAGCCAAACGGCATCCCAATAAAATTGGAGAGAATTTAGCCCTATCCGGTTTGGCTCAGTGGATAGAGCATCAGCCTGCGGACTAAAGGGTCCCATGTTCGATTCTGGCCAAGGGCACATACCTGGGTTGCAGGCTCGATCCCCAGTGTGGGATGTGCAGGAGGCAGCCAATCAATGATTCTCTCTCATCATTGATGTTTCTATCTCTCTCTCCCTCTCCCTTCCGTCTCTGAAATCAATAAAAATATATAAAAAAATTTGGAGAGAATTTATAACTCAAGTATATTTCCAGCCCTTCTTTATAAGTTTGCTATAAAACCTATACTTTGTCAAACATTACTATCATGTTTTTCTGTTTGTGTGTTTTTAATTCTCACTTAAAGATATTTTTCCCATTGCTTTTCAAAGAGAGTGGAAGGAGTGAGGGAGAAACATTGAGAGAGAAACATTGAGTCTGGACCATTTGGCTCAGTAGTTGAATGTTGACCTGTGATCCAGGAGGTCATGGTTCTATTCCTGGTCAGGGCACATGCCCTGTTGCAGGCTCAATCTCCATTAGGGGGCATGCAGGAGGCAGTCAATTGATGTTTCTCTCTCATCAATACTTGTATCTCTCTAGCCCTCTCCCTTCTCTCTCTAAAATCAATAAAAATATTTTTAAAAAAACAATAATACAAAAACTGTCAGAAAACAAAATAAATGTTACAACTATGGGGGAAAAGCAAATACTTTCTGATTATCCAGTACTTGTAGATTGCATTTTTAATTATTTTTAAATTCAGTGAGATCTGGGAATGAAGAGAAATCACAAATTCTAATCTTATATATGTCCCAACTTATTTCATTTCTGTGAGTAAGGTCTGTAACTTCTAGGTTTCTTGATCTAATTCATGTAGGGAATTTTACTAATGATATATATTTAACAGAAAATTCCTATCAGTTTATTAACCACATATTGGGCCTGCATATAAAACTTATTATGCTCAAGACTGAAAACAAATGCTTGCAAGCTTTATTTTCTATGACACAGAATCACTAGGCTTCATAGAATATAAACTTAGGAGGATTTGAGTATACTTCAAAAGATCATAAAACACTGAACTCTAGTTTTCATAGTGGTTGAAAAGCAAAAATTTTTTATATATTTTATGCCATGTGGCACTTCATGATATTTCAAAATACCTCACCTTTAATTTTCAGAAGATTTCAACATGAAAGCCTTCTAGGCTTTTTAAAAGTAATTCTCAGCATATTGATTTGGAATCAATAAGAAACAGTTTACAAATAACTGTTACTTCAATGCTAACTCAATTCATAGAACCTTCCATTCTGAGAGCTGCTGAAGTAAAAACAAATTCTGAACTATGACATCATTATGATAGTGTATACAAAGGCTGGTCTGTGGTCTCTATTCCACAACTGGTATTTAGAAATCATTGGAACAACATCACAACCCTTTTTTATTGTAAGGTAGATACAATGTCATCAAACATATCTATTTACTACTCTGGTGAAGCTAACTATCTTTTCCAAAGCTAATTAACATAGCTCCTGCATGCTTTGGTATAGTTTGCATATATTAAGCAGTGGGAGATTGTTTCTTTACTGAGTTTAGGGGGGGAAAAAAGCACACAAATTTTAATTTGTATAAAATAAGAACAGATTATCTGATTTGACTTATCTTGAGAAGCCTAGAGGCTATCGGAACCCCACTGGGCCAGTAGATGATTAGTTAATAAAGGGAAAGCAGCCTGACACCAAGGTGAGCAATAATTAAACCTGTAGTGAAATTCTCTAATAGAATTCAAGAAAGTGGCCCTTGTTAGCAATGATAGGTAAACCTCAAAGTGAGCAGCATTTCTGTTCAGTGAACCATGTTGATGCTCAGCCTATGAATTTACTGCTCCCTGGGTCATGTTTTGTACAGGCAATGTATAAGGATATTCGGTATGTTAGATTTCCACCGCTTTTGAAAAACTGAAGAGAAAGTATCAGGAGCTCCATCTTCAATTCTTTAATTTATTTCAGCAGCCAGTTTTGTTTTGTGGATTCAGCGCTAAAAGCTAGAAACCCAAAGATGACTAAAACAAAGTTGCAGTCATGAAGGGGCTAGTGATGCCACAGGCAAGCCAGGCATAGAAAGAGGTAAATACATATCAAAGTATAAAGGCCTGTAGGGAGGGAATCTCAAGTCAGCCTGAGAGGGTCAGGAAAGTATAGAAGAGATGACATTTAGGAGGGGTCTGAAGAATGACCGGATATTTGTCAGACGGGGAAAGGCATGTCAGGCAGAGGGAACTTAACATGAAAAAAATATGGTGTTAGGAAAATGGATGACAATTCATGGCATCATAACACCATCAGCTTAGCTTGTGGATGGTTGAAACAGAAGAAATGACAAATAAACCCAAGAGGTAAGGAAGGACTGAATTGTGACTAGCTTGGACTGTTGATGTAGACTTCTTCCCATGGACAACAGAAAGATGAGCTCCTCACCTGTGCAGGGGAGGAAAAGGACAGGATTGCAGGTTTTCATGGTTCCCAGGAGGCAGTGAACTACTTTTTAAAGCCTCATACCTACTTGCAAGGTGCCAAGGCATAAGTAGAGAAGGAAAAACATACATTAACATATTTCACAATCACAAAATTTAGTTACTACTGTGCTGTGCATTAAAGAAAAACAATGAGAAATATTTATGTAAACAACGGAGATGGAGAAGTGGGTGAGACAGGAGGCTGAGACACCAATTAAAACTGCCCTATCTAGTTAAGATAAAATTAGTGTCAGGACCAAGGAATAGCAGTAGAGAGTGAGCAGTAAGGAGAGAGAAATGAGGTTTGCAGTAGGACCACCATGTCTTGATGGTGAATGAAAGGGAGAAGATGTAGAGGAATTGTCAAAGATGGCAATTGGGATTTTGCTTTGAGAGGACAGGTTTAATGGCATTATTAGGCATTACTGAGAATTTAAGGGGAAAGGGAGAATTGCATTTATCAGGTGCATGGAGAAGTCTGGGCAGGGGCTTCCCAGAAGGCATCTTAAAAGGAAAAAGACTCGAAACCCCATTCCCCTGTTTTGTTTTATATTTTCACAAATCATCTATTTTGAGACCACACTTAAGAAATTCCTTCAGGAGTCCTCTTGGTCATCTGCCTCACCTTCTTCCAAATACCATCCATCTATTTTCCCAGAATTCATATCTTTTAAAAACTAAACACTGAAATTTCTAGACTACAAAGCAGGATTAAACAAGCTAGTTTCTCATGATTGTCCATTATACCTTGCAGAAAGATATCAAAATTAGCATGAGATCATTGAGTTATATTTGACACCACCTCCACCAACAAAAAACAAAAACAAAACACAAAAGATATGTCCCAGGCTCCCATGTTTACAAGAATTGTGGGCTCTTGACTAAAGTAGAAACAACCCTCTGAGATCTACCCTGATAATCCAAGGTGAAACCAGAGACAGTTTCTGCCTCCCTAAGGGGCTTTCTCCAAAGCTAAAAGGAGTTAAAGGGGTTGGAACAGGAGGTGACTGGCCATGTCCAGATGGTTGTTTGCCATTTTCCTCCAGAGAAAGTCCTGCTATGCATCCTCACACCCTTCCTCCATGCCTCTCAGGACCCAGCAAAGGTTCAGAATCTATTAGGAAATATTTCTTATTTCAACTGAATCAAAAGGCTCAGCCTTAATTGAAATATAAGAGTTAAGGTATGTACTTAGCCCTATGATTTTTTTTCATGTGCTAATATAATGATGATGATGTAAGACTATCTGGAATAAAGACAAAAGTTACATCAAGCTTGAAAATTATATTCCTAAACCTTACTTATGATAACAGGTTCAAGCAAGTTCTTAATTCTCATTAATGTTCTTGATCTAACAAGGATTCTTTGGCTCGTCAGCAAATGCCAGGCTTCTTCCAAGTAGCTCCCTCCGATTCCTCGGCTCAGGCCCCAGGCTCTCACACAGAGGGTTCCTAATGGCCTGCAGCCCAATCTTCAAATCACCACATCACTGCAGCATGTCATATTCCATCAGGAGCTACTGTGCAAATAACATATTTCCATTTTTAAAGTCTGAAAAATGTCACAAAAAGCTTTTGGCATTTACATGACTCAGACTTACACCCTCTAATTCTCTTTGCAGCTAATTTCTTGTGTTCGATACATATCCACCACAGGAAACCAGGAATAACGATTACAGGAAAAGCTGAAGTTCGGCAGCCCCAGCCATTAGCATTCACAAGTCTAAAGAGTAGGGATTTAAATGGCACTATCGACAGTTATTTCAAATATAGCAAAAATCAGGACCGTCAACATGTGAGACATTAAAAAATATTCAGTAATTTTAGTTATAGCCTGTAGGATTTTTTTAATGCATTCCTGAGAACTAGCAAAAATCTACAAAGATGTGCAACAAGAGGGCCTAATAGATCAGAGGAGTGGAATTATATTCAATGTGGGTAAAACAGCTTGCAGCATGTTCTCCAACTACTGATCTTATCTCTTATAATCATGCCCCATGCTTGGTTTTATGTTGGACCACACTCACTGTGAGAGGAAATTCACGCTTGCATTTTATGAGGCTCAGCATGCAAAATCCACATGCTATGTTTCCATTTCGTCTGTATTGCTTTACATAGATGGGGCTTTTATCTTTCTACTGCATAGCATTTGTTTTTATTTTTCACTACTTAGTATACGAGGGCTTACCAAAGTAAATGGAGAGACCAGTGGCAGTTCTGTCTTAACCCTAGGAAGAGATTCAAATGCCCTTTGAAAATCTGCTCATTTGAATTTGGTTGCATTGTATGCATTACCCCAAATGGGAAAAAAAATGTTCATGATTCATAACCGCTCATTGATGAAGTGTCCGGTATGAGGTAAAATGATATGCTATGCATGCAGCACACTAGCACACACCAACAAACAGCTTTTTTTTTTCTTTTTAAAAGAGCCACTACAGTGCCCCAGCTGTCTGCAAACTTAGATCTTGAATTCATTGACTGATCCTTACAAAACCGATTAGCTCATTGTTATCAAAATGTACAACTGACTAAACAACTGGTCTGTATCGTTTGATTTTGTCCCATCTATTCAGCTACCCAATACTTAGCTGGCCTTCTAATGATTCCATCCCTGCAAAAAGAAAGAGCTGACCAGAAGCATGGCAGATGGCTGTTGTAGAGGACGTGTCCTTTCTGTCATCTGTATTGCTCTTCCTTGGTCAACATGTGGGACAGGGTGCTTGAGTGATACTCTTCCACTAGATTGTTAACTTAGTCATTAACATAATTTAAAATTAATACAGATTTCATAATTAAAATCAGCCTCTAGTAAAGCAGTTTTCTAGAAGACTTGGGTCAGATGGACTCAAGCAGGTTTTCACTAATGCGATGAACAGATTAAACATTTATATGTAAACAAATATATTTTAAATATCTGTGCATGCATTTATAATAAATACTAGTTGGATGTAATACTGCCAGAAAGATTTATAATTCAAATTCTTTCTTACTGGCTTCTGGAAGAATTTATTTTGTAAGTACTAGACCATATATAAGGTATTGCTTTAATAGCACCTGCTCATTTGTGATCATGAAGCCTGTACATAGTTGCCTCAATTAGAAGAATCACTAAGGGAAAATGTTAAAAGGTCATCATGAAAAGCAATAAACACATCTCTGTCATATATATATATATATATATATATATATATATATATATGCTTTATATTAATTTTAAATTGAATTTTAGGATCAGAGAAAATTTAAGAACCCATTCATTTATGGAAAATTATTTAAGAGGTACACACACTGAGAATTAGCTATATGTCAATCCCCAACTCTTCAAAGAATAGCCCTCCTCATTGGTTTACATTCATTTTTCATTTAATAAATATGTACTGAATATCCTCTATATCCACACCCCTGCTAGAGGGCAGAGAGGTTTAGGAAGATACTTAAGCCTTCAAGCAGCTCAGTAATACTCATTCACTGATCTATTCATTTACTTAGAAAACATTTATTGTCTATTATGTGATGCTGATAAAGAAATAAAAAGAGGACTCTACCCATATGGACCTCACATTGTAACTGGGGAAATTAACACACCCACAAATACTTAGTACACACTATGTTAAGTGCTAATTATAGCATGTGCCAGATGCTCTAGCAACATAATGAGAAAATGGATTCATTCCACAGGGAAGGGAGATGATAGAGAAATGGTTTGGAGGGAGAGAAGGGGAATAGAAAGTTTTACAGAAAGGGTGACAGCCAAGATCATCAAGTGTGAGTAGGAGAGGGCAGCATGGGCACCCAGAATGACTGAACAACATGAAGAAGGGCAGAGGGCTGCAAGTACATTAGAGGAGTCTGTGTCCTCCAATTTCTTGAACTTGGGAACTAAAGGAATGTGTGAATTATAGTGATTGCAACTGTTTTCCTTCAGTTTAAAACAAATTACAACTGCCCTTCAGGCCAATTTTTAGCCTTGGACATGTTGTGCTTGACCTGTGCAGTGCTTTAAGTACCACGGACAACATTCAAACATGGGAAGAATCCAGAACAATACAGATTTCCAGCTCCTTTTGGAAAAGTATGTTTTTAGCAAATCTGGACCAGAATGTCTAGGTGGTATAATCTGCGGGAAAGAAACATGCAGTGACAGCCCCCCTTCCAGCAGCCTCCCTGGCAGTTTTACTGCCACCCTCACTAGGCCAGCGTCACTCATTAATGTTACTTGACAGGCCCTACCTGGTGTTTTATTGGAGATACCTGGTTTAAGGTTTCAACACTGCTGAAAAGGCCATTGACCCTGGGAGGAAAAGGGGGGACGGTAGCTCTGAACTATTAATCAGTCACTTGTCATTAATTCTTCAGTTATAAAGGAAGGTTTGGAGAGCTACCTGGAATAGAGGAATGGAAAACAGAGCCCAAGGTCATTAAGCATTAGAGTGTTCGGTTTGGTGGACTTGGGAGAATAAAGAATAAAGCATGCAGAACTTCACAATTTCATACTTTCACCATAGTTAATCAAAAAATAAACATTTACTTCCAACTAGGAACCCACTGTGAGAATTTGAGTGAAAACGTTGACCTTTTCTTAATTCTTGACTATGCTTGTTTATTTCTAGATAGTGTGCCATTTGCCAGCCCATAATTTTTAATGGTTAAAATTCTAATTCTCTCTCAGGGATCTCCTGAAAAGTTATTGGCCCAGTGCCTACTCACTGAATTCCAGCCTCGGACATTACCCCAGATAATTAAAATGTTCACTTGAAAAAAAAAAAAAAAGCCAAGTATCACATAGCATTGTTAACCTTCTTCTCAGATAATGTACCCGGTGTCAGAAATATCTGTACTGCCTTGAGGGTTTTTGAAGAGTGAATATCTTTGCACACACTGTCAGCTGTACCATGTAGGAATAATTATAATCATTAACCTAAATCTTCTGGAGCTGCCGCTTATTAATATGTATTGCCATTCACTATAAGTGCTAAGTTGTGGCAGAAAAACAAAAGAGATAGCTGAATAAAGATGGCAGTCCCAGGCTTCAGTGATGTTATTTAAATATTTAGAAATTAAGCTAATGAGTTCACCTTTCTTCTCAAAACATATATATCTCTAATTCTCCTAACCTTTGAAAGAACATGTCAGCTGAATAAGATTACGAGGAAGGAAGAGGGATGCTTGAAAAGAACCAGACATCATGTATTCTTAATTCACAGAAGACAATGGATAAAATCAATGATTTGATCAAAATGCTTGTGAATTACTGAATTCCACATTCCAAATGTGACATTTGGAAACCATGTGCTTAGAACCCACAAACCAAAAGCAGATGAAACATTTGCACTAGCTTTCTGTCAGACCTTGAAAGCGTTTCCACCCTCTAGGGGACAACTCCTATAGAGCGAAGTGCTGACCTCAACAAGTAGAGGGGATTACTGCCACAAAGTCAGGGCTAACTGTGGGGCTGGAGGGTGGGATGAACCCCTGGCTGCGTCCCTGGGTAAAGCAGCATGGTTAAGGCTCCTCAGTGTCGGGGTGTTTTAAGTTACAAAAGAGTCAAAACATACAAAGCCAGTCTGTAAAAAGAAACAGAGACCTGATCCAATGAAGAATCTGGAAAATTAATGAGAAGACTCCAAATAGTAAAGCATTTACTGGTAAATGGGGGCATATTTTAGACAGCCACATTTTAAAGAAAAAGTTGCACTTGGTCTCCATGGGCTACCCTGCCTTCTCATTAATTATTAGCTTCCAGATGAATTTGGAGGTACCAACTATCATCTGAAAATTGTGTGTGCTCCTCACTTTTCCATTGTTTCTCCTGAGGAAGAGTGACTAAGGACAGCTAACTGAACTGATGAAGATGTGGCTTCTTCCCATAATGCACCCACCACCCTTTGCCTCCACTCCTGCCCTTGTTACAGGCCCACTCTTTGCCTTACACATCTATAGCTGGTCTAGGTTCCATTACAAGAGTGGACTTAGGTTTTATGGAGCTTGAGCCACATATAATTTGGATAGTTCCCTTTCAGTAAAATGTTGCAACATTATGAATACAAACTTAGGTATGAACATGAATATTTGTTAAGAGTGAGAAAGGAAACCACAGTAAAATCAATTCTAAATAATCTGGAAAAAAAGTTTAAACATTACAAAATGCAGAAAAATAATATATTAGACTTTTATATAATAAACTTCCTGACATACCCCTATATTTTTCTTCCATTTTTAGATACAAATTATTAGATCACCTCTTCACATAATTTTGTAATCTTTTTCCATTAAAAAGAATTAAAAAATTTAATTTTAACACAGTTGATTGAATTTGATTTTAATTAGTGCTAGTGAGATGCATAAAAAAATAAAACAGGAAACATCAACACAGACCATCACCATTTGTAGAACCACTAAAAATGCATTTCCTATAACACAGTAAATTCTGATACATTCCATTTTGTAAAATTCCCGTCAAAAATAAAAATGTAGGGTACATTTGAATTTTATAAAATGCATTACTGAGTATATTTATGACAGATGAGAACTTTCATTTTGACTGTGTTAATGTTAACTGAATCCTCCACTTACAAATTTAAACATCTGATAACTGGAAATATTTTCTATAAACTACCTTCTGGATTTATGTACTTCAGACCTTCTTTCTCATCCTCCACCCATATATTTCTGATGCTGACCACTGTAAGACATACAATCATGGGAAGGCCTCTGTCCCTACACATCTGGGAAAGTCAGCCCAACGGCCTTTAGAGTATCCCAACTCCATCTGGACAGCCAGTAACGTAACCAACAGAGAGGAGGTCAAAACCATGTAAATACACACCACTAAACCCAGGTTTACTGTAGCCACAACTAGCCTTCCCTTGGCCTGATCTGTGACATGCCCCCCACCATTCCAGAGCCAGCTGACAAAAGGAAGTTGTGAATGAAGAGAAGGGAAAGCGGCAGAGACATCATACCTTACTGTAGCAAACTATCCACCTGTGTTACCCATGGACACATTGCTGGGGCCTCTCCTGTTACCTTTGAAGTAACTTAAGTTTCATTAGCTTCAAGGGAAAGTCCTTCTGCACATTTCAGAGATCTGGTAGAATTTTTACCTCTCAAAATTCCATGATTTAAGACATTGTGGGAACCAGGCCAGGGTCCCCAGATAGTCAAGGCCAATGGGAGCACAGATGTTTTGTTGTCAATATAGTAGAATGGCCAAGGCCACTGTGAGCATGAGCCTAATCAGGGTGCCCAAGGCCAAGATACCATGAGCGGGTGCAAGGACACATGGTACACTGTGCCCTTCTGTAAACCAAATATTGATGTCACAGTTGGCAACTAGCCTTCTTTGTCTCTGGAGTAATATACAGGTTACTGACCTAGCGAGAGGCGAAGCTGCAGGGACGAAGCTGAGAGAGAAGCAGAGAAGAGCTGAGCAGAGGCTAGAAAGCTCAGAGAAGAGAGGCGATAGGCACAGAGACTGTAGCTCCTATGTGAGCAGAAGAGGCTAGAGAGCTCAGACGGAGCTGAGAGCTGGTGCTGCTACAATGTAAGGCTGAGAGCTCAGAGAGAGCTCAGATATAGCTGCCATGTTAACCAGGCAGTGTGCTGGCAGGGGAGATGGGAGAAACTGCTGAGGCAGAGAGCTTAGGTACCACTACAGCGTGAGGTGGTGAGTCTAGGGGGCAGCGTGCAGCTGCTCAGATAATAGCTGTGGGTACAGAGACTAATGCAGCTTTATGGGAAAGCTGTACGTGTTAACCAGCCAGTGTCTGGCTGCCTTCCTGTATGGACTCTGCTGTAAAGAACTGTTTTGCCTGATGGCTATATGGCCACTGGCTTCTGCAATAAAGATTCATTCTTATACACCCACAACCTCACATGGCTTCTCCGTCTAAGACCCGGCGTCCAAGGAGGTCCAGCCCCAGGCAGAGGGTCTCAGACCCAACTCCTGTAACTAGTGAGCAGAGGTTAAAGAAGGAACTTGGACTACATTCCCAACAGTTAGTACAGTGGGCAGGGTTTGAGAGGACCTGCCCTGGTGTAGTCAGGAAGAATTTAGAGGAATATATGGACTCAGAACAACTCAGAGCAGCAGTGCTCCTGCTGTCTCTGACAGACAGACATATGTGTATGTAGAAATATTAAGGCCTTTAAAATTAAAATAAAAGTGTAAAATAAATAATTTGTTAAACTCACAGATAATAAACTCAATTAAATAGTTAAAATTAAGTCATAAAATCTGTAAAACCAAGGGCCAATATTAACCTCAATTTCAACATCCTGTGACCCTAGAAATTCAGGGTCAGATCCAATTTATTGGTAGTCAGCCACCATTTCCTGTGTTTTGATTTTTTTTTTTTTTTACATAATTATCTCCATGCTTTTCAGTTATTTGCTAACATGTAAGCTCTGGCTCTGCTTCCTCAGTTCTACATGCATCCCTTAATGGAGCAGCTTAAAAAGGAAATACAGAATTCTTCCACCAAACCAGTAGGAATAAATCAAATGTATAACACTGAACAGTGAGAGTTTCTGCTCTGCTGCTATTTGAAAAAAGCTGAAAAATTGATCCTCTCTTCCCCAGAAGAGGGAGAAGAGCTAAGATTTGAATTGCTCATTAGAGGAGGCCAACTACCAACTTGGCTTCTCCTGCTCCGGGCACAGATTTCCTGAACTCCTTGTCTTTCTTTTCTGTTTGCATAGCTATCACTTCCATCTTGGCCCTTATCTTTCTACTATAGCAGTGGTTAAATAGCCAGCTAATCTCTCTTGACTATGTTATCCAATTAATATAAGACTATTTCCAAACCAAATGCAACTTTAATGATCTAAAATGTGGAGGTTTTATTTTATTAGGTCCTTGAAGTCATTGCTTTAATCAGATATATCAACACCGGATCGCTGATATGTGAATTGCACAAGGCAGCGTAGCGTCGGCAGGGTTTCACTTCCACACACTTAACCCTCTGTACTCGGCTGCGAGTCTCTTCCCATTTCGGGGGGATAACCACTGCCTTGAGTAAACAGAGAGACAAGGATGAGAGGGGAGGCAGGAATCTGCGAGGCCAGCACTTTATCCAAGATATGAGGCATTTAGGCAAAGAGGCCTTTCAATGAGATTATTTCTTTAAAAGGATTGAAGTTTTCCAACTAGACTAAGTCCATTTATTTTTCCCCACAACTTGGGAATCCTCACAATTTGGTACTTCATCATGGAAGTCAGGGTGGTTATAAAGAAAGAGTCTAATTTCTTGCATATATTAAGGGTAAGATTAGTAAATTTACAATCACGCTTTAAACAATTGAAAGGAGAAAGGGAAGGAAAGAAGGAAAAGGTAGAGGGGGGAAAAGAGGAAAGGGAAAATGGAGGAAGGGAAGTGTGAGAGGGAGGGAAAGAAAAAAAAATTTTATAAAACTTTCAGAGAACAGAGAACAGGGAAGGCATTCCAAAATCTGATGACACCATGAATCTTAAAGACAGCCTTCCCAAGAGAAACCCAATTATAGAGGAATTGTCCCCAGAATATCTGAATCTAAAATAATAAAAGTGTAATATGTTAATTAGACTGGGCAGCCGAACGACCTTCTGGACATCCTTCCGGACGACCTTCTGGATGAAGCCGGGGCTGCGAGGGCCGAGGCAGCCAATGCAGTTGTGAGGGCCAAGCCCCTTGCATGAATTTCATGCATCGGTCCTCTAGTTACTAATAATATCCTAACTATTTTTTGAAGTAGAGCAGTGGTCGGCAAACTGCGGCTCGCGAGCCACATGCGGCTCTTTGGCCCCTTGAGTGTGGCTCTTCCACAAAATACCACGTGTGGGCACGCATGTACAGTACGATTGAAACTTCGTGGCCTATGCACAGAAGTTGGTATTTTTTGGAAGAGCCACACTCAAGGGGCCAAAGAACCGCATGAGGCTCGTGAGCCACCGTTTGCCAACCACTGAACTAGAGGAAGCCATGAGATAAGAATTTTAAATATGTTCTGTTTTGAAAGGTTGACTTTCTTTGTTTATATTTCTTTGTTTGCTATAAAAATATAATTTGGCTCGTATAAGAGTTTCATGTACAACAATTTTTTCTCATCATATTTTTTATTTTAATAGGGACTTCGCAGTAGCAGATTTCTACCATATTGAAGTGGTGTCAAATAGCTGGTTAATGTGACTTGCATATGAATGAAGTCATCTAAAATAGCAACTGAAAACTATTGTAATTTTATCACCTTATTCAAAATATACAAGATTATTATCAAGCCAAAGAAATATTTAAAAAGCCATCAATCACAGAAAGTTATTTAATATAACCATATAACCAAATCTCTAGTAAGATATTTTGATGTTAATCTAAAATCTCTGTAAACTAGGTAGAGGAGACATATTATTTACATTTCATTCATTTACTTTTTCAATATCTGTAATTCACATTTTACTTCCTGTTCACATGTTTATTGAGCAGCATTGTTCTAGGAGGTGAGTGAATTATATCAATGTACAAAACTGATAAAATTCTTAGCCCTAATGGTCTTATATTCTACTAAGATATTCTAGTTGTATCATCTGAGGATTTTACTTAAAAAAATAGGAACATTTGAACAGTGTGTCATTGGTATTAATCAGACATTGGATGCAAAAAACCTTGAATGCAAACTCATGTAAAGAGTGTATGGGTGATTTTAAGGATTTTTTTAGCACTATAAAAGAAGGAAAATTTATTGTTTTATAAGAGTAGTAAAATATTTTCAAGGATAATTTTGACAATATGCAATTTCCAACTTTTGTTTCAGTCATTGGTTTAAGTGCTGGATCCTTTGGGGAAGATAACACTCTCTTGTGATTTTGGTACTAAAATAAGGAATTATGGTTACAAGCTCTTCCAAAACGGAGTACTTAGGTATTGGGAAAGCTGTTCTCGCTGTTTTAAAGATAAACATGCTATTTTAGAAAAAGTACTAAACGTGTATGACATAAGACTAAGATTTAAGTTCCAGTGCAAACACGAAGTGACCACTCATAAGGTGATTTTTATGCTTGTGATACAGGTTAGACTAGATTATCTATTTTAGCTAGTATTTCAGCTCAATTGAATACATTTGAATACCTTCAACAACTTGTTTTAGATTTGTGAAAGACCTCTTAAAATCCAATTGCGTAGTTTGTTCATCACCAAAGTAGCTTTAATAATAACTATCTACAATTGCTCTAGATAGGTTATGGATTTTACATTTAAACTGCTCATTTTAATGTGCTCCAAAATAAAATTTGATTGCTCTGTAATAAATACCTTATGTTATTATTCATATCCAATATTCAAACAATGTTAATAACTAAAATTCAGTAGTCCTATGAATAGTTGAACATTATATTTGTTTAGTCCTCAGTATTTTTTAGCAAAACAACCACTGGAGATTTTGAAAGTTAAACTTAAAGGGCAGTTTTTAAATTTCTAAATTTTTAAAATTCCTGACAGACATTATTATTTGGCAAGAAGAGTCCTAGGAAACTTTTGCAGAAAACGTAAGTCCAGGTGTGTAAGTTCATGAAGTACACACTAGATCTCGCATTTTACCCATGATTGTTAAGGGCTTCTCATTCTATGTTATTGAAATTGTAATATCTTCTGCTTCCATTTTCCCATCTAGAAGAAGACTAACATTTTACCTACTTCTAAGAAATTGGCACTGATAAGTGAGAAAATCACCCAAGGCTCCCATGGCAAACATCATACCCTGGAAATAAATTAAGCACATCTGGAAGCAGCATTAAAACTTCTAGGCCCCTTGGGTACAGCTGCAATCATTTGTTAGTAAATGATACTCTAGCAGCATAGATGAATGCACTTTTAAGGGCCCATTTTACTCCCAAGGAGAAACTGAAACCGTAGGAGATTCCCACTGAATATTCAAAATATAATGAGATTTAAATCACATTTGGAATAGATCTGTGTGTGCGTTTGTTTGTTTTCACTTTGCGGTTCCGTATTGATACATTGTTTTTTTTTGTGCATCAGCTCTGCTTGGGTTATCTTCAGAAGTCAATAAATTAATCTCTATTTTTATACCCTTTAATACCCAGCACCAGCAGCTGTAGGAACTCTCACTGCTTTCCATTTCTATTGGTTTTATGGTAATTATAGTTCAGGTAATCTGAGCCATTCTCAGATTCTTTTAAAAATATTTTAGATTGTTGCACTGCTAATATATCAGGCTTTTCATTTAAAACCCACTTAATTTGTCACAGTTTTAACAACAATCACTGGACAGATAAGTGGTCACATCCTTGAAAGTATGTTCAGTCCACTGACAAAGGGACTACTACAGGCATTGGAAGATGTCTGCGCGGCTTCCTGTTGCCACAGTGCTCTGTTGCAGAAAGAGTCCTGGGTTACTGCGAACTTTATCAGGAAGAGGATGGGGGGGGGGGGAGGGAGAGAAAATAGATCCCATTTCAGAACATTGATACCTTGAAACAGCTTCTAATTTATCCTTAGGTTTTTCCCATTTTTCATTTGGTCACAATAGCAAAGATAAAATAGAGAAAATGACAAAAAATAATCTCAGCAAAGGCATTCCAACTCTGAATGAGACCAGTAATAATGACCAGGTCATGTCCTTCTTTTATTTTTTATAAGAAGTAGTTATTTGGTAAAATTAATACGGAATGCTGCATTTTACAAACATACCTTATTATTCAATGTTTTTGATAATGCTGCATGTAGAAAAACAAAGGTAATTAACTGTAGAAAATTATCACCTGTCTCAGAGTACCCATGTCGTCGTCTTCTGCTTATCCTGGACTTTTACTTGAAAAACATTTTTATGTTCTGTGGGTGACAGTTTTTAAATTAACACCTTCATGCTATTCAGAAAACAGTACAGGAAGAGAAACACACAAGCATGCTTCTCACGGGAAAGCTGGGCCATGTTGTCATTCAAAAAAAGAGAACTGTGGAACTTATGTGCCCTACAGGCCTCAAAAAATATGCCATTTCTCACTTTCTAGGCCTTCACTGCTATAACTTACACTTAATGCAAGACAGTCACAGGCTCTACACGTAGAACTTGGCACAGTACCCTGAAATACTGAATTTGCCTATGTTGTGCTGTCAACCTGCTGAACACCAAAATTCCTATCAGGCCCCAAAATATAAAGGGAAGCAATATATTTTTTCCTTTAACTTAAATGACTTTGGTCTCTGACAGAAGCCATAATTTATTATAACTACGACAAGGGACTAAATTTTAGCAGCAAGTCCTGTAAGTTCACTCCAGACACACAAAGCTGCCAACTCTAATTCATTTGGAATGAGGTGAGATTCGATCATTTATTTTCCCGCTGGGAAGATTTGTGTTGCCTTTAAAGTGAAAGAACTCAATATACCTCCAGAAGCTGTTCAGGATTCGTTGAAATTTTGTTGACAATCATGCTTTGAGGAATAAGTAAATACAGGATGGACTAGAAGAATCAGATGTTATAACCAAAAACATCTTTCATTCCTCTGACACTTACCTCAGTGGCCCAGTCAATGACCTAGAAAAGCTTACTATGTAGACATGTCAACCCACAATCTACTGGGAGAGAGTGAAGGGTGCTGGGGAGGTAGAGTCAGTCACAGACGACAGTAAAGGATAATGTGGAAAAAAATTAAGACTTATGCACTTAGAAGATATTTAAAACTTTCCCCAAATACTCCTATCACCTAAGTATTACTTACAGTAAGCTAATATTTTCACTAATAAATGTCAAATCAAAATTAAAATACCTATGGAGTTTCTTAAAAATACAGAGTAAAGCTCTTTACTAAAATGTGAGTAGAAGCATTTATAGTATATTTGAAGACAATATAAAAATCACAAAATAAATGATGTTCTAAACAGCAATAGAAAATAGGCAGAAAATTATCCTATATAATAAAGAGACAATATGCTAATTAGACTGAACAGCAGAATGACCTTCCAGATGACCTTCCGGATGACCTTCCGGATGAAGCCAGGGCTGTGAGAGGCTGTGAGGGCTGAGCCCCTTGCACAAATTTTGTGCATCGGGCCTCTGGTATATAAATAATAAATGAATTTTATAGACAGTAAGTTCTAGGAGAGATTGGGGAGGAAAGAAAACTATAAAATGTAAGAAAGAAAATAGCTTTAGAATTTGAGAAAAAAAGAAAACACATATGAAATCCTTGTAAGTATATTTAAAAATATGTGTTCCCAAAGTCCAGAACCACATTTCCTCCATATTTCTTTTAAAGAAGATTTGAAAAGTATTCTATGGAAATAAGTATTTTTTATTTAAAAAAGGATATGGTGATTAGTTTGCTAACAAAATATGCAAATAGAATGTGAAATAAATTGTTTATGGATATAGATATAAAATGCCTAAACAAAATAGCAAAATGAGTCCTCCAAAGTTTAAAAGAAAAATTTAATAACAGCTGGATTTATTTTAGGTATTCAAGGATAGTTTAACTTAAGAAAATACTTCATTATAATTTACTCATATTTAAAAATTAAATCTAAAAAACATGTTTATCTCAGAAAAGTATTAAACCTTTGCGGTCCAATTTTCTTTTTGGAATTCAAACAGTCTGGTCCAAATTAATTGACGGGATTGAATGTTGAACAGGCTTGCGGTGTTGACCTCAGCCTCGATGTTGGACCTGCTTCTAGCACAGCCATGGGCAAACTATGGCCCGCAGGCTGGATCCGGCCCGTTTGAAACGAATAAGACTAAAAAAAATAAAGACCGTACCCTTTTATGTAATGATGTTTACTTTGAATTTATATTAGTTCACACAAACACTCCATCCATGCTTTTGTTCCGGCCCTCCAGTCCAGTTTAAGAACCCATTGTGGCCCTCGAGTCAAAAAGTTTGCCCACCCCAGTTCTAGCGCCTGATCTGTCGAGTCAGCCTTGACGTTGCACCAAAAAGGGTTAATAATACTTTTCTTTATCTCAGAAAAGTATTAATAATACTTGCTAGGACTTAAATACAATGTTAATAAGCAGTGGAGAGAGAAGACATCCTTATCTTTTTGCTGATCTTAGGGGGAATGTTAGTTTCTCCCTTAAGTATGATATTCTATAGGTTTTTATAGATATTCTTTACCAAATTGAGAAGGTTCTCATCCATTCCTACTTTTCTTCATGATTATGGTAGTTGCATGGGTGTATATGTGTAACAAGACTTTTCAAATTGCACACCCTAAATACTTAGGGGTTACTAGAGGCCCGGTGCATGAAATTTGTGCAGTGGGGGGGTGTATGTCCCTCAGCCCAGGCTTCACTCTCTCCAATCTGGGACCCTCAAGGGAAGTCCGACTGCCTGTGTAGGCCCCATCCCACTACGGTGATCAGGCCTAAACAGGCAGTCAGACATCCCTCTCACAATCCAGGGCAGCTGGCTCCCAACTGCTCGCCTGCCTGACAGCCTGATCACCCCCTAACCACTCCCCTGCCAACCTGATCGATGCCTAACTGATCCCCTGCCAGCCCAATCACCCCCAACTGCCCTCCCCTGCTGGCCTGGTTGCCCCTAACTCCTCCCCTGCAAGCCTGATTGCCCCCAACTGCCCTCCCCTCCAGGCCTGTCCCTCCCAACTGCCCTCCCCTGCTGGCCATCTTGTTTGTTGGAGTGATGGTCAATTTGCATATTATACTTTATTATAGAGGGTTGCCAAGCAATGAAGGCTCTTCCATCTGAAACAACAGCAAACACTGGTTAGAAAAGCCACATCCCCACACTGTATATCTCCATTCTCTCTATCCTAATTTTCTTGCCTCTACAGCAATTAACTTGAAATGTGCAACCCAAGAAGGCTACATAAATCCAAAATAACTTTTGACTAATTTGTTCTGACAATGACCTCAGATACAGGAAATAAACATATCTGGAGGTTTTGTGATTTCTCACAACTCTAGTCACTGGGAGATTTGTGGTTGCACTTTTACAAGATGTATATTCCATCTAATTTGTTTCAGGTTTTTCCACTCCCTTTCGTTTATTCATTTCCCAGCGCTCTTCCCTTCTTCATGTAGATCTGAGTTTTTTACTTATATCATTTTCCTTCTCTATAAAGAACTACTTTTAACATTTCTTGCAAAGCAGTTCTACTGGCAACAAATTCCCTCAATTTTTGTTTGAGAAAAAAATTTAGTTTTCCCTCACTTTTGAAGGATAATTTTACACAATTTTAAATTGGTGGAACTTTTTTCTCTCAATATTTTAAATATATCACTCCTCTCTACTCGCCATGGTTTCTGAGGAGAAGTCACAGTAGTTCTTATCCTTGCTCCTCAATATGAAAAATGTTTCCCACTGTGGCTTCTTTCAGGATTTTTTCTTTACATTTTATTTTCATAAATTGAAAGTAATATGCCTAAGTATAGTTAGTCTTGGCATTTATCTTGCTTTGTATTCTCTGAGCTTTCTGGATCTGTGACTTAATTCTGACATTAATTTTGGGAAATTCTCAGTCATTATTATTTCCAGTATTTCTTCTCTTACTTTCTCTCTTCTCCTTCTGGTATTCCCATTATGTGTATGTTATACCTTTTTTTTAGTTGCATGCAATTCCTGGATGTTCTGTTCTAATTTTTTTTTTAATCCTTTTTTTTGCTTGTTTTTCAGTTTGGGGGTTTCTATTGAGTAATCCTCAAGATCAGATATTCTTTCCACAGCTGTGTCCAGTACTGTCCAACAAAAGCATTCTTTATTTCTGTTACAATGTTTTTGATCTCTAGCATTTCTTTTGTGTTCTTTGTAGAATTTTCATATCTTTGCTTACATTGCCCATCTGTTCTTGTGTGCTGTCTACTTTATCCATTAGAACCCTTAGCATATTAACCATAATTGTTTTAAATTCTGTGTCTGATCATTTCAACATCTCTGCCATGTCTGACTCTGGTTCTAATGTTTTCTCTGTCTCTTCAAAGTGTGTTTTGCCTTATAGTATGTCTTGTAATTTTTTCATGATAGCCAGACATGGTGTATGGGATAACTGCTATAAATAGGCTCTTAATAATGCTGTGGTAAGGCATGGGAGGAAGGGGCATGTTCTATAATCCTATGATTATGTGTCCACCTTTTAATAAGCCTTTGCCTCTGGACTGTGGACCTTCACACATGCATCTCGGTTTTTCCACCTCTTAGGTGGGACAGAATGGATAGCATGGGCTGGAGTTTGGCATCTCTCCATGTGTACAGCTAGAGCCAGCTGCAATTAGGTTTTCTCTCCCCCAGAACCATTAAAATCCCAGCATGTTAATTAAGATCTGGTTAAATAGTTTCTCCTAAGGGCAGACCTTGTTAAAAAGGTCAGAATACTTTGGCATATTTCAGAAGAGTTTCTTTTCCCCTTTTTCTACTAGAAGCAGAAGGGGATTTCTCTCCGGTATTCACTGTAGAGTTTCAGGAGGTAAAACTCACAATGTGTGGGGGGCCCTCAATGACTGGGTCTCCCTGGAGTTTTTATCTTTTAGACTTGCCCACACTGCACCCGAAATAATTCATCAATTACCGTTTAGGTTTTTCTATCCTGGCACTGGTTCCTAAAAGGATTTTTGCTCTAATGAGTTGTGATTCTCTGTATTCACCTTGTCTGTATCTCTAATTTGGGGGGCAATAGTTTGCCCTGTGACCTCATTTCTGTTTTGGCTCTAAGAATTTAATAAAGTACCAGTGCACTTATTATAATTTTACATCATAAAATTGATTTTTCAGTTTGATACCTGTTGTTAGGATGGAATGGCAATTTCCAAGCTCTTCACATGCTGAACCAGAAATGGCAGTCCCAGTAAGATTTTAAAAGAAAAAAAATTCTTAATTTCAGCACCTAGAGATATCATCTAGGTATATATTATTCCAAGTCATTTTCTGCATGTGTTTGTGAAGAAGGGGTGCAAGTTTGTGGGTTTGGGTGTATATATGCATTAATGCAGGGGTCCTCAAACTTTTTAAACAGGGGGCCAGTTCACTGTCCCTCAGACCGTTGGAGGGCCGGACTATAGTTTGAAAAAAAAAACTATGAACAAATTCCTATGCACACAGCGGGGGCAAAGACACCCGGCGGGCCGGATAAATGTTTTCGGCGGGCCGCATGTAGCCCGCAGGCCGCAGTTTGAGGACCTCTGCATTAATGTATATGTATGTATGTGAGTATACATGCATATACATAAGTATGGATATATACTTATACACTTGTTTTTCCACTAAAAATGATTACTTTTCTTTGGGTAAAGAAAAGAGTATGAAAAGCATCAAACAATGAGACGTGGACCAGGAGAAGGTATAGGCAACACATATAGCTACAAATGATGAGTATCTATAGATACTCATCATTTTTAAATTTACAAATCAAAGAAAAGATAAGTGCCTCAAGTAAAAGTAAGCAAAAATTATTAGCTAAATTCAAAAAAGGAAAAATATAATCAATCAATACATAAAACATAGAATATGGAAACTACCACTTGAAATGCCAATGCAATAACATTTCACACTAATCAGATTAAGAAAAAAGTAATCTAATGATATCAAGAGCTGACAAGGATATAGAAAAGTAGAAACTATTATTTACAGCTGAAAATCAATTTGGCAATTTATAATAAAGTTGAAGATAGAATTTGACAATTTATAGTCATAGAGAATTCTATGGC
The DNA here is from genome assembly GCF_964212035.1 of Myotis nattereri. Lineage (NCBI taxonomy): Eukaryota > Metazoa > Chordata > Mammalia > Chiroptera > Vespertilionidae > Myotis > Myotis nattereri. Next base: position 62,092,871 of record NC_138079.1, read on the forward strand.
CTGGCAATTTTACTTTTAGCTATGTATTCTAGAGAAACTTTTATAATACAAGGATTCTTATATATAAGACTGCTTATGGCAGCAGTCTTGTTTGTTTATAACACTGAAAAAAATAATATAGTTAAGTCCACCTATAGGAGAAGAGATAAATGAGTGATGGGCATTTATCAAATGCACAGAAAATGAATATAATGGATTTATTATCAACATGGATGAATATCAAATATTTATATCAAGTGATAAAAGCAATAAGTAGAAGTATGCATCAATTTAGAACCATATACATAAAACTTAAGCATATGTATGATGTAAAATTATAATAAGTGCACTGGTACTTTATTAAATTCAGGAGAGAGGTATCATCAGGGAAGGACAGAGGTGGAGGTTGGTAGAATCAGAGGGGATGTTTTTTAGGATTCGTATAAATAATGTATTATATTCTTAAATTGTGTAGTAGGTGCCTTGGCATAATGATTTTTATTTATTTCTGAATGTCTTAGATATTTATCATAAAAATGTTTAAAAAAACACAATATATGAAAATAGGTTCTTATGGTTTTGATATAAATCTTAGATCAGGAGACTAAAAATCCTTATCACAGTATTTCTATAATCTATATGAAAATATTTATATTAGAATGATTCAGAATTAAACTATTAACATTTGAGTGAGTCTGTTGGTAAGCTGGAAATTTGCTTGTGTTGTTGTAAACATGTTTTGTTGTAAACATAGTGTTATATTATGATAATTATTCACGATAATCACTGAGTTGTGCACTTCTCCCCGAGTTAAATTCTTGTTTATACTGTTCAGTGGGCCAAAGACTTGTACAGAAATGTTACTAAGATTTCGGTGTTCCTAGTCAGACTTCAATATCCTATGAATAAAGAACAGAAAATAAAGAATGAAAGCTAGGTATAATGGGCAGAGGATTTTTTAACTGAAATTTGTAGTTAATACTATTATTAACATATTGTTAATCATAGGGATCCATATTGCTTCCTTGCTTTAGGTCAGTGATAGCGAACCTATGACACGCGTGTCAGAGGTGACACGTGAACTCATTTTTTTGGTTGATTTTTCTTTGTTAAATGGCATTTAAATATATAAAATAAATATCAAAAATATAAATCTTTGTTTTACTATGGTTTCAAATATCAAAACATTTCTATATGTGACATGGCACCAGAGTTAAGTTAGGGTTTTTCAAAATGCTGACATGTTGAGCTCAAAAGGTTCGCCATTACTGCCTTAGGTGAACAAAGTGAGCCAACCTCTATTCAAAGTCCCATCCTCTGCCCTTGCTTGCCTAGTTTTCAGATTTCCTTAGAAACATACATGAATGTTGGCACACTCAGTATCTTCCCTGACAAATATGAAATTGTTTGTTATTTTTACTTATCTTTCATTACATTCATTGTGCTTAATATAGTCTATAACATAAAACAAAATCTTGTGTAAGTGTGCAAAAAAATAATAATGTTAGCACAAGTGAATATTCCCAATGTAAACATAAAAGAGAGCAGGTGAGAAAGTTCCAATTATCTATTACTAGAAAAGATGGGGAATTCACAATTCATGTTTATACATGGCTACTGGGTTTTCTGAACATCTTAGTGAATTCTCAAAAAATAGATTGTATGTTCCATTTGGGTCATAGTGATTGCCAAAGAAGCATTCAGCAGTTTTTATACCTGCACTTAAAATGAATAATTGATTATTTTAAAAATAGTGTCCATAAATTTTGTGAATTCCTAATTATCAGTCCTTTTTGTTTCTGAAAAAGTATTGCATAGAACCTGGGCTAAACTATCTTATGTAGTTATACTCAGGGTCAGCCGAATGGCAGAACAGTGGCAGGGAATCTTTCAGTTCAATCTGTTTTGAAAATTGTTCATTGTGCCTGGAAGAGTTACATGGTGTGTCAAATCAGGCTTACAGAACCCTTCGCGTTTCTCGGGCAGCAGTGTGCATAAATATTTCTTTTTTAGTTGCCTCACCTCTTCTTCAAGTATAGAAAGAGGCACGTTTACATAACCCCTATTTTTCTGTCCATTCCCAGAACAGATGTTCTTTCTGTGGGAATAGACTGCAAAGCCTGGTCTGCTTCACTTTTCTGCTCCCCATATGCAGTGTCCTTAGGGCAAGATTTGGGTGAATTGTGTCTTAGCAGAACTGAGTCTTTAAGGACAAAAAAAAAAAAACAAACTATAGGCACGAGTCTTTTCTAGTTCCATTTCATCAGAGCTGACTGAACAGTTAATTTAAAAGTGGGATAACAACCTTATACTGTTGTTAAAGATTTCTATACTATTCAAATGTTATGTGGGAATATTTTTTTAATATTTTTTATTGATTTTTTACAGAGAGGAAGGGAGAGGGATAGAGAGTTAGAAACATCAATGCGAGAGAAACATTGATCAGCTGCCTCCTGCACACCCCCCACTGGGGATGTGCCCACAACCAAGGTACATGCCCTTGACCGGAATCGAACCTGGGACCTTTCAGTCCTTAGGCTGATGCTCTATCCACTAAGCAAACCGGTTAGGGCAATGTGAGAATATTTTTATTTTCATTTTATTGGCAGCTCAACCAAACATCACTATTAACTTTAGCTCATGAGTGTGATCTTTATCCCTTATTGCTCTTATTCCAATTTAAATACTGCACAAGCTTTTATAAATGACACATGCTCAGTATTTCAAGCAAATGCAACAATTTTTGAATCTTACAAGAAGCACCTTGTTGGTTATTAACAGTAAGCACCTGATGATTCATTAGAAAAATGAATGTACCCAAGAAAACTTTTCAAAGTTTTGACTCAGGGTACTGACCACTTGAAATTTCAAACTGACTAGTTTCAATTTTTTCTGCAGTATTAATATTGTAGATTATTGTAGCTATTTCAATTTTTTCCTTTTACCATGATGTGTATCACCAAGCATTTTTTAACAACTGATACTATTTTCTGGGGCTATCTGATATCATAATCCAAGTCATTCAAGGAAAAAAATGCTTTTTTATAAAATATACACAAATATCAAAATAAAGACTCCAGATGTATAATTATGAATCATCTAGCTACTAGACGCCAGAATGCCTCATATCAGTCATGTCTCTCTTCCCTTTTTCAATGAAATAATCATTTACTAACTGGAGGCGCTTTGTTAAATCAGCTGATCCATCTCCCAAGTTACAAGCTAGAGCATATATAAAAAAGTTATTTAATGTTTAGTTCAAAGAGACTAGTTGATTTATTAAGTTCATAAACAGATTTTAGCATTAATTGATTTTTTACACATGTAGTCCTTAGCCTAATAGGCAGGTTGACTGTCAATTCAACCTTGAATATTTTTCCTCCACTTCAAAGAGAGCAATAATTTAAAAAAAAATAATTAGAATGGCACAATCACACTCCAAAAAAAATGTATCGGCCAGAAATAGGTTCAGTTTTAGAGGATGAATCTATCACTAGGCAGATTCAAGGAGAGAAGCCAGGAGAGGCATCATTAAACCCGGCTGCCAGCAGTGAGAGGATGCTGACAAAATTCTCCACTGCCTGAGGCTACCCTGCAATAAAACTGTGACCCATCAGAGGTTGGAAGATCAAAGGACTTTTCCTAGGCACAGTCTGGGCTGTGCTGTTCACCAACTCAGTGTTGGGGTCGAGCAGGGAGGACAACTCACTTATGATAAATTTAGGAAGGATTATTCCAAAGCCCTAGGGATTAGCACTAAGAAAAAGAACAACAAAATCAACAGTTGACTTATTCACTACAAAAAAAAAAATGGAATTATTTTTAAATTTTAAAATGACTATAATAAAAAGTCTTTGAGTTCCTTATAAAAATAGTTTCATCTTTAAAAGTGAAAAAGTAAGAATGAAACAAAAGTAGATATAAACAAGTCAAGAACAGTTAAGCTTCAATCAATTAGAGGGTAAAACTAACCAACCCACTCAGAATGCAGCACCAAAAGACAGAATAGATGGATGTGGTCCAACAAATGTAATTCAAAGGTAAGCTACATTTAAAAGAGATAATAACCGAGTTTTTCAAGATTACAATGCGAAAACTGTAACTAAAAATAGGTCCAACCTAGGCATGGCATGGTGGGAAAACAACAACAAAAAACAGAACAATAAAGAAAGAGAGAATATTAACGCTCAGTGAGAAAAGACAGGTAATTTTTCAAAAGAATAAAAATCGACGTAGTCCTTACCTGAAAAAGTACTTTACTTAGATTGTTAAATATTCTTTTCAGCTTTTCAGTTTTTTTGTATGCACGTTCTACAGACAATTGTCTATGTTAATACAGCCAGTTTTGTTTTGATTTTACAGCCAATAAATATAAATAAGAATAACATTAGCACTGCTATAAAAGTAAACAAACAAACAAAATTTTACCACAAGTAAAATAATTTAAAGTTGAATATAGACTGTTAGACACACTTCATCAAAGCTTGTGCTATTTTGAATCTATTTCTGGACTATGGTCATTAGAAACCCAAACGTAACAGCCTAGAAGGTGTGCCTCTGTGATATAAAATTAATCATCTTTCTGTTGCTTATGAGTCAATGATTTACTAATGTAAGCCCAACCATGGCCTATATTATAGATACAGCCTAGTAACAGTACAATTATAGATGAGAGGGTATTTCCAACCAAAGCCTGAATATTCAGATATGTGTAAGTTGGAGAAAATTACCCCCTTAGATTTAAAAGCTCCCTGTTTTAATTTTTTTAAGGATTGTGATAAAATTTTCTTCTTCCAGCTCTAGAACTTGTGATCATTAATATCCTTATCCTTCAGCTCTGAATAAATGCTTCACAATTTTTTCTCAAAGATAGGATAACCGTAATTAGATGTCTCTTCTTGACAAAACTACTATGCACCCAATAATCAACAGATTCTTAATATGATTAATTATAAAAGTAACTTTTGGGGGAAGAGAGATAGGGAGTTATTGTTTAACTAGAGGCCTGGTGCACTAAATTCGTGCATGGGTAGGGTCCCTAGGCCTGGCCAGCGATCAGGGCCGATCGGGGCCTTCTGGCTGCCAGCTGGGGCCTTCCTTTATTTCGTGTCGTCCCCTGGTGGTCAGCACACATCATAGCGAGCGAGCGAACTCCCGGTCTCCTGGTTGAACTCCTGAGGGGCCACTTTGCATAATGAGCCTTTTATATATGTCTATAGATATAGATGGGGATGCAGTTTCAGTTTAGGATGATGAAAAAGTTCTAGAGCTGTACAATGATGATGATTGCACAATACTGTGAATGTACCTAATGCCACTGACCTGTATAATTAAAAATGGCTAAAACTGCCCTGACCAGTTTGGCCCAGTGTATAGAGCGTCAGCCTTCGGACTCAAGGGTCCCAAGTTTGATTCCGGTCAAGGGCATGTACCTTGGTTGCTGGCACATCCCCAGTGGGGGGTGTGCAGGAGGCAGCTGATCAATGTTTCTCTCTCATCGATGTTTCTAACTCTCTATCCCTCTCCCTTCCTCTCTGTAAAAAGCAAATAAAATATTTTTTTTAAAAAAATGGTTAAAACTGTAAATTTTATGCTATGTGTATTTTACCCCAATTAAAAAAAAAAAAAAACAACTCTGGGGAAAAGGTAACTTTGTTGATGTTTAAAACAAACAAAGAAATCAGTATTCAAAGAAATGACTGTTCATAAGTATGGATAAAAATTAGGATAGAATTGTCCTATCAAGTTCCTGGTTTGTGACTCCCTCATTGATATTTTCAGCCTTGCCACTCTTTCTCAGTCTACATGGCACTTCTCCAACAGGAAATTGACCTCGAATCAGTGCCTGTCACCAGCCTTCCTACAGCTCCTGCTTATCTGCTTCATGTTAAACTGAAAACTGCCCTGCCATTTCTTTTAACCTTTGACTTGGAGGCAATTCTGAGAACTTCTCTCACAGCAATTGTCTGTCCCTCCTGGCTACCATGCTACTAGGCCTCATAATAGACTGCTAGGGTTGAGGAACCTTAAAAGCACTGTGACCTTTCCAACAATGACCTCAGCCCCTCAAAAACCTTCCCAACAAACAACACAGACTTTGTGGTCCTTTAAAGCTGTGCGTCATAATTCTATCCTTCAGGAATTGTTCTTCTAGAAACATCAACTTCAAATGCAGATCTATCAGACTTTGTATTAGAGCACATTTCCCCTTGTGCTTGCTAAAATTGAATGAGGGCAAAAATTAATCACCTTCTTATTAAATTTTATATTCAGTTTTCTAAGGCCATCACTAAATTGAAAGCTGATCCCAGCTGCCTCTTCTACAGCTAAATAACTTTGAACTTCATTCTTTGAACTTCAACATGTAAGGTTAGATTTCTGTTTTATAAAGTCCGTGGTCATATTTTTTTTCTCTTCCATACTTATATTTTCCTTCCGATATAGAGGGCATAACACTCAGATTCAGGTATGGTAATTCTTTTAATTTCTGCATTTTTCTTATAATGTAGGAACGTGCTAATTTTTTGTTAGACAGATTCTATTACAGAGTTACATGCAGGGTGGGGTAAAAGTAGATTTATAGTTGTATGGAAAATAATACAATAATTAATGAGTAATAATAAAAGAATAAACTGTTTCACATCCTCACAACTGTAAACCTACTTTTGCCCCACCCTGTATAGCTTAAGATTCATTGTATGGCTAAAATGGCTATTGCTACACTTACTGTCCATATTTACACTTGCCAGTCATTTTTCATATTTATGTTAATTATATTCAGCCTGCTATTCCATATTTAACCATTAGCAATCATCTTTTTCCAGATGATGCCAAGTGATTTTTAAATGTAACACTGATTTGAAAGGAGAAGATGGTATGCATGACATTTTTTGATCCCACATACATGTCAAGATAGCTTACATTTTTTTAAAAAGAAAGCTTGCTTATTTTAATATCTTGATTACTGGTAACTTTTAAATATAACCTATTGCCAGTGATTATCCAAATGGTGGACACTCTCAACATATGATTCCCTGTATATTGAGGAGGAAACTGGTCTTGCAGAACTTGTTATCTAGATGCAGAGGCCATGGAACTGTGAACAATGCACTGCCCTGGGGGCGGGGGGGGGGGTTGTCATGCTGGTGCCAGGACCATTGGATGTGGCCTGACACCTGGGGGCCTTCCTGCAGGGCCACGAAGGGGGCAGGGGGCGTATCTGGAAGACACAGACCCCAGCCGGATAGATACAGACAGGCTCTCTGCGTGTTTCTTCACTCTGGTTTGGAAATGATTCCCGGAGTCCACTAGTGTTAATAAACGGGGTCCCTCCCTTTCTCTAGGAAGCGTGCTTGGTATTTCTCTGGTCTTCTGTAACAATATCAGCTTGCTACTCTGTTTTTAAAATCAGGTTACTAAGTAGAGCAGAGGTCCTCAACCTTCCTAATGCCATGACCCTTTAATACAGTTCCTCGTGTTGTGGTGACCCCCACCCATAAAATTATTTTCGTTGCTACTTCATAACTGTAATTTTGCTACTGTTATGAATCGTAATGTAAATATCTGATATGCTATATGTGTTTTCCGATGGTCACAACCCACAGGTTGAGAACTGCTGAAGTAGAGGCATTTTGAGTAGGTATCATTTGTCAATTGTATATCTCACACAATAGTACAACATCTATTTTATTAGACCCCTTTATTTCCCTTAAGAGGCAAAAGCTAGGTGAAATGCCCCCTGTCGTTCTATCAGACTGTAGAGCCAGCCCTGTGCAGCCCAGCAAAAAAGAGGGCAGAGGCACGGTGATTGTCAAAATTGTGATGACTCTGATAGTAGCCAAGTTCAGAGGTGAGTGTTTTACAGCAGGTAGACTCTGTACAACCTGCAGCTTGTGTGTTATCTCTGACCTGGTCTGGCCTCCAAACATCCCCAGTTAGGAACAGCGAACACTCAGTGTCAAGTGGAACCTGCAAGATTGCTGAGCAATGATGAATATAAGGAAAGGAGAGGGCAGGGCGCCCCATCCCACAGCAAAACTGCCCTGCCCCCCAGGGTGATGACATGTGGACTGTCACAAGACTCGGTAATACTGTTATAATTGGGATGCACGGGGAATAGATGCCAGCTGCAGAAACAGTGTGTGTGCTTAAACAAGGAGTGTGTTGCAAGCCGCTGCCAACCTGTGCCTGCTGCCAACTCCACTCAGCTACAAATAGAAGTGACGATGCACAGTGGGCCTCAGCGCTCATCGTAGCCTTCACCGGCCACTGCCTCAGGACCAAGCCAGATCTAGAATTCCAGCGTGGTCCTGGCAGGCTTCACATTAGTTACACATCACAGAGCAGTACTTCTCAAAGGATGTCCACAGATCACCTGCATTGGTATCAACAGAAAAGCTTGTTTAAAAACGTAGCTTCACCCACCCAGACCTACTGAATCAGAATCTCTGAGGCGAGGGCCCAAGAAACTGCATGGTTAAAGCTGCCTGGTGTTTCTTAGGAACACTTTGGTTTGAGGGCCAAGGTCAAGTAAGCCAAATAAGAGATACCGAAAGCATAAGTCAGGAAAGCACAGAAAGCAGGAGCAAATAATCATCTTGCATTCTTAGTATGCTTTTCAAATTAACAAGTGCTTTTATAGTAACTTCATTTCTCCATAAGTGTGTTTTACAGCAAAGATAATACCTGGGGGATCTGAGTGGCCCACGATTAGAAATATAGTTTAAAAATGTTTTAAGGGATCAGAAATACAGCAAAGGTACTTTAGTAAGTCTAGAGCTCTTTCATTCTCCTGTTCTGATTCACTGTAATAATAATTATGATGACATGACTAATGATAAAAAGGAAGAAAGGATAGCAGCCCTTCCTTTGGGCCAGGCATTGTGCTGAGATCTTGTGTTCATTACCACATTTAATTTCCAGAACAACCCAGGAGATATTATGCTTCCAGTTTTACAGTTGAGGAGATTAAGGTTCAGGAAAATTAGATTGGATGGCCTGAGATCATGGAGCAAGTAATTATGGTGCCGAGATTCGGAAGTTCTGCCTGACTTTAGGCCTGTGCTCCAACCACTCTGGCCTACAGCCTCCCTGGTCTGACTCACTCCAGCTATAAAGTTGCTCCATTGTTCCAAGGTTAAACCTGGTTTCACTTTCTCACAATAACCAGTGTAGTCAGATCTACGCTGACGAAGTGAGTGGACTTCTCAATAACTCCCTCAGCACCATTTCTGAGATGTTCATTCATTAGCAGTGTATTGACTTCCCATGCTGTGCCATAGATTGTGCTTGGTGATGGGAATACAGTGATGCTTAAAATGAGGTTGGAGCTCTCATGGAATTTACAACACGGTGTAAATTGAGGGCTATCCCAATTCACACTAGGCTCTACTTCCCTTGACCGGAAACAAATGGAACCCTATCTTCTCAAATTGTCTCCCCTTCAAGTTGCTGTGTTCTGGGGCGGGGGAGGTGGAGAGGTGAGTAACAATGTGAAAGCATTCTTACTCACTGTAATGGATAGATTTCCAGAGGGCATTCCAAGGAAAGGCAAAGTCTTATTCCCAAAGAATGAATACTTGATAGGTGCAATTTCAGGAACAAAGGCAGGCAGACAAGGGAGATATTTAGGATCAGCCAGCACAATTTGCCTTTTCACATCAGCAGGCTTAGAAACCACATTTATTGCTTCTCACGATTCACAGCATTTGTGAAGCAAGGTTGGTTGCTGGTCCTTATTTCCCCTCATCTCACCACACATAGTGAATGTCTACTGCACCTGTGCTCAAGGTAGCCTCGTCTCTGTTACTCTCCACATTTACCTCCCATTTCATTGGGAATGAAAACTGCCTGCTCCCTGGAGTAACATCTGAGGCGCTCTGTGAGTACTGACATGCCGCCGAATGGCCACAGATGGCCACCCAGGGACAACCATACGACTGCGTAGACTACTGCAGAGAGCAATATGTGCTGGGAGGTATAGCCAAGGTCCACATCCACAGGCTCGCACTGGAGTCACATACTTGTGCTGCTGCCAGAAGCTTCCTGAGGAGGGAGGAGATTAAGCAGGTGTCCGTTTCAAAAAGTCCCTCCCCTTCTGTGACAAAGAGATTAAGACCTGGGTCTATGTAGAAACAGCTCTCTGAATCTCTGGCAATTCATTTAGAACACAGCATTGCAGCAAAATCCTCCCTCCTCCTCTCCATGATGTTCTGCCTACTAGCATTTTTATATCCTTTGCACTTAATAGGTTAACAGAACTCTCCTCCCTTGTAATGCCTTCAGAAATGCAACGCTATCTATAACAAAATTCTGCCAAATTCCAGCCAGCACTCTTAGTAATCGTTCCCTAATAGATTATGCTGGAGCATTGATCACAAGCTTCATGCCCTGTAAACCTAGCCCCTGCCTATGAAATCACAGCTCACTCTTATTCTCAGGACAAGAAGGCAGACCTTGAACAGATTATGGCATAATTTTAAATATATTTGTTTGTGTGGTCAAAAGACATATTTTTAAATATTTTTATAAAATTAATCACTGGATACCTTATCACAAGCCTAAGTATTACTTTGGCATGTCTTTCCAATATTGTAGACACTATCAATAAATTCTTTTATCTGCCTTATCATTTCTCATGCTGATCACTCAAGCAGTTAATGGCGCCAAGCTATCTTTACTGTAACATTTCATTCTCTTTAGCTTTTTCTTTCATTTTTTAAAGATCTATTTATAGCTAGTTTACTGCCTACCTGGTAGTGTTCCCTAACTCATATTTTTTTATTTTGTTTAGATTAGTTCAATGAAATACATTGTGATCTTTTATTCATCAGCTTACCTGTATTATCTCCTATAAAATTATTTAAAATATTAAGAAAAACTGGAAAGCCGGGGAGGGTTGGGGGGCAGGAGGTAGGGGGGTAAGAGATCAACCAAAGGACCTGTATGCATACATATAAGCATAATCAATGGACATAAGACACTGGGGGATAGGGGAGGTTAGGGGACTGTCTAGGGCGGGGGGGAAAAAGATGGACACATATGTAATACCCTTTGTAATACTTTAAGCAATAAAATAAAAGAAAAAAAAAGAAAAACTAAAAATTATGTATCTAATAATAAGATATTTTAAAAGAGCACTGTTATTTTTAACTAGTTTACTGTTAAGATCTCTTCTCTTGAATATTCATTATATATATATATATATATATATATATATATATATCCTATCTAATAATAGACAAACATGGTAATTAACTGTACCTTCTCTATGTCTCACATTGGCTAATTAACCCAACCAAGATGGCGATATGCAAATTAACCCAACCAAGATGGCGGCCAGCAGCCACGCAACTGAAGCAAGCAGGAGGCTTGCTTGCTCCAGTGATGGAGGAAGCCAAGTTTCCCCGCCTTCCGCGGCCCAGCTCTAAGCTCCGAAAGCAACAAAGTTTTAATTATAGAAGCTAAACACACCCCAGATACCTGCTTTCAGCAGGCTGTGGCCTCAGAGCTGGAGCCGGCTCTCAGCTCCAGTGACAGCAACGAAGTTTCAATTATAGAAGGTAAATAAATCCCAGAATAAAAAAGAAAAGAAAAGAAAAAAAGGAGAGGCTGGGAGCTTCAGTCGCCAGCCAGCCTGAAAACGGCCCTCAGCCCCTCACCCAGGCGGGACAGGCACCCCAGTGGGGACCCCCACCCTAAAGGGGGTGTGGCCAGCCTGAAAACAGCCATCAGCCCCTCATCCAGGCTGGCCAGGCACCCCAGTGGGTCACCCACCCTGAAGGGGGTGTGACCAGCTGCTAACAGCCATCAGCCCCTCACCCAGGCTGGCCAGGCACCCAAGCAGGACCCCCCACCCTAATCCAGGACACCCTTCAGGGCAAACCAGCCGGTCCCCACCCATCACCAGGCCTCTATACTGTATAGTAAAAGGGTAATATGAAAACTGACCCTAACAGCAGAAAGACTGGGAATGACTGGTCACTATGACACACACTGACCACCAGGGGGCAGACGCTCAATGAAGGAGCTGCCCTCTGGTGGTCAGTGCGCTCCCACATGGGGGAGCTCTGCTCAGCCACAAACCAGGCTGATGGCTGCCAGCACAGCGGTGGTGGTGGGAGCCTCTCCTACCTCCTCAGCAGCACTGCCAGCACAGCGGTGGGGTTGGGAGCCTCTCCCACCTCCTCAGCAGCGCTAAGGATGTCCGACTGCAGCTTAGGTCTGCTCCCCGCTGGCAAGTGGACATCCCCCGAGGGCTGCCGGGCTGCCGGAGGGATGTCTGATTGCCAGCTTAGGCCCAATCCCCCAGGAAGCAGGCCTAAGCCAGCAGGTGGTCATCCCCCGAGAGTTCCCAGACTGCAAGAGGGCACAGGCCGGGCTGAGTCTCCCCCCCCCCCCCTCCGAGTGCACAAATTTTTGTGCACTGGGCCTCTAGTATGTGTGTGTGTGTGTGTGTGTGTGTGTGTGTGTGTATATATATATATATATATGATTGTTTAAAGGCTATAGGAAACCTGAACATATATTTTTTGATATTTTAAACTACCTGAATAGTCAGATGGATAATGTTGAGCCTCATAATTTTTTTTATGAGGGTTACCAATCACTTAAAATGAGGTGCAATTTTAGGTTCAAATGCAGCTCTGGAATTCTTTACTAACAAGTCCTTCACTCATTAGAGTCACAACTGCTATAGGCATATGCAACAAAACTTATAGGCAAAAAAGCAACATTTTACTTATCCTTTAGAATTTGAGGGCACTTCTTGGATGTCTCATTAATATTGTTAGATTTATCCCAGGGAATGAAATGCAAAATGATGACACACATAATTTGCTTTTCAAGTAATGATGTGAATCACAAAAGATTCCCATGTTAATTGGAGTATGCTTATTCAGCACTTTATGTGCCAGTGCAGCCTTCTCTGAGTTCATTACATTGTTGCATAGATTTTGAAACATTATTAATATTACACAAGTCAACCCTTGTGCAACAGTGAAGAGAACTGTATAAAAAAACCATGCCAAAATGAGATTGCTCCATTGGGCATGGTATACCTATTAGGTCATGTCAATTAAGTCATTTCTGACACAGAGGTATTTGTTTGAACTAAAATAGGTGTTATTTTAAGTTGGCACTGTGAATTCTGAACTTGAATCTTATAGTGAGCAATTTAGTATGATAGCTGAAAGGATAGAAACATTTTTATCCATCACAAAAGAATCTGTGTCTGGTACTATGGGGCATATATTCTTAAGAAGTTCCAGGTGTTTTAAGGGAACACTATTTCAAGCTAAAATATTTATCTTAAGCCATCACTTCTAGGTCAGGTTTTATTTTCAATGCATATGTCCTCTTTCATTGAGAAAATAATATTAGAGCAGCAACATAAACTATTCATGTTTTTGAATGGGAAGGATCAGTAGAAGTATAACATGACCACCATGTTATTATAGTTTATTTACTTTTCTCTTCTTACTTTTTAAAATTCTAGTGATGTGAATATTAGAATTTGAAATTTAAAAATGAAGAAATGAATCCAGAGCAATAAGCTAATGGGTAACTACTATTTCAATAAAAATAAAATAAGGGTTCTGACACCCAATTAGTAGTGCCTAGTGAAAAGGAAAATATCATCCATAACACATTCAAAATTTGTGGTTTTTATGAAAAAAAAAGTAGCAACAATAACATCTCATTTTTTTTATGCCATTCTGTATTTGGTAGCACTAAGAACATGTCAATTTGAAGAAAAATATATTAACCTTAACTTAAAGCAAAAAATGTCACCAAGCACCAAGAGTTCAATATAAAATACTACATCCTGTTAATTTTTTCCTTTAAATAAAGTATATTTAGGGAAACTTTAAAGAGTCTGTTTCAAATAATGACATGTCTTATACACACAATGATTTTAGGTACAATTTGAAGTCCTATTTTAATCTATATAATGTTAAACTAGTTTTTGGAATTTGCAATTTTATCTATAAAATACCTATTATGTATTTCAGCGACACATATTTCACATAGGTTTGTGATTTAAATACAAAAGGAGAGAACGGGGGCAGGGGAGATAGCTGTAAGTAAAATTTTATCATAAAGTTCTCCCCTCAAATAGCTAGTTAGACAAATCCACAGAGTAGGTTAGAAATAATCAGTCTCCAGTGCTTCCCACCCTTTGCTTTACCCTTTCTGGCAAACACCAATTATTATAACAACAGAGCCTTCTGGCACTCTAACCTTGGTTCTTGAACCTTTCCTGACTTTGCCTTCTGCTCTGTTTATAAATCTGCTTGAGGTCGCTTGTATCATCTTTACCACTTATTAGACTTATACCCCATAAAAGCTGCTTAACTTCGCCCTTTGTCGGCTTCCTCATTTGTAAAACAGGAATAACAGTAGGACCAACTCATGGGGCAATTGTGATTACGATACAGTGACAGGGATAGGTAAATGTTTGATCAATGTCAGCTACTATTATTTCTATCAAAATGATGACAGACTCTATAATTCCCATATAAATTTTAAAATAAACAAAATGTATACTAAATATGTCCAACTATTCTACTTTTTGTCTTTTCTCCCAGTTCAATGTCTTATCCTCCATGCCCCCCCCGCCCCCCCCCCCCCCCCCCCCGCCTGTGGGCTTGGCACTCTGCAAGGAACTCTATTACCCAATTGGGGACTCAGGCTGGGAAATGTGGGGGAACAGATGGAACATTGGGTAAGCATCAAAACATTTGCCACAGTCTGCCTTTCTGAGCACCAAACATTCCTTTCTTTGCTCCCTTCTTTCTACACATGGATCCCATTCCAGCCCTCCTCACAGGGAAAGCCGGAAGGCCCAGCGTCTTGGCATCCTCATCAAAGTCCATTATCTGTGAGCGATTTCTAGTCATCTCTAAATCATTTTCAAATGTGAATCCATCTGTCCTACTGCCACTCGGTGCTCACTTCCTACTGGAAATAGGATGGTTGAGAGACACACAGAACCCACTGGTCTGTAGCAATTCTGAAATCCTCCTATGCAAATATTATGAGGTCTTTGAGTCAAGAGTATGAGGATAATTTCTAATTAGGTCCTAATCCTCTAACAGCGGTTCTCAACCTTCTGGCCCTTTAAATACAGTTCCTCATGTTGTGACCCAACCATAAAATTATTTTCGTTGCTACTTCATAACTGTAATGTTGCTACTGTTATGAATCATAATGTAAATATCTGATATGCAGGATGGTCTTAGGAGACCCCTGTGAAAGGGTCGTTCGACTGCCAAAGGGATCGCGACCCACAGGTTGAGAACCACTGCAAGATTTTTTTTTCCTTTCCAGTACCCTTTTTGGCTTCAACTGAAGTCATCATTAGAATAAGCCCCATGGAGCTGCACAGATTCTCAGTCACCAGCACAAGAATGGAGTCCCAAGACTTGTTTTATTTATTAACTAGAGGTCTGGTGCACAAAAATTTGTGCACTCAGAGGGGAATCCCTCAGCCAGGCCTGTGCCCTCTCACAGTCTCGGACCCCTCGGGGGATGACCACCTGCTGCCTTAGGCCTGCTCCCCGAGGGATTGGGCAATCAGACACCGCTCTGGCAGCCCGGCAGCCCTCGGGGGATGTCCACTTGCCAGTGGGGAGCAGACCTAAGCTGCAGTCGGACATCCTTAGCGCTGCTGAGGAGGCAGGAGAGGCTCCCGCCACCACCGCTGTGCTGGCAGCCATCAGCCTGGCTTGTGGCTGAGCAGAACTCCCCCATGTGAGAGCGCACTGACCACCAGAGGGCAGCTCCTGCATTGAGCATCTGCCCCCTGGTGGTCAGTGTGTGTCATAGTGACCAGTCATTCCCAGTCTTTCTGCTGTTAGGGTCAGTTTTCATATTACCCTTTTACTATACAGTATAGAGGCCTGGCGCTTGGGTGGGGGCCGGCTGGGTTGCCCTGAACGGTGTCCCGGATCAGCGTGGGGGTCCCGCTTGGGTGCCTGGCCAGCCTGGATGAGGGGCTGATGGCTATTTGCAGGTAGTCACACCCCCTTCAGGGTGGGGGTCCCCACTGGGGTGCCTGGCCAGTCTGGATGAGGGGCTGAGAGCCATTTTCAGGCTGGTTGGTGACTGAAGCTCTCAGTCTCTCCTTTTTTTCTTTTTTCTTTTTTTATTCTGAGATGTATTTACCTTCTATAATTGAAACTTCATTGTTGTCACTGGAGCTGAGAGCCGGCTCCAGCTCTGAGACCACGGCCTGCTGAAAGCAGGTATCTGGGGTTTGTTTAGCTTCTATAATTAAAACTTTGTTGCTTTCGGAGCTTAGAGCCGGGCCGCGGCAGGCGGGGAACCCTGGCTTCCTCCATCACTGGAGCAAGCAAGCCTCCTGCTCACTTTAGCTGCGTGGCTGCCGGCCGCCATCTTGGTTGGTGGTTAATTTGCATATCACCCTGATTAGCCAATGGGAAGCGTAGCGAAGGTATGGTCAATTACCCTTTTTATCTTTTATTAGATAGGATTATTTTAGTGTGGTTTTCTTTTCTATGTTCTTTTTTTTTTCTTTAATGATTAAAGTATTACATATGTGTCCTTATCCCTCCATTACCCCGCAACCCCCTCCCCCCCACTCATGCCCTCACCCCCTGTTGTCTGTGTCCATTGGTTAGGCTTATATGCATGCATACAGGTCCTTTGGTTGATCTCTCCCCTACCAAGACTTGTTTTAAATCCTGAGTTATCATAGGCCTTTAGCCTAGGTTGCCCAACTCTCAGCAATCCAGTTTTATCTAAAATAATACTGAAGGGGGTCTTTGATAAAATGACCTGTGGTCTCATATGTACTTTGGTTTGTTGTTGTTTTTGTTTCTGTTTTTGCCTTCTCAGCACCACCTCCATCATCCCCTGCAACACACACACATGTGTGCGCGCATGCGCACACACTCACACACACACACACACACACACACACACACACACACACCATACACACAAGCATTCTATATTTTTCTTTTCATTTAAGGGCACTCCTTGAGACTGCAGCCTTTCTTGTAGAAAGCTAAATCTCTAACCTGCTTTTCTGCATGAGCCATTTTGTCCAACTGAGTGGATTTTCTGGGTACCATACACTTAGTCTGATTTTCTCCCAGAGGCAATTTAATCAATTGAAAGATTTTACTGGGTATTTCCCACTGCAAGATAACTACAGAGGACGTTCCTCATGTTTTAGGAGATTGCATATCCACAAGATAATAGAAACCTTGATCCCTGAGTGATCACCTGGGGAAAGCTGCCTGTAGATCAGCAATAACTACATCCAATAGTTCCATAAGAAAGAATTAATTGGTATTGTTTATAGCCATTGACCTTTAGGGTTTTATTTCTTTTTTCTTTTTTTAATATATTTTACTGATTTTTCAAAGAGAGGAAGGGAGAGGGACAGAGAGTTAGAAACATCAATGAGTGAGAAACATTGAACAGCTGCCTCCTGCACACACCCCACTGGGGATGTGCCCGCAACCAAGGTACATGCCCTTGACCAGAATCGAACCTGGGACCCTTCAGTCCACAGGCCGACGCTCTATCCACTGAGCCAAACCAGTTAGGGCTAGGGTTTTATTTCTTACTACACTTAGAAATTCCCTACTTTATATAATCAATTGCTCAGGAATATTGTAAAAACATTATATTTTATTTATATAATGGGTGGAATTGTTGCTCAATGGACAGTAATTGCAATAGTATTTTTGCAGAGTACATGTAATGTATTAAATAATAAACAAAATTACAATCATATCTGGGCTTGCCAAGAAATACAATTTATTTGCTGATCATCTAGTTTTCTGATGATCAAATTAAAAATTGAATCATAATAGACATTCCTAAAATAAATGCAAAGCTTTATAGTATACAACATATGAATTTAGTAGCTAAAATGAGCCTAAACTATATATATATGAAACAAAAATGTCACATAAAAAAAATATTAATGTATGCTTTCCAAGTTTCATTGAGCAGCATGCACTGATTAAGCATAGTGATTTTTAAAAAGTATCAATGATTGCCTGGCCTGTGTGGTTCAGTGGTTGAGCATCAACCTATGAACCAGAAGGTCATCGTTTGATTCCTGGTCAAGGCACATGCCTGGGTTGCAGTTTGATCCCTGGTGGGGATGGAGGGTGCAGGAGGCAACAGATCAATAATTCTCTCTCATCATTGATGTTTCCATCCTTCTTTCCCCCTCCCTTCCTGTCTGAAATCAATAAAAAATATATTTTTAAAAATTGCCATTATACTCCATTTTTTAGTCTTTGAATCATTGATGACATGGCTATAAAGCATTTTATGTGTGTTACCCAAACTTTGTGTCTAAAATAGACAGTTTATTACTGGATATGAAGTCAAAAGGAAGAAATTCAAATTAACTTTTGAATGTAAAATGTAACTCTCCACATTGATATCTTTAAAGTTTAATACTAGAGCACTAATAGCAAATGTTGCGTTCCCTTTAATTATTCCCTCTTTAACATATTAGATTTCTCTGTGCCATTTGATCTTTGGGCTTGTTTTAATACTTAAACATTTTTCTCTATGATAGAGTAGTTTTAACAAAACCCTGAAAAGGAAAGATGAAGATGGATTTCCAGTATTGGCTCTGTTTCTTTACCTTTTAAGTCATTGGTTGAATTGGGGGACTAGTGGCTGCATGAATATTGTAGGTAGAAATAGGTTTGGACAGCCCAAGTGTGTATTAGTCTCTTCCTAAAGATGAAGTATACACTGCTCTGATTGGGTTAAAATATTAGAACAAAGATAATCTACCCTAGTGAAGATCAAGGAAACGCAAGTAAAAAACTATACATCATTATTTTTTTACACCTCTCAGAATGGCAAAATTTCTACAAAGTGCTCACTTTTAGGGTTGAAATGGATGTAGGGAATGGGCACTAGACTGTCTGGTGTTAGCTAAGATCACTAGTCCCCCTTTTAAAGTCCTTTCATCACAGAACAGAAGCCAGGAGTTGCCTTTTCCAAATCCCCTTCATTGCATTCCAGGTCATGCTAATGAGACACACTTGTGCCAGGTTAAGGCAGACAAAGGGAGGGAAGAACCATCATTCTTCAGAGGTTATTGCAGCCAGATGAGTGTGCAGATGTGAGATCTGGACAAGTTCTAGAGACCCACCCATTTTCCTTCTGCTGACTGAGGTAATTGGTCAGAGCTTCCCAGAATTTCTTGTAGATTTTAGCAATTTACTGGCAAGTTCTGAAGAACCATCCAAATTATTGGTGCAGCCAGAAATCATTGCAGGCAGCTAGCTGGATCTGCTTCCTTAGCTCTTCCAGTGGTGTAGAAGCTGCTAATGTTAAGTGCTTAAACCTCTAGTACATGGAATACATAGAGTGGCTTCTGTTTTCCTGACAAAACCCTGACTGACAAAGGCCTCCTCAAAATGTTTGGTGACAGGGTAGGTTGTTATAACACTCTTTAGAATACCATGGTACAAGAATACTAATATGACCTTTAATGACCCATGCCCTGATATATCCCTTCACACTTAGGGTGGGTGAGACCTGTAACTTGTTTCTAACCAATAGACTATGGCAAAAATTATGGGATGTTATTCTAATTATTATCTAAATATATAAAAGCCAAGCAACCAGAACAACCGGAACAACTGGTCGCTATGATGCGAACTGCAGCCGGCCAACCTCCCGCAGCCAGCCTGGCCCCAAATTGGTCTCCAACCCTGATCAGGGGTTGGGCCAGCTGGCCAACCTCCCAGGTCCCCTCCCCCTGGCTGGCCCCACCCTTGCATGAATTCATGCACTGGGCCTCTAGTACTGCATAAAAGGCAAAGGTGAAAGGAGTTGAAGGCATAATCAGTCAATTTTAAGTTAATTTTCAAAAAATTATCTTGGGTGGGCCTGATCTAATCAGATGAGTCCTTTAAGAGAAGATCTAGAGGTCAGAGTCAGAAGAACTAGTCTCTCTCCTTACAGTCTTGCAAAAGCCAGCCAATATGAGCTCTACAGATGCAAGGAAATGAATTCTGCCAACAACTAAGTGAGGTAGGGAGAAGCCCCGAGCCTCAGATGAGACCTCAGCCCCATCTGGCACCTTGACTGCAGCCTTGTAAGACCCTGAGCAAAGGATCTACCTAAACCAGGTTTGTACTCTTGGCCTATGAAAGCTGAGAAAAAATAAACATGTATTTTTTACAGCATGAAATGTGTGGTAATTTGTTATACAATATTCAAAAATTAATGTAAAGTCATTTGAGAAGTCCTATTAAAACTTTAAATGTATCTGGTTTTTTTTTTTTCAAGCCTACAACCGAGGTACATGCCCTTGACCGGAATTGAACTTGATATCCTTTAATCTTGGGTGGACACTCTATTCACTGAGCCAAACTGGCTAGGGCAAAGTATATCTGTTTTTGACCTAGCAATTCTAATGCTTGAAATTTTTAGGATTTATCATTTATAAATATTAGCAAAAGAGTATCAGATTGTATGTATAACTACACCCACTAAACTGTTGTTGTAAATAGCAAAAAAAGTTAAGGTATGTTAATATCTACTATAGGAGATTATCTGCTAATAAGAATGAGATGATTAAAAAAAAGAATGAGATGATTGACATGTACAAATACTTCATATATACAGAAACTTAAATGCATATTGCTAAACAATAATTTTAATGTTGTTCTCTTTTATTATACCAGTTTATGAAAAATTTTGTATCTGTATATTTGTATTTTTATACATGCATAGAAAACTATCTAGAAGTATACCTTTGAATATCTGGGAAAAAAACCATTAAAAAGTTTTATTGATATTGTACTTGAAATGCTGATAATAAAATTAAGCTAGCTATGATCAAAATAGGTTTACTTATTAGGTGGAGGGATTTTTTTTAATAATCCTTGAACAATACTAAAGATCTTAAGATTTTAAAGTAGAGAATATACAACCTGTTCAATTCGACACATAAAACATTCAGTTATACCACATTTTTCTTAAAATCTCTCAAATACATTTTCAAAGAAAGGGCGATATATTGTTAAATGAAAAAGCTTCCCATGGGTACTATCTCAGTGAGGAATCAGATCCTATGTTTGGTTGGGAATCTACATTAGCTAAATCTGTATATATCACAAGGAAAGAGGCTCATTTGAGATATCTTGGGCCTGGGCAGTGTGAAATTTTAATAAGAAAAGAAGAAAAAAAATGAGAACAGCATTCAAAAAAATGAGCCTGTGGACCAGTGAAATGAGTTCCGCCTTCAAATTCTATCAATTTTTTACTTTAATAAAAACGCTTTCCCAGAAAGAAACAGCATTTGTAAACAGATGATCTAAAATTTTAATTTCCATTTTAGGCCCATGAATGATGTGTTCACTCTGAAAGCAAATCTGAGGAAATAAGCCATTCAAATAAGGGAACTCATGGGCAAGTCATGTCAATAAATACTCACACCCCTTGCAGTGCTTTCTCAAAAGTCTCGTTACAATCTTCTATACCCATGAGTTTCAGACAAGGGCATCTGCATCTTTGTATGTCCATTTTTCCTGATGAAAATCTTAGACATAGTTACCTCTCAAAAGCATTACTGCTATTTGATTGGATTATTTGCATTTTTAATTGGTGACATCTTGAATTTTAAACAGTATTAAACACATCATTTACTGGTTATTTTTACTGACTTGTTATAGTGCCCTAGCACTTGATTTATTGGCATTATACTACTTCTATGTGAAAACTTCTCAATGTACATTCTGGAGCCATCTGCATTAGGACACCTGGCAGGAGATTGCTCACAAGGCAGATTTCTGTGACCCCATCACACTTGCAAAATCATAACTGCTGGGAGGTGGGGCCTCGGAATCTGTATTTTGAAAAAAGATACCCCAGGAACACTTAAATCTCAGAATCTCTACATTTGCAATGAGTAGATTTGCAAAGGAATCTTTAGTTAAAAGGAAATAAGGCAGAAAAAAGAGTAGGAAAGTGGTTGGAAGCAATCAAGGTGTCCAGTAGGTGAATGGATGCAGAAATTATGGTATATCCAGACAATGGAATGTTTGTATGTGCTGAAAAGAAATGAGCTATGAAGCCCTGAAAAGATGAGGGGGAAAACTTAAATATGTATTACCAAGTGAAAGAAGCCAACCTGAGAAGGCTACATACTGTATAATGGCAACTATCAGACATCCTGGAAAAGGCAATACTATGGACACAATAAAAAGATCAGTGATTGCCAGGAGTTACCTGGGCGGGGGGGGGGGGGTGAATGGGAGGAACACAGAGGATTTTTAGGACAGTAAAAGTATTCTGAATGATACTACAGCGATGGATGCATATCATTACACATTTGTCCTATAGAATGTACAACACCAAGGTGAACCCTAATGTAAACTGTGGACTTTGGGTGATAATAATGTCAATGTAGGTTCATTGATTATCACAAATGTGCAGCTCCGCTGAGAATGCCCACGGTGAAGGAGGTTGTGCATGTGTGGGGCTGGGGAAATATGGGGACTCTATACTTTCTGCATGGTCTTTCTGCGAACATAAAATTGCTTTGCAAAATAAAGTCTATCTCTAAATAAAGGCAACAGGGACTGAATGTGGAAATAGCAAAAGAGTAATACCCCTAAATCCTCTTTAAATCATTTTCTTAAACTCTTAAAATAATGCATTTGAGTCATTTAAACATGGGACTTTCCAGTTTTCTATTATCATGGCTTAATCAGTTCTTTCCCAGTTTAGACTCAATTCCTGTTTTTGTGTTTTTTTTTTCAAATCAACAGAAAACCAGATCAGGAGGACCCTAAATCGGTGATTAGAACATTAGTTTCACTTAGAAGAAATTTTATTTTTTCTTCTCAAGACTTGAAGTTTGAGTGCACTAAAACAGACTCAAACTTCACCTAAATCAGTCTGACAATATTGTGTAAAACTTATTTGCCCATTCTCATTCAAATTTACTCACCACAGGTTCCCCATCCCTTAACTTCCTTTTATTCTGAACCATCATGGTGCTTATGTTAGCTAAAACATAATTAAGTCCTAATAATTCAGACCCTTTGGGGGTAAGAGTTCCTGGGAAATGATACTTTGCACCCTGAGACAAAGGAGAATCTCGGACTGTTATCAAGGACTGAGTTCACCCATCGTCTGTTACCACGGAAATCGAATAGGTTCACTAAGAGTTGCCACACATGTTTGTTATGTAGGTTGTGTTCAGCATAGCAACCTTTGGTAGTTTCATTCATTTGATAAGTGGAATGTATTTGGTATGTTCTAATGAGTCTCAGACATTCTAGCATGATGAGCTGAGAGATTCTTATCAGGTAGAAAATACCTTGGGGATGTTTTTGAAAAGCAGAGGACCTTTATAAACCTAACCATATTTAAGAAGAAATTGTTATAAAATATTTGTAGATATTGTAGATTACAGCTATATTATAAAACAATTTTGCTACTCATTTCATTACTATTTTTCAGTTCCAGAATTAAGCTTTTATAGTCTTTGTCATTTTGTACTAAGACGTGAGGAAGTAGAAGAAACTCCAAAGACAGTACTAACTCTATTTTTAACTTTCCAGTGACTTTTTCTTGCAAAGCCAATTACTTACAACCTCAATTTTTTTTTTAGTTCCCACTTATTGCAAAGAACATAATTATTCAGGTTGACCTGATCACACAATTCTTTAACTTCATTGAAAGAAAGCCTTATCAATAAAAGTTTTAGATTTAATTATAGTATATTTTATGTTTTTCTTCTTTGCAGAGAACAGGTGAAAATATGTGTAATTTTTTAAAAATTAGGGTTAAATATAAACTTCCTTTCATTCTCTTTCTCAGTTTGTAGATGGAAAGCCACTTTATTGAAATTCCCCCACTACCCTCACTCCACACTTCTCTACTTTGCAGAAACCCTACCCTTCCCAAAAAAATGTTTTCCTACAAATCTGTCTGGGTTTTCCCCTACCCCTTGTGCTCTCACCATTCCTTGAACACCATTGAATTGTTTACTTTTCTTATAGCACTTTTCACATTCTACCTCATACTAATGCTATTGCCACATTTGCTTATTCTTTATTAAAAAGGCCTTCCTTGTATGCCCTAACTGGTTTGGCCCAGTGGATAGAGCATCTGCCTGTGGACTCAAGGGTCCTGGGTTCGATTCCAGTCAAGGGCTTGTACCTTGGTTGCGGGCACATTCCCAGTACTGGGTGTGCAGGAGGCAGCTGATGTTTCTCTCTCATCGATGTTTCTAATTCTCTATCCCTCTCCCTTCCTCTCTGTAAAAAAACACCAATAAAATATATATATATATATATATATATATATATATATATATATATTTTTTTTTTTTTAAAGGCCTTCCTTGTAAAGCTGGTCTCAGTGTCAGGCAACTCTGCCTCCTCTGCCCAGTGCTTTAGGCATATCAAGCACGCATTAAATATGTATCTAACTGACCTGGTTTTTAGGTTTGGGGGAGGGCATGGGAGCAATTTAAATCCGGTAATTATCTTGAACTATTTCAAATTCTTAGTCATATGCATCAAAATTATTTTTTGAGTTTCATTTCCTTGTTGACCAGGGCTTGATACTTTCACAATACTTCTCACTGGGGGAGCCCATTCTTCTCTGATGACCTCAGCTACTATTTATGAACCAAATGCTTCCAAAGTATTATTTCTGGCCCTTCAAGACTGCTAGCGACTACCTATTGAGTTAATACATCAAAGAAAAGTTAATTTGCTTTTATATTTTATCTTTAAAAGAACTGTTAATGATATTTTTAAGCACATATATACTGCATTAGAACATTTCATTGGGGTTTTTTTTTTTTTTGGTTTTTTTTCTGGGAAAAGTTGTAGTCTCTCTAAAAGAAACAAGTTGATTAACAGATAACAGGCCTAAAGTAGAATTCAGAAACCTGGAATTTAGTCCAGTCTGTTACAGTTTTTTGTTTTTTGGGTTTTTTTTATGAGACCCTGCACGAGTCATTTAATTGTCTGTGTACCTCATCTTCAAAGTAGGAATAATTGTCTTTATTGCCTGCCTCACAGCACTGACAGCTCAAATGAGCTCAAGTATGTGGCAGGCAGCACATGAGAAAGGACACAGAGGTGAGCAAAGACTAGGCGAGTGGCTAAGGGCACAGGCTCTGGAGTCAGACTTCCTGGGTGTTTGAGTTGTGATCTTGCCCTTGTTCCCTCTGTGTGCCTGTCTCTGAAGCCATCTGTAAAATGGGAGGATAACAGTAACTGTCTATAGAGTTCATGGGAGGAGTAAGTGAGAAAGTCATTGACATGCACTTAGCACTATGTCTATTATTAAACTAATGGTGCGGTTTCAATCTGAGTTGGCTAATATCTTTTAATTACCCAAAGAACTTTCATCTACATTCATGGCCCAAGCAAATGAGTAGTATATAAATTTCCTGGAAGGACCTAAATGAATGAACAGTTTTATAAAAGAGAGTGTGTCTGTGTGTATTTAACTATTACATCACACACCCAAAATCTTTTAAATATTGGCAAGGGTAGAAATGGTACAACTACCCTTCATACTCAAACTAAATACCTGACATTCAAAAACAAATATGATTTTAGCCCAGGAGTAAAACTTGACTTTCAACCTATACTATGTTTCAATTTATGAAGCACTATCCTCTAGACCTCAATCCACTGACTTCAAAGAGGATTTAACTTTCTTATCATATGTTAATTGCTCAGCTCCTATGTACATCCACTGAGCAAGAATGGCCTATATGTATACTACAATGCTCTACACATTTTGCTTAGCAAACTCGAGACAAAAAAAAAAAAATCTTCTGGTAGCCTATTTTGACAATTCTTATAATTTGCGGTGATGTTTTCATTACAGTGTGTCACACAGGAAGCCACTAAAGGATTAGACATAGACCAACCCATCCACATTGCTTCCAGCCAGTAATCATTTTGCTGCCCGCCAGTGACCCAAACTTTTTTGATGCCAACTCTTGCATTTACTGGAGAGTGTGGCCCCTAAACTTGTTAAGAAATGGATGTGCCACGTAGGCAAAAATGCCATTATCTGTGTTTTATCAGGCTCCATGTTTTGATCTTCCAGAAATATCTGAACCCACAACAAGATGAATATCAAGTACTACAAAACTATGCCAGTGGGATTTTGAAAACCACAGAGAAACTCTATAGGAAATATTAGGAGAGAAAAGGGCAAGAAACAAGTGACCTGGGAAAAACATATAGATAGCATAAAATTGGATCCAAGCTATACACTCCTTATGGTCTTACATGGTAGATTTTGAAAATCCAGAAATCACGTAGACTTTATTCAAACCTAAAAATTTGAAAAAGCCATAACTTTCATTGGAATAATAAAAACCAGGTAATATGTTTGCTGACACAATGGAAAAACCACATTGGAAACTTAATATTTGGCGATTTTTTTTCTATAGCTGCTGAATTACTTTTTGTAGGTATAAAGGAGCCTAATATTCTAAAGAGGAATAAAACCATTTTAAAACTTTGAATCTAACTATGACTTAAAGAAGCTATCTATAATGTTCTCTTTTATTGTAATATTTCATTTCAGGCATTCCATTTGAGGCTACAAAAATTTGACAGGATTTAGATCTCTTCCGATTTCCCTTCTTGATATTTAAAATGGGTCTCCAGATTTTACTCCAACTCCCTTGATATTTTCCCATCATTTGTGTCGCAGGCTTCTCTTCCTTCACATATGCATACATACCTAAGTATCGGGCCCTCTTCTTACTCTGTACTCTCAGAGAAATCTTATTCACTTCCATAGCTTTATCACCTATAAATCAATAATATCAAAATGCTGCTTTCTAGTCCTAGGATCTGTCCAGAACTCCAGATTCACATTTAACTGCTGAACCCACAGTCATCTATAATGACTGCAGCATTATTCATGAATTCAGTTGTCAGTTTGATTAATACAGTATAAAGTTATACTTCCACATATTCATTTTTATATTCTATGTTACTATAAGGCTATACATATATATGTATATATACATCTGCACACATCCATATATACTGTTTTTCTTCTCACAGCTACATCCTGGATCCCACATACAATAGGCTGTTAGAATTGACATTTTCTTCTCATTGCCTCCCACAATATCTTTTGTGTAACTATCATAATATTTCATATGGTAAAATAACTATTTATTTTCCTGCCTGTGTCCCTGATTACAATGAGAATTTTATCAGCAATGAGCATTATTTTTGTTAACCTTACATCTCTACAATCCAGAACAATGTCTAGCACAAAGAGAAAATTCAATGTTGGCAAATGGATGAATCAGTCATACCATTCATAAGACTAACTTTATCTTCACATTTTATTTTATTTTATTTATTTGTTTATTTATTTATTTATTTATTTTGTGAGAGAGGGAGAGGGAGAGATAGAAACAAACATTGATGAAAGAGAAACATCGATTGGCTGCCTACTGGGGATCTAGCCCAAAACCCGGGCATGTGCCCTGACCAGAAATTGAACCAATGACTTCTTGATGCATGGGTCAACACTCAACCACTGAGCCACACTGGCCAGGCTATCTTCACCTTTTTAACAGCTATGATTCTTTAGTTCATATGTTATACAATTATAAGGTTTTTGACCTATACTTCATCCATTGTATAAGACACATTTCACTAAAGCTTGCAGCTCATAGTTACATCATTGGTGAATTGTTTGGAACTATTAGGAGAGTGATGACATATGTTGTCATATGATTTTCAATGTAATGGTTTAGACTAGTGAACAGACAATAATTAATTCCTTTTTACTGTCTCAAAGAAGCATAAATAGAAGGAAGTCTTTGAATCCTTTAATGATTTGAAATCTCTCACCACCTTCTGCATCCAGCCTCCCAATGTAGATGGCACGCATGGTCCCTATTCCACTCCTCAATCCAGCCATGCTTCTAGTCCATACATTTTATGCTACATGTCCTCTTAATTCTCCCTGTAATCCCAGCCTCAGCATTTAAAAACCCACAATAACTATATAATGTATTTTATTATTAATTTATTACTTAGGTAATGTATTTTCAATGCTTAAAGGCATTTTGATGAAATATTAATGAATAACACTGTTGACTGATGGAAATCTTAGAGTATTTCTCAATGTGTTGATTCTTCTGAAAATAATTTCCTCCATTTTAGCCTTTTTTGTTATAAGTTGTAGTTCCCTGGAACTTTTATTCATTCAACATATATTGAGCAATAGCTATATGTCAAGCATTTTTGACGCATTAATTTTTTTTTTTAATTTCACCCTCACGAAGTTTACTTTCTAGTGAGGAAAACACACAATGAACAAAGTTATTACATTTAAAAGCAAGTATATTAAACAATGAAAAATGCTCAGGATAAAAATATGCAGAGAAAAGGAAGAAGGAATGGCATGCTCACATTATATAGAGTCACCAGGAAGGCTTCTTTGCAAATATGACATTTGAGTGAAGGCCTGAAAAAAAAAGTGAGAGCATGCAGATTTCCAAGAGAGGGCATTCCCAGCAAAGACAAACGCAAATGCAAAGGGCATGAGGCAGAAGTACACCTGGTGTATTATAGGACATACAAGGAAGCCAGTTATGCTGGAACTGAGGGTGGCAGATAACGGGTGTGTGAGCGTGGATGTGTGGATGGGAGAGGAACACGGGGGATGGCAGGTTGGATAATCCCTTGTAAATCATGTGAGAATTTTGGCTTTCCTCTGAGAGAGATATAAAGCAATTCAAAGATAGTGAGGAGAGGTTTGTCCTTATATTTTAGCAGGATAATTTGGGCTGCCGCACGAGAATAGACTATGGAAAGCAAAGAGTAGAAGCAGGGAAACTCGGGCAAGAGGGGCCAGGAGCTTGGTGCAGAGTACTAGAGGAGGAAGTAAAGAGAAGCAGATGTATTCTGGATATTTTTTGAGAATGAAGGCAATTTTTTTCCTAGATTGGATTTGGTGAATAATAATCTAGATATGTAACACCAATTCCCTATTCCCTGCCTGTTATGGCTTCCTCAAATTTAAGGAGCATTGTTGAATTTTACTTAAACCTTCCACCCATATGCACATCTAGTCAGTGAGAGAACTTACCATTTCCAGTTCTAAAGCAGTTTCAAATCTGTTTCCTCTTCCTTCCCATGCCTACTCTTCTATGACTCTCATTACTTTTTACCTGACAATTGTTATAATCTTTTAATGGGCCTCTGTGTTTCCAGTTTCTCCCCTCTCTAATCCATCCTCCTCAGGGCTGATAGACCATGTTTCCAAAGCATGGATTCCTGCGCCCCACGCCCACCCCCCACCCCCCGCCCCCCAATGTGGTCAATCCTCAGTGGAAGCACATTGCCACAGAACAAGTCCCAGCCTCATCACCCAGAAATGCAGGCACAATGACCTCTTGCTCCTCAACCCTTTCCTGTCCCCGTGCTTATTGCCTTTGCTTATTCTCTACTCTGTTTGAAAGTCACTTTGCTTTGACATCACCTTCTTTCTGACTCTTCCCCATAGGCCTGAAAAAAACTCCATCAACCCCCTTGTGTCCCAAGGCACTTGTCCCACATCAGAGTACCTATGACTCAATATAATAGCTGGTAGTCTAACCATCTCCCATTCCCTCCATTTTATTTAAGGCTTGTATATAAAAGATGCTCAAAAGAATATCTGAATATATATATAAAACCTAACATGTGCCTTATGCCTTTCTGAGCTCCCATTGCCCTGGGCTTACACGAGGCCAACCCAGTGATCACCCTTTAAAATTACATGGCAGCAATATATATACATAAATGTAGGTCTATTGTGGTCATACAGAGGGACATCCCCAGAAAGGAGCCTTAAAAATTCAAAATTCAAAGTACATAGCCCTTTTTCATTCCCTGTAGTTTTTATTACCTAAATCATTTGTCAGTCTATAAAAACAAAAATAAGCTCTTCTCTGCCACCACATTGCTCTTTTATATTCATTCATCTAGTTGTTATTTTTTCTGCCTTCTTTACTGATTTTTATTTCTTTCCATCTGTGCTACTATCACACTTCTTTTTTTAAAATATATATATATATATATATATATATATATATATATATTTTTTTTTTTTTTTTTTTTTTTTTACAGAGAGGAAGGGAGAGGAATAGAGAGTTAGAAACACAGATGAGAAAGATCAATCAGCTGCCTCCTGTACACCTCCTGCTGGGGATGTGCCCACAACCAAGGTATATGCCGTTGGCCAGAATAGAACCTGGGACCTTTCAGTCCGCAGACCCATGCTCTCTCCACTGAGCCAAACCGGTTAGGGCACTATCACACTTCTCATCTACCACTGCTCTCAGGGATTTTTCTCTGTAGACGTTAATGATTCAGGAATCTAGAGCTACACACCCTGAGCTCTCACCTAGTTTTCCATCCTGTATTTCCAACTCCTTTTATTACTCATGTGACAAAGAGCATTCACTGCATCTACTTCATAATCATCCCCACTTCAGCCCTTCTTCCCAGTTATCCCTTTTTGTCTGAGTAACCATTATTCTAATTTCTCAGCTTAAAATATTGAGGTTATTGTTGTCTCTTTTAATTCACATTTTACATCTGAAATAATAATAGTTCTTCAAAATTATTTTTATTCTGTATAGCCTCAATTCCAGAATCAGCCAATATTACTTTAATCTCTGCAAGAGCAGCCCAATTGGTCCTAATGGCTACAGAACTTTCCCTTCCCTATTCCATTCTGCCTGTGGCTAAAAGCCAATTATGGTTAGTAATGCTAATTGCTGTTTGCAGTAAATCCTAAAATCTCAGTTGCTTAACACACCCACACACACACTCAAGTTACACTCCAATACAGAACTGTCTTAAGTACCTCACCCTTATCTAGGTCACCAGAGTGCCTCCATTCAGCCAGCAGATAAGGAGGACACACTCACTTCTTAACCACTTTGACGAAGAAGAGACACATGTCACTTCCATTCAGATTTCACTGGTCAAAACCCTGTCATCTAGCTTCACATAACCACAGAAAGACTGGGATATAAGCCTAGCTGTGTCCCCAGGGAGAGCAGAAAATGAGTTCTGGTATATACATAACAGTCTCTGATGCATTCATCTTTTTAAAACAGGACTCAGAACCTTGTCCAGAGACAGTCCTTGCTGAAGGAATGAAGTCCCAGTCACCAGCTTGAGCATCAATACCTTCATAGTGTGATGCCACTGTTGTGCAGCTGAAGATAAGTTGCCTGAGCCCTATGCCAGGAAGAGAGTTGCTTTTTCTACCTACTTTAAGATCTGACGCTGAAGAATGGTAAGTGTTCCCAATTTTTAAGAGTTGTTGAGCCAAGCAAAGCAACTATACTACTACTTATCTGGGTCAGTAGTAATGTAGATATTTTTATTTAACATCACAGTACACTTGAGAAAAAACAGCCCTGCTAAATGCTGCTAAGAAAAACACCAGTTCGTTGACTATCACCTGTAGTCAATTAACCAGACCCCTTCATTTCTAAGCTCATCCTTGTGGCTGTCTTGACACTCGGTAACATCAAATAAGAACAACTGCAGCCAAATAAACCATGCAATGATCTCCACTCTGTGTAAGATGACAGATATAATCAAGTTAGCACAGCCATAGTTGCATTCTTTTCATTCAGCTAAGTTAGTATAGAAATGTTGTTGAGGAATTAGATCCAAATCTTAGAACAAGATGAATCCTGTCCTTACAGACCACATGAATATGCTTTTCCTTTTATAGAAGAACAAAAGCACAAATCCCAATTACCTGTCACCTATTTTTAAAAAGAGGAATTATGTCACTATTGGCCAAAGATATAAACATTTGCAGCCAGGGATATGCCCCAGCTTGCAGATGCTTCAAACTGTCAGTGCTCTCTGCAATACACCACCCTTTCCTTGCAGTATCAACTCCAGAATACAGTCAAAACATTGGAAGTTGAGAAGAGATATTCTGAAGACGAAGTGACATACAGCCACACAATCACTTAATTGAATGAACAGAGTCACACTTTTTGCAAACTGCAAGACTGTCACCCAAAGTGACACCTGGCCTTTTGCTCATGGGGCCGCCCGTGCTTGTATGTAATAGCCCCTCCAATTGTCAGTAAGAAAAGAGCAGGTGGCGAAGGCAGCTATTGCCTGAATTCCAAATAGTAGGAACATTTTATTATTGGGTTCTGTGGTTTACAATACCAGTGTTGTCACAAGTGAGAATGAAAAGCAAATGATTATAAACACTAAAGAGGAGAAAAACAAATACACTTCTATTTTTTCCAGCTCTGCCAAGGCATTCTCCATTAGTGTTGGTGAGGAGTAGGGAATAAGAACCAAGATGGTTTCCCTATCTACACATCTTAGAAGAAAATGTCACCCAGGACATTTAGGATAGCAGAGGCTAAGATCTACGTATGTATATGAATATATATGCCAAATATTTGAAATCAGCCTTGCAAATGAACTGAAATTCCCTCATAGCATGCAGTCATACCTGTTGCCTGAAGCTCCTCAATGTTGCAATAATAGATATAGTAAGGCACCCAAACTGTGTCTAATTAATAAGGAATAAACTAATAGTTAATTTATTCAACCAGTGATTATTGAATATCATGTTGCTCACGGTCTATTTTTACCACTTATCAGAACTAGACACTGTTCTAATACTGGGAATATAGCAGTGATCATAAAAACAAAAATTGATGCCCAGATAGAGCTTAAATATTCAACTTGGGGCAGATATTAGACAAAATAAACAATAAAACATAGAACATATTAATAGGTGATGATTGTTCTACAGGAAAACAGTACAGTCAGATGTCTCAGTCTATTTTAACTTCATGGAGGAAGATGGGGATAATTAGGGGTTACCATTGTTAATGGCATGGTCAAAGACTTTGAGGCGATATTTGGAAACAAAGTATTCAAGGAAGAGAGAAATGCTCTGAGAAAGGAGTGAGCTTGATAAACTAAAGAAAAGCAAGGAAGCCACTATTGCTACAGAAAGAGTGTAAAATGGAGAAAAGTTATAGAAGTAAAGGGGAGCCCTGGAAGGTGTGGCTCAGTTGGTTGGGCATCATCCCATGCACCAAAAAGTTGTTGGTTCAATTGCCTGGTCAGGGCACTTGTCCCAGTTGCGGGCCCAATCCCTAGTAGTGCAGGAGACAGCCCATCAATGTTCTGCTCTCACATTGATGTTTCTCTCTCTCTCTCTCTCTCTCTCTCTCTCTCTCTCAAAATTTGTGAAAAATCTTTTAAAAACTAAGAAAATTGCCAAAACCGGTTTGGCTCAGTGGATAGAGCGTCGGCCTGCGGACTGAAAGGTCCCAGGTTCAATTCCGGTCAAGGGCATGTACCTGGGTTGCGGGCATATCCCCAGTAGGAGATGTGCAGGAGGCAGCTGATCAATGTTTCTCTCTCATCGATGTTTCTAACTCTCTATCTCTCTCCCTTCCTCTCTGTAAAAAAATCAATAAAATATATTTAAAAAAATAAAATAAAATAAAAATAAAAATAAAAAAATAAAAACTAAGAAAATTAGAGAGAAAGGTGAGAAGATTAAGCAGAATTTTGTAGGCTTTTTTTTTTTTCTTTTATAATTTGGCCTTGGTCTGAGTGACACTGGATGTGAACAATGGATCACTGTATATTAGATATCTAAGTGGAGATGTTAATAAGCAATTGGATATATGATTCTGAATTGAGTTCTAGTCTGGAGATATAAAGTTGAGTGTAGTCGATGTAAATATAATGTTAAAAAGAAATTTCAAGAGCATGAGTACAGATAAGAAGAGAGTTCCAAGGATGAGGCCTTGGCACACCTCAAAATTAAGACTATGGGGTGATAAACAACAACTAGGAGAGAAGATAAGAGAAGTGACCAGTGTGGTGGGAGGAACATCAGAAGCCAGGTAAAAACATTTCAGATATGAGGGTTATTGATATGTTGATAGATACTAATGATTATAGCAGTTGGTTTCCATAGTCAAATAACTTGGTATCCAGTCTAAATTGATGTATTCTGCAACTCAGACTAAAAGCCAATAATAGCAATCAGAAAAGAGGAGTACTAATAATAACAATAGGAATATGTTACATAATATTCTTACTGTATGCCAAGTGTTCTACCAAGCATTTTACAGCTACAATCTCATTGACTGCTCTCAAAAATCCTATTAAGTATATATTATTTTCCCTCTTTTGTAGAAAATTATTCTAAGGCTCAGAGACCCCTTGTGATATTGCTGGGGTCACATAACTCTTAAGAAGAGGAACTAGGGCCCAAAACAGGATAATGCCATACACTGCTCAAAACCACTATGTCAGAGTGATGCCCCTTACATTGCAGTATTTATTATTTTGTATGTCAAACTTTTAAAGAGCTTTAAAAACTTTAAGAAAAGACCTTATATGAAAGACAAAAAAAATAGTGCTGCCTAATAAATGATAAATTATAATTTCTTCATAATTATACCAACTATTGCAATCTGAATATAGCTGGTCACCCTCATGGATATATATATATATATTATAAAACTACATTCATAGAGAAATTCAATTACAGAAATCTTGAAGAACAATATAGGTTTCACCCACAATTTCTTAAAACTAAAGTACGGGGGTGTCAGGGAGAGGGGATACATAGCATTCAATAAAAATGCTTTCTAAGTATCTTATTTGACATGTTTCCCTCTCCCCCAAATTTACAATTACCTTTTTCATAATAATCAACTCTGGCATTGTGCCCCCTGAAACTCTAATGAATAAAATTGTCTGCCTCATTTGTGAAGCAGAACAGCATAGTAACAACACAGGCTGAGTTGCTGAGCCTTACTGTGGGGTGTTAACTTCTCTGTGCCTTGGTTTTTTCACCTACAAAATGCAATGATAGTATGTCACTCTGGGATTATGGTGTGGATTAAATAAATTGCTATGTGTAAGCATTTAGAACGGTGCTTGACACATGGCAGATAACAAAATAAATGTTAGCTAGCATGTACTGTTGCCGCACCTGGTTATATCTTGGTAGTGTTTCACAAAGACTAGCATGATCTCTCGGTGCCACCCTGGGACTCCTCCTATTCACATGATGGACTATCATACTCAGTTTCCTTCTCCTTCCTTGATTTCTTTCAAGCAGTATGACCCTTCAAAGCTCCTCTTAGCAAGTCCAGGAGCACAACTTTTCAGCTTTCTGAGGTTATATCAACCTCCTACACAGTCTGTGTTGCTGGTAATATAAGGGAAAAGGTATTTTCACTTCATTGCTTCCCTCATGGGGCTTAGAGCCACCAGAAGCCCTCGTCAAAACAGCAAGAGCAAAGATGAGATCATCTATTGCCCTCCAAATTTCTGAGCAGCCTGAATAAGCTGAGGTCTGCAAAACCCTGAAGAATGGGTAGGTCACGGACCAAAGTAACTCTGCTATGATCACCATGCCACTCCTGAAATGAACAAGAGAGCAGTTCTCCAATCTGATCATAACCGACCTCTTCAGGGTTTGCAATCTGCTTGTCCCTACCTCGGGAGACCTTATTTGCTAGGGACCAGACTGCATGAAGCTGAAGCGTAATCATATCCCAACTGCCCAGATCAAGCCAGCATTGCAGGCCCAAACTTAAAGAGGTGTTTGTCTTCTTGGAGATATACTAGAGTTGCCTAGTTTTCCTCTGGAAAGAATTATGATGGCTCCTTGGTTTGGTAATAAAAAATTCAAAAGGTTGCCTATAGAGAGTAAATCTGCCTCAAGTTCCAGATTGACCATGCTTCAATTTACTGCCCCCTGGTGGATGGCCCACAGTTCCAGCTGCTTCCATCTGAACTCTGAGGTCTAAATGTTTCCCTCTTGTTGGTTCATAATGTCAGTTCAGAATGTGAATCTCAGCTATTCTGCCTGGCAGTTCCTGGTGAGTTTGAATCTATGGGTGGTGTGAATGCCTGTGGACTTGCCATTCGTCAGTGGCATTTCCCTGCTCCTGGGCTATTTGTCTTTGTTTCATTTCGGTGGCATTTCTAATCACGTTTAGAGACCTTTACACCAGTCCCTGGCATAGCACCTTCTACTGATTTCTCAAGTTCCCCGGTGAGTTGGCTTCTACCTGTGGACCCAAAGCCTGCTTAATTCCAGCCCCACAGCTGCCGCCAAGTCCCAGGTGTTTGTCTTGTCCAGTGAGGAAATGCAAAGCACTGAAGGAAGCCAAGCATGTCTGACACTGAGCTCTTCTCCCTTTCCAAGAACAACTCCAATTTCCTTAGTAAATGGGTGTTCATTGAGTCTGTGTTAAAAGTCAATTTTCAGCCTGTTAGTTCACAAGGGAATTCCTAAGACTTCTCTGTTGATCCTAAGACAATAATCACAAACCAGCCAACATGGTCCCACAGAACAAAGACTGACAGCACCAGATCCACCCCTACCAGAGACGGTTCCCTAGCAAGCCAGAAGCAGCAGTCACCTTCCCTCTAAAGAAATTGTAGGCATCACACAGACTAATGTAACTTTACCTCACTTGAGAGCTTTATCTTTAAAAGCAATATTTAGCCAGTTAAGAGCCTGGCCAAGAATCAGTGACACAGTGAGTGATCTGGCTTACATATAATTGAAGAAAAGTGTTCTCTTCTCTTCTCTCCCCTTCCTCCCCTCAGTGTTTTCTCCAGGAACTCACCACTTATCCCCATAACCTTACATTCTAGCTGTTGGATACACCCTCTTACTTTACTGTTTTCTTATTGATGTCTTATGACCTACTCATCCAGAGACTAGAGTCCTTTCAGTCAGCTTTTCTTCTCTTGATACTTTTGGATAACTCATCATCTAATAACAATATAGAATCTAAGGTCTACCTGCACTTTGTGAGTATTGATGCTAATCAGTTCTTCCTGTGTTTGTTCGTATTTTAGAATTACTGGTATATGGTTTTCCCCTAAACCTCCCCCAAACCTCTGCATCTGTCTTTTCCTATTATAGATTTACTAGAGGCTCAGTGCACAAAAATTTGTGCACTGGGGTGGGGGGAGGTTCCCTCAACCCAGTCTGCCCCCTCTCACAGTCCAGGAGTCCTCAGGGGATGTCCTACTGACAGTGTAGGCCTGCGCCATGGGGAGCAGGACTAAGCCGCAGTCTGGCCTCCCTCTGTGGGAGGCAACTGGGCCGATCAGGGGAAGGCGCCGCCCCCATCACCCCTTTGCTGCTGCCATTGCCGGCCACTGCAGCTGCCGGCCCTTGGCTCTCACTTCTTAATGCTGGCCCCGCCCCCTGCCCACTGGTGGGTGGGCGGTGATCTGGGTCCAGGCTGGCAGGGGGAGGGGTTGTGAGAGGTTGGGGCACAGCAGATTGCACCCTGTCCAGCCTCTACGGAGGTGTGGCGCCAGGACCAGGCCCGTGCCACTGCCTCTGTGGCTGCCTCTGTGGAAGGGACAGTACTGGGACCGGGACTGTGCAGTCCCTTCTCCTGTGCCTCTGCCTCTCCCACGCCGGCCCTCGGCCCTTGCAGCTGCTGCAGCTTTGTCCGGAAGGACATCCGTTCTATCTGGTCTAATTAGCATATTACCCTTTTATTAGTATAGATTCTATAGATAGATAAATGCATATTAAAAGAAATCCCACATGTCCATATTTTGTAAAATTGTATAATACTACATTATGTAATTTCTTCAATTGAAATAACTATGAGGTCCAAATTTCACAGTACTTATTTCCATATAATTTCAAAGTATATATGGTCATAGTGAAGGTGCATTTTTAACTCAGTTCTATGGCAATGACTTGAATACAAAATATTTTATGTAGCTCTGATATAGCTGACTCCTATTTGGACCAGTTTCTGCATAGCAAGCATTACCTTCAATGAAACAGCAGCCTGGCCTCAGAGGGCCTGAAAGATTATGTCAGTATTGATTTTGAATTGCCATTAATGGATAATATGGATAATTTATACAAAAGTTCACAGAAATTCCTAAAAATTATAGTTGGACATCTCTCTTTCACTCCAGTTTTCCCTCTCATGGAAGTTGCCTCTTACTACCTCTCCATGCTCACTTCCTGCCAGCTTTATGCTGATGTACCAAAGAGATTTATTCTCTTTGCTGGTTATCCCTCCTACTCTGCCCAGCATGGCTTATACATCTAGAGCTCCCAACATGAGAATCCCCATACCATCTGCAGACTAAATGGAGCACAGTTTGTCTTCTGCTCAGAATGCTTTTCTCAAAGCAAACAGACCTCACAGGAATTATGTTGAACAAAAATACAAATTCCCCACCTTGTTAAACTTTCAATGTATGAAGTGTACAATCATTCACCCAACCTCTAAAATTTTTCTGCAAATAGAAATTATTTTCAATCACCTCCTCTGGATGTCTTTTCTTATTTTAAGCTACAAATTCAGTTTAAGATGCCCCAAGATGGGGGGGGGGGGGCGGGGGGGAGGATCATAACGAATAGGCAAAAGGCATACTCTATCACTGGAAACATCAATGAATTCAAAAGCTATTTTAGATGAACAGACAACATTGGAGTATGAGAATTATATCTTGCTTAGATTATGTGTATGTGTATATGTATGGGTATGTGTGTATGTATTTTACCAATATAGAATATCCACATTTCTATTTGTTCATTTACATCTTCACATTTGGGAATACATATGCCTGGTGCTGTCTGCCTGACTCTCTACGGGATTTTATGGCCCTGAGGGCCAATTTTCAGAAACCAATGCATCTTGTCAAACTAGGTCTGAGACTAAGGTCTGAGAAGAATACTAAGGACTTTGATGGGTTATCCCTACAACTGAACTGTGCTGAAAAGTTGTAAATCTTCAACTTCCCTCAAGCTTCGACAGGACTGATTACTAGAAGGATCATCGAAGTCACCAAACTGTCCTGAGCCCTAAAAAATACATCAAAAATGGCATCATCCACCAAAAAATGTAAACAAGTACAACACATTCCAAGCATAGGAAGGTCAGGCACTAATCATCTCAGATAAACGATAAACAAATGATGAGTTACATGTAAATCAACAGTGTTGTCAAAACATTGCCCTTTTAATCCCAGATAAATGATGAAGTTTATAAAAGGAGATTTTTTGAGGGTCACGGAAGATTGTTTAAACATACATGGAGAGTGGTTTAAGTGCTAATCTATTGCTATTTATGTAAACTGCATTTCTATCATCAGTCTTTGCTGCATAAAATTGCCTCATCGTTTTATAAATCCCCCGACCTAGTTGAAACTAGTCCCTGCTGAGAACAAATTTTTCACATTAAGCTTAAAAGTTTTAAACTCCCTTCCACATACACATAGTGACGCAGTCTTGAAAACCTCAGCTCAAAACACAACAAAGTTAAAAAGCACTTCACAACTTTTATAGGGTGTCACCCACTATCCAACTCTGAAAGATCTAACAATACAGAAATGCACCCTCCATCCAATTCTAAAAGATCTAACAACACATCAAGATGTTTCACAAGATACTTTATAAATGAATCTGTATTCTACTGAAGATGTTACACAGCTGCTTTACTTTACCAGTGAAGAACACAAACATGCTGATGGTTTCAGACCAAACCCTTTTTGCAAGCGAGAAGGAAATGCAGAATGTTCAGCTAATTGCTAAGAGGAAATCCATATGTGTTATTTGCTTTCCATGAAAGGACAGGTCCTCTTGCTATTTAATTGATGAAATGTTGTACACAAAACTGACAGTGATTAATACCATTCTGAGATACCATTTTAAGAGCTGTAAGTGTAATGCTCTGGAATATGTTCTTTGACATTTACATTGCTATTTGCTAGGTATAAAATCTAGTTCTTGCCTTAAGCATTGATATTTGGGGGTGGGGGGGAATGTTAATAATTTCAAATGGCAATGTTTTCCTGGGAAGCCAATGTTTAAAAAGCCAGGAACTGATCACTTTTCATCCCTGATTTCCTTATTAAAAAACAAACAACCATTGGGCTACAAATTCATCTAGAAAGGTTACCGGTGAGATGAGGAGACCTCGGTTCTTGTCTTCTTGAAGGAAAGGTTTCAATCAAGAGACAAAGTGTAGAAAAGCAAGCAAGAAGTTATTGACCTCAGCACAATATACTTAAGGCAGTGAAACAAGGAAGGGCATAGAAGAAGCAGCAGAGAGCCTAGGCTGGGCTGCTCTGGCTCACTGGGAAGTCAGAGAAAAGGGGGCCTTGGAGAGAGGTGCAGGGGATTAGCCCCAGACGAGCTGCCACTGCCCATTGCTCCCCTGGTTGTAAGTCTCACAGGGTCCCTTAGAGGGAGGAAAGGGAGGGGGAAAGGAATAGCAGTCATGCTCCCTGATGGGAGATGGGACCTTCCTTTTCAGGGGTTTTAAAGGCTGGGCATTTAAGGGGCGCTTAGGGGCCGATCAATAGAATATTCATCAGCTTCATGCTGATATACCAAAATGAGATTTATTCTCTTAATTTGTCTGTCCTTGGGTGTGGTTGACAAATGATACTAATTGGATTTCTATTATCTGTCTCCCTGAGTAAGGTGATTTAAGCTATTTACCCTCTGGTTGGGGAGGAGAAGTTCAACCAAAAACCATTTACTCTTAAGTGTCCTTGGTTTAGGGAAGATAGGATTTACTGGGTGGCTGCAAACTGCTGTTTAACTATCTGTCTTAGTTTCCCTATTCTGTTTGTCCTGGAATTTTCCTAGCTTCTTACTATGCTATAACAGAAATATTTATCAAGCATCCAGAGGTTAGTTTATGTCATTTCTCCTTGATGTGCCTCTTTCCACAAAGAGGCCAGATGATTATAGAATGCCCCAAATTCAAGAGTACATAGTAAAGTGAGTAAATTTTTAGCAGGTTCTTCCATCCATGGTCCTCTTCCCACATATACACATAAAACTCATCTGGGAAGTCTGCACTCCAGTGAGCCTCAAGACAATGCACAATGGCTCTCACATTTCCTTATTTGATTCAGTCTCGAAAGAAGGTAAGGTTCAAGCCTGGGTTTTCTTTTGTAATCTCCAGCACAGAGAAGGATATGAAGGGCTGTATTTTTCTTCAAAGGATTCACAGTTCATTATACTTAAGCTTTCCACAGTCCTGTGACCTCTCAGACACCCTCCCCACCCTAGTGCATCAAGCCATCCTGAATCACTTATATCTAACAGAGATAACAGAGTCTCTCTTTTGCATCTGCCTTAGACATTATTCCTGATACCGCAAGCATTCCAAACCCAGAATTTTACAAAAAGAAGCCATATGAAATAAATCCAACAGACTGTAGAGCCTCAATGTCTTAATAAGACACCACCGTTTTCTGCTCTGTACTTTCCAAGCCTTGTAGAAAGATGAAGGCAGGCACCAAAAATGCAAATATTTTTAGGAGCCAAGCAGGTAAGTATAATGGGAAAAGAAAGCAAAGGGGCATGGGCACAATGTTAAAGGTTTCTAATGATCCCTTTTAAAAAGCAAAATTGCAAATAGGATGAATGGCAATTAATGCTGGCCTCAGTGACTATCATTATGGAGCGTGTGGCAAACATACCCATTTCATAGGGTCAGTGGTTATCAATCTCCATCCAGTTGTTTTGCAAGTAGGAGTAAAAGCCCAGTATTGCCCAACCTTACAGTTTCCCAAGGTGCTGAACTCAAGAATAAAAATTCTCCCATTTTTTAAATTTTTCAATTATTACAGCTAAGTCCACCAAAAGGAAAGAAGAAAGACAGAAAGAAAGAAAGAAAGAAAGAAAGAAAGAAAGAAAGAAAGAAAGAAAGAAAGAAAGAAAGAAAGGAAGAAAGGAAGAAAGAAAGGAAGAAAGAAAGGGAGAAAGAAAAGACAGTCATTTGATGGAGTATTAATGTTCAGGCCAAACAAAAACTCATCTGTGGACCAGATCCGGTCCAAAGGCTGAGTGTTTGCACCTCTAGTCTTGACAATGCTCAGAAAAATATTTTCTGATTTTAGTTCAAGCATAAGTTTCGCTACTACTTAAGCCAAAGTTTTGATGCTAAGAACACTTCCAAAAATTAACTCTGGAGTTCTGCTATTCCACTCTGCACTGTCTCGTCAGAGCCAGACTCTGTAAAAACCTAGAGGAAGATAAGTTTCTTGTCACCTATCATTTATCTTAAACATCAGAGAATGGAATTCATCATAACCAATATAAACACCAATAATCAATTGCATATCAATTCAACTTCATCGACTAATCTCTTAAATTATCCAGAAGTTCTTTGAAGACAGAGAATAAATCATAAGAAAAGATGAAACACGGCTGGGATTGGTGATAATAAAAGATCAGAAATGGCAGTGAAGGCCTAGTAAGCATTTTGAAAATTGGAGAAACAGAAGGATTCGTTTAGGGGCAATGAAAGCAGTGATAAGGTGGCAATTTAAGCAACTGAACAGCTACCTAACATGGATGGAATTCCAGTGCTTTCATGAACCGCCAACCAAGTGAAACCTCCTCCTCCTCTCGATGTCAGGTACACAGGACTGTTTATGATCCACAGCCTGTTTGTGTTTCCTACCATGTCCTGCTTTACTGCTCTATGGTCCCCGATGCTGACACATACACGCACTCACCCGCACCCACACACATTCTGAGTTCAGGCCCTGGGCAATCAGCATTCCAAAGCCAACAGAAGTCTTCTATGCCAGTTTCAGATCTATTCTGAAGATGCTGACCAGGGGAAAAAGTAAAATCCTTCATCCAAAACCCTCTCCTTGCTGATGGGGGTGGGGATGGGGGGCAGCTGTCTTGTGCCAGCCACTTCATGGTTTGTCTTTGACAGATCAGTATCAAACCAAACAGCTATAGGCCAACCATTTAAAAAAAAAAAAAGTGGAGACCGAGAGATTCATGCCTGCTGCTGAAAACTTAAGCAGGCATGTGGGTAATATGAGTATGACAAGCTAGCAGCCCACAGTCTTTTTGAAGTGAAGAGCAAACAAGCTGAGGATTTTTATAATGCAGGCTTTGTCCAGTAATTCAGCCAGAAGCCTTACCAATACAGCTGTTTCCAAAAACTAAAACACATGGGGTCGAAAGCATTGCAATTTAAAGCAAACAAGATTCGCAGCCAGGACCAGCATTCTCAACAGCTGAAGAGAAGACACGCTCTGCCACTAAAAATAAAGCAGTGGCTAGATTTTGAATGTCTCCCAGACAGACCAGAAGTAAATGATGATGGAAAATTATAAACTGTAAAAAGAACAACTAAAAGAGGCTGTGATCAATGTTTGAAGTAACAGCTACAGAAAGCTCTTTTGGGGTGGAATGTGAGGGTCAGAGGGCATATGGGAAAGAGAGACAGCGGTTCTGAAAATAGTGCTTCAAGTAAGAGAATAAAGATACCATAATTATTTTCTTGTTAAATATATAGCACCTATTAACCTCTCCCCTTACTCTCAGAAACATTTTATAGATCTTACAATTTAGCAAAGATAAATGGGCTTGTATACTGTAAGAAAGGTTGCGTATCTCCATTGTTTTTATTGCTCATCACAAATTTGTTTATCTCCCCAGGGCCTTTTCAAGGGAACACATCCCCTAATGACATATCAGCCTTTGGCCCGGTTGAATTTGAGCCTTGACACAAGTTACATAAGAGGCCTTATAATTTCATTGGAGAGAAAATGTACCTGTCCTAACACTAGATCACAGATATTGCAAATAAATAAATCAGTACGTTCTCAAATGTTATATGTTGTGATTGACCAAAACCCCAAATACTAGAGAAAAACTAGACTGAGAATAGGTGTGAGTTCCTCCTGCAAAACGGGTCAGTGATGTCTCTCATCCAAAGGAGAAACTCTTGAGCTTGCCATGGGCGGCCTGAAAAAGCTTTAAATCTGCTGGGCAGCTAAGTGATGGGTACCAAGGGGTAGGTAGATAAGGAAGGCGTGAAAGGCTGTTTCAGCCAGAAATGCATTCTTCTGGGGGTGTAATTTGTGTTCATATCTCTATCTATACAATGGATTCCCCGTTACAGTACTTATTATGAATTATAGATAAGCACTCTCTTATAATGTTCTGCTCTCCATTTCCTACAAATCAAATTACCTAGGGTTATATTGGATTGTGGACATATTTAGAAAATCCTTTTATGGTGTTTAAGTTTCCTTCTGCCAAGAGGCTCCAATCTCTCCTTTGACCAGATGCCCCTAAAGTGCCTGCCTTATGAAGGACCCTGCGCTGCAGAAGGAGGCTGCTGTAGGGTGGGGCTGACC
The DNA here is from genome assembly GCF_964212035.1 of Myotis nattereri. NCBI lineage: Eukaryota > Metazoa > Chordata > Mammalia > Chiroptera > Vespertilionidae > Myotis > Myotis nattereri. Next base: position 62,137,087 of record NC_138079.1, read on the forward strand.
ACGCCCCAGAATCTTCATCCAGACCAACATTTAGTTGGGTGCATGGTAGGTGTTCAGGAATTACTTGTTGAGTGTCCACACTGGTTATTATCCCGAGGAGGCTGCCAACAGAGACAGCTTTTGCTGAGAAAGGCTTCTAACCTGGGCCCCTAGACAACTCAGCTCCTTCCTCAACTGCTTGACACGGGGTATTTAGGGCCACGCCTGCTATTGTGGATGGAGGAGGAAGATGAACCCACAAATCAGGTTACATCTATGAATGTTCCTATTATGAAGAATTAATCCCTATTTACCTCCTTGATCAGCTTATCAAATCTGGTTGTGGGTACCTTTGCAGCCCTTTAGATCATAATGACAAGCTATGTATATGTGTGAGTGTCAGAGGCCTGCCAGTAACCTGTAAAATCTTCAGATCTAACGGATGGCAAAGACCAGAGATAGAGAGAGAAAAAAAAAAACAAACTCCAGGATAAAGCCACCCGCATTGCCTGTCCTTCCCATAAGATCCCATGCCTCACACATAAAGTGCCCTCATCAAAACTCATGTCCAATCCCTGAGGACTGTTTTCTAGATGGCAGGTAGTTGTCACATGGAATAAAACTTGTTACGGTGTTAATGACTGGCAAAATTCTCTATTATAAAAATAGCTAGCACTTATTGAACCCCAACTATGTGCCAGGGACTGCACTATAGACTGTATAGGTGTTATTTCATTTAATCTTCTCAATGAACTAATGAGGTTAGTAGTACTATTTATCATGGAATGAAATTTCGTTTGCAGGAAGGTTCTGAATCCTTAAACATTTGAAACCCACTAGTCTAGAATTAGGGATCATAAACTGCTGACCCATCGTCCAAAGGCAGCCTGCAGATTTCTTTGTTTGGCTCCAAAGATTTTTATTGTGTTTTGCTTTAACATGAAGTATACACCAAAATTTAAAATTTAGACTATTTTACATAAAATTGAGTCTCTCTTGAAACATTTGATGTATAAGCATCAGGCTGGTCTCCTGCCCAGAAACCATGGTGTGACCAGCCTTCTAAATAGTGTGTGCATTCTGCAGTTCACTGCAGCTCCCACCCACTTCCCCCAACACTCTACTTACCCGACCCCTGTAGACATTTGAGTTTACAATCCCTGGTTTCAATTATTTTTAAAGTCCTTTCTAGTTCTAAATACACCACTTCTGAAACTTCGAAGGGAGAGAGCTTTGTCTTATACATATTCAGTATTCCTCAGCACTTCCTACCTCGATCCCCCTCAACCTCCATCTCAGTGCACATGCGTGTACACACACCAGAGGCTCAATATATAATACAGGTTCAATAATTGTTCTTTGTGTTGAAGAGCATCTATACCACTCAATAATATTTATATTTACCAAAAAATCTTGAGCCCCCAATTTCTTAGCCCAAAAGAATGCATTTCTAATGATGTATTTCATCATACTGTAATATCAGGCAGGCCCAGAAGAAATTTTTGGGTTGAAAGATTGTTAGTAAAGCAATTTGTTTCCAATAAATATAGACTCACTCTGGTTACCTTAATTGGAGCTTATTATAAGGATATTCCAGGACAAAAAAAAAAGAGAACCATGGAACATTTTTAGAGATGAGAATATTCAGGAATGAGAAATATCCAACATGGTTCCAGTGGCCACTAAACTTATTGTCCCTTTAGTAGCAGGGTTTTGTGGATCACTTGCTTTTATGGTGGCCACTTAGCTCCTTTCTGACTGCATCTATTCCTTCCACTGGATCAGTTAGTCACCTTACCCTCTACTCCCTGTCATTTCTGTTTCAGCTTACTCATAAATTCAGTTTACTTATATCGTCAGTTTGTTCATCTTTCTTGCTGCCGCAAAGCCTCTTCTTGTGGTTCTTTTAAGTGTATACTCCCTCCCAAAACCAACTAATTGACTCCCTCCCCAGATGCCCTGGTTCAAATTCCTGAGCTATAACATCTGACCCAACTAATCACCATTTTGCCTGTTTGGGCAGTTTTTTATGCCAAACCATTTCATAGCACACTGGCCAGCCTAGAGATTGGTTAAGGGTAGGACCACCCTGGTCCAGTCAGATAGGTCTGTGAGAAGGGGACTCTCGGCCACCCAGGGCGGTGCCCACAGCCCATTGTGGGTAAGGCACTTTCCCTTAGAAGGAAGCTATTGGTATGGCAGGCATTATAATGGGCTTTTCTAATAGGACCTTTAGACGTTAATTCAAATCATGCTAGTGTCTCCATCTTTGAGAATGGTTTGCCTCTGAAACAGAAGCCAAAGCAAGGGTTATATGGCTATACCATGTGGACCATTAAGCAGGAGCCATCAGAGGACCTCTGGTTCTTACATGCTCTATGATAACAACTTACTTTAACTCAGTAAAGCATAGTCCCTCAAAACATGGACCTCATTTTTTTAGAGGCATCTGAACCAACTCTTTTACACATTATTATCCAGGCATAAGTTCCAGTGAATTAAATTGACCTCCAAAACTCTTTATCAAGTTCATTCCTATGGCTTCAAATATCATCTATATGCTAAGGAATTCCAGCAGTGTTAGCCCAGCCCAGATCTTTCTCCCAGACTCTATATAACCCATCTCTACCTAAGTGTACGATTGTTATTTTAGGTTTCTTCAATGTTGCTAGTATTCATCACGTCCAAACTAATTTTGCCTACCTCGTTCTCACTTAACCTACTTTTCTTCAACCACCCATTTGCTTATATCATAAATAAGGGCATCACCCTTCATTTTTACCTATCACAGGCTCATATCTAACTAATAATTACCATTTCTATTGAATATTACTTCTGAAATATCTAACTATGTATCTAAGGTTTCACCTCCATTAAAAAGTTTTAATCTTTCAGAGACTAATGCTCTCTGTTGCCTTTAGTCTTGTATATAACAAAGCTATTCCCTCTGATAGAATATGGTCTTCCCATCCTTTATCCCCATCCAAACCCAAACTCCTCTGGCTGGCTAATTTCTACTTATCCTTCAAGTATCAAGTTGGAGTCACTTCCTCCTGGAAGTCCTCCCTTACTTACCAATTCTTGGGCAGATACCCCATCCTATGTGCCTCAGTGCAGTCACCTATTTCTTACCACATCATGTTTGTAATTGCCTGTTTGCTCCTCTGTAACCCCACTAAGCTGTTTGCTCTCTGAGATAGAAACATGACTGCCTTGTTTAAATAGGTGGTCCTAGTACCCAGTATAGTAAGTGACACTTGGCAGTTACTTAATAAATATTCCTTTAAAAGGAATAACGCCCTACTCTACAAGACCCATATGCCTTTAGTATATATTTTCTTTAAAATTCACTCAGGGAATAAGATTGTAATTTTGATAAAGTTTCAAAGACAATTGGAAACAGCCAAAGACATGCACAATTCCAGACACAAAACAGAATGAATAACATACAAATAAAAAGATGTTAAAATCAAATGAAGATGCAAGTCACACAGAGTCAAGTAAATCACTAAGATAAGCAGAATACAAATTTTCTACCTAAATGTGTTTCCCAGCCCATATTTCTAAGGACGGTAGCACACCATACCCCTGAGAATGACAGAATACCTTTTTACTTTTTCTGCTGCTCATACACTGATTTATATTTCTGAAACTCAGATATTCAGATAACAAATAACCAAGTGTTTGAAGGAAAGTTACAAATTATAGTCATATGTCACAGTCCAAGCAAATGGCAGCTAAATTTCACTATATAAATTGCAGAATTCTCTTATGATTTCACAAGATGTATTGAAAAGAAAAACTAAAAAAGAAATTTATTTTTACTCAGCTAATATAGTATATGCGTAAAGGGTTCATGTTTAAACTGTTACAGATGAGTGAGTTTTTCCAGAAATGCAATTTTAACAAAGCATAATACCACTGAGGTATTGAAGCTGAATTTGAATTTTTTTTAAATTAGGTTACCACCGTCAGAACAAATAATGCTAATATATGCTTTGTGCTTCATTTTAAAGAAATTACTTAGCAACTAGAAAACAGATTTTTAAAAAGACAATAGAAAAATAGAACTGGTCAAAAGCATCTTTAGGGACAACATGATTTTTAATTAAAAACTATAAACTAATAATAAAGAAGTTTTTATGTGGGTGTGCCTTTTGTGTTTTTATGATGTTTATGATATGGCTATTGCTGCTAATTATTAAGCCCAAAATTATCAGTTGGAAAGTGGGACAATAGTGAAGGATTCATACTTTTCAGGTCAACCTGTTAGAATTTATTGCTGAGGAAGAAAAAATACATTTAAGACAAAGATCTTGTTTGTTTTAAAAGTGGCAATTAATTATTACTAATTCTCATTATCCTTCCAGCATTATCATGTAAAAGAACACAGAGTGAAATCCCGATGAGGGGCTACCTCAGAGAGAATATGTGAGAAGCCAAAATCTGCAGCCTGAGGTTTCTATAAAGAAGAAAATCAAAGGGTAGTTATTGTTAGGTAGACAGGATTTAAGACTTTCTTTCACCCCCAACCCTAGCTCCCTTGGTCAGGTACTGGCCCCAACACAACACGGGTCTTCAAACACTCCATTTTTCACCCCCAGTAGGAACAAATCCTCCAGTAGCTCCTACTCAAATATTACATGTGTTCTGATCATTCAAAGATGTGAGTTTTGTCATTTGCAAATTGTTTTGCCCTGATCTCAAGTTAAAAAAATAATCAAATGTATTTTGCCGCATCCTAATGTAGAAACTCTCAATGTTCCCAGAAAGAAAAAAGAAAAAAAAAAACAAAAACTTGTTCTGGCAAGGCCATTTGGAGATTATTAGTTGGCATCTTTCAGCTGTAGTCAGAAATAAGTGAGCATCCATTCGTAGCAATCCTTATAACATTATCTCTCTGTCTGCATTGTTATTATGCTTATAAGTGCTTTTGAAATTCAATTCATGCTCTTCTTTTAAAGAAGATCAAAGATCTCTTTTTTACTTATTTTCTTTCCCCATCAAGAAAACAAAATTCCAAACATAACATATTTTCATAGAATATATAAGGGACATGAAAAAAAACCCAAGTGGAAGTCCTTGTGAAATGTACTTGTGATCAGTAGAATTAGACCTCTTGTTAGTGTCCCAGTGACCATCAAAACTGATGTGTGATATCTGTCAGGTTCCTCTTTAAAGCGTCACATGGTTGTCTTGTCCTTGTACAGCTCAGTCATTTGAAAGCTAGCCATGAGAATTACAAATCATTTTTCAAAGGTACGTACAGCTCTGCAAATTACAATGACTTTACAGATGCAGTCTTATTCTGGGTAACCTAGAGATGAAAGAGTTATCAAGGACACTGATGCTCATTGCTGCATCAGTGAAATCCTCATAAATTCAAAAATTGTGGCAATAATCTCTTCTGTGGAAATATATCTATGAAGTTTTCAAGCAGATGGCATTGGATTTCCTCCAAAATGAAAAGGCCTTGTGAAATAGTATAAGGCCTCCAACAGCAGTAGGCTGCAAGAACAGTGAATAGAGATTGCAAAGATTCTCAATCCTCATGACCTGCTGGAACTTGGAGGGATGAATTGGGGCAGACACAGCACTGGTCACTTTCTCGTACATTGACCCACTTAAAGCTCAGAGCCATCTAGACCATTATTCTGTTCTCTAATTTTAAGTTGAGGAAGCTTAAATACAAAAAGTTTAACTAACAAATGCCATAGAAGATTCTTACTCAAAAAGGAACTTAAAAGGAAGAGGCACTTGCCACTAATTTCAAACACACACACACACACACACACACACACACACACACACCATTTATAAAATCAACACATTATCAGGACTCAACAGCTGATTATTACTCCATTCTTCCCATCCATACTTTCCAGTGCATGTGCTGTTCTCTTCTGATACTTCCATTCTTCCTTTTCTGTTAATGGCTTTTCTATATGTTGATGTGAACCTGATTTTCTCGTTAAGGTTTCCCTAAAGCTGATCCTGGTGGTGGACAAGGGGCTTATATGTGTTTCTCATTCTCTTTCACCTCTTGTTCCATCCGCCTTCTCTATGTCTTACCAAGCACCACTGTTCATACTTCTAGCCATGCTGATGCAGCTAAGCACTGTTAATGAAAATCCAGGAACCTAGCTGACCTGGTCTAATAAATTCTATATTGTCACACTGTCTTGCTTACTGCAAAGCAACATAAAAATAACTACTACTCCATGACCACACATGGCTCTCAAATCAATATCTCGGGTCTTGACCCTTGATCCTTTTTCTAGTGACATATTTTATGCTGTCTAAAAAATAACTCTGCTTGGTGACCTGCCAAGATCTAACACTAATTATGACAAAACTGAACTCAGAGTTCTTTCCCTCAAACCATTGCCCCATTTCAAGTTTGTCTACTATGGTCAAGGGGCACCATTACCCATCTGGGCACACAGCAATGTAACTATGGGGTGTCCTCTTCAGCCTCTCTCTCTCACCTGTCTCCGGGTTTTGGCACCACTTTTACCTGTTCATCCTTTCTAATTTGAGGTTCATATGTTCACATCTCTACCTCTTTGTCCCCGCAGCTAAATCACCAGCCACCAGCATTCATACTGGAAACCTACAAACAAATGTCTGTATTTCCAGATTCTCCTGATCCCTTCTACTCAGGACGCAGACACCACTGCTATGCCCTCATCCCTAACACCTTCCACACAATTCCCTTCATTGTTTGGGCCCCACCTGTTTCTCCAGCCTCAACTCATGCCAATTACCCCCACATGCACTACCCTTTTTCTTCCTTTCAGACACCCTAACTTGACGTGCTCCTTCTTCCTCAAAGCCTTTAAACATTCTTTCTCATTTTCTGGAATGTTTTTTACTCTACACTAGGCAGTGCCTGCTCAGCAGCTTCCTCCAGTCTCCATTCTAATAAGGATCCCTTTTTGCACCCTGTACTTTTCTTTCATCACCCTTGTCATGGTCTGTAAGTATCTATTTATTTCTGAATGAATGAATAATTCCAATTGTTTCTCCAAGTAGAGGAAAGAGCATTGCAAAAGATTAAAGAGGAAAAGGATGGTGGCTTGTCTGTGGCACTGGAAGGAGTCAGTGTAGCTGAAGCGGAGAGATTGAGAGGTAGCATGGCACTAAATGAGGATGAAGAGGTGGGTGGCGCCATAGTGTGAAGCAACCAAATAAGTCCGTGGTAAGACGTTTAGATTGACCTTGGAATAATGAAAAGACAGTAAAGAGTTTTACACAGAGTAGTAATATGAACAGACTTGCATTTGTATACCACTTTAGGCACAAGGTAAAAACAAATGAACTAGATAGCACAAGAGTGATTACATAAAGACAAACTTGCAGGTTCTTGTAGGTATCTTGGACTAGAAACATGGCTGTGAGGGTGAAGGATAAATAGATAACAGAAGTTTCCTGCAGTAAAATTGATAGGATGTACCCACTGATTGGAAATAAGAATGAGGTGTAGGGGTGTAAAGAATAAGTCACAAATTTCTTCCTTAAGAGGATGGATGACCTGGCTGGTGTAACTCAGTGGTTGAGCATCTACCTATGAACCAGAAGGTCAAGGTTCAGTTCCTGGTCAGGGCACATGCCTGGGTTGTGGGCTTGATCCCCAGTAGGGGTTGGGCAGGAGGCAGCTGATCAATGATTCTTCCTCATCAGTGATGTTCTATCTCTTTCTCTCCCTCTCCCTTCCTCTCTGAAATCAATTATATATATATGGTCTACCCTTTTTTAAAAAAAAAAGAGGATGGATGATTATGTCTCATACTGAGAGAGACAGTATGGGAGAAGAGCAGAAGGGAGGATATTGAAGAGTTTTGTTTTAAATAGATTGCATTTAGAAATCCTCTGGAGAGGCCAAGTCAATATAAAAGTAGGCAATTGGATCCACTGGGTTGAATATACAAATTTGGGAATATTCAACATATAAAAAATGTTTGAAGTCGTGATGTGGCCTAGAGATGTAGAAAGGGTGTAAAATGAGAAGAAGAGATTGCCTAGGACGTTCTCATTGCCTGTGTTGCCCAAAAACAATCTTTCTGCCAAGATTTTTGCCTTCAAAACATTTAAAACCTTATTCAAAACTCACATTTTCCATGAAGCCTTCCAAGATTCATAGTGCCTTTATCCTATCATTCTAACAACACTCATTACCCTTGAACAAAGTTCTCATTGGCTACACATATATGTTTATGGGACTCTCCTCACGCCAATATTATGTTGCAAGCTCCCAGAGGACTTCCTTCTTGGTTCTTTTTTCATTAAATATTTACCCTTTTCAATTGATTTTCTTGACAAGCCAACTCTATACCTGCTAGTAATAAATACCTATTTGGGTTTTCTATATTTTGAGTTTCCTCTTGTCACAGAGCAATTTTAGTAATTTTATGTAAATATTTTTGTTTTGGCCAAGTCATGTATGTAACTAAAGAAGATATAATCACATCATTTACTCAAAATAGAGGGTTAGAATTATAGCTTGCCAACACATTAACCAAAGAAGAACATTAAGGCAAAAATGCTATTAGAACATAAAGCCAACCAACATCTTCCAGTGTAATTTCCAGCCCTATTTGTGATCCTACATAATTTAGAGTTCCCCGTTCATTTAGGCTCCCCTAAGAATTGACAGTTGTCAAAAAGCATTACTGACAACGTAATGTTGAGCACCCATATTAGCTACAGGGTGTCCTCTAGAGCATACCATTAAAGCATTGCCCACTGGTGGCTTGGCAGAGACTGGGGGCTCTGGGGCTGCTGATAGCAGTCCACCAGGCCCGTCTTCCACTGAAACTATTAATTTCCCTTTAGCTGGGTGGTTGGAGATAGAAAAAGGAAGGATGAGTACCTCCAAAAGTTTTATCAGATTTCCACATCCTCCAACATCATCAATTAGTCAGTCTTTTCTTTCTGAATGGCACATAGCAGGTCTTCAAAAAAATATTTGTTAAATGATTTAAAGAATGAAATTAACATGAATTGTGTACATAAATATGTGCTAGGCGATGCACTATGTGTGCTGCTTTTGTTTAAGTACTTTTTCATCAGTATGCTAAAGGTAAAGAAACAAATTCAAAGAAGTTGGTTAACTTGCTCAAGTCTCACAGTTAGTAAGTAACAAAGTGAGAATTTGAACACAAATCGAAGTTTTTCTTTTAAGTAAGATTTTCCCTATTGGCAAGGTGAGGTTATTGCTCCAACCATTAGAAGAATATACTGATGAAGAGAACTTTAATGGCTGGGAGGGTAAAAGACTCTTACACTCTCATCTTTGAGCTACTCAGCATTGATCAGTGCAGCCACAGATGATGTGAGGGCCTTTGGCAGCCCACATTACACAGTAGGCATAATTTATCTCAGTTCCTTCCCCTGTATAGAAACAATGTTCTATACTAATATGTATAATGCTAATTAGTAAATAGCTGGTAGCTATTGAATAAAACGGTACAGTTAGACCAGATCACTGAATCCGATTTCAATTTTCCATCTATTTCAAGTGAGCTGTGTCCTACAGATTCGAGGTCAACCTAATGTGTGTGCACAGTAAGCAGCTTCGTATCTTAGACTGGCTTTAGTTCAAGAGGAATGGCCTCAAAATAACATCCCCTATTAGAAGTTCTACTATTAGTGCTTCATGCCCAGATACTTTTTCAAAACAAAGTGTCTCCTTAGAGGAACTATTACATTAAATTTCTAGCCAATTAAAATGAATGGGTTTTTCAACTCACTTTCCATGACTGATAGAAGGAATATAGCAGCATCTACCACATGGATTATGGCATCTTGGTTAAGAATACAGAATAGTTAGGGCCCATAGCCAAGTCCTCGTACTGCTATGGATTTTGAAGATTACTTTAGTTCTGTGAGCCTCCATTTTCTCAATTGTATTATTTTCAAAAGATACTAACCTCATATTCTTATATTAAATAATGAAAATTATTGTTTCATTACAACTTAGTGCTAAATCCATTTAAAGTTCCCCTTATACACAGTGAAAAGTGAAGCCCATTTCATAATGATAATTGATGCATTTATTTTAGGGAAGAAAAACCTCCAAAAGTAAGAATCACTGATATAAAAAGATAAAGAAAAATGCAGCCTGCCTTTCTCTCAGCAAGTAAGTGTGCGAGTGGTGATGATAATGAGTATCACAACACAGTGGTCTATATTATGAATTAGTAATGTAAGGATTTTACATGCACAATTTTTCAATGATATGAATACATTTACACTAAAAGGTTGCTGAGAAATTCACAATGCTAGTCTTTCAGAAGGTAGAAACTTTTAATGTCTTAGGACTAGATTCTTCACTGCTATATTAGTTTCCTAGGACCTTTGTGACAAATCACCAGGAACTGCATGATTTTAAACAACAGAAATTTATTCTCTCACAGTTTCAGAGGCCAGAAGTCCACAGCCAAGGTGTCATGGCCACACTCCTTCTGGAGGCTCTGGGGAGAATCCCTCCCTGTCTTTTCACGCTTCTGGTGGCTACCAGCATTTCTTATGGCTGCATCACTTCAGCCTCTGCCTCCATTTCTGCACAGTCTTTTCTTCGGTATGTCTGTGTCTTCTCCTCTTCGGTCTCTTATAAGGACACTGGCCATTGGATGTAGAGCCCATCCAGATACACTGGAATAATCGCATCTTGACAGACTTAATTACACCTGCTGAGGCCCTTTTTCCAAATAAAGTCACATTCACAAGTTCTGGGAATTAGGACATAGACATACCTCTTTAGGGACCATCATTCAACCCCACTGTAACAAGCATAAATTACATTATAATCTTGTAGTTTTACTAATAATAACACATAACACGCTATAAAAATGTGGCAGCTCTTGCCTATTAAGTCTCTGTCCATTTTCACCTGTGTAAGTGCCCTCTTCATGCAGACAGTTTTAGGCAATGGGTATACCATGGGGAACCAAGCAGCCACAATCCATGCTGCCTTCATGAAAGTTGTAGGTTATTCTGAGAGACATTCAATAAACATCTGAAAATATACTTACACACTCATGGCCACTCATGGGAAGAAGAACAAGGTACTATGCAGAGGATAGCTCTAGGTAGAGTATTCAGGGAAAGCTGCACTCAATGTAAGATTTAAGATAAGACTTTGGAATATGAAGAACCCGACACACAAAGAATTAGGGGGCAAGGGAGCTTACAGAAGAAATAACTTATCAAAGTCCTTGACGCCATAAAGAGTGAGGCAGTTTCCCAGAACTGAAACAGGCGTCAATATTAAAGAGTGAGTGTAATAGTACAGGGAAAAGGACAAGAGATGTGTTCAGAGGGGTGTAGAGGGGCCAGAGCATGCATGACCTTGTAGGTAATGGTATAAAATTTTTTGTAATTTATTTTTATTGTTGAAAGTATTGCAGATGTCCCCTTCTTTCTCTCATTAACCCCTCCACCTTGCTCCCACCCGCTCCCCAGGCTTTCAGCACACTATTGTCTGTGTCCATGGGTTAGGCATATATGTATACAAATTCTTTGGTTGATCTCTTCCCATCCACCCACCCACCCCCACCTTCCCTCTGAGATTCCATAGTCTGTTCCATGCTTCTACGTCTTGGATCTATTATGTTCAACAGTTTATTTTGTTCATTAGGTTCCACATATGAATGAGATGATGTGATATTTGTCTTTCTCTGACTGGTTTATTTCACTTAGCATAATACTCTCCAGGTCCCTCTGTGCTGTCTCAAAGGGTACAAGAATAGCTTAGGTTGCATTGGTGGTATAGTGGTGAGCATAGCTGCCTTCAAAGGGTACAAGATCCTTCCTTTTAACTGCTGCATAGTGTTTCATAAATCATTCTAAAGCCATGAGAATGAATGAGACAGTGAGAAATTTCCAGAAATTATTTTAATTATTTTATATATCTCATTGTACTTAAAGCTTACAGCAACTCTAGAAAATAGGGATTATAACTCCTAATTTACAGATGTGAAATTGAGACTCAGAAATTAAAATTTGTCTAAAATCACACAGGTAAAATTCAAACCTGTGAATAACTCCAAAACTCAATCATTGTGATAATATTTTATTTTTCTTTAGTTTCATATTATTTTACCAGAAGTTTTAAACTGTTTTAACTTTATAAATAAAAGACAACAAATAATTAAGTAAAACACAAAGCCCTTTTGGAAACTAATTTTTTAATACATACAAATAGCGTAGGTTATTTGAATGCCATTTGACATAGTAATTTCACTTCTAAAATCTACTCTAAGGAAACAGAGGGGAAGAGAAAGGGGGTTTGCATAACAATGGTCTTTGCCAGATTACTAATAATCTAGGAAACCTGAAATAATGTAAATATCCAAAAGTATATAAATAGTTCAACAATTGTGTATTCATTAGTATTCATTATACAGTCATTAAAAAATCAAGTTCAAAAGTATTTTACATTTGAAAATGCTTTAAATGTAATATTAGCTTAGCTGAAAAATACACCCATACTCCTAGTAATAATATAATGTAAAAATATTTTTGTATATGTACATATAAAGAGGATTTATAGAAAATATACCAAATATTAAGAGTGCTTCTCTGTTATAGGCATGTGGGTAATTTTTATATTCTTCCTGATATTTTAAGTGCTTTCCAGATTTTTCTACAAATGAATATATCTTACTTTGTACTTAGAAAAAAATACTTTGTTTTATTTTTAATAAACATTGAATGTCAAAATTCAGGGGCAAAGACTGTAACAGCTTCTATTCTCTTACAAACTAAGGCATTTAATATATTAGCTCCAGCTATAGCATGGATTTATATTTTATTAAAAATTTTAATGAGTTTAAAAATACTGATCTTCTAGAGAATTTTAAGAATTAATGTTTATATTGAATATTGGGATCACTGGATAAAAGGTGCTACATAAATGCAATGTATTGTTAGTAAGTGTTGTTAAAGTAAATTGAAGGCAAAGCATGTAATAAAAATTTCCCTGTAGCAAAAATCTCAGGTCCATATATGGTTCTATAATGCTTAGATCACATTTAACTGTGAAAGTACCAACATTAACATGAAAATATTTTTGCTGCGGACTGGAATCAGCAATGAATATGCACAACGGAGCATTCCATTTTTAATTACATATCACATTTCATAGTAGATATTAAAATTATAGTCCACAAAATTTTATATTACTTAGGTGCCAAAATTAGAAAAATGAAAACAATTTTTTATTTTATTTCATAGAACCCACACAGCTAAAGATTTATTTGGTAAAAGTAACATTAAGGACATATTGATGGCAATGGAATTTTAAAACCTCAAACCACCATCAGACCTTCCATGTGTACAATCATATTTTCAGCCGGTTCCTAATTATTCACATTAGAAGTGAGTAATAGAGAGAATCTGTCAATCTGGTTCTCAGATGTGACCTACAAAAATCAAGACATTAGTGAGATGCAAGGGGGAAAAAACGGAGGGACCACAGAATGTGTATCTAGATAATAGAGAGAATGGAGATGGAAAGGGAATTTAGAACATGTGATGTGGGATGTTCAATAACAGCCTCAGGAGAACAGGGGAACTGGAGAATCTAGGAAGGACTTTTCAGAAACCTGATCAAGGGACACCCTTCGATGTGCTATGAAGGAGGTAGGTAGACATTGGAATTCATTTTTTTTAACAGGCAAACTACTCTGATTTTATTTTAAAGCTAGAGGCCTGATGCATGAAAATTTGTGCAAGAGTAGGCTCTCCTTCCCCCGGCTGCTGGCACTGGCTTCCCTCTGGCACCCTGGACCCGGGCTTCCCTCCTCCGGCCACTGGCAGGCACCCAGGACCCAAGCTGCTTCCTTCTGGCTGCCTGCAGGCACCTGGGACCTGGGCTGGCTTCCCTTGGGCCGCCTGTAGGCACCCAGGTCCCAGGCTGACTTCGTTCCAGCCCAGGCTTCATCAGGAAAGACATCTAGAAGATGTCTGGTCTAATTAGCATACTCCTCTTTTATTATTTTAGACTAGAGACCCAGGGCACAAAATTCATGCACTCAGGGCGGGGGGAGGGGGCAGGGGTTGTCCCTCAGCCCAGCCTGCGCCCTCTCGCAATCTGGGACATCCCTCTCACAATCTGGGACCGCTGGCTCCTGCCTGCCTGTCTCATTGCCCCTAGCCTCTCTGCCTGCCTGCCTGATAGCCCCTAACCACTCACCTGCATGTTTGATCACCCCTAACTGCTCGCCTGCCTGCCTGATTGCCCCTAACCACCTCTGCCTTGGCCCCTGCCACCAAAGCTTTATCCAGAAGGATGTCCAGAATGATATCCGGAAGGTTATTCGGCTGTCTGGTCTAGTTAGAATATTATGCTTTTATTATTATGGACGTTGACTTCAACCTACTAAATTAACTCTGTGAGTCACTAATGAGTCACAACTTACAGTGTTTTTTTTAAATTTTTTATTTATTATTTTAGATTCTTTGTTGTTAAAGTATTACATATAGTATTACATATGTCTCCTTTTCCCCCATTTACCTCTCCCCAGTCACCCCACCCCCCAGAACATGCCCTCACCTCCCTAGTGTCTGTGTCCATTGGTTATGCTTTTATGCATGCATACAAGTCCTTTGGTTGATCTCTTACCCTACACCCCTCCGCTTCCCTGCCTTCTCTCTGAAGTTTGATGGCCTGTTCGATGCTTCTCTGTCTCTAGATCTATTTTGGTTCATCAGTTTATGTTGTTCATTATATTCCACAAATGAGTGAGATCATGTGATATTTATCTTTCTCAGACTGGCTTATTTCACTTAGCATAATGCTCTCCATGTCCATCCAAGCTGCTGCAAATGGTAAGAGTTCCTTCTTTTTTACAGCAGCATAGTATTCCATTGTGTAGATGTACCGCAGTTTTTTAATTCACTCATCTGCTGATGGGCACTTAGGCTGTTTCCAAATCTTAGCTTAGGGGAGTTTTACCAAATATTCAAAGAAGTAAAACCTATCCTCCTCAGACTATTCCAAAAAAATTCAAGAGGAAGGAACACTTTCAAGCTCTTTCTATGAAGCCAGCATTACCCTAATCCCAAAACCAGATAAAGACACTACAAAGAAAGAGAATTACAGGCCAATATCTCTGATAAACATAGATGCTAAAATCCTGAACAAAATTCTAGAAATAGGATCCAGCATTACATTAGAAAGATCATACTCTGTCGTAAGTGTTCCCCTCCACGTCCTGCGTGGTTCAGGGTTCGGGTCTGGAAGAGGAGCCGCACAACAAATGAAATAGAAAAGACACGAGAATAATTTGGGAATATTGGGGGACCAGGCGAGAGAGTCCAACTCAAGAGGAAGGACTTCCACTGTGCTCAGGCCTCACCAAGCTTTTTATAGTGAGGGGTAAACAAGGTAGTGGTTACCAAAGTTACACTTTTCTTGTGAGTTTCACTTGTTTACACCATGGTTATACTTCCTGCACTTCCTCAGCCCCTTAGATTCCCAGATAAGATCTAGGGAGTGTTATAAGGTCAAGCCTAATTAAGCTAAGAGGATTGTGCCCTCTAAGCTAGGACTTGTTTGTGACTTTGCCAGTAGGTCAGTCCGAGGCTTAACCCTATATTAGTTTCCCACAATACTCCATGACCAAGTGGGATTCATTCTAGGCATGCAAGAATGGCACAATATCTACAAATCAATAAATGTGATATATCACAAAAACAAATTGAGAGATAAAAATCACATAATCATATGAATTGATGCAGAAAAAAGCATTTGACAAAATCCAACACCCTTTCTTGATAAAATAAATAAATAAAACCTCTCAGCAAAGTGGGAATAGACATAATAAAAGTCTTATATGACAAATCTACAGCCAATATCATACTCAATGGGCAAAAACTAAAACCATTTCCCCTTAGAACAGAACAAGACAGGGATGCCCACTCTCACCACTCCTGTTCGACATAGTACTAGAAGTGCTAGCCATAGTGATCAGACAAGAAGAACTAAATGGCATCCAAACTGGAAAAGAAGAAGTAAAACTGTCACTATTCGCAGATGACATGATATTGTACATAATAAACTCTAAAGACTCCATCAAAAAACTACTAGATTTAATAAATGAATTTGGCAGCGTAGCAGGATACAAAATTAACACCCAGAAATTTATAGCTTTTTTATACACCAATAAATGAACTCACAGAAAGAGAAACAAACAAACAAAAACATCCCATTTACCATTGCACCAAAAAAATTAAGATACCTAGGAATAAACTTAACTGAGGAGGTAAAAGACCTGTACCTGGAATTAATTTTTAATTGTATTTATGGGCTGGTCACTTTAAAATAAAATGATTCTCTGTGGAAATTGTGCTATGTGGAACCCCAAGATTCATTTGTGTTACAAAGAAATGTAATTGACTAAAAAACCAGATACTTTATAAGTGTAATCACTCTAGTCAAGTGTATATATTAAAGCTCCTTTCCCTTTTATTATATAAGTCAAAGGAAAATAGTTCCATGTTTTAAGAGCATAATTCCAGTATCGGTTTACAAAACCATACTTGCCAATTGAATTATTAGAATTAGTCAACCTTGGGAAAATATGGATGAGGTTAGGCAGCCATTCTTCACATCTTCTGAACTATCCTTTAAAATGTAAAGAACTGTCAATAATGCATATGTTCTTTGATGTTTTTCAATTGCCTAAACTGAAGTTAACATTTTTTAAAAAGTAATAAAACAATGTAAATTATATATATGGCAGAAGACAGTTTCGAACAACAGCAAATTAAGTGTCTTAAGACTTGATGAGGTTACAAGAGAGATTCTAAACTTTAGTATGTATTAGACTCATCTGGACAGTTTATTGCAAGTGTAGATTCCAGGGTTTTGTACAGCTGTGAAGATTCTGACTCAGAAGGTTTGACATGGAACTCAGTCATCTGGCCAAGTGTTTCAGAAGCAGAAGCTTCGAACATCACAATTTGAGAAACCCTGAGTTGAGGTTTAATTTTAAATAATTGGAGACTGTTTGGAGTACACAAAGCTATGTGATAATTTCAGCAATATTTTACACACATAATATTCTTAAAAAATATTAATTGTAAGCCAGTTCTATGTTCACATACACAGTTTGAGAACCACATAAAATTTCCATGCAAGTTTTGATCAGTTCATTCTTAAACTTGGCTCTGCATTTTTAACTTCAGAAACCAATGTCCATGTGAACTGTTTTTATAGTATACTTATTATGGTAAATTATTGGAATAGTGTTGAAGAATAATACTGAGGTATAAAAGAAGTCACTATTTACATTAGAAAAATTGAAACATTTACCTCTGCCTTCTCAACATTTTCTCACTGGTTTTGTCCATAGGCATAAAGCGAAAGAAAATTATGTAATTATTCTGTGAATCTGAGTAATGGACCCTTGAGTCTTAATAAGAAAACATCAGATTTTCCTTAACAACATTTTTTCTTCTTAATTGTCTGGGTAATTTCCTTGACTCTCCAATTTACATATCTTAAGTACAAACAACTATTATATTTATCACTAACTGGACCTGTATGTTTCAGAAAATAATATCAGAATCATAAAGTTCTGTCAGAAAATTGACCACAACTTATGTACATATGCATCAAAGTAGTTCAAAAATTTTGGAATTCAAACATTCAGATCTCAAAGCATTTAATATGTATTTTTATTTTTTAATAAATACATTGCACAGATTACTGTTTTATTAATGAGTCCAAATGTTTGGTCATATTTCAGTTGGAAAACATTAATACCAAGCTTTGAGCACCTCCCAGACTGGAATCTGGTTCTATTCCCTGCTCTATCTCAGTACCTAGAATAGTTCTGACAAGTAATGAGAGTTCAATGTGTATTTGTAAGAACATATGCTGTTTGGGTAAATTTGTGTAGATCAAGGTCAAAGATTGTGTATTGTTTGGGAGGGTCAAGTAGATTTATTCTTCTATGTGCAAGGGGATGCCCATCAGTGGTTTGTGAGCAGAAGATGGCAAATCATTTCAAGATGTTATCTAATGTTTGCAGTCACAAAGGTAGTTCAAGGTATGCTTTACTTGTCTTTTTGCTTTTATTGCACAGGTAACCTGGAGCTCATTGATAGTAATTTGTAGTCATTGTCAAAATCATCACAGTAAACTCTCAGCAATATAACAGTCAAATCTTCGATGCATTAGTCGCTTTGTCGGTTACTCACAGAGGATATATGAGTTGTATGTGCTATTGACTTCGTCTGCATATAACCTCTGCAAGATTTTAGAACATTTCTCTCTTTTCCTGTAAGGTCAGACATTGCATAAAGCCATGAAAGCCAAACACATCATTACCTTCTAATATGCTCCTTAAGGAAGTTGTGAGTCAGACCATGGATTAGCTTAGAAAGAGATAAGGTGAGTTCCAGATGTTGTGAATCAGTCAGAACCAGTTCAGCATCTCTTAAGCATGGAATCAGTAACAGGGAAGACTTTGGCAAGTGATAAAACAGAATGGGAAGCAGAGGGATTTTCCAACTCATATATTCAGAATGTGTTTTTATCATTTGAGTGGAAATGGTGTAAACTCCCAACAGATCAAACACCTGGATTAAATAGAGTACAAAAATATAGAGCAAACAAAATATAAATTATTTGCCATTTACCATTCTTGCATTATCCTTGTCAGTATTCCCCTTTGTTAGCATAAATAATTCAAACTTTCAAAAGAATGATTTGTGCCCCAGTATTTAATTGTAAAATGATTGACTATATTATGCAATGTTTAAAAATGGGCTATGTGTGAAATTTAATTGTACTTCTGTGTATTTAGATAAACTGGGTATATATTTGGAAGAATATTGTTGGGTTCATGTTATTCTTCTATGTTTATTAATAATCATGTTAATTTGGTAGGATGTCTAAATATACTTTTATCCACAGTCTTGATCAAATGGTCACATTTGAACTTCCCGTGAAGCTTGGTTTCAACAAAAATTTTGTTTTTCTCTTTAAAAAATAATTTTGGGAACTCCATTAAAATGATACTATTAAGTTATTTATTGGCAACCCTCTGTCACAATCCAAACATACAAAAATGATAGAATAATAGAATAAGAGAAAGATGAAATATTACAACTAAGCTCAAAATAAGGCAGTTATCTCCAAGGACTAGAAGCACAAGAAGGCAGTGGGGGCAGAAGTGGCAGACGTGTTGGGTTCTGTGTCTAGAAGCAGCCAGGGGCAACCAGGAATCTGGTACCTGCAGAGTAATTGAACTGAAGAATGTGGAGGCTGACGCCTGTCTCTCAGCTTGCAAACAAGGCCAATATAAGTTTCTATGCCCATGAAAGGAAGTTGGAAAAAGCTGAAATTGAATATTTTCTGAGGTTACGGCTTATATAAAAATCATGCCTGGTATAGGCTGAATGTGCTCTCCCAAAATTCACATGCTGAAGGTCTAATCCACAGTACCTCAGAATACGCTTGGAGATGGGGTCTTTGAATAAGTAATGAAGGTTAAATGAGATCATTGGAGTAGGTCTTAATCCAACTGGACTGTTGTATTTGTAAGAAGAGGTAAGGACACACACACACACACACACACACACACACACACACAACCAATGGGAAGACCATGTGAAGACATGTGGAGAAGATGGCCATGTAGAAGCCAAGAGGAGAAGCCTTCAGAAGTAACCAACCCAGCTGACACCTTGATCTTGGACTTCTAGCCTTGTAAGGAAACCCTTTATCTTACATGGTCTTCTGTCATGTACATCTGTGTCCCAATCTCATTTTCTTATAAGGACACCAGTCATATTGGTTTAGGGCCCATGCTAATGACCTCATTTTTACCTTAATTACCTTTTTAAAGGCTCTTTCTCCTATTACAATTGCATTCTGAGGTACTGGGGTTTAAGTCTTCAGTGTGTGAATTTACCATAATACCAGTTTATCTTTAAATATCAGAACTACCCAATACCAGGTTCCAGCAATGACAACAGAACTACCTAGAGTGACCTCAGCAAAGAGATGCTGGCGAAGGCAGGCAAGAGTGAGGATGGGACTGTCCAAAATTTATCAAAATTTATCATGAGTACATCAAATCCCCTTTGGAGGAGCCCTTACTCAGAAATTTGATTAAGCTGCACCTTAGAAAAATTTGGGGAGAGAGTTCTTAGGAAATATGAATTTCCTGTTAATTTGAACAAATGGAAACTCAAATTAAACAACAACAAAAATCAAAGTGACTTTGTCCCAAGATGGAAAAGTAAAGCATGAAAACCATCACCTCAGAATGTGAGTACAACTTTTATTGCTAAATAAAAACTGAGAAGAAAAAAACCTGAGAGGTGGAGAAGCTGAGAGAGCAGCTTAGAAGAATGGGGTTTTAAAGTTGTGGCCCTAGTTCTTCCTGAACCCTGCTGAGCATATTTGTGCTGCAGATTCTGCTTCTGTTTAAGGGCAGTTTGGCGTGTGAGAGGAATGATAAAACAAATATTTGTTTTAGTGCAATTTCCATATCTACATTTTATATTTTTAAAATTCCATATGTAACTTTAAGAATTTAAAAATAAATATAAGCAAAAGGGGCACGACCTTAATTATTAGATACATTTAACCACAGGGAGACCACTGTTGCTCACAGAGCTGCTCCCCTGATAACTAATCAATATCTTTAGGTCAAGTGTATAAATGCAGCCAAATGAAGAAGAGGAGCAAACATTTATTTTATTCAGGAAATACCAAGGAATATACAAGAGCAAATGTATTTCTGTTTATGCCAAATAAGAACAATCTGAGGAGGGCTTAATAGAGGACTATGTACAAAATCACGGGCAGACTGAAGGAAACGAAGCAATAATTCAGTGCTCTGGGCGCAGTAATGCACGGCTGTTAGCATCATGAGCCTGAAGGGGTAGGTAAGCGGGAAGCTACTGGAGGGGAAGTAGATGTCTGGCCAGCCACCCTATCTCTGTATTCTATCTACTTGAATCCAGTGCACAGAGGAGCTCGTTCCCTTTTACACACCATGTTGGACCCCGCCTCAATTAATACCCTGTCCAAATATTTGATGTTTTATAGTAATGGCAAATAACTTCACTCTCAAGGAATTTGGACACTCATAAATGAGATCAACACTTACAAATTTCAAAGCCTTTGCTTCAAACACTCCCAAAGGGTCTCTTATGAAAGGCTAGGAGCTCTTTCTGGCAAGGATCGGTGATAATAACAGCCTAGTCAGGGGCGGCTCCCACAGCCTGGGCCTGGGGAAGAAGACTTCAAAAACCTGGGTTACGAGTTGAAATTTAGGCTCCCACTAGGAAAGAAAGCCTTTAAAAATTATCAAGGCCAGTAAAATGAACCAACATAAACTTTCTGTGTCATTTTTCAAAGCATCTAAAGAAAACATGTGAGCATCGAACCCCCCCCCTCACCACCACCTTTCTTCTTGCCCCAGCATTATCTGCCCTTGCTTTACACCAATTACTGAAAAATTTTAGTCTCCATTTATTCCCCTTGTATATATTAAATGTCTTGGATACCCTTTAATCCACGAGCCTCAAAGTATTTTATAAACGTTAATTTTCCGAACAAATATGTGAGGTTGAAACATAATCATCCCTTTCCTCCCAATTGTTTAAATATAAGTAACACAAAAACGTTAAGAAACCACACCCCTGGTCTCAGAGCAAGTCTGTTGCAGAATGGGATTCGGTTTGCCCAGTTGCTAGCATTCTCTGCAGCTCTGAGACCCTGTGAGGAATGTGCAGTTTTTCACTTTTCATTACTCTACCCAGATCATTGAGGAGCCTCCTAAGGAGACTGGTGATTGTGGAGCACATAATATGTGCCAGGCGCTGTGCTTTAAATCAGTGATTCTCAAACTGCACCACACATTCAGAGCACCTGGGGAGCTTTAAAATATCCTGATGCCCAAGCTGCACCCTGTGACAATTAAATCAGGAACTTTGGGGGTGGGGCCCAAAGATCAGAATTTTTTTTTTAAGTTTCCATATGATTCCAACGTGCAGTCAAATCTGAGTACCGGTGTTTGAAAGCCTTACCGTTTAGCCCTGGCTGGTTTTTCTCAGTGGTGAGAGCATTGGCCTGCGGAGAGAAGGGTCTCAAGTTCGATTCTGATCAAGGGCATGTACCTCAGTTGCAGGCTGCATCTGGGCCTGGTCTGGGTGCATGTGGGAGGCAACCAATCAATATGTCTCTCTCACATAGATGATTCTCTCTCTCTCTCTCTCTCTCTCTCTCTCTCTCTCTCTCTCTCCTCTCATCTCTCCCCCTTTCTTCCATTCTCTCTAAAAAATCAATGGAAAAAAATATCCTCGGGTGAGGATTAACAACAACAACAACAAAATTACCATTTAAAGTGTAATAAGCAGACCCATAGCATGAACATCAGCTGGGAGCCTCTTGAGTGTGCAGAATGTCATGTGCCACCCCAGGCCTAATGAAATAGTGTTCACTTTAATAAGCTCCCCATGGTGAACGTGCACATTGCAGCTTTGGGGGAAAAGAAAGCTGATTTAAATAAGCAAATAAGCAAATGAGGTTATCAGATGCTTGAATCATGTTGTTTCATTTAACATCATTTTATTATCACATTGATGAGGGAGAAAAAATGATTCCCAGCCACGACTGCTGTCCGTGTGGAGTTTGCACCTTCTCCCCATGTGTGCATTAGTTTTCTCTAGATACTTCATTTCCTTCCGCATCCCAAAGATGTTCAGGTGTGTCCCAGTATGAGTGAGTGTGGGTGTGGGTGGGTGTGGGTGTGGGTGTGGGTGTGGGTGTGGGTGTGGGTGTGGGTGTGGGTGTGGGTGTGAGTGTGAGTGGCTCTACAATGGAAAGGCCTCCTGTCCACGTTGGGTCCCACCTTGTGCCCTGAACTGTTGGGATAGGCTTTCACCACCTACAACCCTGAACTGGAATGAGAAAATAATGATCTTAATTGTTTTTATTAGTCTTTCTTAAATGTATATAAAACTCCCATTTATTTCAGTGTTTAATATTAGAAGTGTTTTGTTTCTTTATTTAGAAATTTGGTAATGTTTTTGTGATCAGAAATACTCTGTAGGAACTGAACTCCTACTCATGTCAATTAGCCTGTGGTAACATTGGTTTTGTTATGAGTCATTAAGCTTAAAGTCGCAGTTTCCAAGAATCTATGGATGATATTAAGTGAGGGCTCACTGTGATAATGGAGAGATACAAACACAGGGCTGATTGACTTAGAAGTTCATGACTTGTGGTACATAGGACAATGTTCAACCAACTGAGCCACCAGGCCAGGCAGCCCTAGCCGGTTTGGCTCAGTGGATAGAGCATCAGCCTGTGGACTGAAGGGTCCCAGGTTCAATTCTGACCAAGGGCACATGCCCAGATTGCAGGCTCGATCCCCCCAGTAGGGGGCGTGCAGGAGGCAGCCAATCAATGATTCTCCCTCACCATGGATGTTTCTCTCCCTTCCTCTCTGAAATCAATATATATATATATATATATATATATATATTTTAAAGAAGTTCATGAGTTTTGGACACTACCAGGTTAACTGGAGAAGGGAGTCACAGACTCTTTGGAAAAGCTCATAAACATTTTGAAACTTTATCCAAGAATTAATGCAAAAAAAAGCACTTTGGTTTTGTTTGTTTTAATTTTATAATTTTTCCATCATCATTTATCCCTTCTAAGTTCTCTTCCACCTCCACCCTCCCTCCACCCTCTCCCACTAAAATCACCACACTATTGTCCATGTCCTTGTGTTCACTCTCTTTTTTTTAAATTTTTGTTTGATCCCTCAAACCAACCCCACAACATCACCCCGCCCCATAACTGTCTGCCTGTTCTCTATCTAGGAGTCTGTCTCTATTTTGCTTGGTAGTTCAGTTTGTTCATTAAAGTCCACATATGAGTGAAATAATATGGTACTTGTCTTTCTCTGACTGGCTTTAACTTAGCATAATGTTCTCCAGGCCCTTCTATGCTGTGGCAAAGGGTAAATTTTTCTTCCTTTTTACAGCAGAGTAGTATTCCATTGTGTAAATGCACCACCGCTTTTTTAGCTACTCATCTCCTAATGGACACTTGAGCTGTTTCCAAATCTTGCCTATTGTAAATAACACAGCAATGAACATAGAGGTACATATATTCTTTCAAATTAGTGTTTTGGGTTTCTTTGGATAAATGCCCAGGATGGACTTACCTCAAAAAAAATTAAAAATTGAACTGCTTTATGACCCAATTATTCCACTTCTGCGCGGGGGGGGGGGGGGGGGCGGAGGGGGGGCACCTTGAAGGGTTTATCATCCAGGAGCTTTCCCTGCAAACCTGCATGTCCACAGACCACAGTTTGTGAATACCACTACTCCCTTCCATTCCCCTTCACCCATGACTCCATGGCCTCTGTAATAAGAATACTTAATTTCCATTCACTTTAAAAGGAGATGTATAAAAAGGATAAGCTTTATTATAGATGGATACGCATGCACCGCATCTCCTCTGAACATCCCGAATACTCTGGGAATCTTACAACCAAAAGTCCTTTCAAAGGCACATTGACAAAAGGTAACATTACACGTGGGCTCTTCTACACACCTGTTAGCAGTTGAACCTAATTGTTCAGCAGCTGGTACTGATTTGGGATTCTTTCACTATATCTCATTATTCCTTTTTCCATGATATTTTTTCTGGTTTGGAGCTGCTGCTGCAGTTTCTGCACAATGTATATATTTTTAAAGCTAAAAAGACATACTTTGAAAGGACTCTGGAGAGAGACATAAAAGTTACTTTTTATGTTCCATTTTGTAGTTGAATTTATTTAAACTGACAGTTTGTGATTATCAGGTGTGGAAAAATCTAAGGGCAAGCAAAGATGTAACTGTTGGCTATCTTTCATTTTCTTAGGTCTCTTTCTAAACTTGAGGTAGTTTGGCTAAATTCGTAAACATCTGATTTGCAGATATTTGTGGATTAGAATGCCAAGGAATATTGTCATGAAAAGGGAAAGATTCTTTTCCTTGTTAGAAACCCTCTGAAGCAGAAGTACAGGGCACAGTGATTGCATCATTGAAGCAAGATGCCCCTGATGGAACATTTCAGAAAATAAACCATTTCAGAAGAAATATGAGGGGGATAATTAAGGCAAGAGATTTTAAATGTATAGAATAAAAAGAAATGTTTGCAAACAAAATGGTACAAACACACATGTGAGATGATCACATATCAAGTGAATACTGAAGAGTGTGAATTTGCAAGTCTAACATGGCCTTCCTGGAGGCTGCATATACAGCAGCAAGACCAGCGACTACCCTTGAAACCAAAATGCCATTTGAGATAAGACTATTTGAGGCAAACACAGATCAAAGCATTAAATAATGGTGCATGGCATCTTAAAAAGAAAATAAAAATAGAGATCTTCAATTATATCTAAAATATTCCCACAGAGAAAGAAACTAAGATATCTAATAATTTTATCTACATAAAAAAACTATTCTTAAACGTGTATAATTAATAAACTGCTTCTTTAGAAAACCTGGAAAATACAGTATATTCTCCTAATGATTCTGACTTGGAAGAAATATTAATTCTTCATAGCTGCATAGTGCAACAGAATGCATATTTGAAATAAATACTTGAGAACATGAAGGTGGCACTGGAATTAAGTAAAAATCAGGCTTGTGTTTATCTTCATCTAAATTAATTTTCATATTTAAGGACCACAGAGACCTGATAATAAGGCAATTTTATTAAGCAGGACCCCCAAGGAGAGCTATAAAGTAAGATATTTATTTTAAAATATTTTGAAGTGACTTGGATTTCTTAAATCATTCAAGGTCAAAGTTCACTAAGATACTCAGTTCTGTGATTGTATACTTTTATAGTATAGCATGGACTCAGATTCACTTCTACCTCCATAGAAATCTCTCCCTTTAAATGAATGTTGATTAATCATGCTGCCATGATACATTTTGCCAGTTTCTCCATGCCTGAGCTATTCTGCAAGATCATTTTTTAGTCTCCTCACTCTTCACCAAGTGACTGGTATTCCTCTGAACCCAGCAGATGGTCTTATAAGTGCTACTCAGGCTATGACAAAGACTGTGGGTCAATGGCATTGAAAGGTGTTGGAAAACATTTTAACCATCTGTCCTTAAATCTCTAGTTGGCAGTACACATTTCTTCTTCAATGATAAGAGCAGATGTGTCACTAGAGGTTGTATGTTTAACTGAGATCAGAATATTCACTCTGTAGATGATAGTTTGCTTTTGTCATGATGTCAACATATACATCATGTTCTTCTGCACACATTTAAAACATGCAGAGTCTGTATTCATTATAATAGACAATTTGCATGAATATTTATAACTCCAAGTTGAATAGTTAGAATTACATTAATTTGCATCATTATTAATGGAGTTAGGTTTGGATTTACCTATTAGTGTTCTTATAAATCTCATTAATAGATGTAATAGAGGTCCCCTTAGCAATGTACCCTCAAGTAATTCTGCAACTATTGCAATAGAAAGCATTAAAGTGTCTTGAGACAATTTTCCTTTAAAATAGTATCTCTCTTCCTTGCTAGATATTTATTACAACACTGTGTTTTATGTCTTTATCTTTCTTAATGCAGAATTAGCAATGATATTGGCTTCAGAAGGCAATTATTGTGTTGAAAGAATGCCCAAATGATGAAGAAAGAACATTTTTACACACTCTTATTAAGATGAGTAGCATATCCTATATAATAAAAGCCTAGTGACCAAAATGGTGGAACAACCAAAATGACCAGAGACCAGGGCGATCAGGCAGGCAGAGTGGTTAGGGGCAATTAGGCAGGCAGTTGAGCAGTTAGGAGCCAGCGGTCCCTGATTGGAAGAGGGATATCCAAGATTGGGCCTAAACCAGCAGTCGGACATCCCTTGAGGGGTCCCAGATTGCAAGAGGGTGCAGGCCAAGCTGAGGGACTTCCCCCCCCAAATGCACGAATTTCATGCACCGAGCCTCTAGTTTATAATAACTTATCAGAATAAATACATGCTGACCTAAATATTATGATCTTCAGTAGAATTAGATAAACATTAACATCTAGTTCACAGTCTAAGTTGTATTTTTGGCTGAAACTTGAGCTGT
The DNA here is from genome assembly GCF_964212035.1 of Myotis nattereri. Classification (NCBI taxonomy): domain Eukaryota; kingdom Metazoa; phylum Chordata; class Mammalia; order Chiroptera; family Vespertilionidae; genus Myotis; species Myotis nattereri. The sequence goes on from NC_138079.1 coordinate 62,164,203, forward strand.
TGCTAGCATGGAAGAGCATATATTTTGAAAGATTGAATGAAAAAAGAAGGTTGATGACCTAAACTATAAATTTAAATCCATGCTTCCTTAATTTATAAGTTTTACCACATTATCCTTCCAAATCAAATATTTGAGTGCTGATGAACCTGACCCCAAAAAAGAGGCAGGATGGTGAAAAGGGTCTGAGTCAGACTAGGGATTCTAGTCTTGCCTCTGGTCATTATGACCTTGGACAGGAACCTTTGGGTGTGCAGAGTTCTGTTTCCTTAGTGTAAAATCATGCTTGTATTATTACCGGAGGATTGGGTTGCTGTTGTTAGTGGGAGTGGGGTGGCTATTGAATTTTCTAAGACTTGCATGGAAGAATGAATGGTTTTCATTGGTGTGTAATTTATTTCTCAGGCTCCAAAGTTCCATGTTTCTTAATCCAGGAATATAGGGTAAGATGCAGCTAGGACTTTAGTAGAGCTAAAAGCAAAGCCAGTGGCCAGAGTTTCAGTTCCATGGTGGAGCAGGATCTGGTTGTAGCATCAGGATAGATTCAGTGCATTGTGTGGGTCCCACATGGCCATGAACCACACGGCTGAATACAGGGGAGTGTGCCCCCTGCAACAGGAGAGCCAGGAGCACGGGCAAGCAGGAAAAGAGAGAGGCGGGCTCCTTTGTTCAGGAGTTTACATATCAAATCTTCCTGTGCTTGCAGTGGCCACCCCTATTCTGGCCACTGACTTGTTCCCAGGTGTGACTGACAGGTAAACTATCTTCCCACATCACCCAGACCTTACTAGGCATGGTTATATTGTCAGTCTCTTCCCCCCGTGATCTTAGGGGAACAGACTTGGAGAATGTTAACTGCAGCTTCCTGGCAAAGCTGTAAAAGGTCATGCCTATATCTAGTCTCCCCTTTACTCCTTCCCTGTTAAATAATAGCCAGGTTATTATAACGGTATCACTAGGACAAGATGATCTCTTCAGTGCCTTCCAGCTGTGTTCTTCAAAGCATCAGCAACTTGGTAAAGTCTTAAGAGAAAAGAACCAGGCAGGAGCCACTTCGTCCCCCTTCTTACCTGGTTACTTGTTGTGTTATAGCAAAGCTCAGATAAGGCAATATTTATAGAATTGTTTGAAATGTAAGGAGTATTGAAGCAATACAAGACAAGGAGAGATTAAGGCAGAGGTGACATTCCACAGTTTATTATCTCTTAACCCATCAGTATTTGTACACATCCCCTGCTATTCTGGGTCTGCATTCTTTATCTTATTTGTCTTTCATTTATTGACCCACACTCAGAGTCTCAACCTCAACCCAAAGGAGGACACCATTTTAACATTATAAAATTTCAAGGGGCAGCACATGATATTTGTAATTTCTCAACCTATTGGTTGAGAAAATATACTTAATCAACATTTAACAAACGCTTTTTGAGTACCCAGGGGCTTAATGAAGTGTAAAAACAGATTCATGGAGTTTACACTATAGTCGGGAAAGACATATAATACAATAATCACACAGGCAAAATAAAATACAGAAATGATAAAGAGACACAATGAATTTAATAACATGTATTTTATTAATCACAACACCTCTCACATGCATTTAAAAAGAGCATGTTTTGTATAAGTGTAACATTTGTTCAGATTATGCTTGGTGTATTATTGTAGGCCATTTACAATAAAACTTCTGCCCCAGGTTAGGAATTTCTATATTATATGCCTACTTTATCCCTAGCTAGAATTTAAACTGATTTAGGACAAAAATATTGCATGTTAATTAAATATTTGCCAAATAAATTTGTTGAGATTAACTGCTTGCTGCTACCTCGGACAAACGCCATATTAATTATTCACTTTATTATCTTCACAATCTTAAGTGCTGTCAAGAGGCAGGGGAGCGTGGGGGTGGAAAATGTGTTCTACACTGGTCAAGCTAATAGAATCTCTACCATTTTGTATCTATACTCTCTGGGGTACATGCCCTCTGCCAGGTCAGGGAGCACAGGTATAGAGGAAGTATTCCAGTTTTAAGTACCTCAACCCAGAACTGTATCATCATTTAATATAAATTACTCCATTGCCCGTCTTCTCCACCACATTGGCCTGTATCTTTAGCACCCAGCAGGATGCCCACTCAGTGAATCCTTATGCAATGAACCAATGGAATCTGAAAAAGCAAGTTCTTTGCAATCCAACATTACAAAAGGAGTTTTAGTCCTTTCTACCATGACTGGCAAAATAAAATAAAAAATTTAGTATCAGCCACCACCTGGAAACATTGCAAACAGGACTTGGAACCTCACATCAGTTGTCTGTGTAGTGTTTCCCATGACTCCTCAGGAAAAGGAGATGACTAGTGGGAGTCCAATGGCTGCTACCTCATCATGTCTCTCCAATAGAATTCATTCCTACTCCCCATTCTTGGAGGATATGAGGAGCCTGCTGTTTCTCACCAACATTGAGTCTATCTCCTGCCATTTCAAAGGAAGGGTAACAGAAGTCCTTTCAACAGAGTAAAATATGCACACAGACACCCAACACACACAAAAGAAGGATATATTAATTTTTGCAAAGCAATTATTTCTGTTACTAGTCAAAATTCTGGAGTTTTGGAATAAAACTGCCTTATATTTCCAAAGGTCTTTGAGTCCTCAAAGCACTTTTACATTAGTGATGTTATTTGACCATCAAAACACCACCATGCAGGAGTTTTTATTTGAGAGGTAAGGAGAGTATTCATAGGGTTAGGCGGCTGCCCGATGTCACACAGCAATGAAGAGCTGGAACTAGAAAGAACCTAGACTTCTGATTTTAAACCAGTGCCCTTTCAACATCATATCATGATTCTTATCTTCAAATCGTTGAAGATCCTTTCGACCCTCGGGTGTGGTTTGGGCACAATCGCTCCTTCCTTTCTGATTACTGTCAAACTTGGTTATTGCCTCCAGTGCTTGCTATTTAAAATGACCACAGATGGGGAGCAGTTAATTAAAAGACTGCTGAGAAAATACCTCTATCTTTTTATATTCCCTTCAGTACAGTCAAGAGCAGTTTCAGGAAGTGCACAGATACCCAGTCCTTTCAAGCTATATTACTAAGCTACCTATAGAATTAACATTATAACAGTTTCCTTCTGAAATCTAAATTTTCACAACCTCTTATGTACCATGTAGCTTGTTCTGAGAGTGGCCTTAATACCCTATTTTTTCACAAACACTAAAACTTAACCTGTTTCTCTCTTTTTTTTAATAGACTTTATTTTTTTGATAATCTTCATTGTAGGATATTTTTCCATTGATTTTCAGAGAGAGTGGGTGGGATAGAGAGAAACATAGGAGGAGAAAAATTGACATGAGAGAGAGACATCAGTTGGTTGCCTCCTGCACGCACCCCAACCGGGGCCAGGAATTGAACCTGCAATCGAGGTACGTGCCCTTGACTAGAATCGAACCCGAGATCCTTCAGTCCGCAGACTGATGCTCCAACTACTGAGCAAAACTGGCTAGGGCATAACCTGTCTTTTTTTATACCAAAACTTTTATAAGAAATTCATAACTCTGCCTAATAAACAGATGGCATTCCTAAAATGACACCTGTGCTTCCTAAAATGACACTCTGTACATTATAGGACTACAAAATTTTGGGGTTTTACTTCTTCAGTTCTTAGGAAAAGGACATAAAATTTATAAATGGTTAACAGTAATTAATCACATTTAGTTTGCATTTAAATCAGGCTGTTGAGGTGTATTAGTTATGCATCAGCACAGTGCCATGCTTACATAGGTGTTCCATAAATATTTGGTGAATGATTGATGCAATGCTCCATGAGTACACATTGTCTTTGTCCTGCTGTATGACTTTCAGTAGAGACTATATAAAGAGAATTATAAAGTATAGAGAATTATGCCTTTGATGACAAAGATTCTAGTCATTGGCACTATATAATGAAATGACTTAGGGCAAACTGCCGGACTCACCAGGCCTTTGGATTTCTTAACAATAGAATTAGAGTACAAATAAGAATTTACATGGTCTCTATGGTTACTTCTAGTACTAGCATTTTCTAATTGCAGATTGAAAAAGTATCAGCCAGAGCAAAATATCACTCTCACCAGAAAATAAATATGGAATGAAGGGATGCCAGAGAAAGGTTTTAGCTTTCTAAGTTTAAATGTGCTGGGGGGGGGGGGGGCTAAGAATTGTAAAGAACTTTCCAGAGTCCAGTAGAAATTGCTTTTAGCACATTACCATCCACTACAGAGACTATAAAAGGATTGCAGTGGAGGGAGGTACAGGTAGGCTCTAAGGACAAAGAAAGGGTGCTAAGGAGAGCTGACGTTTCTTTTTCTTTTTCTTTTTCTTTTCTCTAACAAAGTAGATGAAGGGAAGGGAAAAATCTATTATGAACTGTTCTGAGCCCCAGAACTCGGGGAATGACTGATATAAGTCCCTAGCAGTACAAAATAGAAGAAAACTTGAGAAAATGGCACTCATGAAAAGAGAACCCAGCATAGGGCTCTTAATTTTTTAAGAAACTGGTTTCTCAAATAAGAGTTTCAACCAGACACCAAAAAGCTAGATCTGGGATCTAAGTAAGAAAGGACTGTGCTTTTTACAAAGGCCACAAAGAAGCTGAAGAAGGTCCCTCAGCCTTAGAGGAGAGGATGGAAAGAGACTGCTAATAGGACCCCTAACCATGAGGGGCAGCACCTTGAAGCACAGAGAGCAAGTATTAACCATCTGGAAGGAGCAGAACCTTTACCCCAGCACCAGGTTGTGGAGGTTTTATCTGCTTCAGCCTATGATCCTGACAGTCCAGAATTTTCTCCCACTGTGTGACAGCACTTGAAACAACCATGCAACTATGTGCGTGTGAGAATTCGGTGGGCAGGAGCACCACAGGAGAAGTTGAAGCAGAGAAGCAGGTGACTCCGAAATACGATCTTGAAAGGAAAAATTCGCTTTCTTATTCCACCTCCCATTACAGCCCTTCTCCTTCCTTTGTTTCCCTGGGGACAGGAACAGCAGAGAAAGTGTAATGAGAAACACGCACACACACACACACACACACACACACACACACACACTAAAAATAGAGGAATATGCAAATTGTCCAGGACGCCGTCACGGTAACAGTAACAACTGAACAGCAGGCTGTGTGGGGCTACCAGGCCAGCAGGGGGGGGGGGCAGTTAGGGGCAACCAGGCCAGCAGAGGGGGGCAGTTGGGGATAACCAGGCCAGCAGGGGGAGGGCAGTTGGGGGTAACCAGGCCAGCTAGGGGGGCAGTTGGTGGCAATCAGGCAGGCAGGCAGAGGCAGTTAGGGGTGGTCAGGCTGGCGGGGGTGGGGGCAGTTAGGGTCAATCAGGCAGGCAGGCAGGTGAGCAGTTAGGAGCCAGCAGTCCTGGATTGTAAGAGGGATGTCCGACTGCTGGTTTAGGCCCGATCCCAGAGATCAGCAGTCAGACATACCCTGAGGGGTCCCAGATTGGAGAGGGTTCAGGCTGGGCCGAGGGGACACCCCCATGCACGAATTTCATGCACCGGGCCTCTAGTGTGTATATATATTAGGCCTGTAACCACTTAGGCCTGCCAAGGACAAGGATTCCCTTGGCTCTGTCTCTGGGGTGGGCGTCTCACCAGCTCATAAAGTTGCCCATCAAGAAAAGCATAGATCCCACATGAACACCCACTATGCACACATTATGTGTAAGGTTGTGTTTTTTAGGGGGTAAAAAGATGGGCAAGACATTATAATTATTATAAGAGGCTTCCAATCCAGTGGGGAAAATAAAGCAATGAACAACTAAGACAAAGTAAACAATGTGCCATGTGTGTGACATTGAAACAAAGACCTAGTGCAGGAAAAGTTAAGATCAGTTCCAGGGTGACTGCAAGGGTGGGGTCTCAAGGAAAGGTATCGGAGGCAAGATTGGAAAGATTATCCATTTCTCTCCATTCTCTGCCACCACCTTCTTCTAAGCCAGCCGTGGGCAAACTACGGCCCGCGGGCTGGATCCTGCCGTTTGAAATGAATAAAACTAAAAAAAAAAAAAAGACCGTACCCTTTTATGTAATGATGTTTACTTTGAATTTATATTAGTTCACACAAACACTCCATCCATGCTTTTGTTCCGGCCCTCCGGTCCAGTTTAAGAACCCATTGTGGCCCTCCAGTCAAAAAGTTTGCCCACCCCTGTTCTTTTTTTTCTTTTTTTTTTTTTAATATATTTTTATTGATTTTTTACAGAGAGAAAGGGAGAGAGATAGAGAGTTAGAAACATCGATGAGAGAGAAACCTCGACCAGCTGCCTCCTGCACACCCCCCACTGGGGATGTGCCCGCAACCCAGGTACATGCCCCCGACCGGAATCGAACCTGGGACCTCTCAGTCCACAGGCCGACGCTCTATCCACTGAGCCAAACCGGTCTCGGCATCACCCCTGTTCTAAGCTATACTCTTCTCATCTCTTGCTGGGATTCTCATAGATTCCCACATCTGCTTTTACTGCCTCCTACCAACTCTCTTCTCAGGGGCCAGAGGGGCCTTTTTAAAATGCAAGCCTCATGCCACTCCACTGTTTCCAGACTTCCTAACGGTACTGAGCATGCAGCTCAAGGTTCTTAACTCGGCTCACAAGGAAGGCTTCAGCAGTCAGGCTTCTCTCTACCTCTGTAGCCTCACGGGAGCCCCCTTTCCCAGTGTGGTCTAGCTCAGCCTGGCTGGTCTTTAGTCATTTCTTTCCATATACCTTCCAATCCACTCTAGAGCTTTTCCATTCTCCATTTTCTCTGCCTGGGATGTGCTTCTCTCTCTTTTTCCTCCCTTATTTAACTCCTGCACCATCCCCTCGGACCTCCCCATATTCCTTTCTTGATATACCCACCTCCCCTGTTCCCACTAGGTCCTCCGATGAACCGTTCCTGTGGCACTTTGTGCTTTGCCTTCATGGTACTTATAATGGTTGATAAATACATGTTTATTTGTGGAATTACCCATTGACCGCTGGTGCCCCAAGCTCCCTGAGGGCAGAAACTATACCTTTGTTCTCACCATTGTATCCACAGCACCTCATTCAATGTAGGCATACAGTTAGCTCTCATTAGCTAGTTCTTGAATGAAGTAATGGACATTAGAAATCAGTCATCCAGCTCTTTATCAAAAGAAGGAACTGAGGCTCAGAAAGGCAAACAGACTCGTTCAAAGTCCCACATTGCTGAACCAGAAAAAGTACTCTTGTTTCCAGACTCTCAATCCGTAGGTCTCATCCAGTTCTACCACGTGGCCCTGAAGCTTGTTCAAAGGCTGCGTCAGAGCCTCCAATTCTATTGCTGGGACAAAAGGTGATTGAGAAGAAAGACAAAAGGGATTATTCACTGGGTCATATGAACAGTTGAACATAGTGAGAAATTGAGAAATGAAAGGCTGAAACTCAAAAGAAAAACTGATGAGTGGGCGGTGTGGTTAATGTATTGACACACAGATGAGAGACTGCTCTGGCTGACTAGTCTAAGACATACACATGTAACGGCACAGGGAGTGAGGCTCCACAAAGACGGTGCAGATACCTGGCCAGCACCTAATTAAGAGGAAGGATTTTCAGGGGAACAAGTGGGTGTGCTGGAAAGTACAACAGGTCAACTTTTGTTTAACTGGTTTTTGGATCATGAATTCTTCTTGGGGGTTGGGAGAGTCGTAGTAAAGGGATAAAGGAACAAGGTGGGAAATAGGCAATCTATTGATGTTTTTATATTTGAGAAATTGTATTTAAACAAACAATGAGGATGCTGTTGAAGTTTTAAAATGCCAAGTCTAAAAAAGTGATGGGAGAATTCAAAGCCAAAGAAATAGCTTATGTCTGATGAAGTGATGGGGGCTGGAGATGAGAGAGGGGCTCCATGCTGGCACCACACCCTTCTGTTCAGCCAGATCACATCTTGGCCATAATCCTTCCTTTCAACCAGTGCCAGTCACAAGGAGGACGTGCGAATATGGGGCCAAGGACTGAAGCACAAGGTTGATGAGCCCACAAAGGGTAGGCCTGCCTCTGCCTAGGCAGGGAAGGCAAGTGCTCTTTTATATTTCCGCTGAAGGAAGCACAATGTTTTAACTCAAAACTGGATGGTTACTAGTTTACCGACCAAAAGAAAGAGCGTCTCAAATGTGGGATTCCACATAGCAGGGCTGCTTTTGAACTCCCCAGACTTCAACATCTGCAGCCATTTCCATTCTTCAGTTGTTGCCAAGTTCATTGTTAAGGACTGATATCTGCACAGACACTTGGGTTCTGGCAGCCTCTGTTCAGTGCAACAGGCAGGGGGGAAGCAGAGTCAGCAAGGAGAGGGGCAAGGAATTCTTTAAGCCCGGCTCAAAATCTCCACCTATAGAACAGCTTCAGATTGCTTAAATATGATGTGCAGGCTCTACACACAGTGAGCCTCCCGTGTGAAAATGCCTCCAGACTTACGTAAGGGTAATTACATAACAGGTATTCAAAACAACTAATTGTCTCAGGGTACTGTAGGTAAGACTAGTTTTAGATTTTAGATGAAGAATAATATGTTTTTAATTTTTAATTTTTTTTTTACACAGAGAAAAATCAGAATAGCTTAATGGAAAGAGTATAGACTTTGGACTTAAACCTAGTTTTCATTCCTGGCTGGGTAACCATGAAGAAGTTGTGGAACCTCTCTGAGGCTCAACTGTAAAAAGAGAATTGTAGCACCCATTTTGGAGATTTTTGGCAGGACTAGAGAGAATATCTGAAATACACAGAGCCTGGATGTAATAGATTCTCATTAAATGGCAGCTACATTTACACAGAACTAGGAAAAAACCCACAACAATGCTGTATTTTCCTTTGTAACAATCATTAATGAGATTGTAAAGCTTCAGTTTATAAAAATAGGCTTAAAACTGGTAAACTGAGTTGGTCTCTGACAAGTCATTCTTCATTCTCATTCCAATTTCCAATTATCAGCTATTTCCCTTCATTCACACAGAGGCAGTGAAGAGAGGTTCGATATCCTTAAAAATGTAGGAGGTCGTCTATGGAATGCTTTTAGTCACAGCAAAGTTAAGGATTCCAAGTTCTTGCATCACCCACCTTGACTTTGCTTTGCTCACCTGCTTGCACTTACAATTGCTTAAAAATCTACCTTAGAAGAGGAATGTATTTGGCTTAGGGCTTCAAATCCTGTTTAAGTACTAACACTTGCATATTATTAGCTATCACTTCTCTGAAGAGGAATCCCAAAGCTACAGCTCTCCTCAGTGCCAGCCACACAGCTTCAGCTTCCCAAAAGAAGATCATTCCAGCTCACTATGTGGGTTTTTAGCCTTGAGCAACTAATGGGAAATTTGTAAAGTACTTAGAAATTATACAATTCCTGGATAGAAACACATTGCAGTCTTTCGTTCTCTCTTTTTTTCTTTCTTTCTTTCTTTCTTTCTTTCTTTCTTTCTTTCTTTCTTTCATATTAAAGAGTTACAGGTCCTTTGCTTAATAACAGAATTACTTATTTTTCATGAACACATGGTAATTATTCTTCCTCATAACTCTCCCCATTGTCTTCCAATAGAATATCTTTTCTCCCAGCTTCATTGAGATATAATCTATATATATAAAAGGCTAATATGCTGTGTCCATCTGACCGGTCGCTATGACATGCACTGACCACCGGGGGCAGACACTCAACACAGGAGCTGCTGTAATGTGCACTGGCCATTTACAGAGAAAAAGCACTGTGGACCTGGCACCCACAAAGAAACACTCAGCTTCCCCCTAGTGGAACACAGGCCCCACCACCACCCCAGAGCGACATTCCACCAAATCACAGCTGATGCTGCCGAGACCGCACTATGCAAAATGTGGCCCACAGTCCAGCCCAGCCTGGAAACTGGTGGCTGTGGGCGCTGGGTAATGACATCACATAGCAATGCCTGGCTTCCTCTCCCTCAAGACTAGCCTCCTTGGAGTTTCTTCAGCCCAGGAATACGACTTGCTTTATATCCAGGTGGAAACATTTTGCACAGTAACCAACCAATCGTCTGTGGAAACATTTTACACAGTAACCAACCAAGCCTTTTCCCGTGCCTCATCTCATTTGAACCTCACAGAAGGCCTGGAGTAGGTAGACTCGATGGAATCATATTTGCTTTTCATTAGCCAAAAAATGGAGATTTACAAAGTTTAGAAACTTGATCCGACTGAAAAGAAGTAAGAAATGGTGGACCTTTGAAAATGAATTCAAGTTTTCTCACTGTGCAGAATATAGTCAAACATTGCTACCATTAAATATTTTACTCTTTGTTCTCCCTGCGTGATCTACAATAATAATCTGCTTCGTGTTGATATTTACTGCTGTGTTGCTGACAATTACCTGAAAGAGAAGTTGGGGTGCGTCACTGGGCTGGAAAAAAGTTTAGCTAAATCAGAAAGCAAATCTAATTAAGCAAGTTTATTCCATATCTATAAAAGGCTAAATTGACTCATGCATGCACAATACATATTAAGCTCTCACTGGCACCAATCTCAAGCGTGTGTTTCAATCTGTCATTGTTGATCGTGAATTTGGTTGGCACTTCTATTATAGAGAAAGGGCGAATAGCGATATTAAAATATTTCTTCTAATTAACTTTCTTTCAATGTGCACGGGGCCACTAGTTGACAAATAAAAGTATATATATTTAAAGTGTATAGCATGATGATTTGATGTATATTATGAAATGATAACTGCAATTAATGAACACGTTCATTATCTCACATAGTTGCTGTGTGTGTGTGTGTGTGTGTGCATGTGTTGAGAACGTTTAAGATCTCTCTTACCAAATCAAGTATACTATACAGTATTACTAACTATGCTGTACATTAGATCTCCAGCATTTATTCATCTTAGAAGTGAAAGTTTAGAAAGCCTTTTGATCCTGTCTCTACATCAATCCCTAAGCCTGAACCAAGAGTCAGCTTAGCTATTACATCTGCCACCATAACTTTGTAACCTTTCTAACCCTCAGTGACATCTACTTCCTGTGAACTCATTCAAAAATATTTCTTGAAAAAGGGGAGATATCTGTAATATTCTTAACAATAAAAAGTTTATTTAAAAATATTTCTTGAATACCTACAGTGTGCTAGGTCATGCCCAAAGTATTCACCATCTGCCACTCTCCTTTGACATTTAATCATCTACTTTGAAACACTTCTATCATAATTTAACTCTAGTTACCTAGGTGGTCAGTGTATCTCTTGTCTATTTGTTAGATTTTTAAATGAACTACTATTCTCTATTATCCCAGCATAGTTCCATGTGATAAAGAAGATACTTATTAATATTTTGAATAAAAGAGCCAATGAACTTCCCATCAGATACTATTTCAATATGCCATTGTTTATTCTTTTGCACAAATACATTTTACATACTTATTCAATATGGCTTTTACCAGACAGGGTGAAAGACCCAGAACTAGAGTGATTAGAAGCCCAGTACAGTTGACCCTTGAACATTGCAGGGTTTAGGGGTGCTGACATATACTCCTCCAGTGCAGTCAAAAACCAATACATGACTTTTGATTCTCCAAAAACTAAGTTGCCCCTTGGTGTCCATGGAGGGGATTGGTTCTAGACCTCCCCACAAGAACCAAAATCTGCAGATGTTCAAGTCCCTTACATATAATGGTATAAATCAATGCAAAGTCTGCCCTCCATATCTACAGACTCCCAACCACAGATCAAAACAGTACAGCTTTTTATTGAAAAAAATTCTGCACATAAGTAGATTCTTACAATACAAACCCCTGTTGTTCAAGGGTCAACTGTGTTTATATTTGCAAATTCTCACTCTGACTAAAGCACCTTCTGGCTCCATTTCTTCCCATCCCCTCAATTAGGTGAAGCTCACATTTGTCAGAGATGCCTAGTTCCTTTGACTCGAGAACTTCTATTTTCTATTCTTCACACTTTAAAATAAAATGTTTTGAAGTAAAATATAAGCCCTCCACTTATTATTCTGACTCAACAGAGGTTTTGGGTTAAAGTTAGAGATATAATTTGAGACTACATATATAAATAAAATAATAATATATAAATAAAAGTGGAGTCTGTCCATGTGGACAGAGGAAAACTTTCCTAAGAATATCTGTGGAGTGAACGTTGACCTGCAAGCAAGGAGCTTTGGCCTCATGAAGTATAACAGAATCTGTAAAGGAGCCTCATATAAACATTTTTACATGCTTAGGGAGGTGAACCAAGAGCCAACTTGCCTCCTCCTCTTTTCAATAAATAGAGAAAGAATTTATGGGAAAGGGAGCTGTTGATGGCCATTTACAATACCATATCCATAAAACAGGATAAGGAATGCCGCACCACTGTAGATAAAAGTTATTTGCAGTGAGGACACTGCCTTTAAACCGAGGAATGTATGTTGATCAGATGAGGAAGGTGAAAGAAAGAGGTACAACACCCATTGTTAATAATAATAAAATGGCTTTCAATTTCTCCAGCCCCTTTCATCTTAGAACTTTAATTTGCTTATATTAACTGATTAAACTCACTTTTACTTTATCACCTCTTACAAGAGAATAAGACTATAACACTTAGAATTTCTACATTCTCTTGTAATTGAGTACTTTGCAATCATTCAGTTGTTGTTTAAGGCTACAATCTACTGAGTAAGTTAGTGTTGTAATTCCCTTTTCTACAGTTAGGGAAACTGAGACAGAAACAGAATCTCTTGCCAAGACCACAGGGTGGTGCAGTATTGGCAGAGCCAGAATCCAAGCCAACTGTTACTTGAATCCAGGGCTTCTGTTGAAGAAACCACGTCAGTCAAGTTTCTCCACTCTCTTCCCTAAATAGCTGCGGTGACACACACAGTAGCCTTAGCAGAAGTACCTTCAGAAGTTTTAAAAATCAACTTAGAAGTAATGGAGTAATGTTCAATTTTCCGAATACTTCCATTCAGGAGACTCGAGAAAGTTTAAGTAGCCCACATAGGACAAGAGGAGGAAAAGAGGACATGGGTAGCATTCGTTATTTTTTTAAAGCTTTGCCCCTAACTTTCATGATGGAAAACTGAAGACAATACATATAACCTGCATTTTATATATACATTGATATTACTTGGTCCTGGCTCAAATATTGGGGAAGGGGCTGGCAATACAGTAAATGCATTAAGTTCCAGATTCTCCCGTTAAACTCCCAATGACAGCATCAATGATGACTCTTGGAGAACACTGAGCATTTTTAGTCCCTTGGGACCTACTCATTGGAAGTTAGTGAACTTCTGAAGAATAATTGCTTTAAATATCATAGTTTAAAATTCAAATATTATACTGAAAAAAAGCAAATACTTTATCAGGCATTTGTGGTCACTTGATCTTTTTCAAACCAAGAAAATTAGCCTTATTTAAATCCACAGTTTTTCTACCTCTTCCACTGGGGGATGGGGAGAGAACAACCTAACCCATAGACAAAGTATTTTATATAACTTCAGAGACAACTGAAGTATTTTATTTTCTTTGGGAACTTTCCAAGTGCCTTCTGAGCCAGGCAACAAGCAAGGGACGGATTTAAGAAGTGGTGAAACCAAAAGTGGCTTGGCTGCTCCTATCAAAAACTGAAAATCAACAACATGTCCAGCAGTTGGGATAAATAAATACCATCCTAACTTGCATGTTCTGCATGAAGCAGGGTCAGACCAGGCCAGGCCAGGCCAGGCCATCGTTAAGTGGAGGTTATTGCTGGAGAAGCATAACGTCACAGGCAAAGAGCAATTAGCCAGATAAGACGGGCCCCACACCCCACACCCTAAAGGCAGGTAGTGCACTTGGGCATAGTCTCCAGGTTTTCTCCAGAAACACCAAAACAGATGAACTACCCCTGGATGACTAATCTTCAACTGTAGGCAATGCGTGAATGAGACAGCCTTGAGTACACACTGAACTGCACATTCCTCAGCATAAACTTGTATCACTTGTACTTCTTTTAATTTAACACATTAATAGAAATACTAACATCAGAATCTAGGAGACTCTGGTTTTCTACAGAATGCAATCAGTACATGTCTGTTTATTAGCTCACCCTGCAATGTCAACAATAGAAAGACGTTCTCCTCCAGATTTTTAATTGGCTTTCTGCAAATATTGTCGACTTTGCCAATGATGAAGCCACAATTTCCCCTGCTCAAACAAAAGCCTCAGAAAACCAACAGTCTGGACATGACCAAGCCATTGCAAGAAGAGTCAGAGGAAACAAGGTGTGGAAATAGGAAATTATTTAAAACCTTGGAAGTAAATCTCTCTGAAGCACTTTAAACACACACACCTACACACACACAAACACACACACAAACACACACAGATACACACACACTTCCAAATCAAAGGATATATGAAAAGTTCTCATAAAGAAATATCACTTAGGATATGACTACCTGGTAGAAATTTACACTGCTGGTAAAATTATTCACTGGATGCAGAACAGCTAGACGGCAAGTTCATGGGAGATGCCAGCTCTTTAAATCTCAATAAAAGGCTAGAAGGCTGTTTGTTGCCTGTTGGCTTAGCTTTAAATCTGCCAAGCTGGCATGAGGGCAACTCGTGGTTTTTTTTTGTTGTTGTTTTTTTTTGTTTTAAAATACTACTCTTCATTCAAACACAAATTGAACCTCACTGTCCCTTGCAATTACATTTCAGTGGCTCTAGCTGGGTGTTTGTGTTTTTTCTAGGTGATTAATAGCGCTCACATTTAAATGGTCACAGTCAGCCTCTACAGTCATTAACACCCCATTAAGATGGATGAGAAGAACTTCGCACCTTTTGTTTCAGTCCAGTGGGCCATGGACTTAACAAAACAGCAAGGCATTGATTTAGGGATGGAAGATTATCTGCACAACCAGACAGGCTAAAACTTCCTTTAAAAACAAACAGATTTTTTAAAAGCCCTTATAAAACCTTATTTTTTGAAAGACTCTTCAAATATCATTTTAAGACCTCTAAGCCTAGAGCTTCCGCATACTTGAATTTGTGCATATATTTGACATGGTTCTCCAGTAATGTTTACAGAGCTCTCAGTTTCTTCCCTACTGTTGCCTTTGCTCTAAGCCTATAATTATGATTGGGAGGCTTCAGTTTCTAGAGAAAAGCAGTAGTAACATGAATATCTAGTTACCTTTGAGAATAAATACTTTAGTGGAAGTCAATGCGTGACAATCTAAACACTGGCTCCATTTCTCCCAAATGGTAGTAGAAGCCTCGTGTTTTGGGAAACTTCAAGTAAGAGTTCATTGTTTCTATTTAAGTAGAAAATGAACAATCTAAATGTGAAGAGCAGGAAGCTGCCAGAGACTGTTTAACTAGTGGAGTGGACAATGACACTTGATATTTTTAATTTCTCTTCAAAAAGCATTTCTTCAAGAGAATCCTATGTGATGACAGGAGTGAGTTTTGTAGCAAAACCACTTGTTCATAAACTTGCAAAACACTCTGCATTTTTTTGAGTGGAAGTTTTCACAGGCATAGCAAGGCGCATGCTCCTTTTAGAACCAGCCTCCACTCAGCTTTGAGGGTTGTTCTTATTCGAACAGGAGGTTGGTTGTCCATCAATCAACATGGTATCACCATATTATCATTTTTATTTCGCAGTTAAAGTGACTTTATTGAATCAAAAGTTATTTATTACTATCATCTTTATTTTCTTCCATTGAAATAGGTACCTTTCAAATCATGCAGCAAAATGTAATTTTTTAAAAATAATGACAACATGCCTATCTTTACCCAGCCATGTCAGAATCCATAATCTATGACCATTTCACACCCTTCACACACACACACACACACACACACACACACACACACACACATCTGATATTCTTTGTTCTTTACAGGGTGGGGCAAAGTAAGCTTACAGTTGTGAGTATGAGAAACAGTTTATTCTTGTAACATTATTTTAATTATTGTATTATTTTCCATATGAATAACTGTAAACCTACTTTTGCCCCACCCTGTATTATAAAGAAAATCTTTCCCCAGGACTACATGTAGCAGTCTACCCCCAACATTTTGACAAGTTATCTACACCCAATTTTGACATAAACAAAACTTTTCCCTTCTAGCTATTTGAGGATCCCAGTAGTTTTAAAAACAACTAGATCTATATTCATCCCACCTCTAAAATTACAAAGTTAACCATTTTCTCTTTCCTCTCTTATTTCATTAGAAGTTCTGCCCTGTTGCTATAAGGGGCCAGTCTCTCTCTATTAGTGTTGTAAAACCTGTCCCCTTCATCTCCTCTAGGATTTAGTACTCTTTTATACTACATCATCAGTTTCTTCCTCTCTATTGGCTCTTTCCCATCAGCATATAAGCATGCTTTGGTTTTGCTTATGTTTGAAAAAAAAATCTCTTTAGATCGTATATCCCCCTTCAACCATCACTCTATTTGCTTAAAGTCACAGGAAGACTTTTTAAACGAAATTCTCACATTCTTATCTCCCTTTCATTGCCCCCAATCAGAGCACTGATATTGTTGTCACAACTGCCAGCAACACACTCCACATTGTTAATTCTATGAACCGTTTTCTGACCTCATCTTTATAAGTTCTCGGCAGCATTTAATATGGTTGCCTGCTTACCTGATCCTGAAACATGCTATCTGCTCTCTCCATTCTGTGGTGGTTTTCCTCCTACCACTCTAGCCAGTCTTTCTCAGACTCCTTTCTTGATTCCTAGGCATCTAGTTGACTTGGGATTTTGGAACACTCCAGAGCTTGGTTCTGTGTTCATTTATCATCTTCAGCTGGGAGCAATAGATAATAACATATGAGGTGAACCAGGGAAGTCATCCAGGAGAAATGGGCTATTCTAGCTCGTTTTCCATCTTCTCTGCCTGGGGAACCAGCCAACGAGGCCAAGACAGCTTAGTGGGGCGGGAAGAAAACCTGTAGTGTGTGGTATTAAGAAAGTGGAAGCAACCAACAGTGCTAAATGCAACCAGAAGTTAAGTGAAATGAGGAATGAAATGTATACACTGGATTCTTTTGACATAAAGGTTATTAGTGACCTCAGAGAGAACCAGTCCATTGGACATGGAAATAGAGGGTAGCTGAGAGGGGATTGAGCTGTGAGTGGTGAAGAGAGAACTATTAGACAACTAAATACTGATATACTTTAAAATTCCTCATTAGAAGTGGTGTGACTTATGTGTGCATATGTAAGTTAACTTTAGTCAAACTGTAGTGGGAGGTTAGTTAGCACTTATGGGAGCACTTATGTTAGCACGTTAGTTAGGAATCTGGACTACTGAAGCAGTAAGGCAAACACTTCAAATGTTATCCCAATCTACCCTGGATAGTTAATTAGTGTAATGGACCTTAGATACAAATTTTCTTTTGTTGAATGAGTAGTATTCATGATATTTGGAGAACAAAAAGATTGTATGGGTTCTGCCATCTCCACCTGAAAAAAATTAAAGACTTCAGCAAACCTAATGGCCTAATGTCTTTTAACTAAAGCCTACAGCTTCATTTGTTCCTTCATCCTCCCCATGTATGAGGCTGTAACGCCTAATCCAACTAGAAATCCTTCAGACCATCTTGGTGTCTGCTTTAGAGTAAATTTTACATACAAGTGCCAAAGGACAACAATTAAGGACTGATTGAATGAATTTTTTTTTGCCCCTTTTCTAGTAAATATTTGTATAAGTAGATTTCAAACTGAGACTTGAATTCAATGTAACACACCACCTAGAAGTGAGGTCATGAGGAGGAGCCAGGAAGCCCTAATTATGTCTAAGCATCAGAACCTGCACATGTTTGCCACAGCAACCTGACCATTGTTGAGAGGCAAATTTGGCTTTGGATCACATGCTAACAAAAGGAAGTGGAAAGGGAGGCAGTAAATGGAGGGAGAGTGAGCCACAATTTAAGAAAGTAGTTTTAATGTTAGTTTATTTATGTTTCTAAATGGAAGAGATACCAGCATGTTTAAACATTGATAAAAGGATTCTGGAAAAGACAAAAGATTTACAGTAAAGAAAAAAAAAAGAGAGCTCTGGCTGATATGACTCAGTTGGTTGAGCATCATCCCATGCACCGAGATCCTGGTCAGAGCACATGCTCAGGTTGTGGGCCTGGTAGGGGACGTGCAGGAGGCAGTGGATCAATGTTTTTCTCTCATTGACATTTCTCTTGCCTTCTCCCTTTCTCTAAAATCAGTAATATATATATATATATATATACTAGAGGCCTGGTGCACAAAAATTTGTGCACTCGAAGGTAGGGGGTCCCTCAGCCCGGCCTGTGCCCTCTCACAGTCTGGGACCCCTCGGGGGTGACCACTTGCTGACTTAGGCCTGCTCCCCAGGGGATTGGGCCTAAACTGGCAATCAGACATCCCTTTGGCAGCCTGGCAGCCTTCGGGGGATGCCCACTTGCCAGCAGGGAGCAAACCTAAGCTGCAGTCGGACATCCTTAGCGCTGCTGAGGAGGCAGGAGAGGCTCCCACCACCACTGCTGTGCTGGCAGCCATCAGCCTGGCTTGCAGCTGAGCAGAGCTCCCCTATGTGAGAGCGACTGACCACCAGAGGGCAGCTCCTACATTGAACATCTGCCCCCTGGTGGTCAGTGTGTGTCATAGTGACCAGTCATTCCTGGTCTTTCTGCTGTTAGGGTCAGTTTGCATATTACCCTTTTACTATATAGGATAGAGGCCTGGTGCACAGGTTGGGGGCTGGCTGGTTTGCCCTGAAGAGTGATCCGGATCAGGGTGGGGGTCCCACTTGGATGTCTGGCCAGCCTGGGTGAGGGGCTGAGGGCAGTTTTCAGGCTGCCTGGCAACTGAAGCTCCCAGCCTCTTTTTTTTTATTCTGGGATTTATTTACCTTCTATAGCTGTCACTGGAGCTGAGAGCCGGTTCCAGCTCTGAGGCTGTGGCTGGCTGAAAGCAGGTATCTGGGTTTGTTTAGCTTCTATAATTGAAACTCTGTTGCCATCACTGGCGCTCTAAGCTCTGAGCCTGCTGCCGGCTGAAAGCAGGTTTCTGGGTTTGCTTAGCTTCTATAATTGCAACATTGTTGCATCTGGAGCTCAGAGCTGGGCTGCGGCAGGCGGGGAACCTTGGCTTCCTCCATCACTGGAGCAAGAAAGCCTCCTGTTCGCTTCAGCTGCGTGGCTGCTGGCCACCATCTTGGTTGGCAGTTAATTTGCATATCTTGCTGATTAGCCAATGGGAAAGTTAGTGAAGTTATGGTTGATTACCATGTTTCTCTATTATTATATAGGAGATTATATATATATATGTATGAATAAAAGAGGAAGAACACTACATGGCAGCCAAGAAGCAGAGGAAGAAGGGAATAAAGCAAAGGCAAGGGAAGCTTTAGACATAACAGATTCATTATTTTTTAAACAGATGGAAGGAAAGGAGGGTGGGGTAATACTGGGTAGCTTTGAAGAGTTTTATGGCAAGGATTTGAAACTGATCTTTTCTCCCTAAGATGAAATATAAGGTAAAGTCATTCTTTGGAGTTGAGGGGGGCCATAGATAATTCACAGATTTTAAGTTGTCCAAATATAGAATTGGTCAATGGGAATTCAGTTTAATCTTTAGAGTTGCTGGTGTTGGTTATTCTGAAGATATCAGTACTGTGCTTATATAAGAATATAAAAATCTGTGAATTCACAGTGGAAAATTTACTTATTCCTACAGTTTTACTGTTTCCAGTGCTCAAAATGGAGAAGGTCATTTAATCAGTTCATTTGGGAATTAGATCACTGCTTGGTAAAGCAGAGTGTAATGTCCATTACCACAGAGATATGTCAGTAAAGGGCATTGCCACTCCTGCAGCCACACCCTAATTTCCAGGAGTGCAGGGGCAGGGAGGGAGAAGGTCAGTATGAAGGGTATAAATTAATTTTATTTCTTTTAGCTTTTCTTATTGTATTTCTTAAGTAAAGTAATTTGGGGAAAGGAACTTACTTGCTTTTACCTGATTTTGAATTAATGTCAATCCAGCTTTAGGGTTATTGTTTGTTTTGCAGCTGTCATTCCAACTTCTATTATATTCTATTTCAAAACCATTTTAAATCATTATTTTTTAGATCCAGTCATATGGGAAAGTACCTGCTATTAAGTGCTGAAGAGCAAAATTTTTTAGTTCCTATAACAACTATTTCTTTTGTATTGTTTTGTTTTGCTAACCCTCACCTAAGGATTTTTTTTTTTCCATTGATTTTTAGAGAGTAGAAGGGTGGGGGAGAGAAACATCCATGTAAGAAAGACACATTGATTGGCTGCCTCCCCCATGTGCCTCGACTGGGGCCCTGAGATTGAGCCTGAAACCAAGGTTCATGCCCTTGACTGGAACCGAACCTGAGACTCTCAGTCTGCGGGAGGACACTCTATCCACTGAGCCAAACCAGCTAGGACTATTTATTTTTTCTTAACGTTAAATGGAAATAGTGCTTAGCTTTGGGTTTCTTTTTAACTTTTTATTCTGTATGAAGCTTCAGAAAACTAACGTTTGACAGGGAGGTTCTATGCAAAACGCAAAGCTTAGGAAGTCCGCGAGTTTCCTGTACGCATGGTGTGGGGTTTGGGATTCCTGAGACTTAGAAACCTGGAGTGCTTCCTCTGATCCTAGAGCTCTGTGGGCTGCTCCGTGGCTCCGCGCGGAGGAGGACATGGGAGAGCGCTCCCTCCCCACCCAGGATAACTGGCTGAGCCAGGGCAATTTTGCTGGGAAAGTCTGTTGGCAATCTGTCGGTCTCAGCTTGCTCCTCTGTGCCTTGCTGAGAGAAAGAGCTGTTGGAAGCGAATCAAGGCATGAAACTTTTGCTGCTCTAGTTTAAAGCTCATGAAAGCAAATGATCTCCAGGGCTCTAATCCTTCCACCTTGGTAAACATGCAACAAATCTACGCGAAAGGAAGGCTGAGAGGCATCCCATTTCTCCTCCCGCAGCCGCCCCGATACCTGTAGGCTCCAGACTGACTAATAGGTGTCTCATGAGTCTCTACAGGAGGAGAAACATCCTAAGAAAACAAAAGAGACAGAAGTCTGAGGGTAAGAAAAAAAAAATCACAAATTCCCATAAAGCCCAAAGTTCCTCTGACAAGAAGCCCTGTCTTATTTCTCTGTCCTTACTGCACAGAAAAAAAGACAGGTTGACAGAAATCAACACGGGTTGCTAATAGTCATTTTGCTTTATTTGTTTATTTTTTTTTAACTCACAACAGGATGTCAGGTTCTGTGTTGTTTTACTTTTTCATCAACCCCCTTCTTTCCTACTTACTGGCACAAACTCCCTCGGCAACTTGCTGTGTCAGGGAGTGACTTTGAGAGGCAATCTATTAAACTCGAACTGAAGGGTTTTTCCCCTGTAGATCTGTTTACCAATTTTAATTATTGACTGGAAATTGTTTGCAATGGGTAAAGATACACTGAAGGTAGGGGATGAAAACACAAACACACCCCCAAACCTAAAGATGTTTTCCCCTCAGTCATACATTTCTTTTAAAATATCGGCACAGATCGTCAGTGTATTTGAGGACACTTGGCAATCTGTACTGCTGCTTTCCTCCGGAAATCTAATATCAGGGCCAACTGGTGGTTTTCTCAAGCCCTTATCAGCAAACAGGAACATGAAAAATAGCATTTGATATATAGTCCCTAGAGAAAGTGGTGAGGCAACCTGGCACGAAATTACAGGAAAACTCCAATTATGGATGTTATACCAAGATTTTAATCAATAAAGCTGTGACTTTTCCCCACCAGGGACACATCAGTTGGTGAAAGACCTGAGCTTGCTTTAAAAACAGGGCTTTGGGGCAGTGGGGGGAGGAAAGAAGGAGGACGTGAGTGGCTCGCTCTACATCTAATCCTAACACCTGTAAAGAAAATAAGGGAAATTCATTCTGGGGACAAAGCTAGAAAACCTTCAGAATAAAAGTGTCCTTCCTGAGTAATAGAAAGAAAAGACACCCCACTCACCACTGCCCCAGGATAAAGATTTCACCAGAGTAACAGCACTTTTATGCTCCCCCTTTCGCCTTCCCTCCAGGATAATGATGAGAAACCCTTTGACAACTTCTGTTACCTACTAGAAACCATTAGCAGGGAGTTGGCAGTGACACAGATTTTTTTGTTATCTGCAAATGAGGCAATGTAGCTGGAGGATTGAGTTTCACCCCTTGCTTCTCTGGATACAGACTAGGACACGGAGGGCCCCAGGTTAAAAATGTAATGAAGACTTTTTTTTTAAGATTTTTTAAAAAAATTCTTTATTTATTTCTTTATTTTCATATATATTGATTTCAGAGAGGAAGGGAGAGGGAGGGAGAGGTAGAAACATCAATGAGAAAGAGTCATTGATCAGCTGCCTCCTGCACACCCCACACTGGGGATTGAGCCGCAAACCAGGAATCGAACTGTGTCCTCCTGGTTCATAGGCCGATGCTCAACCACTGAGCCACAAATGTAATGAAGACTTGACAGGCTGTCATTCCAAAGTCATGGGAATGGGTCTTTGTCTTACAGAAGCGGAGTAGGTAAGGATGATTAGGCAAAAGGAATCTGAAATCAGAAATCAGACTAAACCTTTCAAATACAGGGTAGGGTTCTCTGAAAGCTGGTGGAATGAGCAAGAGTAGATGTGATGGTAAATGTTTCCCTCCACGTCCTGCGTGGATCAGGGTTCAGGACCTGGAAGCGGAGCCGCACACAAATGAAAGAGAAAAGACACGAGATAATTTGGAAATATTGGGGGACCAGGCGAGTAAGTCCAACTCAGGAGGAAGGACTTCCACCGGTGCTCAGGCCTCACCAAGCTTTTATTGATCTGGGATACACCCATAGCATAGCCCTTAGGCAGATGACCCCCCCCCCTCCCTTCCCCCCCACCCAACAGGCAGAATAGCCCATCTGTAAGGATTTACATAATAATAAATGGGGAAGTTACTTCAGCTACCACTGTCTGGACAAATAGAGGTGGCGCCTATCTCCGACCTTTGCTAGGGCTTCAAAGGCACCCAGCCTTCAGGGGGTTCTCTGTCTACGCTTATCAGCTAGTGAAGGCAATAAACAGTCTCCCACATAGATGTATAAAGCATCCAGTTTTGCCAAGAGGCCTGAAGAGGAGATTACAGATATTTATATAAGATGATCTTCTTGAAGGACTATGGTCATTATAATATAAGACCTTCCGATGTCTCCCTACTGTGCTGTCACTACCTTTAGCTAGCTCAATCCATCTTACCATCGGTAATGTCTACTCCTTGTGTGGCCACGGTGTGGAGAATGAAGGGATGAGGTAGCAAAGAGATGTGTGTCTTTCCACAGCCAGGCTGTGTTGGCAGAGAGTAGGATGTCATCAAATCACCATGGGGTCTGATAGAGGAATGCGAGAGGGTAACCACAGAAAGCAAGTGTTGGCCCAGAGGACAGGGGAGACAGAGAGCGGCTCTTGGTGCTGAGGAGGACAGGGAGGCCTAAAATGAAACCACCTTCTTTTTCATTATAGCACAAATATGACTCATGAAAGGGAACATGGGAGAGGTGGATGACTGAATTACCTACACTGTATCTTTTCAGAGCTTTCTTCACTAGAGCCTTTAATAACATCTTCCAACTTACTCAGTTTCAGGCCAAAATGTTCAGCCTGGAGATTTTCTAAAATGGTGACTGTCAACCAGTGGTCTGAGGAAAGGCTAGAGCTGAAAAATACTTCCCCAGCAAAAATCTTGATATTCTCTTTCATCCCCTCTCACTACTCATTCATTTCATAAATATTTATTTATAATGACACTGGAATGTAGCAAGATACTTTTTTTGGAGTATTTGTGTTTTTCTTCTGAATCTTGGGATTTCCCCCCCAGTCAGCTGGAGGCAAGCACATTGCCTTAAGGAGAAGTCAATTTTGGATATTTGTTTTTAATTTTTAAAACAGTCCCTAGAGAATCGGAAGAGAGGGCCTGAGGGAAGCAAATAATGAAGTTTAGGCCATAGAAATAGAAAAGATAAAATAATAGAGGATTAGGAAAAGCATACAGGAGTAAGAGTGAGGCGGGACAGGCCTGGAGGCCCCAGAAAGAAGGGGATCACTGGCCTGTAGAAGACTGCTCAGGCCAGCTGAAGCCCACCTCTCAGGATTCTGGGAACACAGTACAAACGCTGGGAAGAGGAACATGTGGAATACTCTTTTTGATGCTGTGAGATGAGGACCTTCATTCATCAACTGCCTGCACATCCCCGTGAGTCCTCCCCAGAAAGGCCTGGGACTTCTAAGTTCATCTGGGCTGACTTGCATGAACGACTCTCCCCTTCGTTTTTGCATAAACCCCAAACATGCATAAGCCCTCAAAACAGAAAACAAGTTTTTCTATATGCAGTCAACTGTAGTGGCTTCAAAGTATATCAGGAACCCTCATGGCAAGATGACAGTGGCAAAAGAAGAATTATTACTTTCCTGAGCCTTTGTGCCAGGCATTTGCTGCCTGGGACTCAAAGAACATTAGACACGGTTAGAGCTGTCAAGCAGGGTATAACTGTGGGAGTAGAGGTTGAGGGAGAGAGAATAAATAGATAACCATAATGAAGTAGAAGGAATATTGTGTTATCTGTATGAACATAGAGGAGACTCCCCTACACCAGAATTGTTGCTTTAGCTGAGTCTTAAACAATTAATAAAATTTAGCCACAGGGGAGGTGTATTAGTTTCCTACTGCTGCTGTATGAGATTACAACAAATGTAGTGGCTTAAAATAACAAAAGTGTATTATTTTTAAGTACTGAAGGTCATAAATCTCAAATGGGTCTTATGAGGATCATGTTAAGGCATGAGCAGAGAGCCACATTCCTTCTGGAGGCTATGAGAAAACATCTATTCCTTGCTTCTAGAAGCTGCAGCATTCCTTGGTTGACAGCCCCCTCTAGAAATGATCTCACTATCACTTCTGCTTCCCTCATCACATTTCTCTTCTGCCTCTCCTTTCTCTAAGGACCCTTGTGATTACCTTAGGCCCTCTTTGGTATTTCAGGCCAACTTCCCAATTGCAAGATCTTTAAATACATCTGCAAAGTCCCTTTCGCCATTTAAGATAACATATTCACAGTTTGCAGAGGGAAGGCAAGGATGTTTTGGGGCGGGCCGATGAGAACACAGAGTGTTCCAGGCCAAAGCAACAGCCAAGGTAAAACTCAGAAGACACAGAGAACAGTTAGTGTGAGCAAAACCCCCAAGTTTATAAGGCTAAATCCAAAGGGAACAAGCAGGAGTGCTGAGAAAGGGCTCGGTGGGCAGGCAGATAATAGGTCAGGAAGAGCTTTGATTTCATTTAAGGAAACTGGAATTTATAAGGACAACAATAAGTACTCACTTGTGAATTTTAAACAGGAACATAGCATCACCAGATTTGCCTCCTAGAAAAACCATTCTGGCTAAAGTATGGTGCAGTGTATAAAAGCCCAAATAAGCTGTGAGATTGAAGGTGGGGAAATAAACCATTTTTATGAGTCAGGTAAAGTGATTACAGCCTGAACTTAGACAATGTATATAAAGAGAAATAGGTGAGTTCAAGAAAAATCAGAGTGCCAGTCGATGGGATATGATGATTAATCTAATATGGAGGCAAGAAAAGAGCCAAAGATTATTGTTTGTGGTGATCACATATATGGAGAGCCTTTCTCAGTGCCTTTCACTGAGTTTGAGAATGAGGGGAGGTGGATCAGACTTAAGATGGATATAGATGCTAACATATTTCAATCCCATTACTCTACTCCTTCATCCTGTCTTTCACCTCTCAGCAGTTACCTATATGATGCCCAATTACTGAGATTATTGGAGTGCCCAATAGTCCCCAAAATTCAAAGTGCTACTTGTGCATTATTTTGGCTTCAACCAATCCAGTTTTTTCTTATTTCTTCACATGGTATGAATTTATCCTGGGAAAATTTTCATGGTTTGAGGTTGGTGTAATGGATCTTCAGGATATCACCAAGATCCCCCACTTCAAGACTTTGGCACTTATTCCTCCAGCTACCCATATTGCTTGAGCCATGTGACCATGATTTAAGGAAAGGAGTCACTTCCCTCAAGGAGTTATCTACACTAATAAAAGACAAAGATGCTAATTGACCATACTTTCACTACACCCTAAGCCACACCCACCAGCCAATCAGAGCGACTATATGCAAACTAACCCAACCAAGATGGCAGCCGGCAGCCACGGAGCTGGAGCAAGCAGGAGGCTTGGTTGCCCGGGCGATGGAGGAAGCCAAGCTTCCCACCAGCCCTGAGCGGCTGTAGCCTCTGTTAAAGGCAACAAAGTTTCAATTATAGAAGATAAACAAATCCCAGATACCTGTTTCCAGCCAGCCTCCACTGGGAGCTTGGGTGGCTGGGGGTTGTCGCCAGCCTGCAAACAGCCTTCAGCCCCTCACCCAGGCTGGCCAGGCACCCCAGTGGGGACCCCCACACTGAAGGGGCTGTGGCCACCCCGCAACCAGCCATCAGCCCCTCACCTAGGCTAGGCTGGCCAGGCACTCCTTTATAATAAAAGGGTAATATGCAAATTGACCCTAACAGCAGAAAGACTGGGAATGACTGGTCACTATGACACACACTGACCAACAGGGGGCAAATGTTCAATGCAGGAGCTTCCCCCTGGTGGTCAGTGCACTCCCACAGTGGGAGCTCTGCTCAGCCACAAGCCAGGCTGGTGGCTGCCAGTACAGCGGTGGTGGTGGGAGCCTCTCCCGCCTTCTCAGCAGCACTAAGGATGTCTGACTGCAGCTTAGGCCTGCTTCCTGCTGGCAAGTGGACATCCCCCGAGGGCTCCTGGGCTGCCAGAGGAATGTCTGACTGCTAGCTTAGGCCTGATTCCCCAGGGAGCGGGCTTAAGCCAGCAGGTGGTCATCCCCCGAGGGGTCCCAGACTGCGAGAGGGCACAGGCTAGGCTGAGGGACCCCCCCCGCCCAAGTGCACAAATTTTTGTGCACCAGGCATCTAGTTTAAAAATAAAAGGACAAGTTCACCACCTATGACTGAGAAGGGCATGGTGACCACTCCAGATTAAAGTCTGAATCACCCCACATAGTAAACCACCTAGACCAAGAGAGGTACCAGCTGAAGCTAAGAATCTACAATGGGTAGTAGATGAGGGAGATGATATCAGTTGCATCCCTGAGACCAAGGGCTCTGGTGGGGGCTGTAGGACATCTTACAAACCTTACTGTAGTAAGTTTCCCCAAGAAATGAACTCAATTAAAATCATGGAGCAGTCATTCCCAGATGGGGTGAACCTATTATACAAGGCAAGTGGATCTGAGCAAGCACAAATGGTGGACTCCAGCACCCCCTTTCAGAACTGAGGCACTCATTGCCTAGATGCTAGTTATATTGTCTGATGAGAGTCCACAATTGAGTCCCTCCTTGGGGATTACCCTCAGCTTCAGTAAATAGCTTCATTCAAGGTTACACACATATTAAATTTCTAGTCAATGAGGGATTACAAGAGCCAGGACCCCTTACCTCAATCCAAGATATCTCAAAAGAACCATCCCAACTTGAGAGTTCCACATGAGTTCAGCTGAGGGCTCTGTTGCATCTGCATTGCAGTTCAACTTCTCTTGGTAAACAATCTGGCCTCCTTCTTCCCATTAAAATGACATTCTGGTGATTACCAGAGGGAAAGGAGGTAGGGAGGTAGAAGAGGGTAAAGTGGGGATAAATGGTGACAGAAGACTTGACTTTGGGTGGTGAACACACAATACAATATACAGGTCATATATTATAGAATTACACACTTGAAACTTATATAATTTTATTAACCAACTAGAGGTCCAGTGCACAAAATTCGTGCACTGGTAAGGTGGCCAGCCAGGTACTCCCTCTTTTCCCCAGGCCACCTGCCGCCTACCAGGGCCTCCCACCCTTCCCCTGGCCAGCCCTGCCCCCTGGTCAAATTCCAGAAAGAACTCCAGGTCAAGGGGACAATTCGCATACTACACTTTTATTATATAGGATGTCACCCCAATAAATTCAATAAAACATTTTTTAAAGTGTCATTCCCAAGACTACTCCTAATAAGCTAGCTGCACACAAATTTCCATTGCAGAGTCAGCTTCCCATGGAACCAAAACTAACAATTGGCTTGTTTTTTTGGCACAACTCAATCTATTATAAAGCCTTTTGTACATTTACATCACTGTGTAAATAAGAGCTCTGGCATCCCCAGTTGCATAAATTTGAATACCTCATACTTTTGGTATTATAAACAAGACCAGGTCACTACTGAGCCTTGTGGTTCACTATTGTTAGGTAAACCTAAAGCTATTTATATATTAACAAAATATAATACACATGCAAGACTGCGGAAGAATGTAATATATTCTCTCTGGATCAAAGCTAACATGTTTTAGAAAGAACTCATTGTACAACATGTACTTTTGCAAATATTTGCCAGAGTAGAATCTGTTAAATTTTTGTTCATCATTCTTTAACTATCTTGGATTCATTACTTTTATATCCTTTGGTCTACAGACAGTAGCTCGAATGCCATTATTACAGAAGGAAATATCTTCCTTTGTAATTTTCTACTACTCTCTTATAAACATTTCTTAAAATAGGTCTTTAAAATGTGTCTTACCATATAATGCTCTATCACCACAGAACAATATTCCACATTGAACTATTAAAGATAATTCAGACACCAGACATGGTATGTAGGATCAACTTGCTAGATAATTCTGAGTTTCAATAGCCTTAGTTTCTTCATTTTAAATATCTCACATTTTGAAAGTGACATAAAACATTAACATTTTCATGTTATCAGTTTGTTTCATGTTGTTTCTATTACTACCTGGATTTTTATTTAAATGTATCATAGGCTTTTCTCAAAACAGTCATGATCAAGACCGAAGTTTAATGTCTCTGCTGGGAGGGAGGGGGAGACTATTCTTCCCTAATTTCAGGAAGTAGCATCTCTCTTCGCCCCATTCCAAAAACCATCCAGAAGCAACTTCTGTCACCTCTGTCTCTGAAACATGTCCTGAATCTGCTTGTTGCTACTTTCATCACTGATCTCACCCTTGCCAGTCCACTGTCTTTTCTATCCTGCAGTAACCCCCAAACTGGTCTTTCTACTCTATCCCTGTTCCCTTCAGGACACATTAACAATCAGAAAAAGAAAATTTAATGGAAAGCAAAACACATTATGACTCTGTTCAGTTTCCAAATGCTCCCCATCGATCATAGAATAAAACAAAAACTCCTGTCATAGCCGACAAGCACTCTACTATATCTACCCTTCCTACCATCCTGAGCTGGTATCATATCATCTCCTTCATACCCGTTAGCTCTAGACATTTTGGCTTTAGTTGTTATTGTAGTTGTTGTTCAAATATGTCAATTTCCTTTCCACGCTGGAACTCCTGCTCTGTTCCTTCTGCTGGGAACATTCTCCCCGTGGCTTCACAATGTTTGCTGCATCTTATCATGAAGGTCTTTGCTCAACTGTCACCTCCTCAGAGGTTTCCCTGACCTCTGACCTACATTGGAGCAAACTTCAAAGTAGATTTCTCCTTTTCCCAGGCCTTGTTAAAGATTGACCTGTTTTATATTTTGTGATTTTTTCACTATCATTTTAATTTTATATTTGCTGTTTCTGCCTTACTGGTACATGAAAACAGGGACCTTATCTGACTTTTTGTTGTTGAATATTTTTACCACATTAGTACTTGCTGCTCCACAGATATTTGCTGAATGAATATAAAAATATGATAACAATATAACTATATTTATGCATATATTTATATTATTATAAAATACATAGTTACATATAAATATAATATGTAGTTAAAATAATATAAATAGATATAAATGAATAAATAATATCTTAGGGCAAGCAGTTTAATCTCATATGGAAAATGAGGCTTAGATTTAATAAAATGTGTATTAAATTAAAAATGTCTCCATCAAAAGCACAAAATATATACTCTGTGTCGTTTTCTTATAACAGCAAGAGGTTATACTCCAAACCATATTTTCAAAATTCTAACACAAAATAATTTTTCATATTTTAAATTTCTATACATATTTGTAATCTATGGGTTTATTTAATTCAATAATATTTATTTTATTTACACTATTAAAGTAATGGTGTGTCTTATCATCAATGGTGTCTTAGAGTTGAGGGAATAATGGTAATGAGAATTTAATAAATATTGTGAAATTGATTGCAAGATTGATGCCCCTACCTTGCAAACAGTTGGCCACATGCATAGGCTAGACACCCAAAATCACAGTCGAGTCAATGACTGCAGAACAGCCTTTTCTGTGTTGATCTAACTGACTCTGATGGGAAGACAGGGAACTGAACCCCTGACTACTATGATCTCATTACTGCCAAGCTTCAACCAACTGACTTAAATGATACCTGGGTCAGAAAGTGAAAAATGCAACTTCATTGTTGCAAATGAAATTTCACTAAATTGTAAATAAACTCAAGGTTTTCAAATAATGGGAGCTTTCTCCTATGAATGTTTTTGATAACCTCAGTGTCTTTGAGGTTCTTCCATATATATATATAATTTATTTTCTTCTATTTTGTTTTTGTTTAAGTGAGAGAAACCAATAGTACTTCATTTTCATATTTAGGCACGGTTAACACCTATGGAGTATATAGTGAATTTAAGTTCACACCTTTTCTGTTGCTATAGTCAGATGAAGAACATTTAATTAAAGCAGTGAGATTTAATAATTTCTCATATTCCTCTTATCTGTGATCTGAACACACCTTACCCCTAAAAGATAAAACAAAGTCCCACATGTCAAGGGAAGAAATCAGAAATAGCAGTCCTTGTTTTTCTCATCCCTGTCACTTCTGAGTGGCCAGTAGGAAGCAGGGACAGATAAGTCATTCAGTTGAATATAGAATGGAAACAAACTTTATATAAATTAGTCCTAGAACCAATACATTCCCTAGACCTTAGAATAGTAATTGGATTTTGCCTCATATGCTTATTCTAATTGTTGTCATCATCCTATAACACTGGTTGGAGAAGGATTTCTAAGGTTCAGCCAGGCTTAGGAAGAAAGAGTATTATTATCAACTTACATAGACTATAGTAACCAGAACTGGGAAATTCCAGGCATAAGTAAAGTCAATTTTTAAATGTGGGATTATGTACTTAAAGATGTGGGGTGTGGGGATGATAAAGGAAATTAGGACAGCTTACTCTCTAATTCCTAAAGCCAATATAAATGTTTTTAAATGGATACTTTAAACAATTTTCTCAACATTAGTTTTTAAATGCCAACAAGAAACCATATATTGTTCTAGGTTCAAAGAATTATCAATAAACAAAACAGCAGAATCCTGCCCTCATAGTACTTATATTCTAACTAGAAGCCCGGTGCACAAAAATTTGTGCACTCAGGGGGGAGGGGGATCCCTCAGCCCGGCCTGTGCCCTCTCGCAGTCTGGGACCCCTTGGGAGATAACGACCTGCTGGCTTAGGCTTGCACTCGGGTGGCAGAGGGCAGGCCCAATCCCTAGGTGAGGCCCTGGTTGGGCTCAGAGCAGGGATGATTGGGGAGTTGGGGCGCCGGCCCCTGTCATGCACTGAGCAGGGCAGATTGGGAGGTTGCGATGCCACCCTCAGTCACGCTCAGGGTAGGGCCGATTGGGGGGTTGGGGCACCGACCCTGTCACACTGAAGGCAAGGTCGATGGGGAGGTTGCGGCACCACCCCCTGTCATGCACAGAGCAGAGCGGATCAGGGGGTTGGGGCACCGCACCCTGTCACACTCAGGGCAGGGCTGATGGGGAGGTTATGGCTCTACCCCGTCTCACACAGAGCAGGGCCCGTGGGGGGGGTGGTTGGGGTGCCACCCTCTATCACCCAAAGAGCAGGGCCGATCAGGGGGTTGGGGCGCCACCACTGTTACACTCAGGGCAGGGCTGATGGGGAGGTTATGGCTCTACCCCGTCACACACAGAGCAGGGCCTGTGGTGGTGGTGGTGGGGGCGGGGGTTGGGGCGCCACACCCTGTCACACACAGAGCAGGGCCGATCAGGGGGTTGGGGCGCCGCACCCTGTCACACACAGAGCCTCAGGGCAATCAGGGGGTTGGGGAGCTCCCCTCCATCAGGCACAGAGCAGGGCTGATCAGGGGGTTGGGGCGCCTTCCCTGTCACGAACAGAGCAGGGCGGATAGGGAGGTTGTGGCCCCGCCCCCTGTCACAGAGCCGCAGGGCAATCAGGTGGTTTGGGCACTGCCCCCTGTCACGCTGATCCCGGTGCCGGGAGGCATATTACCCTTTTACTATATAGGATAGAGGCCTGGTGCACGGGTGGGGGCCAGCTGGTTTGCCCTGAAGGGTGTCCTGGATCAGGGTGGGGGTCCCCACTGGGGTGCCTGGCCAGTCTGGGTGAGGGGCTGAGGGCTGTTTTCAGGCTGGCGGGTGACTGAAGCTCCCAACCACTCCTTTTTTTCTTTTTTCTTTTTTATTCTGGGCCAGCTTTAGCTCTGAGGCTTGGCTCCAGCTCTTAGGCCTCCGCTGCTGAAAGCAGGTATCTGGTTTGTTTGGGTTCTATAATCGAAACACTGTTTCAACTTCAGCTCTGAGATCCCGGCTGGCTGAAAGCAGGTTTCTGGGGTTTTGTTTAGCTTCTATATTTGTAACAATGTTTCAAACTGCAAGCTCAGAAGCCGGCAGCGGCAGGTGGGGAACGTTGGAGTCCTCCGTCACTGAAGCAAGCAAGCCTCATGTTCGCTTCAAGCTGCCTGGCTGCTGGCCGCCATCTTGGCTGGCAGTTAATTTGCATATCGCCCTGATTAGCCAATGGGAAGGGTAGCAAAGGTACAGCTAATTACCATGTTTCTCTTTTATTAAATAGGATGAAAAACAGAAAACACACAAATCAAATAGTTATATAATGTTCCTAATGTGCCAGATTTTGTTCTCAGTGAATTTTTTAATGTATTAGCTCATTTAAGTTTCATAAGAACCCCACAACATAGGTGCTATTGCTTCCTTCAGTCATGCAGCAGTGAAGTGAGAGTGAGGCAGGACAGTTAGCACCCGGAATGGAGAACCCCTCCCCTCCCTCTCTAGGTTAGGGCACTGCAGACATGACTTGTGGCTATACACCTGTCCCCCCATTGCCACCCTCCCAATTTTCTGGGGTATGAAATAGTTGAGACAAGTAAGAACTGGCTTCAACCAGAGTTGACAGCCACGTTGACCTACATCCTGGTTTTGAAGCCGCTCCACTCTCCAAAAAAAGAGCCGTCACTGGGGGAGGGGTAACTGAGATGAGTAGCCTCAGAGACCATGAACCACCCCCATACCCTCCCCTTGCTCATAATTGATAAGAACCCCACCTCCAGGTGACTCACTTCTTCAATTCTCCCATCCTCCCCTCCTTCATGAGTGTGTACTCTCACTTTAATAAATATGCTGTACTTTCCTGAATCTCTCTGTCTTGCTCTCAAATCGTTTCTTGCATGGTGACAAGAACCTGGACACAACCACTGGGTGGAGGCCTCCCTTGGCCTCCCTGTGAGCCCTGCAGCATCAATAGGACTGAGTCTCTAACACAAGTTTTCTAACTCTAGAGCCTGCGTATCAATGCTATGTTGCCTCCTCTATGCTGTTCTGCTTCTCATGCTTTTAGATACTGGGCTACCATGGTGAACGCACCAGAAAAAGTCCCTGTACCTACAAGCTCACATTCTGGAGGGAGACAGGCCATAAACAAATAATAAAATTAGTTCAGGTAGTTATTAGAGCTGTGGATAAACCAAAGCCGTCCTGAAAGGAGGGCAGTATCGTAGGACAACCAGGAAACGGCTCTCTAAGGAGATAAGAATTAGTGATAGCTGAAATCACAGAGATGACATCTGGGACACAAAGAGCAGCACGGGCAAAGGCCCTGGGACAAGGCATCAGCTCAGTGTATCTTTGGAATGTCCCTGTGCCAGAAGAAGTGTGAGAATGGGGAGGGACAGTATGAGATCAGATCAGAAAGGAAGGGTGTGGCCAGATCTTAGAGAACCTTGCAAGTCATCATAAGTGTTGAGAATTTTACTCTCAAGAGCAAAAGAAAGCTACGGAATGTCTTAAACCAGTGGTCAGCAAACTCATTAGTTAACAGAGCCAAACAAATATCAACAGTACAACGATTGAAATTTCTTTTGAGAGCCAAATTTTTTAAACTTAAACTGTATAGGTAGGTACATTGTTATTAACTTAATTAGGGTACTCCTAAGGCGTAGGAAGAGCCACACTCAAGGGACCAAAGAGCCGCATATGGCTCACGAGCTGCAGTTTGCCAATCATGGTTTAAACCAATAGAAACACAACATAATTTAGGTTAATGAAAGATTCTAGGTAAAAGAAAAAAGGAAATATAGAAATCTCTAATTGATGATATTTGGCATTTTCCTTTATTTGCCTATTAATTAATTTTCTTTTTCTAATGTTTGTGTCTTCTAAAATAAGCTTAAAAGTGGGCGGGCTGTTAACATTCTACCCACACATTTCCGTCATATGCTCATTAGCAGAAATGCTCCACCATGGAACTTCAGAGCAATTGCTATAATCCCTAAGAAGGATTGTAAACAAAACCAGTTCCAAAAGTGGAGGCAGAACAAATGAGGAAGGACAAACGACATCACGTTCAATATCAAAACTGTCCTTAAAGAAGCATGGAGACCTGAAAGCTACCTGATTTCATGCTAGGGTCACTATCCTCTCATTTGATTACTGTCATTATTCTGAAGTTTGGGGTCTTCAACTGATGTGCTGCAATAACATTTCTCTAGCTCTTTGTCAGGTGTTATTCAATACATTCAAGAACCAGAAGCACGCAGGCACCAGCCAATCAAAACAGATGCTGCCTATAGCACTAGAGCAGGGAGCCTCTGTTTTACCAGGAATTGCATCTGGAGTTGCTATATCATAGACAGTTTTAGGGGGTCCAGGGTCTAGAGCAGTGGTTCTCAACCTGTGGGTCGTGACCCCTTTGGGGGTCGAATGACCCTTTCACAGGGGTCATCTAAGACCATCGGAAAACACATATATAATTACATATTGTTTTTGTGATGAATCACTATGCTTTAATTATGTTCAATTTGTAACAATGAAATTGGGGGTCACCACAACATGAGGAACTGTATTGAAGGGTCGCGGCATTAGGAAGGTTGAGAACCACTGGGTTGTGGTGAGGAAAGCTACTCAGGACAATGGCTATATATCAACTGATACAGAAATAATTCAATATTTTAACAATTCTCATGGCCATATGGATTCTACTGTCCACATTACCTTCTCTCCCAGACCCTGGATAGTTTAACAAAGGGCATTCCAAACTGGGTGTGAACAGCAGAAACAGCCAGGAACTAGTTTCACATAGAGCTTTGTCAGTTCTCTTCTAATACTTGGCTGTTTACACAAGAACAATCAAATGTATTGGCTGGAAAATTCCGCTCACTATGAGAGAACAGACTGATTCCCATAATACATTTTTGCTGGAGTAGCTAGCTGGGCCAAACCAGCTCTGTTAAGAAAACACCACCCACCTCAGTCTGGTCAGCCTTGAACCAGACTGTTGTCCTCATACAAACACCAAGTCATAGTACAATAGAGGGTAGTTTGCCAATGAATGTTAGATGGCTAGCCAACAATTTAGTAATAAGGGCATTGTATCAGGCACACTCCCAGTTATTATTATGAATGCCAAGCAACACAGCATCAACCTTGGATAACATGTAAGGAGCACATTTCTTTCTCTCAAGAAGTTTTTACAAATAACCACACCCAAATTTGAAATAATCAATAACAAAATATCTAATAAAAGTCAAAGACATCTCTCCATCTTTGAAATCCTTAAACCATATAACTTTTCAAGTGTTCTCAAGTGATTACTTTATAATTCATATAAGTAAATATATCAAAATGCAATGAAATTTTAGATTCATAAAACACAAAATAGACTGTTGCATTAATAGATGATTCTCTAGGTGTTTTTGGACAAATTTTTGCTAGAAATGCCCCATACATCAATACAATATCTAGATCTGCAATTTCTTCAAAGATTTTTTTTTTTTTTTTTTTTTTTTTGCTTCTACTATATTGCTAGTGCTTTTCCTTTGCAGAGAAGAACTGGGAAAACCATTTACATTAGCCTAAACTTAAGGTTTTTGTAACATCTTCCCAGCTATCTAATACTTTTACATTAGGGCTCATTTTTTCCCTAAAGAAAAGTACTATAGTAAAACCCAATTTATTTTATAGTTTATAAATAGGGGGGTGCGGGCCTGTGCTGGGAGGTGGAAAAGGGCTGGGATATGCCAATGAGGGTGAAAAGGAGACATATGTAATACTTTCAACAATAAAGAATTAAAAATAAATAAATAAAATTATAGTTTATAAAGCCCATGTAACTAAAGTAAGTTTCTATGAAGACTGTAATCATAAAAATATATTTCTACAGTTTTTATTTTTATTTAAATCATAATGATTTCTTTTTAGCTATCAAGTCCAGTTTTTAATCAATTTAGATATCAGCTCCCTATTACATTAACACTAAAACACAAATTTAATAAAAACATTTTGTAAGATCAAAGTCAACATTAATTAATATCTAAATATCTAAACTACTTGGAAATTGATTTTAAACATTTCAATCTATCATATTTAAATGAAAAAATTAACAAACTTTAGTTGCTTTTTGACAAGAAGCATTCATGAAGTTCATCTAAACAGTCTTCCAATTCTGTGACTAAATTGATGCCAAATTTTTCAATGAGGAAGAATAAGAGTGGTCATATTCTCAATCATTACCACATCCAAACAAACATAAAGTAATCAGTAGCTTAGATGCCTAAAATTAACAGAGTTATATTTGTAATAACTCAAGGTGCATCATTTCCTAGTACTTTCCCAGAATCAAATCTGTGCTTCCATTCTATAAAATTTTCTGATAATTAGTTCAATATTACATGATCATGTCAAAGGTGTTTTAGGCAACTCTAAGATGCATGGGCCTTCAATGGGCATTTGATAGTTGCTTTGCCAACATCTAGCCTCTCTTCTTCAACAACAACCCTAAATTTCATTTGGACTTCTACACTTTCTTTAATCTCAATCTCTGCCACTCTAAGGCAATCAGCACATCATCCATCCCTGGCCACAACTATTTGTTCAATGATGGGAAGTGACCACAATTGCTAAATCGGTGAAATTTAGATCTGTTGTGAGGCTTTCATTGTTTTTCTACTGGATTAATCCTGAAATGATGAAGACCTTGAAGTCAGTGCAGCTCTTTGGCCACTGCCAGAACTGAGAAAGGAGGCAGTAGAGAAGAGGCAAAGCTAGGAAATGGAGAGGAACTATTGACATTACTAGAGG
Organism: Myotis nattereri; assembly: GCF_964212035.1. Classification (NCBI taxonomy): domain Eukaryota; kingdom Metazoa; phylum Chordata; class Mammalia; order Chiroptera; family Vespertilionidae; genus Myotis; species Myotis nattereri. Next base: position 62,201,608 of record NC_138079.1, read on the forward strand.
CCCGGTGCATGAAATTCATGCACGGGGGGCGGGGGGTGTCCCTCAGCCCAGCCTGAACCCTCTCCAATCTGGGACCCCTTGAGGGGTGTTTGACTGCCCAATCTGGTGGGATCAGGCCTAAACGGGCAGTTGAACATCCCTCTGACAATCCAGGACTGCTGGCTCCCAACTGCTCACCTGCCTGCCATCCTGATCACCCCCTAACCACTCCCCTGCCAGCCTGATCGACACCTAACTGCTCCCCTGCCAGCCCAATAGCCCCCAACTGCCCTCCCCTGCAGGCCTGGTCCCTCCCAACTGCCCTCCCCTGCCGGCCATCTTGTGTCCACATGGGGGCGACCATCTTGTGTGTTGGAGTGATGGTCAATTTGCATATTACCTCTTTATTATATAGGATTTTTAAATTTAGTTTATTGGGGTGATATTGGTTAATAAAATTAGACAGATTTCAGGTATACAATTCTATAATACATCATCTGTATATTGTATTTTGTGTTTACCACTCTAAGACAAGTCTCCTCCATCACCATGGACATTATTTGGGCACTAAATTCAGTTACTTCCCCCTTGTATAACTGGTTTCAGTGGGATTATGTCCTACTCACAGTAGGAAATGTCCTGACTATCTCTAAACTATTCCACATTTATGTCTAATTAAATAATTATTAACTCTTAACTCAACAAGATCCACAAATTATGTGTGAGACTCAAAGAGAAAAAAAATTGACAATTTCAATGAAATAAAAATCCATTGTTTTTAAAGCTGGAGGCCTTAGGCTCACAATCATTATGTAAAGGCTATTTCTTCTCTCTTTGTACTCTCCCAGGTAAGCTAAGCTCTCAGATTCCTATTCTGTAAAAATGCCAATGAGCAGTGCTGAAATCCACAAAAATGATTGGACCTACCATATATGGAGTACCATGAGTTCAATCTTAGCTAGGTCCACAATAGTCCTGTAATTTTTGAAAAGCTATCTTTTATTTGGCTTTTAATTCATTACCAACTCACCACAGTGATTATTTTTAATATTCATTGACTCTCCTCAGGCCATCACTACACTCTCATCTTCGTCTTATCCTATGTGAACTTTTTCAGATTCCATCCTCCATCCCCCCAACCTACAAACCCCCAAGCTTTTGAGAGCTACCCATACTATAGATTATATGTGTGTGTGTGTCCACAGTTATGTTGCAAATATAAACTAACATCCTGTATTTCTAGAATCAACTTCCTTGCCTTCTAAATAGTATATGTTCCAAGCACTTATTGGGGAGACCTGGATTCCAGAATTTATGGTAATCATTATCCTCAGTTTACATTTATCAAGTGTTTACTATGCAGCAGCACTATCCTAGTTGCTTCACATTATTAACTTCTAAAATGCTCTCAACAACCTAGGAAGTAAATGCTATTATCCTAATTTTACATGTAAATAAACAGAGACACAGAGAGATCAAGATCACACCTTAGTACATAGTGGAGATGAGATTCTGTCTAGGTCAGTCTTACTCAGAACCTATGCTCATAACTGTTATCCCATGGTGCCTCTTAAAGGTTCCATGAAGACATTCTTACATTTGTGTATATAACATTACAGTGTATGCACAGCTCTTATATTAAAATGCCCTATAAATTAATAGCTAAGTTACTATTACTTCTGTTTTACAAATGCAGAAAAAAATTCAAAGATTAATGGGCTTATTTACTCAAGGTCATTAAACTAATGAATGGCGATTCCACATCTTCCACTCAAAGGAAATTTAGATCAGAAAATTGTGTTCCCATAGGCTCTTTCTATAGAGATAAATGTTTGAAATGTCCAGGAAAATATCTGGTCAAACTCATTCTGAGTAACTTTATAGTATAAATGGCACCCTCTGGGCTATCTGAGTGACATAAGCACTAATGATCAATTAATATTATAATTTATCTCCACTCTTCAAGTTGATACCCTCGCCTCTACTGAAATTGCTGTCTTCTTTACGCATATTTTGATTTTCAATATCATAATTTCTGAGTCTGACTCCTCAGTTGGTTGGGTGAGCCTCTGAGGAGATTACAGCACAGTAAAAACTCAAGATAGAAGGTGGGTCTCACCAATTCTTCACCTAACCTCTATCTTCCCTTTTCAAGTTACAGATAATAGAGAGGTAAACTCAATCCTGGCTGTATTTTTTATCTGGAAAAACAAAGGTCTGGCTTTATATGACGCTTGATGGTAGATTTATAAACCCCTGCCCCATCAAACAAACAAACAAAACTAAACATCTACTTGTTATGAGGTAAATTATGTTCCCCCAAAAGATATATGGAAGCTCTAACCCCAGTAACTCAGAATGTGACCTTACCTGGAAATATGCAAGAGCTAGAAGAGGCAAGGAAGACTCTTCCTCCAGAAGAGGGTATGGCTCTGCCAACACCTTCATTTCAGACGTTAGCCTCCAGAACTATGAAAGAAAAAATTTCTATTGCTTAAAGCAATCCAGGTTGTGGGACTTTGTTATGGTAGCACTAGGAAAGTAACATACTTCCCTTTTCTTCACTTCCCTTCTCTTATTTCCACATTCAAATCTTTTTCAGGATATGTAAATATATATATATATATATATATATATATATATATATATATATATATATATATATATAAATAATATAGAATATGTGTTATATATTTTAAATATATCTTTTATAGAACATAAGATTTCAATGATAAGCTTTGAAATCAGACAGAGAGGAAACAAGGGAGATTAGGAGAAATGATTATTTGTAATTTGACTCTTGACAGAGAATTAATAGAAGCAGAAATATGCATTTAATTTCACACAATTGTCTCATATTTTATAGAGTATAAACAATAACCAATAACTGTGTCTAAGACAAAGTACTAGATAAATCACTTTGGTTATTCTAAAAGACCCACTTTTGCCCCCAAAACTATTTCCAATCTATTTTTCCCATTTTCTTACCCCTTTAAAATTATAGATCTGAGTCCTTCACAATAGCCAGCAGTAACAAATGGACACTTTTTGTGATCTTAATTCCAACTGCTTGATTTCTTGGGCATGCCCTTTAAACTCAAGCCACAAACTGATTTCTAGCACCAATATCTAACTTTTAATACTTAATCCTGCCCCCCCCCCCACACACACACACTTAGGTCACCCATCTTTCTTCAGTCTATGGGACAAGCAGCCCAAACTTGGTATGATCATTTGACTGGAGTGCCTGCGTGGACATATGCACATCACAGCAAGCACCTGTCTAGTTTTAAATTGGTCTCCCAGACTGCTACATCCTAGTCCCACTGCTTTCATTGTTTTATACACAAAACGGTAAGCCTATTCAGTGAATAAGCTATATTCCCTCCTGCTGCAACAAACAAGATGCCAAACATCCTCTTTATGTTGGACAAACAGTTGAGTTTTCTCTGACAATAAAACCAACAAAGGCCTTAAGCATTGGACTCATGAGTTTGTAAAAATCAAAAGGGGTCACTTCATCTCATTTCCATCAGAATTGGTAACATCTGGTAGTCATCCTATAACATTTAAAAAGATATTTTCAAATAATACCATTCAACAGATTGAGGTATGTTGTGCCTATTTTGCAGCTAACTCTCCTGGCAGGGTTATCAGAATGTCGTTCTGCTTAGAAACTGGGCTTTCCACAGGTAGGATAAACATTTTTGTGGTGAATTCAAATCCATCATGCTCTATGATTGCCATAGCTAGGAAAATAGGAAGATTTGGAAAACATTGGTGCTATCTTCAGGCACCGTAGCTGCCCATGACTGTGCTAAAGCACACAGTGCTTTCTGGGTGAGTGAGAATGCAAGTTGGACTTGCATAATAGAGTAATTGTTCCTACTCCCACCTACGGGTTTCTGCTGAGAACTGAGTGAGCTCCAGCACTTACTAAAGGCCTGCTTACAGCATCTGAAATTTGAGAGAGGCTGCCCAGGGGACTGAAAGCACTTCCTCCTTCTGAATTCTCTCCGCTCTATCCCTGTATTACGCCAGATCTTCAACAAGTGGAACACTTACACTTTGTTATCTAAGCCCCCTCAAGAATGCCTTCACTGAGTAATGGCTTAATATCATATCCTCAACCTTTGAAGTGGACTGATTCAAGAAGGGTCAATTTGAACAATGTTTCCATAAGATGAAGTTGAAATTGGAGATTTTATTTATCTTATTATTAAACTCTGTACAAAGATTCACAGAAAAAATTATCTTTGAATTGGCAACCTGAATTAAGGTTTTCTGCACAGACTAATGCATATACCTGCTTTTGGATTAAACAATGAAAGTTATGTAATCAATTTATTTCCCTCATGCTTTAGATGCCAAAAATTTCAAATCAATTCAGTTCATTGACTTTGTTTACTATACTCAGAGACTAACCTCTGTTTCTTTCTACATTTATTTTATACTAGAGGCCCAGTGCAGGAATTCATGCATGGGTGGCGTCCAGCCAGCCTGTTCCAATGGGGGCTGATCAGAGCTGGGCTAGCTGCGGGGAGGGGACGCAGGAGGTTGGCCAGCTGGCCCTGCCCCCCATTGGCTGGTTGGCCGGCCGCAGTGCATGTCATAATGACCGGTCCTTCTGGTCCTTCTGGTTGCTTGGCTTTTATATATATAGATAGCTGCATATATCTGTCTTATTACATGTTATGACTCCATTTTACAAGGATTCTGTATAATTTTCTTTATTTTTTTCCTTAAAAGGGGAGTTCATAAGACCCTTCAGGGAACCACAAGTAATATTCTTCCTTGGGGGTGCAATGACAATGGAAGGAGAAAAATTATCCCACCCCTGTATTACACTAGCAAAGTATTATACTAGCTTAATGCTCTGCCTTTTTTAAATCTCCTTTTTTGGTCTTGGTGACTCCCAGAAGTATACAAAATTCAAAAAGAAACTGAAGATAAGTTTATGCTTTCTGCTCTCTTCCACAAAGCATTAATAGCCTTTGGAATTGAAATTGTTTTATTAATTTGATTAGGTTGAAGGAAAATCCACGGCTTTTATGAATAATTCAAGTTTCTGTCAGATCCTTGAAAGCCTTATGGAAAGTACTGTTAAACCTCAAAAATGTCCTCATAGTAGACTATACATTTAATTTTCAATAACATTGATTTATAGTTTTATAAAGAAAAATAATAAATATAATGAATTACCTCCATATTTCTTGATCTCAGTCACTATAAAATAACTGCTGTAGTTTTACATTTCCAGTGTGAAATATTAAATGCATAAATCAAAACAAAATTATTTTTCATCTTAGAGAGAGAGACTGGTTCCTGCGAATGACAAATTCATTTTATTTTTAAATTAATGTTTTAAGAAAAAAAAAATTCCATTGAATCTCTAGCAACTTTTAAAAGAAAAAAAAAAGCTTGCATTTTATTATTTTGCTTATGATGTCTTCCACAATAGGGGCTGTGTATAAAAAAATTATTAAGGTTCCTGCAACTCCAAACTTATCAGTTGAAATTACACTTCCTTACATAAATCATTTTCCTTTCCCACTTCCTTTCTCATGTTATTTCCTTTTCCACGATTGTTTTACCCTGAGTTGCTACCCAGAGATAAGCATCACCTACAATATGCTTCTCTAATACCACCAGACTAGCATTTTTGTAATTTAAATATTCCCTTACAGCTACAACTAAGTAATCATGTAATGAGAAGAACATCTATAATAATAAAAGTGTACTATGCTGATTATACTGGACGGCCAAACGACCTTCTGGACGTCCTTCCAGACAACCTTCCAGATGAAGCCGGGGCTGTGTGGGCCAAGCCACTTGCACAAATTTCATACATTGGGCCTCTAGTTATCAAATAAGAACAATTCAAGAGAGATACAGATTTTAAAATAGGCAGAAACAGATGCATTTGCTTTTACATTTTCTCTACTTCATCCCCTAAATTTCATTGAGAGCAAGAAACAGTATTTTGCATCCTTGATTAAAAAGAGTGAATTTAATTATAAGAATTCATTTTCACATTTAAATACCTCTCAGCTTTTGTGAGTGTTCAACATTCAGCCACAAGAAGCTTTCAGAAGGAGTAGCGAAGGCTGAATACTAAAAGGTGCCAAATCCTTGAAGAAACAGGTAACTGAGCTAACAGGCTAAAAAGAAAAACTAAATCACTTAAGGACCATGATATTGGAAACCTGGAAACAACATAAGTGAAATATTGTCTCTAATGCTCAGTTTCCATAATAAAAACAGATAAATTTAAATTACCCCCTTTTGTAAGCTTATCTACGGGCTTGCACCATTCTTAAAACCATCATGTAAATTTTTTTGATCAATTATGAACACAATTCACTCATTGATTATAAAACCAAATAGGCCTATAGACAAATCTTCTAATTTAAAAAAATTATGTTTGCCATATGGTTAAAAGAGAATTAATGTGAATAAGACAAGGAACCAATAACCTTTCTAAAAATCTTTACAGTAACTCAGTATAAGGTGGTGTTTTCTGGGGAAGTTTCATAAAGAATCTCTGGAGTCCTGAAATAACTGTCTGGCAAAGATCTGAACAGGCCTCTCTAAAAATAACCATGGCTGTGGACTTCATAAACATTTTTAGAAATTAAATAGCTGCTAACTTGTTCCATATGGAAGCACATTCACAGAGTCCAACATGTTCATTGAGATCATCAGAACACATATACCAAAGGAAGAGGCAAAATTGTCCACAGTCGTTCATGATAAGCCAAAGGAAACAGATGATCCTGAAACTTCTTTAAAAAATAAAAGGCAAAGGGCTCTAAAAACCACATGATATTCTTGCCCTAAGACTTCCTACAGTTTCTTAGGTCAGGCAACCTTTGAAGATCTCCAAATAGTAATTATTACTCATTAAACAAGGGCAATAACAAAATTGTTAAAATTTTGGACAATAGTTATAACTACCAATAGTTTTATAGTTATATGCTATAAAATATGCTCTTTATATAACTATATAAAGAGTTATATATAGTTTATATTAAACCATAAATTAATTTAATTTTTTTTATTCAGATAAAAAGGATGAAGCAGAGCTTTTAAAAAGCTGATTAATTGATGATACGCTTATAGAGACATAGTTATTCAAAATGCTCCATTTTGTCCTTTCACTCAGAATTCTAAGGAGTCCCAAATCATCTTCCCAAACACTGTTTTTGTTTGTTTGTTGTTCTGTTTTGTTTTTTTGAATTCTCTTCACATAATAAAAGAGAACGAGCAGGCAGAAAACTAACAGCACCCTCTCCCATCTGTTAGTCTGTTTACTGACGTTTCAGCATCAGCTTATGCACGCTGAGGGTTTATTCGTCCCAGAGTTATGTGAGTAAATTGGGAAAATTGGTTTCCTCTGGTAAAAAAAAAAAAAAAAGAAAAAGAAAAAAACACACTTACACTTCAAAGTATTTTTCCTACATTCATACTCCTAATTTTCCCTTTTTGATCTCTACATCTGTTGTTGTATAGATCCAAAAGCCCTGCATTGCCTACCTCCCTTCCAACCCTCCCAAACACATGGTTAGTATTTAACATCCAGAACTTCATTTTCCTTTCTTTCTACTCATAATTTTGAATGAAACTGTCACAAGAAATGAAAGTCAAAGAAAAGATAATATCAAATACATCTTTAAGACTAAATTTATTCAAGGTTTTATATTCAGATCAAATTGGTTTTTCTAAATAAAATGGGGTTTAAATTTCTGGGGCTGTTGCCATAGAGAAAGTAATAGGAAAATCTATAGGAAAGAAATTTAGGAAGTCTGGTGCAGCTGATTGCATTCGCACTGGGGAAACCCAGCGGGGCTGTGATATTATTACCTATATGATCGTTACAGCATGTTTGTTCTTGGATACCAGCAGAAGGAGAGGAAATATGTCAGAGGAAAGGGGATAAGATAAATACGTAAACTTGTAACATGGTGCAAAGAGTAGAATGGCTCAGAATTGAACTTTGCTATGAGTTAACAGTTGGGTGTTTATCTCAGCAACAAAGAGCTTAAATTAAACTATTTTAATCTGATGGTATGGAAATCAATTGGTTGTTCTTAGGTTAGTGGTGGGGTGCTGGGTTGAGACAATTTCTCAATATTAGAACCATTTTGTAATAGTTGGAATAGAAGGCCATAACACTGCAAAGGTGTATCATTGAAGAAAGCATTCCCTGTCTTAAAATCTCTCCCATCTGCTATTGGGAATGTTGTCATTAAAGCTTGCTTTGACATAAAAGCCTAGTAAAAGTGTTTACTTGTAGGAGATGGAGGAGGTGATACAGAATGTATACAAAATCTTTTCAGTGTGTCTTATTTTTCTTTTGATCCAGGTGAATGTATTACCATGTATTACCTATTAAAAATATTTTTTTAATAAAAAATAAGATTTTCTTATTTTTCAATTGAAATGTAAATGCTTCTACTACAAGAGGCTCATTTCAGCTGATTACCTGCTGGGAATGAGAGGAACCCTTGACCCACCATGATCCTTCCTTATCTGTGAATTCTTCACTTCTTTGCAGTTTGCTCAGTCAGCCTGACTAGGCAGAGCAGCCCTGGCTCTGTGTGCTTACGTCTGTGGGTGTCATAAACAGCACGCTTTTGAATGTGAGACAAGAAGAAATTGGTACCGGGCAAATAAGAAGAACATGGAGGGGCCACTGCAAAGAGAGGTGAGAAAGCAGGCCAAATGCTCTCCTGTAGTACTTATGGCCTACGCGCTCCTCATGTGTATAGATACTGTGGGTACATGCACACACACACTCACTCTTACTCTCAAATACCATTTATAATACTATAGAAACCAGTGGAGAACCAAGAGTCACTTCCAGGCAGAAAAGTATGGGCTATTTTGGTATTTTCTGGCTTCTTTCAGAAGCAATCTGCCCCTTGCTAAATGTTCACTGTTCCCATCATGATCTAGCTGCCTTCTCCTCCATTGAAGCATGTTCTAAGCAGATCTTAGAACAAGAGAATAAATACATTATATGTATGCCTCTATGACTCTTCATGAGTTATGCTAGCTACAGTAACAAACAATTTCAAAAAAATCTCATTGGCTTCACAAAATAAAGGTTTGTTTTTTGCTCACATCACAGTGCAGAAAGGTTGGGGTGACTTCTCTGGGCAAGTCTCCACTGAGTAGTGACTCCAGGAAAGACGTTCCTTCCATCTTTGTTAAGCCACCAGCTTCCACAGATGGCCTTCATTTTCACCAGGAAAAGGGAAGAGAGAGTATAGACAGTGATATGGGAGATTTTATGGCCAGGGCTGGAAGTTGCAAACATTACATTTGTTCACATTCCATGGCCCATAAATAACTTCAAGGGAAGTTTAAAAATGTATTTGTGCTTAGGAGAATGAAACAGGATTGATGAACATCTAGTAAGTCTTTTACACACATCCCATTCTGGTCATCACATATCCATTCCAACCTCCTTCTTATAATATCTTCTGGTCATTGTATCAAAAGTAAAATTCTGTATCTCTGGGCAAAGCCCAGCCTCCCTGCCCCCACCTCCCCACCCCCCAGGCTGAAGATGACTAATCTAGTTCCTGCTACATTATGAACCAAAAGACAGTTTTCTGTTTCTCTTATGCATATTCCATATACAGTGATGGGACAGGGACAGGATAACTGCATTAAACGCTCCCATTTAGAAAGAGGAAGAATAGGAATCACAAAGTAGTCAATGGTCCTTTAATGGAAATTCTTCACTTCTGATATAATTAGTTGATAATTGGGAAGATGGGGCAATTCCTTAATTTGGCTTCGATTCTGTTCACTGGGAGAAACTCCTTTGTCGGTTGTCCTCCATGGACCCTGATCCCTTCTTCTGGGCAACCTATTCTTGCCCACAGTCCTCCTTGGTGACGCCTGATGGAGACGGTTCAGAGCAAGGACTCTTTGGAGGCTGTGGAGCATTTGAAGCCCTGACTGCTGCTGTCCATGGAAGGTGAAGACCTGTCTTAATGTGATACCTTCCCCCCTCCCCCGCCCGCCCCAGTCAAAAAGACCAAGGATTTAGGTGCAAGCACTTTATCTGAGAAGTGATCCAAAGAACACTATGAGTAGTGGAGAAGTAAGACATAGAGGAAAGGCAAATGGTAAAGAGATCATTCATTCATGAGTAGGTTAGCGCTGGAGAGATTTTTTTTTTTTAAATATATTTTATTGATTTTTTACAGAGAGAAAGGGAGAGAGATAGAGAGCCAGAAACATCGATGAGAGAGAAACATCGATCAGCCGCCTCCCGCACATCTCCCACTGGGGATATGCCCGCAACCCAGGCACATGCCCTTGACCGGAACCGAACCTGGGACCCCCGCCCCAGTCCGCAGGCCGACGCTCCATCCACTGAGCCAAACCGGTCTCGGCGCGCTGGAGAGATTTTATTGGAGAAAAAGGAGCTCAAAACCTCTGGGGCCTCTCTGAGAAACTGTATGGAACATGATTTCCATAGCAGTGCAGACACTCTAGCCTCTCCTTGTTTAAGGTCACTCCTGAGGCACTGCTAATGCAAGCAGGTCCGCAGGCAGCAAAGTCCCCAAGAGCAAGGAGACGTAGCACAGGATGTGTCCGTGTGTCCGTGTGTCCTGGAATAGGTTGAGGAAGTAGGATGGTACAATGACAGCATCTGCTGCAGGGCCTATGAGTTACTTAAAATTCAAACAACCAGGGAGATTTTTAGTCTGGATTCATTGTTTCTTTGGCAATACCTTTCCCTCAATAATTTAATAGGCTTCCGATACATTTGCCATGAGCAGGTAAACACTTCCAACATCCTTTCTGAGCTACAATTATTAAATGAGCTTTGTTATTTTGTTTTCTCGCCCTTATGCCTCTCTCCTCCAATTTGATGATGGTTGTCTTAAGGCTCTGGACAACCTCAAGGGTGAGGTCATCTTCCTTATCAGTAAACCACCAGCAAGAATTAGTTGATAATCAGCTAAGAAAAGCACACTCCCTTAATGTAATCTTTGACCTGTGTTACTTGATTCAACTGAACATTTTTCATACCCAACATTTCCTGTTTAGGCTTTAAAAACAACTTTTCCAAGCAAACATTTCTATTTTAGCATTTTAATGGCAATTCTTCACTTCTGACATAAATGTCTCCATTAGGATAAGTAACCTTAGCTACTACAACACACAACCTCAAAATCCCAAAGGCTTAGCCATGAAAAGGCGTATATTCATCCTTTGCACATAGTCTGATGTGAGTGGAAAGCTCTCCTAGGAGGCTTTTCTCCAATGAGGTCTCGGGAGTTCGGGCTACTTCCACTTTGTAATGGCATCATTTCCAATGTAACTATTTCAATCACTGACTTAGGAAAGAGAGCTTAGAAGAAGAAGCAGAGCTATTAAATCCAGGCCTGGAAGTGGTAGGCATCTCTTCCACTGACATTCCTTTAGTACAAACCCAACTGCAAGGTTTACATTACTCATAAAAAAGAAATGAGGGTTTATCTAGCTTGACTCCAGCACAAAGACTGGCAAGTCTGATGTGTCACCACTCTAAAACAGGACTAACCTTGAATCAAAGAAATTAATCTCCTCTAATAAAATTTCATATTGATTACAGACCAGGTGGGGGATAGGGTTTCCTTGATATCCTCTCAATCATTATCAGTCATTCAATATTTAAATTTATTCCTATATAAATTACCTCTAGTCTCCCTGGGAAGTAAACAACCAAGAAGAACTGAGCAGAGACGCTCACTCATTTTGGTGACCTATCCTAAAATGATGACATGTTTTCTTCTTTCCACTAATGGCCTAAAAAGTGGAAAGTTTGCCACTCCACTTAAAATATGGGTGCAAGAAGGTTTTGTTTTACTTTCCTATTTGTACCTGTGTTAAAACTAATATTCAACTGCTTCTAGTATTACTGCTATAACCTTGGAGAACAAAGTATCCCAGTGTTTTATCACCTTTTTCCAACTACCTTTTATTCTGGGGGGAAAAATATCAGTCTTTAGATGTCAATTTGCATAAAAATGTATGCAAGCTAAGAAAAAATAGTAGTACATGCAGCCCAGAGAATAAAAATTAGACCAGGGGCAAACAAATTTTAAGAATAACATAATTAGTGCATTTTACTGAAGTGAATTTAAGTATTGGGTTAAGATTTCGTTTTTAATATTAAAAAATGCTGTAAAACTACATTTAAATATGTACTTTAAATATACTATTTATTTTTCACATATTATATTGCATTTTCATATATTATGTATACTCTGTAGAGTGGCATGTACAAAGCCATCTATATTATATTTCATGAGGGATAAAAGGAATTTTTAAGGGTAATTTTGACTATGTAATTTTTACAAATGTGAGCTACTGAATCTAATTGCCTTGGTAAGATACAATTCCACAGTAATTTTGTTTCTGCATATGACCTGCCTCCTGACTCAGCCTCCCTGCCCTCTGACCTTATTTGCTCTTTTTTTTTTAAATAGCAATCCTCTTATTTCTTTTTAAACTTTTTTTAAAATGTATTGTTATTGATTTCAGAGAGGAAGGGAGAGTAATAAAGAGATAGAAACATCAATGATGAGAGACAGTCATTGATTGGCTGCCTCCTGCACACCCCCTACTGGGGATCAAGCCCGCAACCCAGGTATAGGCATTGACCAGAATCAGAATTGAACCGGACCCTTCAATCTGCAGGCAGACACTCTATCCACTGAGCCAAACTAGTTAGGGATGACCTTATTTGCTCTTTGGTGGTTCGTTTTCTGTCCAGGTCCTGAGCCCATCTCCAACTTGCTAACAGCCATCTCTCCTTGGGAAGATCCTTTTGTTTGATGGCCTGGCTTTAATATTCTGTTAAACGATATACTAGCAAAGACTTGAATTTTGTCAAATGTTTTCTAAGCTAGTCACTTTCTAGAGAATGAAAGGATCTTGGCTAAAGCAGAGATCTTTTTTTAAAAAAATATATATTTCAGAGAGGAAGGGAGAGGAAGAGAGAGATAGAAACATCAATGATGAGAGAGAATCATTGATCAGCTGCCTTCTGCACACCCCCTACTAGGGATTGAGCCCACAACCAGGCATGTGTACTTGACAGGAATCGAAGCCGGAACCCTTTAGTCCACAGGCCAACGCTCTACCCACTGAGCCAAACCAACTAGTGCTAAAGCAGAGATCTTGATAATGCTGCATACACATCACACAGAGGCCCAGACTCAAAAGCAATCATGGAGATCAGTTCAGGCTCCTACTTACTGAGAGAAGAGAAACAACTCCTTTTGCTGCGGCTATTCAGATCTCAGCAGCCAGTCAGCTCTTATCCATGTTGGTCTCTCCCAGTTTTCTATGCCCTCAATACATTTTACTATAACTTTCCTTTGCTAGAAACAGCCTCCCTTTTGAGCAGCAAGAATGCACTTGACCAAAGTTTTTCAGCTCCTGGTTCCAGCTTCACCTAGGAGGCTGCAGGGCTTGTGTCTTTGAATTAAAAAACAATCAAACCTCACAATATTAATGAAAGCAATAGCTACCATTTATTGAGTGCTATGTGCCAGACACTATGCTAAGAGCTTCATGTGTAGTAGCTCATTTAATCATCATCACAACCCTAAGAGGTAAGTGTTATTCTTAGCTCCATTGTATGGTTGAGAACATCAAGGGGGAAAAGGTCAGTAATTTGCCCAAGGATACAGTGCCTGTAATAGTGGAGTTGGGATTTGAACTCAAATATTTTGGCTCTAGAGTCTGTGCTGTTACACGTTTCTTCTCTTATGGAAGACTCTAGTTTTTTCTGTCAATAAACAATTGCTTGTTTGTAGTAGCCCCAGGATTGTCACCAATGACAAAAATAGAAGGAAATTAGCATTTTACCTCAAAAAAAGCTTTCCTTTCAAGATTGATACTTTTGGGATGATAGACCTGAGTAAGTTCTAGAATGTTTTCACATTGATTAACTGAGGATGATCACTTAGTCCAGCATCTTTATTTTAAAAATTACTTACAGCTATTTACCCTGGCAGAAAATCAGTACCTGGTAGGAGCTGTCATTATTTAAATCTGTCTCTGAGGCACTACAGCCATGGAGCTACTTCCTGAGTGGGTGCTCAATGGGGGAAGACAGATAATCAATCGCTTAGACCCCAGAAAACAGAAGTGAAAAATGCAAAGTTATGTAAGACTAGGTCACAATAGATAAATAAGCAATTAGCTTTGGGCATCTGCCCCTTGAATTGAGCCCTGTCTGTACAGTGGCGGGGGAGGGGGGGAAATCTATTAATTTGCTCATTCAAATCAGTAAAAAATTCAGTCAAAGTATAATATTATAGCCAAATGACTTAGTAGCACAGAAGTATAAAATATATGTATAAGTGTACACATACACCCCCCCAAAAAATGTTACTAACAAGATTTTGTAGCTATTGATTTGGATGCTTGATGAATTAAAGAAACCTAGACTATAATTGCAACAGGAGACTTTATGTGCCATTGTTACATATGTGGGTGCTTTCATTTACCTCATTTGGGGGTAGAAGGAAGCACCTCACAGAGGACCAATTTTGTAAAAAAAAAAAAAAGTGTAAAGTGTCCAATTATGAAGAAAGTAAAATAGAAGCAGCATGACGATGGTGAACTGACTTTAAGCTCTTCCTATTCAGGAGGCAATTATGCCTGTGTGCTCTATTTAGGCTCCTGGGCACTTCTTCCTGTAGCCTGCCCTTGGGACTATACTTGAACTTCCACCAGCAGACTTCAAAGACGGGGACAGTAGGCGGTTGGCTGTGTGATATAACCTGAAGGATGTGACAGGTGCTTTTGCCCCAAGATATCTGCCCTCTCATTCACCCACAACCTCCCCATCATGAAATTTCCACTTCTGGCCTTATTTTTTCTGCCAGTCATGCATAAAGATGGGCTCTGTTAACACAAATTCATTACTTGTGAGGCATTACATCTTTAACTCAGTAATAGTCACTTACACGGTGTCCCAACTTAGCTGAGCAGATTACATGTTTCCAGGCAGAGCTCAGGGCTCTGAAAGAACATGATACGAGGCAGGTCTGTGTAATAGTGAGAGGATGGAGGAAGGACAGAAGGAAGTAAAGGGAAGCGTCCTGTTGCGTACACTGAGCCTGGGTATTGAGAAGGGAGAGGGTGGTCAAGATCTGGAAGACAGCTCCACAGAGGGCCACTAGAAGGGTGCCAAGTAACTCAGGCAGTTGGGGGTTGTGGGAGAAGAGTTTTGCTCCTTTTTCCCACATACTAGAGGAAGAAAGGATAAAAGTATATATAATTTTTGAAACTCATTCAAAAGTTTTATTGGAAAAGAGATCAGAATATAATGACTAAGACGGTTAAAATTCATCTTTGGGCCATCCACTTTTTAGCCTGCAGGAATATCACAACAAATTACCACAAACAGGATGACTTAAAACAACAGACATTTATTCTCTCACAGTTCTGGAGGCCAGAAGCCCACAACCAAGAGGTTGATAGGGTGTGCTCGCTCTCAGGCTCTAGGGGATAACCTAGGTCACCACAGATGTGCAATTAGCTTTGGGCATCTCTCCCTTGAATTGGGCCTTGTCTGTACAATGGCCATATTCCATGCCTTTTTGTTATCTTTTGGTGTTGCCAGCAATTCTTGTCATTCCCTGGTTTATAGACAAACCAGTCCAAACCTCTGCCTCCGTTGTCACATGGTAATCTCCCTGAGTCTCTTTTCCACTTGTCCTCTTAAAAAGACACCAGCCATTGGATCAGGGCCCACCCTAGTCGAGCATGATCTCATGTTTACTTCTTCAAAGGTCCTATTCACAGGTAACCAAGTTTTGGAATTCAACACATGTTTTGGGGGACAAAAATGCTGGTTATCATTCTTCCCAAAGCCTCCCCGCAACTTACATGTGACCATTCACTGGAGGAGTAGCGGCCACTCCATTGAAGGAGCCAGTTGAGAAAAACTCTATCACTGTCATTATGTGCCTGAGCAGCTCCTGGAAATTTAGGGCCATATTCTTTTTTTTTTTAATATAATTTATTGATTTTTTACAGAGAGGAAGGGAGAGAGATAGAGAGATAGAAACATTGATGAGAGAGGAACATCTATCAGCTGCCTCCTGCACACCTCCTACTGGGGATGTGCCTGCAACCCAGGTACATGCCCTTGACCGGAATCAAATCTGGGACTTTTTAGTCCGCAGGCCGACGCTCTATCCACTGAGCCAAACCGGTTTCGGCAGGGCCATATTCTTATTATGTTCTTCCATCTGCAGCTTTACTGGAGTCAGAACTGCCATAAAGTTTTCAGAGTTTCACCCTTAGCAATAATCCAGCACATGAGCACAACAGGAAGATGCTGGCACAGAGGCATAAAGGACCATTGTTAGGAAGAGGAGTGGCAGCCCAGGAATAAGGAAGAAAGAGAGGAGCTAATCTCAGGGGCAAAGTACAGTGCATACTAAATCATCAATATCCATACTACCAAACAAAGGCAGGCTGAAAAGATAGGTTCTTGTTTTTAAAAGGGGGGGGGGGGGCGGGTACTGCAATTGAACAGGGTGAGAATTTGGAGTAGCAACTAGATATAATGAATATGTAAATATAGTTTTGATTCTATAATTTTTTCCCATCTTTAATTTTTACTACACACACACCCAGGTTCCAAAGAAAGCAAAGAAACTAATTAATAGATTATTCATTGAATAAATGAAACTCAGGTTAATCTATGGCATCCATTGAAAATGAGCCAGCATTAATACACCTACACATCCATGCCAACCAGTCAGCTGAGATGAGTCAGTCAACTGTCCCTCAGTGTTTAGAATGTCAGCATTAGTAATGGAAGTTTCAGAAGAACACTTTTTTTTTACTTTATTTTTATTGTTGACATTATTACAGATATCCCCATTGTCCTCAATCTTTGCCCACATTCACCAAACCCCTGCCCCCCACCCCTTCCTTCTGGCCATCATCACACAGTTGTGTGTGTCTATGGGTAATGCATTAATGTTGTTTGGCTAATCTTTTCACCTTCTTTCATCCAATCCCTTCCGTACCCCTCCCCTCTGACAGCTGTTAGTCTGTTCCATATATCCATGCTTCTGGTTATATTTTGTTTGTCAGTTTATTTTGTTTGTTAGATTTCACACATAAGTGAGATCATATGGTATTTGTCTTTTTCTTACTGGCTTATGTCACTTAGCATAATATTCTCCAGGCCTATCCGTGCTGTCACAAAAGGTGAGAGTTTATTTTTTCATTGTCACATAGTATTCCATTATGTAATACCACAGCTTTTTTTATCCACTCCTCTTCTGATGGGGGCACTTGGGCTATTTCCAGATCTGGAGACATGATTACAATCAAGATTAGCCATTAACAATACAGTTTCATTACAACTGAATTAGAAAACTTGAAAAAATTTAGAGATTTTAGGGATAAGAATGGTCTCTCAACTGTTAAAATTGATTGGAAATTGATTGATCTTATGGCTTTAAGATCTGAATCTATAAGAACTTAGGTTAAAGCCTCTTTCCCCACGCTCCAACCTTCAACAAAGCTGGGCTTTATAACTTTTTGCTTATGAACTCATCTAAGCTAAGGACCCTGGAAATTAAGTCCTGAGCTGCTTTCTCAGACTTCATTGCCAAAAAGACAGCAAAATGTTATTGAATACCTACTATGTGCTACACACTGTTCTAGAAGATACTTTTAGTAACTAGAAGTTCATTCCAGATTTTAACATCCTTTTATAGACACCATAGAAATAAATGTAAAGA
This sequence comes from Myotis nattereri, assembly GCF_964212035.1. Lineage (NCBI taxonomy): Eukaryota > Metazoa > Chordata > Mammalia > Chiroptera > Vespertilionidae > Myotis > Myotis nattereri. Next base: position 62,219,379 of record NC_138079.1, read on the forward strand.
TGTTACAATGTATTTTATAAACTAGATTAGGAGGCCTGAAAATTAATCCTACCGGGTCAAACATTTTGAGAAACTTCCGTTATTTGGTGCTAAGAAAACAATTGCAGTGTGCAAAGTGGAAAGAGTCACAGCCACAAGACAAGCAGCCCTGTGTTCTCCTCCTAGACCTCCTCTGTCTCCCCCAGTTCTCTCACTGGGCTTTAGTTTCATAACCTGTGATACTGATTCATCACTGGTAATTAGTTGCTTAGCTATCATTGGAATTCCTCAGAGAAGCTTTGGGTCTTGCAAAATTTCGATTCAAAACTTAATTTTTCAAATAACTTTAAAGCTATTTTTAAAAATAGCAAAGCAAATAGCACAGTCAAACAATGTTTTATACCAAAATTTAGCCCATTAGAAACTAACTACCAATATGATAATTTATGCATTCAAGTTAACAAATGTTTGTAAAGGACTCATAATGATCTCTGAGTGTACATTTAAACTACTTGAAATTGAATTATTGATCACGGAGGTTGTGTCTCTGACCTGGTTTCTCAATAAATTTGTTTCTTCCTATATGCACTTTGTGAAGATGAGCCAAGGAAGTACCTACTGCCGCACAAGCCAGCTGTGCTCTGCTAATGGCAGCCCAGACTCAACCACATCCAGTTAGTGTATATCCTAGTCACAGTGAAACAGTCAGCTGTAACAAAGAAGAAGCATAACATACATCTTGTGACACCATTAATGTAAGTGATTTTAACATTGTCTTCGAGTTTTGAAAGTTTGTTGCCCTCTTTCCTATTCGTTGTAAAGAATTCAAGTATACTATATAATAAAAGCCTAATATGCAAATTGCCCCCTCTGGTGGTCATTCGACCAGGAGATTGGGAATTTGACCACTCGCTAAAATGTGCGCTGACCACCAGGGGGCGGTATGGAACGTGGTGGGCATCGGGACACGGCTCTGGCAGTGGGCAGCAGTGGAGGCACTGCTGGCCCCGATGGGCCCTGACAAGAGTGGGACCACGGCAGGATGGTGAAGCAGGTGAGAGGGCAGTGCCAGGCCAAAGCAGGTGTGAGCGCAAGCCTGATTGCCCCGCAGATTGCCACACAATAGGTGACCAGCAGCAGTGGCAGGGGCGGGGCCACCACTAGGCTCCCAGGTGCTGAGGGAGCTGGGTGGGGGGCCTGGCCTTGATCAATCACCCCACAGGCGGGATGGTGGAGCAGATGAGGGGGTGGTGCCAGACCAAGGTGGGGTGCCGGGTGGGGCTGTGAGGCTGTGAGGCTGGGGGTGCAAGCTGGGGCCCAATCTCTGCAGGCCACCAGAGGGACCTCTCCCATGCACAAATTCATGCACCAGGCCTCTAGTCCTATATAATAAAAGCCTAAGTGTCTGACCATTCATTCAACCATTCGACCAGTTGCTATGAAATGCACTGACCACCAGGGGGCAGATGCTCTGACCAATAGGTTAGCTTGCTATTAGTGTCCGGATGATTGGGACTAAGCATGATGGGCCAGACACGCCCTGGAGCCCTCACACAGTCCCTCCCTGGACAGCCAACCTCCCATGGGCCCTCCCTGAGCGGCTGGCCCCGCTCGGGATTGGGCAAGATGGTCCAAACATGCCCTGGACAATTCCATGCACCAGGATGGTATTGGCCCAATACCCACAGGCCAGGCCAACGGATCCTGCTGGTGCACGAATCTGTGCACCAAGCCTCTAGTATTAGTATTAGATATAAAAATCCAAAATTTTAAAGAAAATTAATCATTGCTTCACTTTCAAGTTTCTAGATCAGCTTATTTGAAGAAAATCATGATTTCAAGGTGAGCTGTTAAAATCATTTATTATTTGCAGCTATTTGTTGGTGTGAATCAGGATTTTTTTTACAATATTATACAATGCAAAATACAAAAACAAAATTAAATACTGCAACTGCATCTATCATCTATAACCCAGAGTTCACATTGTTGTGCTCATTAAAACAATGTCATTTTTTCTCATTAATTTGGCTTTAAAGTAAGCAAATTTTACAAATATGAACTTTTAAAATAGGTTTTCATCAATAATACTGCTCTCATCTCTTTTATATGTAAAGCATTTTACATGATATTGAATTAGAAAAAAACAATTCTTTTATAAAATTATGAAAATGTTTTATGACTGTTCTAGCCATGGGTTGTTTGTTTTCAAGAAACCAAAACCTACTCAAGGTAGCTATAAGTGCATAGTCACAGTTATTGGACTGTTATTATTGGAAAACACAAGCACTTCCAATTCACCTGTTCAGAATGCCCTTAGCATGGCCTTCAAGGCTGTACATACTCTCCAGCCTATTACCTCTCTGATCTCAGGTTCTACAGATCACCTCCTGGATCACTCTGCTCCAGCCATGCTGACTTTCTGTTCCTCAGCACCACTCTTGTTCCTCCCTCTGTCCCTCTATCCCCGTATATATGTAGGTTTTCCTTCATTCTTTCCTTAATTTCTCTGTCTCTCTCTTTCCCTTCCTTCTTTATTTCAGTTTCCTCATCTAAATTATAAGCTCCATGACAAAGGTAGGAACTTTATCTTGTTTACCACTATCTGTAGAACCTAGAACATATAACACAGAGCCCCAAAAGAGGTTGCTCAATGATTATTGTTAAGTGGATAAAGAAGTCAATGAATGAATAAATGAATGAATGAATGAATAAAATTACAGGAGTGAAACAGAGAAGTCAGTAACATGGATGATTTCTTTCATCTACCATAGAACCGCATGTCTTCTCTTCTCTCTTTTTTTTCTTGTCAATTTAAGTCTCCTGTTCCTTTCTCTAAACTCACTTTTTCTGCTTATTAGTCAATTTGCACACAGATGAAAATTACCTCCAGATTCAACATGACCTACAGTTCAAGTGCTCATTCTCTGGATGTAATCTGTCTCACAGTGCAAATACTCAAATGCGATAAAGCATGTGGTTCAGCTTAACCTCTAGATTGACCTAATCTTTGTCAGGTCCCCCAAAAAAGGTGACATGAAGCTCAATATCACATGGAACCAAGATGGCCAAGGTTCACCACTTTAGCAGGTGTAGTCAAGGATATTGATGTCAACTTAAGGGGGGGGGGGGGGGGGCACGTGGCGGGCGCGGTAGGCCCAAGTAGTATCTGCTAAAAACAACAAACAAAAACTTCACTGAGGAAGATGACTTCACGTAGTTCCACCTAACTTGAACATCTTAATATCTTAATAGCAAAATTAAATACATTTTGGGAAGTTTATTGCTTTGTTTTCTTTTCTACTTCTTTTCATTTTTATATTTATAATTCTTTCCATTGCAAACCATTGAAAGCCTTAATTGAACTTTGCTTAAGCAAAAAAAGAAAGAAAGAAAAGTATTTACTGACTTACATAATTGAACAGAAAAGAGGTATTCTGGATTTAAGTATGGAATGATCCAGAGCTTAGAAGGTTTTATCTATGATTTTGTTGTTCTTGTTGTTGTTCATCATTTCTCAACTCAATGTCCTCAATGTTGGCTCCAAACTGGCTGCTAGAAGATTCCATGGCTCCATCAGATACATGCAAAAAAATGAAACTAGACCACCAACTTACACCATACACAAAAATAAACTCAAAATGGATAAAGGACTTAAACATAAGATGGGAAACCATAAAAATATTAGAGGAATCCATAGGCAGCAAAATCTCAGACATATGCCAAAGCAATTGCTTCACTGACACTGCTCCTAGGGCAATGGAAACTAAAGAGAAGATAAACAAATGGGACTACATCAGAATAAAAAGCTTCTGCACAGCAAAAGAAACCATCAACAAAACAACAAGAAAGCCCACTGCATGGGAGAACATATTTGCAAATGTTATCACTGATAAGGGTTTAATCTCCAACATTTACAGGGAACTCATACAACTTAACAAAAGGAAGATAAACAACCCAATCAAAAAATGGGCAAACGACATAAATAGACACTTTTCAAAAGAAGACAGAAGAAAAGGCCAAAAGACATATGAAAACATGCTCAAAGTCACTAATCATCTGAGAGATGCAAATCAAAACGAAAATGCGGTACCATCTCACACCTGTCAGAATGGCTATCATCAACAAATCAACAAACAAGTGTTGGAAAGGATGTGGAGAAAAAGGAACCTTCGTGCACTGCTGGTGGGAATGCAGACTGGTGCAGCCACTGTTGAGACAGTATGTAGTTTCCTCAAAAAACTAAAAATGGAACTCCCATTTGACCCAATGGTCCCACTTCTAGGAATATATCCCAAGAAACTAGAAACACCAATTAGAAAGGATATACGCACCCCTATGTTCATAGCAGCACAATTCACCATAGCTAAGATTTGGAAACAGCCTAAGTGCCCATCAGCAGATGAGTGGATTAAAAAAGGTGGTACATCTACACAATGGAATACTATGCTGCTGTAAAAAAGAAGGAGTTCTTACCATTTGCAACAGCATGGATGGAACTGGAGAGCATTATGCTAAGTGAAATAAGCCAGTCAGAGAAAGATAAACATCACATGATCTCACTTATTTGTGGAATATAATGAACAACATAAACTGATGAACAAAAACAGATCCAGAGAAAGAGAAGCATCGATCAGACTGTCAAACCTCAGAGGGAAGGTAGGTGAGGGTGGGGGTAAGGGGGAGAGATCAACCAAAGGACTTATATGCAAGCATATAGGCCTAACCAATGGACAAAGACAACAAGGGGGTGAGGGCATGAGTGGGGAGAGTGGGGGGGTAATGTGGGGATAAGGACACATATGTAATAACTTAATCAATAAAAAAAAATAAAAATAAAGTGCAAGTAGTCCTAATGGACTAATTTAGGTTGCACTTAAATCGAATATATGTTAAAAGAATGTGATATGTTGATTGACTTAGGCTTTGGTCACATGCTCTATCCCTAGAACTGGAAATAGAGTCAACTCTATCAGGTTCGTATGAGCTAGAATTGGGGTAGAAGAGGTTCTACTAATGTGTAACGTGGATGTGAAGCAGGTGACAATACATTGTCACCATAGTTGACACAGTACTCAACTAGTGATGCCTGTAAATAATTTTATACAAACAATAAAGTCTAATTTTACAATTTTACTCTGCTAACATTACATGAACACATTGACTATCAAAACCATACTACTTTGTGGTAAAAAAAGGAGTTCTTATCATTTGCAACAGCATGGATGGAACTGGAGAGCATTATACTAAGTGAAATAATCCAGTCAGAGATAGATAAACATCACATGATCTCACTCATTTGTGGAATATAATGAACAGCATAAACTGATAAGCAAAAACAGATCCAGAGACAGAGAAGCATTGATCAGACCGTCAAACCTCAGAGGGTAGGTAGGGGAGGGTGGGGGTAAGGGGGAGAGATCAACCAAAGGACTTATATGCAAGCATATAGGCCTAACCAATGGACACAGACAACAGGGGCGTGAGGGCATGAGTGGGGGGAGGGTGGGGGGTAATGTGGGGATAAGGACACATATGTAATAACTTAATCAATAAAGAAATTTAAAAAAAATTTTCAATGGTATTTAGATAAACGTTATTCACTTGATATTCATGCTTTACCCTTTACTTTTGGCCAAATGACTGATTCTACCAACCAGCCCTTAGAAAAGCATCCACAAGACCGTACTCTCTAGACATGTACATTGGAAAGGAAAGTGAACATTCAATCAATTAATATTTGCTGGCTAATGCTTTGACATTTACAAAAGCTGGTCACATCTGCATGAAACTCTACAATAAAATCAGGGAAGTGATCCAGAATAAGATTTGATAAAAAGAAGCCAATTGAAACCCCCAAATAGATGCATTTCTTAATGATTATGGAATTTCAAATGGCACTCATTGTCTCTCCATTATGTGAAAACTATTTGTCAGTTCATTCCACCCACCACTAACCAAATAAATAGCTCCATTTCATGGACTCATAGTCAAATGATTGGTGAAATATTTCAATGTTCAATAGATTGTCTGAGCATCTTCTGGATGTATGCCTAAACAGATAGAAAATTCAAACCCCAAATCATTTTGTGTTATGACTTTTTAAAAATGAGCAATCAGGAATTTTTAGGTAGAGTGAAAACATGCTATAAAGGTTTAAAAGTTGGGTTCTGGTGTCAGGTTGCCTGGGTTTAAATCTTAAATCTGTACTTAACTTGTTGTACCTCAATTTCCTCATTAGAAAAAAGTTGAAATAATAAATAGAAGCTCTCTCATGGGGCTGTGATGAAGATTAAATGAGTCAATCCATCTGAAGCCCTTAGAAGCTCCTAGCAAATAGATAGTACCAAAGGAGTGTTAGCTGTAATCTCCTTTTACTTTTTTCCTTCTCTCTCTCTCTCTCTCTCTCTCTCTCTCTCTCTCTCTCTCTCTCTCTCTCTCCATTTTTGTCACATGAAGAAATGCTATTAAATTGTTTTATGAACCACTCACTTCTCTATAATGCATATTGTAAACTGTTCCACCCATGATTGACATATAATCACCAAAGAGATGCCTTTGACAAAGATGGAGGAGCTGACAAGTTGCTAAACACAATGTTAAATTGTTTGTTATTGTTGAGGACTGGGAAGCTTCTCTTTGAAAAGACTCCCAAGTTTAAAGCCAACATGATTAATATGCTCAGCAGGCAGACTGGTTTATATAGGCAGAGACACCGAGGTCAGCGTGGATGATGGGAGAGCATGCTCATTCCTGAGCCTGTAGTGACACATACTTCCACCTCTAGCAAGCTCAGGCACCTCAGGCTTGTCAAGAAGAGGTGAGTCCATAAGGTTGTAAAGATTTGAACCTTACAAATGAGCATCATGTAGTCATAAGCATCCGGATGAGTCATGGCTTATTTTATGGGTGTAGCTCATCTTCAAAAAAAGATTGAACTGACCATAAACATCAGATTATGGAACATCAGCTTCCCAAAGGCTCCTCATAAAAAACATAATAAAAATAAATACAGCTATTGCTTCAAATTCAAAGTCTCACATAGATTTATTGTGACTCAGATGCATCATTGCTCATCTTCTCCATTTGGAGAATATCTATACCACTGAACTGAGTGTCTAAAATGTTGATAAAGCTATTTCTGCTAATGCCCGTAATCAGTTATAGGAGACAGCCTCAGTGCAGCATGGGACATGAGAGAATTTGAAACATTTGCATTTTTACTGTTTTCTAATTTCCATCTGACTATCAGGAATCTTGTTGACATATATCAGTTCCCAGCCCCTCAATGTAAATCCGACATGACCTCAATAATACACACACTTAGAGTGGCCAAAGGGCAAAGATTTCAAGATTAAAAACAAACATGTATTTGTGTAATCTTTTGAGTGCTCTCAAATGTCATAGAAATTAGAAAATTTTATTTGTTTCATCAACTTGCATTAGTCCCATATGTTTGCATCATTAGGAATTGCCTTCACCTCTCAGCAGAGAATGCAGGTACATAACAGAAAAAAAAACAAAGTTCAAATATATATTTGGGGGGGGGCGTATGTGTAGCCTACCCTGAATTTTATGAGACTAGATATGCGGATTATTTTTATGGAAGATATAAATGATGTTTTTTAAAGCACTCAGTAAATGTGAAATCAATTTATAATACTGTTTTAGCATACCTATTACTTCTCCAGCACTGAGTTCTGTAGGAAATTTAAAATAATGATGAGAGGCAATTTCAGCATCCTAGGTACCTACATTTTAGTGGGGAGATTATACTATGTGCAAACAACATCAAATATCATAAGGCAGGCAATAATTTAGTGGGGTTTGGGTGTAAATTGACTATTATCAAGATTTAGAAGAGAAAAAGAACAAGTGTATAAGTTTGGTAAAAATCAGCCAAGATTTATTTATTCAGGAAAAATAAATCTTGAACTGATCCTTAATATACTCATAGAATCCAGAGGAAAGAAGACCCATGAATGAAGTCTCTTGATATGGGATGCTAATAGGTTATTTAAGACATTGGCCTAAATAACCATAACATCATTTTAAAAAATGAGTGCAGAATAGAGTTGATTCATAGAAAATTTTTCAAATTTTCTTGATAAAACAGAGGCATAAATGAGGGATAACTCTAGGATTTCAAAATTGGGTAATAGAGATCTTTATCAGGGACCTGGGGAGTTAGAAAACAAAACTCAAAGGCAAGAGAAGTTCCACGTAAAAGATATTTCAGTTGAGATGACACCAAGATGTCTCACTGTTGATGTCTGTCACACAAAGGGAGGTGATACTGGGAGTAGAATTAGAGAGAGAAATATAGAAACCATAGGATGAAAATAATAACATCCCTGAAACTCTCCTTTTGCAGTTTACTCAATAATGCCTAATGTCTTCTGCCTCAACCCCTGGGAACAATATTACAGTGTTTTGTTTGTTTGTTTTTGTTTTAATGAGATGCATCCCACCACTTCAGATTTATTACCATTTTGTCTACATCAAAAATTATTCAACTCTAACGGACCATAGCCAATTGAGGCATATTTGCTAAATATCTCCTTCCCCAGTGCCCATGGAGTTTATCAGTACCATGCATTAGATATGCCAGATTTTATTTTTTCGGTGCTGTCCATCATGCTACTATCAGCTGACCTAGTGTGATTCTGAAGCATTAATATTTTACATATACTGTTATTCCACGTGAGTGTTTTGAAGCATAAGAAAATTTCAATGTGTTCTTTTTTTTATTCCCATTACTTGAGTCTCAGCAAGTACACTGGAGTCATTTTATAACAGCCTTATTAAAATCTAGAATATATACCCCAAAATGTACAGAAAGTTATTATTATTTAAAACTATATTGTATTTTCCTATTCTGGTCAAATTATTTGAACTTTCATTTGACACTCACAAGAATCAGAGATGGATGCCTGATGTGGATAAAAGCAGGACTGGGAGATTTAGAGGTTGAGGGGCTAGGACTCGGGGGGTTGGGAGGAAGGGAATGTTCTGCATGCGAACCATAAGTAAAGCATTTTGGCAAATAGGGTTTCACCACATGCTTTATCATGGAATCTTTGACCTCTAGGCTGAAGACTACTATAGAGATCCTCTGGTGCTCACATTTCTTTGGAAGGATTAGGTTTGGGGCAAATGCCAAAGGATGCTGTCAGTGAAATCTCTTTCTTGTGCTATTCTCCCACTTGGAGCAAAAATGTAAGCTTTGTCTTTGAGTATTTGTAAAAAATGACATTCAAAAGTTATGAGACCCTGGTTATTAAGGCTGACCACTCTTCTCCTAAAGAAATCTTGAAGGATTCTTAAAAAGAAAAAAAGGTCACAAAAATGGCAACCAAATCACTAAGGTCATTGTTACCTTCCATAGCTGTCCCTCTAGATGGCCTTTGAAGGAATTCTAGCAACAAGAGGATAAATGGAGGCCAGGTCTAGCTGGTGCTCAACCTCGCTACACCTGTCTCCCTGTTGTTGAGCTAGAGGCTCTACATTCCTATCCAGGCCCATCATTCTATAATTGCATGCATATTCTCAGATAGTCTCATGAAGTTTGTCAAGTGGTTCCATGATGGAAGATTCCTGATTCTATTTAGAGCTGAGATTACAATTTGGCAATTTTATGGGCAGGTAAATTATTGTTACTGCCTTGAAGATAACTCCTTAAACTTAGAGAAGTTGCTGTCCAACGCACTTAACATTTGATCAGTTCATGAGCATAATATAACAATCCGTGAAAACAATGTGAATACTCATTTTTCAGAGTGAAAAAATAAACATAAGAAAAATTAAGTCTACTTATTGACCTACAGAGGCAATTTTGATCAATAGTATGCAAACTTAGAAGAAACTTATTGCCATGTTATTTTAATTTTACCTTAGGTGAGGCAATTTGCTTCAATATCCAAAACCATGTTACTAACTATAGCTTCCAGGATTCCAGGTTATTTGTTCGATTGATGAAAGAAACAAATTGGGAATCTATGCAGTTTTTCAATTTCTAGGTGTGCTTTTTTTTTCATAACCAGAAACATGGTGTAATTGTTAAGTAAATTCCTTTCTCCCCTCCATCTGCTCATATATTGTTGGAAATTATATAAGCGGGAGATGGTAGTCATCACTAGAGGTTTTTGTTTGATCATCTTATTACCTGCAAAACCAGATTGCCAAATTAGACCATTGAAATGTATTCTTACATGTGTCAGACCAAATAAACATTTGAAAATGTGATTCTGTCTCCCTCTCCTTAATGGTATGCATTGGCAAGCCGCCTGTCTCCAGCTTTTGAACAGGTCACTCTCTCTCCACAGAGCCTGCTGGGTGGCAGCTAAGCCTGTGGACACAGCAATGAGTCATCAGAGTGAGGGAAGCCCTGTGTCAGCACACGCCGAAAGCAGCAGGCCTGTCCACACCGGGAGCAAGACAGACTCTGCTGGAAAAGTGTTTTGCCATCTCCTCATAGTTAGACCTGCCAACTAAAGGTCAGCTTTTGCCTGCTCACTTTCTAAACCACAAGGCATATGGCACCCAGTTTTTTTCCCTTGGTAACTATCCCTTAGATTCCAGAATATTCTGCAGCACTTCTTCATCAGGATAGATAAGCACTGTCCTTCCACTTGAGTTTTTAGTCCAGCTCAAGGGGTCCATTTCCTCTTCAGTCCACTTTCCACATTCTTCTGACTGATTTCCTCTCACTGAATGGAGCTTTTCAATAACTGCAGTCCCTCAACTAGCCACACCTAAGTTAGGGAGGGGTGGGTTTAAATGATGAGCATTTCTCCAACAAAATCATCATTCTTCAATGATGAGCAATAGCCAATAAAGTAGAGGGCCCATTCAGACTCGGAACCAATGCCTGACAGGGACACGGTTGCTCCAACTCAGCCCATGATGCTACACGTCGTGGGCTTCAGCATTTCAGACTCGAATCTGAAAAACAACTCAGCTGAAATGTATATACCGTGTGTAATGTAGCTTCCCTTGGAAAAAATTAGACCATTTGAAACAAGGCTAATTTAAAAACCCAAATCCAAGATAGATCAGCTCTCTGACTTAGAGGGGCAGCCTCCAAAGCAGAGGTCCACGCGCCCACCCAGCGGAGGAGTCTCCCTCCCTCCCTCCCAAGAACAGCCGGGCGGCTGGGAGGACGCCTCTGTGAGCTCTCTCTGGATGGGGAAGACGGCACAGGCCCTTGAAAAAGGCATTCATCACATTTGGGTCTTTGTACCTGAGAAAAAATAGCTATCTCTGAGATCTGATTTTTTTGTGTTTCAAACTGGAGAAAGCTTTTATGATGTCTCTTGATGAAATATAACCACCCTCTCATTCTAAGCAGCCTCTAAATTCTTAAATGTGTGTAAATGGAAAACATGCTATGGGTCTTTATTCCACTGAGCAGCAAGAAATAAATCAGAACTCCCCCTTCTCATGCCCCTACTCTCCTCTCCCCTGATACCTCACAGATGTGCAGTGTTAGAGAAAAGAGTAGAAATGCTTTATAAAATTAATATATGGAAATTGCTTTATTTACTCTTAATGCCTAGCCTGGGGCTCTCTCGACAGTGCCCAGTCTAGAAAGTAAGCTGAGTTCTTGCCTTCTGACTACCAAAGTCCTCCCTCGTTTCTGACAGACAGGAGGGTCTCCATTTGCCAGTTAGGAGAGGCAGTTGGTGGTGTCCTGATGTTCACATCCAAGAGGAGGTAACTACAAGTTAGTGGTAAACAAAACATTTCATCCATGATGTATAAAATTTGTAAATCATTTTAGGATCTTGCTGGGTTCAAAGTCCTAAGTAAATATCTCTCATTACTATAATTGATACTGAACTGGATGCTAGGAACCCAACAAATGCTAATATTTGCCTCCATGGTGGTTCATTCATATCTAAAATTATGTAGAAGATACACTACAGAGCTCATGAAAAGTATTTAACTGATTTTGATAGCAGTCGTTACATTAGAATATGAGACTTGCCTTGTAAGAGAGATGAACTGGGAGAAACAAAGGAGGAGAGGTAATTAGTGCAGCACCCAGGGCCTTGCCAGAATTGCGGCTTATCTTTCTTGCTTTCAACAGTAAGGGCAAAAAGGGGCCACATACTAAACCTGGCAAGCTCAGGGCCTGAATGGTGGCCTCCCAAACTCAGAGATCAAAAGTAACCATGTAGGATGGTCTGAAATGAAAACTTTCTAACTAAAAGCAAGTCAGTGGGTAGTCATGTCGCAGGCTGGCATCTTCCCTGACGAAGGCCAATCTTTACCTGAACTGAGCCTATTGTCTTTTTGCATATACAATAACATACCTTTGGAATATGGGGGTAATTTCATTTTCCCAGACCCCTCAGGGCACAATCACTGCACCAGAGAAAAGACCACAGAACCCCTCATTGTGATTGTTATCGTGTTAATTGTTGACTGTTATCTATCCTGTACCCACAAATGTAAAAGAAGTATGTGTCTATTCCCTTTACTTTTTATCCAATTCCAGAGATCCCCCTGGCCTTGCTTTCTCCCACCTCCCTAATCTATCACCAATGGATTTCATGTAACCCCTATACGCCTCTTCCTTGGATTGTAATGTATAAAATAAGGTGCAAAACTGCCATTCCCTGGGGCATTTTCTCAATCCGTTGAGATTTTGCTTCCCAGCAGTTGTTGTCAGTTTGGCTCAAATAAACTCATAAAAATTCTCTACAGATTTGGACGTTTCTTACATCGAACAGCAGTTAGCCAGTTTCTTTTGTCAAAGACTACCACCATCTAATGAAACAATTAGGTCTTGACAATTTAAATATGCTTTTTTGTTCTTCTCAAGCAAAAGCACCAGCCACTAAGACAAACGATACCCACCACCTTCATTATCAGCAGAGCCATTGTTATCCCAGATAGAATGCCCTAAAAATAAAATTCATTTTGTATGTGAAGCTTCATCAAGTCAGGTCATGTCTGCTCCTCAGGGCAGACTGCAGTGTACTAATTTCATTATGCTATTTTTAAATGTGGCCTCCTTGGATCTCTTAGTATGTCCTACATAGCTCAACAAGGCCCTGAGTTAATGTTCAGGGCTTTCCTGCTAATCACCTCTGCTCACTCTTCCTGCCCTCAGCCCTCACCTCCACAACCTTTCCAGGCCCAGATGGTTAACGAGAAAGAAATAGGTACACTAATGAGGAATGTGTTCACACTTAAATCAGCATCACCTACCAGATACTGTCCAACACATGAACTATTAGAAGTTCTAATTGACGTCCGTTTCTTGAATTCATTACTAAAGTTACTGCAGCTTTTTAAAAAAAATTCATGAAAAGGTTGAATGGCTTTCTAAGGTCTCATCTTAAGCTATTGTTGAATCTCTTTGTACCTATTTCTGTTTTGCCTCTTGTATCAAGTAATTTTTTTTTTCAGGTTGTAAAATGAACACATTCATAGGTATATAAAGTGTAGCAGAAGAGCATATCATTATTCATGACTCCTGCTTGTGACTGATAGAAACCCAACTCAAATTTGTTATGCAAAATAGGATATATTGTTCAATGTAATCAGAGATGGAAGTGGCTTCAGGCACAATTGGATTCATTATGACTCAAATTAATGCAGTAAGAACAAGATTTTTCTCTCTCAATCTTTTATTTTTTATTTTTTCCTGTTTAGCCTATATCTCTGAGAGGGTCTCTCCCCCTGGTGGCCCATGACACCCCCGGGCTTATGCCCTACCAACTGAGTTATGCTGATGAAATAACATCTTCTCAGTTGTTTTAGTCACAGTCCCCAAACTGAGTCTTATTCGCAGGGCTTGGCTTTGTGTCCATCCCTGAACCTATCAGGATTCAATGTGGCCAGAGGAAATCCCTGATTGTGTAGGTTTCTGTTTATGCCCACCCATAAAGCCAGTATTTTAGATCAGCCTCACATGAACCATATGAAATGAGGAGTGAGGATGTTTCCCAAAAGAACACCAGGGATATTATCATAAGAAGAAAAAAATTAATGTAGAGCGAATAATAGATGTCCATGATAGAGAACTATGTCCTCTCAACCTGAAACAAGAATCAAAGATACATACTTAATTCTAGAGAAGATGGAGGATCCAGGACTACTTTTGATAACTTGGATGAATTTGTACTAATTGAAATGGTAAAAAAAAAACAAAACTCCTACACAAAGATTCAGAAGCCATCAGAGAGAACAACATGGGAAATAATGAAAAAAAATTATATAGGATAGAGGAAAACAAACGATGAAGCCACTGGAGAAAAACGTACACAAGTTCCAGTCTCCTATTGCACTCGCACACTTTGGATATGTTGTCCCACTGCCTCTGGCCTCCCTAGTTTCTGGTAAGAAGTTATTACCTTTATTGTGTCAGAAGTTATTAATTTTATTGGAGTTACCTAAATGATGAGTCATTTTCCTTGCTGCTTTTAAGATTTTCTTTTTATCTTTGCCTTTTGAAATTTTGATCATAATGTGTCTAGTATGAAGCTCTGTGATTTTCCCGCTTGGAGTTTGAAAAAAAATAACGGCTGAAAACCTCCAAATTTGATGAAAAATATTACATGTCCAAGAAGTACAACACGTATTTTTTCTGCCCATTTCTCCTCCTCCTCTCTGAATACTCCCCTTTACACATACGGTGGTATGCTACTGACATTTCACATTTCCATGAGGCTCTGTTTAAGTTTTCCCATCCTTCATTGTTTCTGTTCTTCAAACCGCATCCTCTCTATTGATCTAACTTCAAGTTTACTGATTCTTCTGCTGCTTCAAATCTACTTTTGAGCCCTTCTAGTGAATTTTTCATTTGGGTACGTTTTTACTTCAGAATTCCCATTTGATTCTTTTTAACCTCTTCCCTGATATTCTCTGTTTGATAGGACAGTGTCATCATACTTTGCTTCATTCTTCAGACCTGACTTCCTTGAGTTCTTTCAACATATTTTTAATAGATGCCTTCAAGTCTGAGTCTGCTAAGTCCAACCTCTTGGCCCCTCAAAGGCAGTTGCTATTGCATGCTGTTTTTCCTGTGTATGTGCCACACTTTCCTGTTCTGTGCACAGGTTGTAATTTTTTATTGGCAACTGGAGATTTTAGATAATATGTTGAAGCAACTCTGGATACCAGTGTCCCTCAGGGGGGTGTTGTCATTGTTTGCTTGGTCATTTGTTTCTTTTTTCAGTTATGTACTTGAACTAACTCTGTAGCATCTGCTTCCCTGGAAGACTGTTCTCTGATGTCTCTGCTCAGATTATTTTCCCCTTGTTTTTATCTTCCACCCTGGCCTTCTAGGGGTTGCCCTTGAGCTACTTATGGGCCACAGGTTGTTGTAAGTCCTCATGATCAGTTCGATTTTAGCCTTTAGCATTGGATGTCCAGGTGGCTTGGAGGCTGCTATCACAATTCAGGGAATTTATGTCTTTTCGCCTCATAAACAGCCTCATAGTAGCTTAGAAGTTCCCTCTTCAACTGCTCCTGAGAGGGTGCAGTTTGGGGCATGCACACAGCCTGCCAAACTGCCAGGGATGAGTGTGATTTTATTTTTAAGCCTGGCTTCCTAGGTGTTGCCCCTGGGCCAGTGCTTGGTCAGAAGTTGTGCTTAAACCCCCTGTGCCAGTGAGGCTTCCACCTGTGTTGGTGGGTCTGTGTCCAGCCGGGGAATGATCTCAAAGCAGCCACAACGTGGGCTCCGGGTGCTTCTGAGTCGGTGCCTAGCACATGCGCACCGCCTTCCTGACCCAGAGCTGGCTGTGACTCCAGGAGCACGGGTGGGCAAACTTTTTGACTCGAGGGCCACAATGGGTTCTTAAACTGGACCGGAGGGCCTGAACAAAAGCATGGATGGAGTGTTTGTGTGAACTAATATAAATTCAAAGTAAACATCATTACATAAAAGGGTACGGTCTTTTTTTTTCTTTTAGTTTTATTCATTTCAAACTGGCCGGATCCGGCCCGCGGGCCATAGTTTGCCCACGGCTGCTCCAGAAGGTTATTTTCGGCTTCTCTCTCTATGGTTCTCTCTGTTAAACTCCTGGCTCTTCCACTATTTCACCTGTTGCTACCAGTCTCATGGAGCTACCAAACCCTCTTAATAGCTCTCCAAGGTCACCGTTGTTCTCAACAACACCCTTAGGCTGGAATTTTCCCAACTCTGTTCCAAGTAGAGTCAGCCCGTTCCACAGAGTTGTTCCCAGCCTGCCTCCTCCCTGAGCCTAACCTCTGCACTGCTCCAGGAGCCAGGGGCAGGGACAGTGGCCCACCTCCTCCCAAGTGACACCCTGCTCTACAAGTGGGTGCTGAAGTCGGGGGTGCAGCCCCTGGTCTTCTCAGCTTGCCCCCCTCCACACTGCTTAGGGCGGGGTAGTGAAGGCCCCAATATTTTTGGGCTGCCACTCCTGTGGTAGAGTTTGTGCCGTATGAATAGGGGCTTGGGGGCTGGGGACCTCAGTCTTAAAGCCATACCAGCTCTAAATAGAGTTTCTGTAACAGGTGAAGGGGGTTGGGGAATGATAGCACCTGCAGCCTGCTCCTTGCAGGGTAAAAACATAGCCCTAGCCAAGCTGGGTATGGCTCAATGGTTGGGCATCAACCCAGAAACCAAGAGGTCACTGGTTTGATTCCTGGTCAGGGCATAGGCCCGGGTTGTGGGCTTGATCCCCAGTGTGGGGCGTGCAGGAGGCAGCCAGTTGATGATCCTCATGATTGATGCTTCTATCTCTCTCTTCTTCTCCCTTCCTCTCTGAAATCAATAAAAAAATAAAATAAAAAGATAGCCCTAGACTGGGTGGGAGCAAGGAGAAGAGGTTGTCTCCCCGCCCCCGCACTCCTACACACCCCCTTGTCTTCCTGGCCACACCACCCAGAAGAGATCTGAGGGGCTCAGGGAGGGGGTCTTGACTCATGCCAAGGACTCTCACTGTTCTTACTAAGAGTTAGTGGATTTTCTTGAATGAAAGCTTCTCCATTTGCTGTACACCCTTCGGACAATTTCCAGGGCTTTAAAATGATTGTTTTTCATAATTTTCATCTGTTAAAATAATCAGCGGTTCTCAACCTGTGAGTCGCGACCCCTTTGGGGGTCGAATGACCCTTTCACAGGGGTCGCCTAAGACCATCGGAAAACACATATATAATTACATATTGTTTTTGTGATTAATCACTATGCTTGAATTATGTTCAATTTGTAACAATGAAATTGGGGTCACCACAATGTGAGGAACTGTATTAAAGGGTCACGGCATTAAAGGAAGGTTGAGAAGCACTGTGTTAAATGGTTGTTTTTCTGGGGAAAGGGTCTGCCAGGCTCCTCGCTCTGTCATTCTGGAAGCCCCTCCACATTCACATGTCACTGGCATTGCTGTTAGTTGCAAATCCATTAGTCATAAGCCATTCAAGAGCTTAAAAAGTTATCTCGTCTATTTCCTCTGCCTTTGAGCAGGATAATACCTTAGCCAGCCTAGATAGATGAGAATCTATACTGGTTTTGAAAACCTCCGGAGGAAAAAATTTCACAGCCTTCTTTAATAACCTAAATCAGCGCTTAACAACTCTCACTGCGAGGAATTCCTCTCTTGCATTTAACCTAAAGCCCACGTGGTGCCGTTTAACCGCCTTGGCACTTCGTCTGCCCTGGAGGTGATTAGAGAACAGCTGGTCACCACGCAGCACACTTCCTCTTTTAAAAAAAATATCCTTCTTTGGCTCTGTCATTGGAATAAATAATCTTAATAATTCCTCATACTATTTTTCAATCCATAAATAACCTTTGTGCTCGCTTCTGAATTCCTGTCACTCTTGCTATTACCTTCTTAGGACTGGAAATGTCTCTCAACGTGAGGGGTAAGCACCCACACGTGATTCTCTTGGAGCACTTGTTAACTATGCAGATTCCTGTGCTGCGCCCCAGACTCCGTGAGTCATAACCGTGGCTCTGCACCTGGGAATCAGCAGGCCTAACGCCTTCCGTGGGTAATTCTGATGCACTGAAGTTTAAAAGTCGAGCCTAGATCGTAGCCTGTTCGCTACCATTGGATTACAGGTTGCAACACTTGTCCTGCACCAAGAATCACGTGGGAGCTTTTTAAAACCCTAACGCCCAAGCTGCACCCAAGTCCAATCAAATCAGTCTGGAGGCCTGGCACCTGGGCCAGCACGCTTTTTAACGCGCCCCCGCCGATTTCCAAGGGCAGCGAGGTAGGCAGTTTCTCCAAGGCCGGGACTGATGGCGTTCGTTCCCAGCCCCTCCTAACATAAAGCCTCATTCATGGGATGTTTAATTATAAGCGTGACCTTATCTTTATCATCGTGAAGATGAACCTTTTTGTTAGCATTTGTGTTGGAGGAGAGTGCCCCTTGAAGAGAGAGAAAGCGAAGACTTCTGGTTTGGAAACCTATGGGTTAGGCATGCTGGGAGACGCCTGCGTGAACATTCCTGCTGGCCGTTGTGAGGACTGGAATGTGGACGGTGAGTGCTGAAATCTTCACATTGAATGATCTCAAGGCTCCTTTCATGCACCACCTCAGACACACCTGGCTATCCTGGCTCTCAGTCCATCATCTTCCTGGGGGCAACCTCCAAGTTCTACGGGCTCACACCCCGCGTCACGTTATGCCTTGGCCACAGGCTGTATGCCCCTCTCCTCTTAGGGAGGCTTCCCTGGGGACGCGGAGGTGCGATGCGGCAGATGGCCGAGGTGCTCACTCATGGGCGGCCTACTTGTGAAGAAGTTAACACTCCAAGGGGCAAAGCTACCACGGTTGAGAGATGGGAGCAGGTAGATAAATGCGTTGCCCTTTCTCCTCAGCCTTCTAATCCTCACCATGTAATACTCTGCAACAAAGGCTATAAAAGCTTCTAGAGCAGCGGTTCTCAACCTTCCTAATGCCGCGACCCTTTAGTACAGTTCCTCATGTTGTGGTGACCCCCAATTTCATTGTTACAAATTGAACATAATTCAAGCATAGTGATTAATCACAAAAACAATATGTAATTATATATGTGTTTTCCGATGGTCTTAGGCGACCCCTGTGAAAGGGTCGTTCGACCCCCAAAGGGGTCGCGACCCACAGGTTGAGAACCGCTGTTCTAGAGGATGGTTCCAAGAGACATGCTGTTAATGTGAGCACACTCAGCAATGCTTCCTATTTCCCCTCCCCTCCCCTCCCCTTCTTCCCTCCTTCCCTCCTTCCCTGCTTCACGGCCCCCATCCCTTATCCCTAATCCCAGGGATCATACTCCTTCATAAGCGTGCATATCAGGACCACAACCCTTCTGGGGAACCCAAGTTTTAAGTGGATGGTATTGGGATATAATTCATTTTCACATCCTTCTCACAATGCCTAGGACACATTAGGTACCCAATAAATGTAAACTAACATGGACGTGGAGCAGAAAATTGCAGAGCCTAACAGGTGCACCAAAATTATCCATGGGAGACAGTATTTTGGTGATAGAATAACCCAAAGATTGTGACTTAACTTTCCCATTCCACAGCCCTGGGATCATGGGCAAACTGGCCAGGTTTTGGATGTTTAGCTACTTTATAAAATGGGATTCCGAGCAGAATCAGAACGTCATGAGGTTCAAATTTAAAAAACAAAACAAAAAACATATGGCAGTGTTCTCAAAATTACAAAAGCCAAGTGTTAAATTATCGCTTTGGTATCATAGGCTTATGTGGTGGGTTTTTTCCCCTTCAGATTTTGAGAGTGGTTTCACAGATTAGCAATTAACACGCACTAGGAAGAATTAGGAACCACTGTGTGAGATGGGATAACCATAATCACAAATTATGAGTGATTACCTGAGGTGGACATTTTCATTTTTGCTTTGTGTTATTTTTTTTTCAAAATATACAAGGCAGTATTAACTATAATTACCATGCTGTACATTACATCCACAGGACTTATGTTATAATTAGAAGTTTGTAACTTTTGATCACCTTCATGCTTTCACCCACCCCACACTCCTATCCCACACTCACCCCACCTGTGGCAATCATCAATCTGTTCTCAGCATCTATGCATTCAGGATTTTGTGGGGAGTTTTAGATTCCACAATGAGATCATGAAGTATTTGTCTTTCTCTATCTGATCTATTTTACTCAGGGTAATGCCCTCAAGGTCTATACATGTCACAAATGGCAGGATTTTCTTCTTTTTTATGGCTGAGTAATATTCCATTGTACTTACAAGTGTGTGTGTATATACATTTGAAAGCTGCTACAATAGTAAATCTAAAACTTCACACTGAGGCGTTGCCTGTTAAGTGAGCACCTCTAGGCCAACTGCCTATCTCTGTGTCCACATTTTCTTTTCCATCATCCATCAATAGACAGTTTGTTTTCATGTCTTGGCTGTTATAAATAATGTTGCAATAAGCATAGGAGTGCATATATATTTTTGAGTTATGCTTCCATTTTCTTTGGATAAATACCATCAACTGGAATTGCTGCATCGCATGATAGTTCTATTTTTCATTTTTGGAGGAACCTCCATGTTTCCCATAGTGGCTATACCAATTTACATTCCCACCAACAGTGCACAAAGGTTTCCTTTCCTCCACATATTCACCAACAATTATTTCTTATCTTCTTTATAATAACCATTCTAACAGGTATGAAGTGACATCTCATAGTTTTGATTTGCATTTCTCTAATGATTAGTGATGTTGAGCACCTTTTCATGTATCTGTTGGTCATCTGTACTAGTATGTCTTCTTTGGAATATATCTGTTCAGATCATCTGCCCATTTTTTAATGGGATTATTTTTGTGTGTTGAGTTTTTTTTTTGTTTTGTTTTGGTGTTTTGTTTTTCTCCATAGAGTTGTATGAGTTCCTTATATATTTTAAATATTAACCCCCTTATCAGATATGATTTGCAAATATTTTCTCCTATTCAGTAGGTTGTTTTTTCATTTTTTGATGGTTTCCTTTGCTGTGCAGATTTTTAGTTTAATTTAGTCCCACTTATATTCTTTTGTTTTTGCTTTAGTGTCAAATCCAAAAGATCATTTCCAAGAGTGATGTCAAGCAGCTTATCGCCTATGTCTTCTTCTAGGGAGTTTTATGGTTTCACATCTGACATTCAAGTCTTTAATCCATTTCAACTTGGTTTTTATATGTGGTATAAGAGAGTGGTCCAGTTTAATTCTCTTACATGTGGTTGTCATTTATTCCCAACACCTTTTATTGAAGAGACTGTCCTTTCCCCATTGTATATTCTTGGGTTCCTGTTTTGTAAATTAATGGATCATGTATGTGTTGGTATTTTCTTCATGGCTCTCTTCCCTGTTCCATTTATCTATTTGTTTTTATGCTAATACCATTCTATTTTGATCACTATAGCTTTGTGAAATACTTTGAAATCAGAGGGTATGATGCCTCTAGCTTTGTTTTTCTCAAAATTGCTTTGGCTATTTAGGGTCTATGGTGGTTTCATACAAATTTTAAGATTTTTTTATTCTATGTGAAAAATTCAATTCGAATTTTGATAACGATTATATTGGATCTGTAGATTGCTTTGGGTAGTATGGACTTAAAAATAGTAATACTTCCAATCCATGAGTAAGGACTATCTTTCCATTTATTTGTGTCATCAATGTCTTTCATTAATGTTTTATAGTTTTCAGTATACAGGTCTTTCACCTATATGGTTAAATTTTTTCCTATGTATTTTATTCTTTTTAATTGTAAACTGAATTTTTTAGTGATATATAAATGATATATAACATTATAATAGTTTCATTGTACACATGATGATTTGATATTTGGTATATATTGAGAAATAATCACAAGTCCAGTTATCCATCACCATACATAGTTACATATTTTTTCTTATGTTGAAAACTTTTAAGATCTACTACTTTAGCAACTTTCAGATATACAATACAGTATTTATTAATTTATTAAGGCCATGCTATACATTACATCCCCATGACATTTATTTTATAATGGAATGTTTGTTTTGACCCCCTTTTGACCTCCTTCACCCATTTTGCCGACACTCATACCCTGCCTCTGGCTACCACCAAGCTGTTTTCTGAATCTTATAAGCTAAATAATATTCCCGTGTGTGTGTGTGTGTGTGTGTGTGTGTGTGTGTGTTTTAAAGAGAAAGGAAGGGGGAGAGAGAAACAAACACTGATATGAGAGAGAAACGTTGATCCATTGCCTCTTGCAAGAGCCCTAACCAAGAACAAACCCCAAACCTAAGGATGTGCCCTGATTGGGAATTGAACCCACAACCCTTTTGGTGTACAGGACGACTCTCCAATCAACTAAGCCAACCAGCCAGCGTGCCTTTTTATATTTTTGATAATTCCCTTTGTTGTGCACATGTCACCCCACTTTTTAATTTTTGGTGCCTTTGCTTTTGGTGTCAAATCCAAAAAATCATCATAAAATTGCATCAAAAGTTTACCCCCTGTGTATTCTTTTAGGGATTTGATGGTTTGGGGTCTTATAGTCAAGTCTTTAATCCATTTTGTGTTGTTTTGTGTATGGTATATGATAGTGGTCCATCTTAATTCTTTTGCATGTGAATATGCCATTTTCCCAGCACCATTTATTGAAGAGACTACATTGCCCTATTGTATATTTGCGGCTTCTTTATTGTAGATTAAATAACCATGTATAGATGTGTTTATTTCTGTTTTTATGCTATTACCTTGAACTCAGGAAGGATGATGCCTCCAGCTTTTTGCTTCTTTTCCAGATCGTTTTGGCTATTGAGAGTATTTTATGGTTTTATTCAAACTTCAGGGGCTTTTGCTCTATTTCTGTGGGGGAAAAATGCTGTTGTAATTTAAATAGGGATTACATTGAATCTGTAGAATATTTTGGAATGTATGGTCATTTTAACAACATTAATTGTTCCAACCCATAGCTCAGAATATCTTTCCTTTTATTTGTGTCTTTTTCAATTTCTCTTACCAATATCTTATATTTTCCAGTGTACAGGACTTTTTTCTCCTTGTTTAAATTTATTCCCAGAAATGTTATTCTTTGTTATGCAATTTCAAGTGGCATTGTTTTCTTAATTTCTGTTCTTGATAGTTTGCTGTTATTGTATATAAATGTAACTGAATTTTGTGAATTGATTTTTGTATCCTGCAACTTTTTTTGATGAATTCTTCAGGGTTTTTCATATGTAATATCATCTTCAAATAGTGACAGTTTTACTTCTTCCTTTCCAAGTTGTATGCCTTTAATTTCTTTTTCTAGCATAATTGTTCTGCCTAGGACTTTCACTATGATGTTAAAGTCCTTGTATCTGATCTTAGAAAAGAAACTTTCAGCTTTCACTGTTGAGTGTGATGTTAGCTGTGGACTTGTTATATACGGTTTTTATTATGTTGACATACGTTCCTTCTATTCCTAATTTCTGGAGAGTTTTTATTATAAATGGCTGTTGAATTTTGTCAAATGCTTTTTCTGCATCTGTTGAGATAATTATATGATTTTTACCCTTCTATCAGTTAATGTGGTATAACCACATGGATTGACTTGCAGATGTTAACCATACTTGCATACAGGAAATAAACTCTACTTGAACATGGTATATGGTTTTTTAATGTATTGTTGACTTTGTTTTATTAATATTTTGTTGAGAATCTTTGCATCTATGTTCATCAGGGATACTTGCCTGTAATTTTCTTTTCCTGTGGTGTCCTAGATTGTCTTTAGTATCAGGGTAATGCGTTCTTGCTATGCAAGATGAGTTTGGAAGTGTTTCCCCTTCTTGCACTAGTATTTATTTTGGAAGATTTTGAGAAGAATTGGTATGAATTCTTCTTTAAAAGTTTATTAGAATTCACCAGTGAGGTCATCTAGTCCTGAATTTTTGTTTGTTGGGAGGTTTTGATTACTGGTTCAGTCTCCTTACTAGTAATCAGTCTGTTCAACTTCTCTTTTCATGATTCAGTCTTGGCAGGTTATATGTTTTTAGGAATTTATGCTTTTCTTCAAGGTTGTCCAATATCTTGGCATATAAGTCTCCTATGATCCTCTGTATTTCTGTGTTGTCAGTTGTAACAACTTTTTTAAAATATATTTTTATTGATCTCAGAGAGGTGGGGGAGAGAGAGAATCATTGATTGGCTGCCTCCTACACACCTGCAACTGGAAATCGAGCCCACAACCTGGGCATGTGCCCTGACAGGAAATCAAACTGCGAACTCCTGGTTCATAGGTCAATGCTCAACCACTGAGCCACACCGTCAGGGCATAACCATCTCCTTTTTTATTTCTACTTTTATTTATTTTTTAAATTTTGTTTTATTGCTTAAAGTATTACAAAGAGTAGTACATATGTCTCCTTTCCCCCCCCCCTTGATCTTCCCCCGGCCTCCCCTACACCACCCCCCCCCCCACCCCCAGTGTCTTGTGTCCATTGGTTTTGCTTATATGCATGCATACAAGCCCTTCGGTTGGTCTCTTACCCCCTGCCCCCCAAACCCTCCCCAGTCTTCCCGCTGTAGTTTGACACTCTGTTCACTGCTGCTCGGACTCTATCTATTTTTGTTCATCAGTTTATAATGGTCTTTATTATCCATAAATGAGTGAGATCATGTGGTATTTTTCTTTCATTGACTGGCTTATTTCACTAGCATAATGCTCTCCAGTTCCATCCATGCTGTGGCAAATGGTAAGAATTCCCTTTTTTTACAGCAGCATAGTATTCCATTGTGTAGATGTACCATAGTTTTCTAACCCATTCATCTGCTGATGAGCACTTAGGCTGTTTCCAAACCTTAGCTATGGTGAATTGTGCTGCTATGAACATAGGGATGCATATATCCTTTCTGGTTGGTGTTTCTGGTTTCTTGGGATATATTCCTAGAAGTGGGATCACTGGGTCAAATGGGAGTTCCATTTTTAACTTTTTGAGGAAACTCCATACTGTCTTCCATAGTGGCTGCACCAGTCTGCATTCCCACCAGCAGTGCACAAGTGTTCCTTTTTCTCCACATCCTCTCCAGCACTTGTCATTTGTTGATTTGTTGATGATGGCAATTCTGACAGGTGTGAGATGGTACCGCATTGTTGTTTTGATTTGCATCTCTCAGATGATTAGTGACTTTGAGCATTTTTTCATATGTCACTTGGCTTTCTTCTGTCTTCTTTTGAAAAATGTCTATTTAGTTCCTTTGCCCATTTTTTGATTGGATTGTTTATCTTCCTTTTGTTAAGTTGTATGAGTTCCCTATAAATGTTGGAGATTAAACCCTTATCAGTGATAACATTGGCAAATATATTCTTCCATGCAATGGGCTTTCTTGTTGTTTTGTTGATGGTTTCTTTTGCTGTACAAAAGCTTTTAATTTTGATGTAGTACCATTTGTTTATTTTCTCTTTAGTTTCCAATGCTCTCGGAGCTGTATCAGTGAAGAAATTGCTTTGGCATATGTCTGAGATTTTGTTGCCTTTGGATTTCTCTAGTATTTTTATGGTTTCCCGTCTTACATTTAAGTCCTTTATCCATTTTGAGTTTATTTTGTGTATGGTGTAAGTTGGTGGTCTAGTTTCATTGTTTTGCATCTATCTGTCCAATTTCCCCAACACCATTTATTAAAGAGACTGTCTTGACTCCATTGTATGTCCTTGCCTCCTTTGTCAAATATTAATTGAGCATATTGGTTCGGGCCGATTTCTGGGTTTTCTATTCTATTCCATTGATCTATATGTCTGTTCTTTTGCCAGTACCAGGCAGTTTTGAGAACAGTGGCTTTGTAATACAGCTTGGTATCTGGTATTGAGATCTCTCCTACTTTGTTCTTCTTTCTCAGGATCACTGCAGCTATTCGGGGTCTTTTTTTATTCCAGATGAATTTTTGGAGAGTTCATTGTAGGTCTGTGAAGTATACCGTTGGTATTTTAATGGGGAGTGTGTTGAATTTACAGATTGCTTTGGGTAGTATGGACATTTTAATGATGTTGATTCTACCAATCCATGAACATGGTATGTTCTTCCATCTGTTTATGTCTTCCTCTATCTCTTTTTTCAATGTCCTGTAGTTTTCTGAGTAGAGGTCTTTTACCTCTTTAGTTAAGTTTATTCCTAGGTACCTTAATTTTTTTGTGCAATGGTAAATGGGATTTTTTTAAATCTCTCTTTCTGTAAGTTCACTGTTGGTGTATAAAAATGCCATCAATTTCTTGGCATTAATTTTGTATCCTGCTATGTTGCTGAATTCATTTATTAATCCTAATAAATTTATTTTTATTTTTTAAAATATATGTTTTATTGATTTTTTTATAGAGAGGAAGGGAGAGGGATAGAGAGTTAGAAACATCAATGAGAGAGAAACATCAATCAGCTGCCTCCTACACATTCCCCACTGGGGATATGCCCACAACCAAGATACATGCCCTTGACCAGAATCAAACTTGGGACCTTGAGTCTGCAGGCCGAAGCTCTATCCACTGAGCCAAACCGGTTAGGGCCTAATAAATTTTTGATGGAGTCTTTAGGGTTTTCAATGTACAGTATCATGTCATCTGTGAATAAGGACAATTTTACTCCTTCTTTTCCAATTTGGATACTTTTTATTTCTTCTTCTTGTCTGATTACATTGGCTAGCACTTCCAGTACTATGTTGAACAGGAGTGGTGAAAGCGGGCATCCCTGTCTTGTTCCTGTTCATAAGGGAAATGGTTTTAGTTTTGTTTTTTGTTTGTTTGTTTTAATATATTTTATTGATTTTTTTTTTCCAGAGAGGAAGGGAGAGAGATAGAGAGTTATAAAAATCGATGAGAGAGAAACATTGATTAGCTGCCTCCTGCACATCTCCCACTGGGGATGTGCCCGCAACCCAGGTACATGCCCTTGACCAGAATCGAACCTGGCACCTTTCAGTCTGCAAGCCGACGCTCTATCCACTGAGCCAAACCGGTTTCGGCTGGTTTTAGTTTTTGCCCATTGAGTATGATGTTGGCTGTAGGTTTTTCATATGAGGCTTTTATTATGTATGATCCTTCTATTCCCACTTTGCTGAGTTTTTTTTTATCAGAAAGGGGTGATGGACTTTGTCAAATGCCTTTCTGCATCAATTGATATGATTATGTGATTTTTGTCTCTCAATTTGTTTATATGGTGTATCATGTTTATTGATTTGCAGATGTTGTACCAGCCTTGCATCCCTGGAATAAATCCCACTTGGTCATGGTGTATGATATTTCTAATGTAATGCTGGATCCGGTTTGCTAGAATTTTGTTGAGGATTTTAGCATCTATGTTCATCAGGGATATTGGCCTGTAATTCTTTCTTTGTGGTGTCTTCATCTGGTTTTGGGATTAGGGTAATGCTGGCTTCATAGAAAGAGCTTGGAAGTGTGTTTTCCTCTTGAATTTTTTGGAATAGTCTGAGCAGGATTGGTTTTAGTTCTTCTTTGAATGTTCGGTAAAACTCCGGTGAAGCCATCTGGTCCAGGGCTTTTGTTTGCTGGAAGTTTTCTGATTACTGTTTCAATTTCATCAGTAGTTATTGGCCTATTCAGGTTTTTTTATTCTTCCTGTTGAGTTTTGGAAGCTTGTATTTTTCTAGGAATGTGTCCATTTCGTCGATGTTGTCCTGTTTGTTGGAGTAGAGGTGTTCATAGTGTTTTGTTTTTTTTTACAATCCTTTGTATATCAGTGGGATCAGTTGTTACTTCACCTCTTTCACTTCTGATTTTGTTTATTTGGGTCCTCTCTCTTTGTTTCTTGGTGAGCCTGGCTAGAGGTTCATCAATCTTATTTATCCTTTCAAAGAACCAGCTCTTGGTTTCATTGATCTTTTGTATTGTTGTTTTGGTCTCTATGTCATTTATTTCTGCTTTGATCTTTATTATCCCCTTCCTTCTGGATTCTGTGGGATTTTATTGTTGCTCTCTTTCTAATTCTTTGTTGCAGGGTTAGGTAATTTATTATCATTTTTTCTTGTTTTTTTGGGTAGGCTTATAGAGCTGTGAATTTCCCTCTCAGGACTGCTTTCATTGTGCCCCATAGATTTTGGGTTGTTGTGTTTTCATTGTCATTTGTTTCCAGGATGCTTTTTATTTCTTCTTTGATCTCTTTGGTAACCCAATCATTGTTTAATAGCATGCTATTTAGCCTCCAAGTGTTTGATTTTTTTATTTTTTTTTATTGTAGTTGATTTCTAGTTTTATGCCACTGTGATCTGAGAAGATGCTTGTTATGATTTCTATCCTCTTGAATTTGAAGAGACTTTGCCTATATCCTAATATGTGGTCTATCTTTGAAAATGTCCCGTGTGCACTGGAGAAGAATGTATATTCTGTTGCTTTGGGATGAAATATTCTGACGATGTGAATTAAGTCCATCTGATCTAGTGAGTCATTTAGGATTGCTGTTTCTTTGCTGATTTTTTGTTTAGAGGATTCTCCAGTGATGTCAGTGGGGTATTAAAGTCCCCTACGATGATTATATTGCTTTTGCTCTCTCCCTTGATATCTTCCAAAAGTTGTTTTATGTATTTGGGTGCTCCTGTATTGGGTGCATATATTTTTACCAGAGTTATTTCTCCTTGTTGGGTTGCTCCCTTTAGTATTATGTAGTGGCCTTCCTTATCTCTTGTTATGGCTTTTACTTTAAGGTCTATTTTTTAGATATAATTATTGCAACCCCAGCTTTTTTCTCATTTCCATTTGCCTGAAAAAATTTTTCCATCCCTTCACTATCAGTCTGTGTGAATCCTTTGTTCTGAGGTGGGTCTCTTATAGACAGCAAATATATGGGTCATGTTTTCTTATCCATTCAGCTACCCTATGTCTTTTGATTGGGGCATTTAATCCATTTATGTTTAATGTTATTATTGATAAGTACTTGTTTGTCGTCATTTTTATTCTTAATATTTGTGTTTTTTCTTGCCTTTTTGTTTCTTCTTTTTACAACAGTCCCTTTAGCATTTCTTGCATTGCTGGCTTGGTGGTAATCAACTCTCTTAGTCCTTTTTTGTCTGTGAAGCTCCTTATTCCACCTTCAATTTTGAATGATAGCCTTGCTGTGTATAGTATTCTGGGATTCAGTCCCTTGGTTTGCATCACTTTGTATATTTCATTCCATTCCTTTCTAGCCTGGTGTGTTTTTGTTGTGAAATCCTTTGATATTCTAATGAGAGATCCCTTGTATGTAACTCTGTCTCTCTCCGGCAGCTTTTAAGATTTATATTTTATTCTTGATATTTGCCAATTAAAGTGTCTTGGTTTTGGGTCCTTTGGGGTTCATCTTGTTTGGGACTCTATGTGCTTCATGGATTTGCATAGTTTTTTCTTGCCAACATTGGGAAAGTTTTGTGGCATTATTTCTCCAAACAGGTTTTCTATTCCTTGCTTCTCTTCCTCTCCTTCTGGTACCCATATTATGAGGATGTTGTTTCGTTTTGTGTTGTCCCAAAGCTCCCTTAGGCTCTCCTCTTGCTTTTTAAGTTTTCTTTCCAGTTGCTGCTGTGTTTGTGTGTTTTTTCCTGCCTTGTCTTCTAGCTTGCTGATGCTGTCCTCAGCCTCTTCTAGTCTACTGTTTAAGCCTTCCATTGTGTTCTTTATTGCAGCTATGTTGTTCTTCATTTCCTCTTGGTTCCTTTTCATATTGGTGACAATCTCATTCAGCTCCTTATAATTCTCATTGAGTTGTGTGTGTTTTTGTCATTGAGTTGCATATATTTGTCATCCAGCTGTTTGAGCA
The DNA here is from genome assembly GCF_964212035.1 of Myotis nattereri. Taxonomy (NCBI): domain Eukaryota; kingdom Metazoa; phylum Chordata; class Mammalia; order Chiroptera; family Vespertilionidae; genus Myotis; species Myotis nattereri. Next base: position 62,249,047 of record NC_138079.1, read on the forward strand.
TTCTTATAACCATTACTCTGAATTCTTTCTCTGAGAAGTTACTTGCCTCAGTTTCATTTAACTCCCTCTCTGGTGATGCCTCTTTTTCTTTTTTGGGGGGATTGCTTTTTTGTCTCCCCATGTTTTACTCTAATGTTTTAATTGTTTCTGTGTTTTAGATCTGACTGTTTTGCTACCCAGATTCTTTTGAGGATGGTGCTGCTGGTGTGATCTCTCAGGTCTCCTGAGCTTGGTAATCTAGCATAGCTCCCTACTTGAGCTATTTGGGTTTTCTTGATGTAGGCCTGCGAGCTGGAAAGGTGCAACTGCAGTGTCTAGATGTCAGCAGCTGAGGAGGGGGATGTCCCAATTTTTGCTGCCTTGCATCCTTGGTTGAAATCGCACAGGCCCAGCAGGGCTCATGGAGGTACCCAGGAGCTGTCTGTCTGGGTGGTGGGGCTCAGGAGGCCTGCACACTGGAAAGGCACGACAGTGGTGTACAGAGTTCTGTAGCTGTAGGGTGGGAACACTCAGTTTTTGCTGCTGTGTCCGTGGTTGAATACACACGTTCCCAGTGGCAGCTCACAGGGGCACCCACGGTGTGCTTGCCAGCGTGGCACCCTGGCGCACTCTGAAGGGCCCTGGTTGAAGCCAAGCGATTGAGGCATCTGTGGGCAGGTATCCAGGATGAGGGTATTCAGAATTTCTACTTTGGGGGCAGTGCACCCTTGTTTGGATAAGAGTACGCTGTGGAGCTGTGGTCTCAGGAGGCCTGCGTGCTGGAAAAGCACGACTGTAGTGTCCAGAGTTCTGCAGCTGTGGAGTGGGAAGACTCAGTTTTTGCTGCTGTGCCTGTGGTTGGATACACATACTCCCAGTGGCAGCCCACAGGAGTACCCATGGTGCATTTGCGGCGTGGAGCTCTGATGTACTTTGAGGGGCCCTGGAACTGAAGTTGTGCGACAGTGTATGTGGACAGTTATTCAGGAAGAATCAATCCAGAATTTCTGCTGCGGGGCAGTGCACCCCTGTTTGCACAATACCATACCCAGCGAGGCTCGCAGTGGCTCCCAAGATCTGCCTGTGGGGTGGTGGGCTCCAGATGCCTGCGTGCTGGAAACGCCCATCTTTGGCTGTATGTTTGCGGCATGGAGCTCTGACACACCCTGAGTGGCCCTGGGGCTGAAGTTGTGCGACAGTATCTATTGGCAGTTATTCAGGAGAGTAAATTCAGAATTTCTGCTCCCGTTTGCACAATATCACACCCAGCGAGGCTTGCAGTGGCTCCCAAGATCTGCCTGTGGCGTGGTGTTATTTACACTTTTATTTATTTGAGTCCTCTTTATTTTTCTTGCTGAGTCTAGCTAAAGGTTTGTCAATTTTGTTTATCTTTTCAAAAAAAAACTTATTTTCATTTATCTTTTCTATTGTCTTTTTAGTCTCTATTTCATTTATTTCCACTCTGATGTTTGTTATTTGTTTCCTTCTTCTGACTGCAGGCTTTACTTGTTTACCTTTTACCTTAAGGTGTAAAGTTTGGTTATTTATTTGAGGTTTTTTCTTGTTTCATGATATAGGTATTTATTGCAATAAACTTCACTCTTTAGAACTTCTTTTGCTGCATCCCGTAAGTTTTGGTATGTTTTATTTCTATGTTCATTTGCTTGTAAGTATTTTTTATTTATCTTTTAATTTCTTTTTTGACCAGTTGTTTGTTCAGTAGCATGTTGTTTTATTGCCACATATTTGTGGATTTTTCAGTTTTCTTCTTGTAATTGATTTCTAGTTTCGTAGCATTGTGGTAAAAAAAAAAAAATGCTTGCTATGATTTCAATCTTTTAAAAATTGTAAGACTTGTTTTGTGGCCTAAAGTCCTGGAGAATGTTTCATGTCTATTTGAGAAGAATTTGTATATTTTTGCTTCATGATAGAATGTTCTTGTATATGTATTTTAAGTGTGTATGATCTAATGTGTCATGTAAGGCCAATGTTTCCTTACTAATTTTCTGCCTGGATGATATACTTTCATGAAAGTAGGGTATTAAAGTCCCCAAATATTATTGCATTGCTATCTATTGCTTCCTTTAGATTTGTTAATACTTGCTTTATATATTTAGGTGCTCCTATGTTGGGTGCATAAATATTTGCAAATGTTATGTTGGAATGATATACAAGGTGAGGCAAAAGTAGGTTTACAGTTGTGGGTACGTGAAACAGAGTTTATTCTTCTATTATTATTTATTAATTATTGTATTATTTTCCCTACAAAAAACTGAATGGATTTTTTCTGGGCTCTTGAGTCCATCCCACTGATCTATGTGTCTGTTTTTATGCCAATACCATACAGTTTGATACCATATAGCTTTATAATATACCTTTAAACCAGGAACTGTGATGCCTCCAGCTTTGTTCCGATCGCTTTGGCTATTTGGGGTCTTCTATGATTTCATGTAAATTTTAAAATTGTGTTCTCTCCTGCTGTAAAAAGGAATGCTATTAGATCTTGACAGAATTGCATTGGATTTATTGATGGCTTTGGGTACATCTTAATATGTTGGGACATTTTTATGATATTAATTCTTTTGACCCATGAACACAGGTTACTAGTTCTTTCTTCTGTATACTCAAGTCTGTTTCTGAAGCTCTCTATTGAGTTCTTTAGATTTCTATTGAGTTATTATATTTTTCAGCTCTATAATCTCTGGGAGGTTTTGATTGTTTTTATTTCTTTGTTAATCTTTTCATTTTGCTCATGCATTGTTTTTTTTTAGATTTAATTTAGCTGTGTGAGTGTTTTTGTCATTTACCAAACTTCTTTAAGAGGATTGTTTTGAATCCTTTGTGTGATATTTCTATTTATTGTGTGTCTATTAATAGTAATTGTAATTATAGTTATTTTTACTACTTTTGTCTAGTAACCTTTATACTGGCTTTGTAAGTGACTAATTCAACACCTTTACAACATTATATAATCCATAATTTTAGTAGTTACCTTTACCCATAGATTTATACTTTTATGTATTTTCCTATTACTAATTAGCAAAGTCCCTTTAACATTTCTTATGAGGCCTTTAGATGTGTGTTAAATTAGAAGCCTGCCCCTCAGGCTGAAGCTTTAAGCTGAGCTACTTGACCTCTTCCACAGAACACTGAGCTCACTTAAGTCTGCTGTTTCTGCACTGTGGCTTGGGGAGGAGCCAGCTAAGAACAGTCTCTCCATTGGTTACAGTTGTATAGGACCTTTGAAAGTAAGCCCCACTGGCCACCAGAGCTAGGCGACCAAGGGATAGCCCCTGAGCAGCATCCCCAAAAACCGGGATGCCAGCTGTGTGCACAATCTCATTTCTGGGAGGCATACGTGACCTGGGATGAGGTAGAGGAATATTGCATAGGGGTGCCAGCTGCCCTTTGCTATCTTTAGGGAGTATTTCAATAGACGCCTAGGAGTGTAATAAATTAGATGCCAGCACCTCAAGCTGGAGCTTTTCAAAGATAAGCAAATAGGCCTTTTTTCCCAGAAAGACTGAACACATTTCATCCAGCTGCCTCTGCACTGTGCCCTGGGGCACTAGCCACAGTGAGTCCCCACAAGCCATTTAAGGGCTGTTTCTGGTTTGTGTGGCTTGTGGACATAAGCCCCATTGGCTTTCAAGTCTAGATATTTGTGGAATCTGTCTCTCAGGTGCAGGTCTTAAAAGTTGGGACTTCAGATGTACAGTTCAAACCCTTGCTCCTCAGAAAAGCTGGGATTTGTGAGTTCCCTCCTGATTTGGACTCACTACAAAAGGGACGGGCTTTATGGGAAACTGTGTTTCAGGGTCTCTTACACTGGATGTGTAGAAGTTGGTCAGTTTCTAGGTTTCTTCTGAGGGTATTGTTCATATGTAGCTGCTATGGATTCAGTGTGTCTGTTGGAGGAGGTGAGGTCAGGGTCCTTCTGCATCACCATCTTTAACTGGAACCTGTCTCTTTTTTTTAAAGGAAATAAAAGCCTAACACAAAATATCAATATATGCAAAACTTTTTATTCATTTTTAAATTGTAATTCTAAAATATTGGGTAATAAATAGTCCTCCACTGGGTCAAGTACTTAAATGACTGGTACTGAATCTTTGCAATCACACCAGCTAGCACTGTGCTTGCCTTAGTTTATCCAACTAAGCATACGAATAAATAGGTTGAGTAATTATGTGATGGTATGTGTTAGCTATTACCAAAAGCTTTCACAATCTGGGGCCATTTCATTTAGTGGCAAATGGATGGTAACCTTGCTGAGTCAGAAGTCTGTAGAAGGGCATCCCAGTGATGGCAGAAACCTGTGCTCTGTGTTTCCAAAAGTTTGGGACCCAGACCCCCACATTAAAGACGGACGATTATAAGTGGTAGATAAACGTGGCATTAAATAACTTCGAATGTCATATAAAGAAATGTACTTCCCTTTCAAAAGTCCTTTAAGCTTTTAGAAAAACTCAGATGGTGCTAAAATGTATCTCCTAAACTTGCCAGTATCTCTCTCTCCCTCTCCTGCCCTCCCTCCTTTCCTCTCTCCCTCTCTCATTTTTAAACCAATAGCAAGGTTAGGCCTCAGAGGATTTGACAGAAACACTTCCGAGCTAAAATTTATTTAAATTGGTTTATTTTTATTATATGTATTGTTAGTTATCTCAAGTCAAGTCTCCTTATATTAGTGACATAAATTATTCTTTAAAAAAATTAGTTTTTTTTTCTTCAAAATGTGAGCCATTTAAGGAAAAACATAAACAAATAATACAGATGGTATACAGATTTTTTTTTCAAACTATAAAAGAAAGTTTACGTAGAAAGTCAGAGGTATAAGTGAGCAGTAGAAGAAATGGGTTCAGAGATAAGTTGCAGAAGCAAAAGGAGTGACCCTTGGGGCTTAGGAGAGAGGACGGTAATGGTAACACTCCTGGGGGACAAGGAGAGGGCCGGGGGATGAGGGGGGGGAACGGGAAAGGGGGGAAAGGCATGGGCATGCTCCGAGAGGGAGAGTGCCTTTACGGATTTTTAAAGTAAAAATAGGAATGTGGGCCAGACTGATTTTAAGAATCATTATCTCGGCCTCTGCAGAGTGCCCGAGATCTCTTGTTCTCCGGCCTAGACCAAGAGGAACTGCAGTCTTTCTTGTTTTGTATGGGTGCAGCGAATTTTACCGAGTGAAAGAAGAAAATTTGTTTTTGTGTTTTAGCATTTACTGGTCAAGTTGTATCTTCTCAGAAAAGTCCTAGAGGACCTTCAGTTAGAGCTTCATGGGATGTGGCTATTAAGCATAGCTCAGGATCAGTGTTCATCAGAGAAAGTTTAGAATAAGAATTCAACTGATTTAATTGAAGTAGGACCTCAGTCATATTCTTTTACAGGTAAGATTGTGTTTATAATATATACACCTAAATTCCTATTATCTTTGTTCTTTCTGTACAGAGTATGTCTTAGTTAACAGCTTATGTACAGAAACCTATAGAGGTTAATACAAAGTAATCTTTTGAGAGAAAGTTTCACACGCTGCAAAAATGATTACATAAAAACATATTAGAGCAGATTAATTTAAATGCAATTTTTTTTCACTAAAGAAGTGGCTATGTGCAAGGCACACATAGAAAATAAAAATTTTTGTTCTAAACCATACATTAATTTTTTGTTTTATTACCTTATCCATTTTTTTCTCTCCTAGTTTGAAATCTGCATTACTTATTTGTCATGTGATTTCTGTCTGGTCATTTAAATATGCTAGATGTCTTTAAACATATCATAATAATGGCAAATAAAACTATTTACAAGGCAAATAATTCACAAACAGACTTTCGTAAAGTGCAACATCTCTCTGAACCAAACAATTTTTTTAATCAATAAGTTTTCTAGACAACTCTATGAGTGAAGAGTTTGGTCACAGTTATAAATTGCCTCAGAAATGGCAAGAGTGAAGGATTGGCTGATTACTTGAAAAACCAAAGTGTGCAGTTAAAGTACTTATCTAAGAGTTTAGATAAAATTAAACAACAGAAAACTTGCTGTAACTTAGAAAGTGGAGGTGGAGAAGAGAACAGGATTTTGGCCTGATTACTGTAATCAATTGGTCACAATGATCAAATTCAATGAATAAGTGTTGACATTATTTGTCTGGTACAGATATAATCACAAATCCAATGATTTTGTAAGAAACAAGACATAAATATAGGGTGTCCCAAAAAATGTATACACATTTTGAATTGTTATAAAGTCAGTTTCTATTAACATACAGTTTATTTTCAAAATTTAAAAGAATCTACAGAAATGGATAATTTTTTTTGTCAATGCCTGTTTTCAAACTGATGACCGTTCTTGTCCAGGCAATGCTGATAATGCAAAGAAATGGAATTGCAAACATCAAGAATAATTTTTGTTTGATATTTGTGTGCCCTCAATTGTCAACTATTGCCAGTTTTGTACCGTAAACTTTGTCTTTTTGTATCCCCATTAAAAAGAAGTCTAGTGGATAAATTTTCTTTGTTCAAAGCTTAATCTGGCTTCACCCATTATTTCAACAGTTAAACCTGAAAAGAAGTGAAAATTAAGTGAGTAACCAGCTGTTAAAGTGTGTCCCCCAAAATGTATGCATACTTTAAATAATTAGAAAGGCAGTGTTTGTACTTCAACTGCATTTTCAAACTTCTAGTAGCATTTCAGGTTGAATTTACTTTGTTCAAAGCTTAGTCTGGCTGAAAAGAAAGAGACATCAATTAAGCTATCAGCTGTTAAAGTATGTATACGTGTTTTTGGGACACCCTGTATACATTGAATTGGATTACCACTAATAGTTTTAACTTTAATTTTTTGTTACAGTTATTGTGGGATTAACATTTTGAATGAAATGATTTCAGTTCATAGCCCATGGTGGCTTAATTAAAAAATCATGGAATTGTGGGAAGGAGCTCCTAGGAAGTAGTTCTTTTCTTAGGCCAAAGCACATTTATGCTGACCTGCAAAGTCAGACCTGAGAGCCGTCATGAGTTCCTAGAGTGCCCTTGTGCACACTGGACAAGGTGCTTCATTGTGGGGAGCCAATATAGGGTTAAGCCTCGGACTGACCTGTTGGCAAAGTCACAAACAGGTCTTCCAAGTCTTAAACAACCCAATCCGAGAGGTGGCTGCTGATTTACACATGCTATCATTTAAAAAATAAAAAAGGGGGAATTTGCCAGAAGCTGGTCCATCCTTGCTGCTTGACACAGTCGCTGCAGGGAAGAAACATCTGCACAGCATATGTTTCAAGGGACCTGGGGTATATGGCATACTGTTCTTAATATGTTTGCTCCCCTTCTTAGCACTATGTGTTTTAACCAAGGTCACCTCTCTGGGAAAGGTTGTTTCCCCAGGTGGAGATTTTTCCCTAGAGTTAGGGATTAACAGGACTAAGGAAGGGAATCAGTAAAACCCCTTAACTAAGTGCCAGGCAGGTAGTTAATCACTTTAACTACTAACAACCTTGGAATGGAGATAACAAACGCCCTAACCTTTGGAATAGAATGGATAGGATTAAAATCAACTGGTATAAATACAGATGTAACAGGAGAATAAAGGGAGAACCTCGCTTTGCTGATCAACTGAATGCTGCCTCCATGTCATTCCTTCTTCGCTGACTCCGTCCTCACCTTTGGGAACCCCTGGACCTGCTGGGGTTGGACCCCAACACTTCATCCTTTGGGCTTGTGGAGCCATTCTTCAGAGCACCCAGTTTAGCAGATCGGGTGCAGGCTGCATTCCAGACCCCACTTAGTCCCTTTCTTAGCCAGTAACCTGCAAAACTATGTGAAGCAGCCCTAAATAGAATCAAGGATTTGTAAAACATCATCAAGAATAGATCTTTTTGAGCCTTTTGTTGACAATTCATTTGAATGTTTAACAACCAACATTATCAAGTCTTTTCAATAGTTGATCAACTACCTTGACAAACAAGTTCACTTAACTTCTATGTACTAAAAACCCTTCTAATTGTTTTTTACAAGAAACCCATTGCTGGTCTCATTTGTGGAAAAAAAAATGCCCTGTTATAGCAATAATCAATGAAATTTTCCTCAAGGAAAACATTGATTCAGGATTTGCAATGATTTCATCATTGACCCAGTGGCCCTGAGAGCACAAAGCCTCAGATAAGAGCAGAGCGTATGTGGTGATTCAGTTTCTATCAGGTGGAATTATACCATAAATCCAAAAGACAATAATGGTTAGATCCATTGAATTAACATCTAAGACAATAAACACAATAAAAACACCTTTTAATGCAATTTGGTCTGCCAGCCCAGGATTCAAATGTGATTGGTTTTAAATTTAAAAACATCTTTAAAATTAGACATTAGGGGTTAAATTCTATAGTTCTCTGAAATAAAAGTGGGGGTGGAGGGAATATACTTAAAATATTTTCAGCTGGTTGGATGTCATTGAGTATATAATGGGTATATTTTTCTTTCTTCCACATCATTAGGAGTCTCAAAAGCCTTATTTCTGAAGCAGGGAAGAAAAAACCCCACCAGAATCAGTAAAGGAGGTGACCTTTAATTTAAGAAGGCTAGAATAATCATATCATGTGGTATATTAAACTTGCAAAAATGCAATGTCCTCATCTGGCTTGCTTTTGGGAACTGAGTAATCTATAAATTTGACATTATTTGTATAAAATGCATTAAAACAAAAAATGTAAGCTGAATTGTTATTAAATTTGTGCAAACGCAGTCACTAAATTATAACAATATAGCATTATTATGCAGATTATAGCAAATTTTACAATATCCCTATTTAATTGTTTATATTGCAGTTGAATTATGGAACTGTTAAGCAGGGCAGAATGTTGTGTGAAAGAGTACGATTTTAATTTGAACCACTTTTACTTCTGTGATTTTATTTTATATTTTTTAGTTATCATGAGCATGGACAAGGGCCTTAGCATGGAGGAAACACGGGCAGATGTCTTCTGCAGTGTGTACTCAAGGACTTAGCTAATTAATATTTTCCATGTGCTTCAGACTCAGAGTTGGAGGCTCATAGGCTCTTTTCAGAGGTGCAGAAGCTTCCTCTTCATGAGCTGTCAGATAGAACTGTCTACAGACTATAAAAATATTCCTGCAAGGAATATTTTTAAGAGATTTGTTTTGAGATGAAGAGCTCCTTGAGCGTGAGGCATCCTGAGTGGTCCTAAGCCCCCAGCCGTGCTCCTTCGTGGTCGGGTTAGAGAAGGCTGCCCTGATGTGACAGCGCAGAATTAAGTTTGAATCAGCCCTTAAGGAAAGGTTTGGCGAAGAAGAGAAGGCCACTTTCCATTCAGTGGGAACATTACATTGAATAAGCATTTTAGCAAGAGATTAATGAAGGCTGCCTCAAAGGAAAGACTCTTCATCTTAGGCAACAATCAGTATCCAGGACTTGATTGTGGAGGGCACTCTGCTTCCTGTTCCCCTTTCGGTCCTTATTTTATCCTTCACATTACTCAGCGATTTCAGGTAAGTTCAACTATCGGCATATGAGAAACCTCTCTGCCAATGAGATGACTTTTTTTTTTCCTCCAGAAAGCCTTGCCAACTTTATGAGCCAAGAAATAACTGAATTATAATGGCTAGAACTTCAAAGAGAAAGACGAGTGAAAGGTATTAAAATATTTTTTGTAAAAATCCCTGACTCTTAAAATCAGCAGGGGCTGATAGATATGAGAATAACATAGTAAGTTTTATGGGGGGCTGAATATCTGCTGATAAGAAGGTGCCCCCAGGTGGAGCTTTCTTGCCTAGTTATTCCCCATCTCTAGAGAGAGAAATGTGATTATAAAATTCAAAGGAGAAATGTCAGGGGAACAGAATTGCATTGTGTTTCTTGGGCTTAGCACAAGTTGCCCTGCTGATGTGATTCACATTTTTTTTTTCTTTGTTTGGAATCTTCAAAAAATCTCAATACAAAGTCTGTTGATCACTCCATTTATATTAAAATAAGTCAATTTATTAATTATCTTTTTGGTTGTTTATTTGGTATGCCCTCCATGATACCTATAAGTAGTATTTTTTTTCACTCTATAGCCTTCTATCTCTACTTTTGCTCTCTGCAAATCTTGCTATACAGAAATTACCTTAAACTCAATAATGTTAGTCTACCAGGTGACTGCACTTCAATAGAGATGCAAGTTGAAGACTAACAAGACCCATTGCCTTCTAAATTTAGACCATAGTGAGTACTTTACTAGAGATATCAATTAGGAATTGTTTCCTATTAACAGAGACTAGAAATAACAATGGCTTCATTAAGTGGTTTTCTCTGACATAAAGGAAGTCTAGCAATAGTCAGTCGAGGGTTGTGGGTGCTCTGTGGTCATCAGGGATGCAGTCCCTTTTATATTTCTGCCTCTTTATGCTGAAAGTATAGCTTTTATCCTCAGATTCACCCTGTGGTCTAAGATGGGTGCTGTCATTATATCCACATCCAGGCAGGGAAGAGAATAGGGGAGGGTGTGGAGATGTGATATTGTGACTTATAATAAGAAAAAAATATATATATTTGACCTTCACCCCCATTTCTGGCAGAGTTCTTAAAACCCTTGGAATCTTTTGTGATAAAAATGTCTTTTGTTATGTTAATGAGATGAATTTTGGACCACATATAAGAAGGGGGGCTGGTTGACTGGAGACCCACTCAGGTGATTAGAGAATTGGAACTCCCTTATCATAATTCCAAATCCCACCTCCAAGGAGGGGTGGTGGTATAGTAGTTGAATCAATTACCAAAGGCCAATGATTTAATCAGTCATGACCATGTAATGAAATCTCAACAAGACCCTAAAACAGCAGTTCTCAACCTGTGGGTCGCGACCCCTTTGGCAGTTGAGCAACCCTTTCACAGGGATCGCCTAAGACCATCCTGCATATCAGATATTTACATTACGATTCATAAAGGTAGCAACATTACAGTTATGAAGTAGCAACGAAAATAATTTTATGGTTGGGTCACAACATGAGGAACTGTATTTAAAGGGCCAGAAGGTTGAGAACCACTGCCCTAAAAGGTCATGGTTCGAAGAGCTTCTGGGTTGGTGAACACATGATGACTTCGGGAGAGTGGTGCACCTGGAGAGGACATGGGAGCCTCAAACCCTTTTGCCATATACCGCCCTGTCCTCTTCCATCTGGCTGTTTCTGAGTTATATATTTTTTATAATAAACTGGTGATCTAGTAATTAAATGTTTCTCTGAGTTCTGTGACCTGCTGTAGCAAGTTATTTGAAACTAAGGAGATCATGAGAACCTGGACTGGTGTCTGAATTAAGCTGCCAAGGAAAGGGGTCTTAGGAACCTCTAATCTCTATCCAGTTGGTCAGAAGAACAGGTAACAGCCTGGGTTTGTGACTGGCATCTGAAGTGCTGGTGTAAGGGATGTAGGACTGACCCCTTAAGCTGTAGGATCTGAAACTATCTCCGGGTAGATAGTGTCAGAATTTAGCTGAAATCTTGTAAACCCTTTTGGTGTTTGAGAATTACTTATTGGAGGTGCAGGGGACCTTCCCTCTTCTCCACCCCCACCCCCCCCCCCCCCCCATTGGAAACTCAGGCTCAAGATACCAATTCAGGTGGTATAAATGAATCCTAGTTGGCTGTCTTCCTTTTATGGTGTTTCCTCAGAAGTTCTCCAAATAACTCTTTATTAGGAATATTTCCGTCCTAAATAATGTCAGGGGTTTTGATATTAAGCAAAAATGAGAGAATCATTTTGGATAGGTGATTAGAAGTTTCTGCTGTACTTTTTAAAATGCAAGCTCCCTGACAATCATTCACCTACTTTAATTATGTCCAAGCCCAGTCTTCTTTGTTAGCACTCTCCATCACTTTTTTAAAAGACCTAAATTATAGTTAATACTAGAGGCCCAATGCACAAAATTCGTTCAAGAGACTTGGCCCTCAGTGCCCCGGCTGCCTCGTCCCTCGCAGCCCCGGCTTCGTCCGGATGGTTGTCTGGACGGTCGTTCTGCTGTTTGGTCTAATTAGCATATTAGCTCTTTATTATATAGAATATGGAATGAAACATGTGTTCCCATAATCATGAATATAGTTCATTCTTCATTCTCAGCTGTATTAAAAACAGCCAATTGAGCATGTTTGTTGCTCATTAGTCTCTCATGATGAGGCAACCCTTAATTTTTCACAGTAATGGGACACTAGATTATCATGGATAACAACAAACAAAGGAAGCTGGCAAAATGCCCAAATTAAACACCAGTTTTCAGAGTTTAAAAAAAATCCTTATTTAAATTGCCAATCGAGTTTTACACATATGCAAGTAAATGAAGAAATCGGGTACTTTTCTAAATAATCAAATTCTGTGCTTGTAGACAAACGCACACAGAAAAGAATATTATAGTTTATATAAGTGAAAAGAGACAGAAGGAATTCTTGTTATTTAAGGGAAGTTGTCCAAAAAAATTGTCTTAATATTTAGTGTGTTGGTGTGAATTATATAGTACTTAGGGATAAACAACTATAAGGTAATATCTTTTTAGTTTCTCTCTTTTGCATTTCCCTGCTTACCCTAACAAAGTGGGGTTAATGAAGAACCAAATGGTAAACTCTTAAAAAAAATCAGAGTTGAATGCCAGAAATGCACATGGAAAATGCTACCTGAAGGAGCAAGGGGAGGACATATTCAAATTCACAAGTATGTCATTTGCAGCCTTGAAACTCTTGGATTGGTTGTATAATACTACTCGTATAGCCTCTTCCCCTTGTTCAATGGTAACCTTGGCAGAGGCCAATTTGTGGCTTTTGCTCAATCCAGTTGAGTCACAAGGACCTCTTTGTAGATTCTGGACTTGTATTCACACACACCATTGGCTCCGTTTGCTCTACTCCTTCCATGTCAGAAAGCTTTGAGCAAAGGACCAGACTTTGTGCTCAATTTCCACCTCTAACATGTTATTATGCAGATGATGGAGATAACATGAGGGACAGACTTGGCACATAGTAGTGTCTTGAAAGTTAGTTGATGCCAGGGAAACAAGGGGAGAAAAAGGCCAGTTGGAAATGTATGGATAAAATGTGTTCTTGTTCCTACCACAACTATAATGAACATCATTGTAATTAAGTTATAATTTGCATTGAATATTAGTTTCAGGTGTACAATGTAACAATTTGACACTTGTATATATAGTTAAATGATCACCACAATAAGTCTAGTTAGCATCCTTTACTGCATAGTAGCAAAATTGTTTTTCTTGTGATGAGTACTTTTAACATCTACTCTCTTAATAACTGTCAAATATACAATACAGTATTATTAACCATAGTCACAATGCTATATATTACATCCCGGGACTTGCTTATTTTATAACTGGAAGATTGTACAGTTTTGACAACCTTGACACATTCTTCCCACCCCTCACACACCTGTATCTATGAACTAGGGGGAGTGGGATGAGGTGATTTTTTTTTAATTCACATAAGTGAGATCACACAGTATTTGTGGTACTGATTTACATTTTCCTGTTGATTAGTGATGTTCAGCACCTTTTCATGTACCTGTTTGCTATCTGTAGGTCCTCTACCCATTTTTTAAATTGAATTGTTTTGGGGGAGAGGGGTTGCTACTATTGATTTTTTATATATTTTAAATATTAGCCCCTTATAAGTCATATGATTTATAAATATTTATTCTCATCCCACATGTTGCCTTTTCATTTGTTGATAGTTTCCTTTGCCGTGCAAAAGCTTTTTGGTTTGATGTAATCCCATTTCATTATTTTTGCTTTTAGTTGTCTTTGTTTTGGTGTCAGATCCAAAAAAAAATCATCGCTAAGACTTATGTCAAGAAGCTTATCCCTATGTTTTCCTCAATAAGTTGTATGGTTTCAGGTCTTATATTCTAATCTTTAATCCACTTTGAGTTAATTTTTGTGTACAGTGTATGATAGTGGCAGAATTTCATTCTTTGCATGCAGCTGTCCAGTTTTCCCAACACAATGTACTGAGAAGACAGAACTTTCCCCATTGTATATTCTTGGTTGCTTTGTTCTAACTTAATTGACCATATATGTGAATTTATTTCTGGGCTCTCCACTTTATTTCATTGATTTAATAGAGGCCCGATGCATGAAATTCATGCAAGACTAGGCCTTTCTTCCCCCGCTGCCAGCGCCGGCATCCCTCTGGCAACCAGGACCCGGCTTCCCTTGCAGCCCTGGCTTTGTCTGGAAGGTCATCCGGAAGGACGTTTGGTCTAATTAGCATATTATGCTTTTATTATTATACTAGAGGCCCGGTGCACGAAAATTTGTGCACTTGCAGGGGAGGGTCCACAGCCCGGCCTGTGCCCTCTCGCAGTCTGGGACCCCTCGGGGGATGACCACCTGCTGGCTTAGGCCTGCTCCTCGGGGGATTGGGCCTAAACTGGCAGTCAGACATCCCTCTGGAAGCCCGGCAGCCCTCGGGGGATGTCCACTTGCCAGCGGGAAGCAGACCTAAACTGCAGTCAGACATCCTTAGTGCTACTGAGGAGGCAGGAGAGGCTCCCACCACCACTGCTGTACTGGCAGCCATCAGCCTGGCTTGTGGCTGAGCAGAGCTCCTCCATGTGGGAGCTCACTGACCACCAGAGGGCAGCTCCTGCATTGAGCATCTGCCCCCTGGTGGTCAGTGTGTGTCATAGTGACCAGTCATTCCCAGTCTTTCTGCTGTTAGGGTCAGTTTGCATATTACCCTTTTACTATATAGGATAGAGGCCTGGTGCACAGGTGGGGGCCGGCTGGTTTGCCCTGAAGGGTGTCCCGGATCAGGGTGGGGGTCCCGCTTGGGTGCCTGGTCAGTCTGGATGAGGGGCTGATGGCTATTTTCAGGCTGCCCACACCCCCTTTAGGGTGGGTGCCCCCACTGGGGTGCCTGCCAGTCTGGATGAGGGGCTGAGGGCTATTTTCAGGCTGGTCAAGCCAGCAACAGAAGCTCCCAGCCTCTCCTTTTTTTCTTTTTTTTTTTTATTCTGGGATTTATTTACCTTCTATAATTGAAACTTTGTTGCCACTCCAGCTCTGAGGCAAGGGCCTGCTGAAAGCAGGATCTGGGATTTGTTTACCTTCTATAATTGAAACTTTGTTGCTTTCAGAGCTGTTGCTTTCAGAGCTCAGAGCCGGGCCACGGCAGGTGGGAAACCTTGGCTTCCTCCATCACTGGAGCAAGCAAGCCTCATGTTCGCTTCAGCTGCGTGGCTGCTGGCCGCCATCTTGGTTGGGTTAATTTGCATATCCTGCTATTAGCCAATGGGAAGCGTAGCAGAGGTATGGTCAATTACCATGTTTGTCTATTATTAGGTTAGATATGTGTCTGTTTTTATGCCATTACCACGGTTTGATTACTATAGCTTTGCAATATAGTTCCAAATTGGGAAGCATGATGCCTCCAGCTTTATTTGTCTTTCTCAAGAATGCTTTGGCTATTCATGATCTTTTTTGGTTTTAAATTCTGAATTCTGTAGATTGTTTTGTGTACTATGAACATTTTAACATTAGTTTTCTAATCCATATGCATAGAATATCTTTGCATATTTTAAGTCTTCTTCAATTTTCTCATTGTCATAGTTGTTTTTTTTTTTTTTTAATACATTTCATTGATTTTCTACAGAGAAGAAGGGAGAGGGACAGAGAGCCAGAAACATCGATGAGAGAGAAACATCGACCAGCTGCCTCCTGCACGTCCCCCAGTGGGGATGTGCCCGCAACCAAGGCACATGCCCTTGACAGGAATCGAACCCGGGACCCTTGAGTCCGCAGGCCGACGCTCTATCCACTGAGCCAAACCGGTTCGGCTCATTGTCATAGTTTTTAGTGTATAGGTTTTTTATCTCCTTGTTTAAATTTTTTCCTAGGTATTTTATTCTATTCTTTTTGATGCAATTCCAACAGGTTTGTTTTCTTAATTTTGCTTTCTAATAGTTTGCCATTAGTGTATAGAAACAAAATAGATTTTTGAATATTGGTTTTTGTCTCGTTCTAACATTTTTTGGTGGCTTATTTAAAGTTTTCTATATGTGATATCATGTCATCTGCAAATAATTAATTATTTTCTTTTCAATTTGAATGACTTTTATTTATTTTTCATTCTTAATTACTCTAGCTAGAACTGTGTTGAATAAAATTGCCAGCGGGGGACATCCTTGTCTTGTTCTTGATTTTAGAGGGAAAGCTTTTAGCTTTTCATTATTGAATATGATCTTAGCTATAGACTTGTCAGATATGGCCTTTATTATGTTGAGGTATGTTTTCTCTATACTCATCTTGTTGAATTTTTATCTTAAATTAATGTGGAATTTTCTCAAATGCTTTGTCTATTGAAATGATCACATAATTTTTTATCATTTATTTTAATGTGGTGTATCACACTGATTGATTTGAGGATGATGAACTATCCTTGGATACTAGGAACAAGTCTCACTTGATCATGGTGTAGGATCCTTTTAATGTATTGTTGAGTTTGGTTTACTAATATTTTGTTGAAAATTTTTACATCTAGGTTCATAAGGAAAATTGGCCTTTAATTTCTTTTTTTGTGGCATCCTTGTTTGCTTTTGGTAACAGGATAATGCTGGCCTCATAAAATGAGTTTGAAATATTTATCTTCTATTATTGGTATCAATTACAATAGTATAAATTACAATGGTATCAATTGAGAAGAATTGATATTAGCTCTTTGAATCTTTGCTAGAATTAAACAGTAAAGCCATCTCATTCTGGGCTTTTCTGTGTTGGGATGTTATTGATTACCGATTCAGTCTCCACATTAGTAATTAGTCTGCTCAATGTTTTATTTTTTCATGATTCAATCTTGGTAGGTTGTATGTTTCTAATAATCTATTTCTTCTAGGTTGTTCAATTTGTTGGTATATAATTGTTCATAGTAGTCTCTTAT
Organism: Myotis nattereri; assembly: GCF_964212035.1. Taxonomy (NCBI): domain Eukaryota; kingdom Metazoa; phylum Chordata; class Mammalia; order Chiroptera; family Vespertilionidae; genus Myotis; species Myotis nattereri. Next base: position 62,265,942 of record NC_138079.1, read on the forward strand.
GATCCTTAGTATTCTGTGATATCAGTTATAATGTACTAGAGGCCCGGTGCATGGATTCATGCACCAGTGGGGTCCCTTGGTGTGGCCTGCGGGGATCGGGCTGAAACCAGCAGTCCAAAGCTGCCTGCCACTCCTGCCTGCTGCTTCCACTCATCCTGGCCCCATTGCACCTGCTGTGGGCTCGTGCCTAGTCAGTCCAGATCAGAAGAGGCTTACACTGCCTCAGTGGTGCCCACCTGCCATGAGCCATGCCCGATGGTCAGCTGAGCGGTGCTCCCACTGTGGGAGCGCACTGACCACCTGCGTTGAGCATCTGCCCCCTGGTGGTCAGTGCACATTATAGTGACTGGTAAACCCAGCATTCGGTCATTCATCGTTGGGTCGCTTAGGCTTTTATAAATATAGATTCTTTAATTTCTGCTTTTTATTATGAGTTTTTTCTCTTTTTTCTTGGTGAGTCTTGCTAAAAGTTTGTTAATTTTGTATATATTTTCAAAAAACATCTGTTAGCTTTATTGATTCTTTCTATTATCTTTTTTATCTCAATTTTATTTATTTCTGCCTATTTATTTACTTCTTTCCACCAGCTTTAGGCTTTGTTTGTTCTTTCTAGTTCTTTTAAGTGTAAAGTTAGGTTGTTTATTTCAGGTCATTTTTGTTTCTTGATGTAGGAAGGCACTTATTGCTATGAATATCTCTCATAAAACTGCTTTGGCTGAATTCCATAAGTTTTGGTATGTTGTATTTCCATTTTTATTTTCCTCAAGATATTATTTGATTTATCTTTTGATTTCTTCTTTGACTCATTTTTCATTCAGTAACATTAATCTCCACTATTGTGAATTTTCCAGTCTTCTTCTTATAATTGGTTTCTAGTTTCATACAACTGTGGTCAGAAAAAATGCTTGAGATGATTTCAATTTTCTTAAATTTATTAAGACTTGTTTTGTGAACTATCAAAAAAAAATGTCTCATATGTATTTGAAAAGAATGTGTATTCTGTTGCCTTTGGGTCAAATCCTGTATATGTCCAAGTTCATCTGGTCTAAAGTGTCATGTAAGGTCAATATTTTTGTATAGTTTTCTGCCTGGATAATCTATCCTTTGATGTAACAGGATATTAGAGTCCCCTACTATTATTGTACTGCTTTCTATGTCTCTATTAAGTCTGATAATATTTGCTTAATATATTTAGGCGTTCTTATATTAGGTGCATAAATTTTTAAAACTATTAAATCCTCTTGTTGGAGTGACCCATTTATCATTATGTAATGATATTCTTTGCTTTAAAGATTGTTTTGTCTGATATAAGTATAGCTAGACAAGCATTCTTTAGTTTCTATGTGCATGGAATATATCTTTCTATCCCTTCACTTATAGTCTGTGTATATCCTTATCTCTGAAGTGAATCTCTTGTAGGTAGCATATAGATGGGTCTTGTTTTTTGGGTTGTTTTCATTTGTTAGTTTTTTTTAGTCCATTCAGCCATTCTGTCTTTTCATTGAAAATTTTAGTTCATTTACATTTAAATTAATAGGTATTGAATTATTACCATTTTGTTCATTGTTTTCTGGCTGTTTTCTAATTCTTCTCATTATTTTTCTCTTGTTGTTTTCCTTTGTGATTTGAAAACAATTTACTTTTATTTTGTGTATTCCTTAACAAATATTTGTACTTAGTGTTTTTGCTACATTGACTTTTAACCTTCGTATCAGCTTTACAAGTTATTAGCCTACACCTTTTACAGCATTATATTATTCTGAAGTTTACTCTATATTTTCCCTTTACCAGTAAGATTTATACTTCTATAGGTTTTCCTATTACTAATTACTATTATACAGTGGTTATGAACTGTTTTAGCTTTTGCTTCTCTGGAAAACTCTAACTCACCTTCATTTTTGAAGAACAACTCTCCCACATAGACTATTCTTGCTTAACAAAATATATCATGTCACTTTCTTTAGGTCTACAAAGTTTCTGCTAAAAAATGTGCTCATTGTCTTGTAGGAGATCCCTTGTGGGTAACAAGTTGGGTGTTGTGATTATATTTGCCTTCAATTTCTCATTTTTTATTAAAGTATAGTTTAAGGTGTACAACATTTATATACCTTATAAAGTGATCACAGAGATAAGTCTAGTAACCATCTGGCACCATGCAAACTTATTAGGATATTATTGACTTTATTCTCTGTTTTGTACATTACATTCCCACGACTTATTTATTTTATAACTGGAAGTTAGTACCTCTTATTCCCTTTCAACGTTTTTTACCTATTACCCGCGCCCCCCTTTGGCAACCATCTGTTCTCTGTATTTATGAGTCTGTTTCTGTTTTCTTTTGTTGGCTTGTTTGTTTTGTTTTAGATAATACATATTTGAATCATATGATATTTGTCTTTTTCTAACATGTCACTTAGAATAATACTCCATAGGTCTATTCATATTGTCGCAAATGCTAAGATTTCTTCCTTATATATTACTGAGTAATATTTCATTACTATCTACTAGAGGCCCAATGCATGAAATACGTGCAAGGGGCTGGGCCCTCGCAGCCCTGGCTTCATCTGGAAGGTCATCTGGAAGGTCATTCAGCTGTCTGGTCTAATTAGCATATTACACTTTTATTGTTATAGATACTATATATATAAAAGCTTAAGCGACCGTTACAACCAGGCAACCAGCTAGTAGCTATGATGTTCACTGACCACCAGGGGCCGAAGCTCAATGTAGGAGCTGCCCCCTGGTGGTCAGTGTGCTCCCACAGCGGGAGTCCTGCTCAACTGACCAGGATGAGTGGGGCCCGGATGAGTGGGAGCGGCTCCTCCCCGGGTCCCTGCAGGCCATACTGAGGGACCCCACTGGTGCACAAATCTGTGCACTGGGCCCCTAGTCTATAATAATAAAAGTGTAATATGCTAATTAGACTAGACAGCCAAACTACTTTCTGGACGACCTTCCGGACAAAGCCGGGGCTGCAGGAGGCAGCTGATCAATGATTCTCTCTCATCATTGATGTTTCTATCTCTCTTTCTCTCTCCCTTCTCTGAAATCAATAAAAAATATATATTAAAAAAAATTTTTTCCCCCACATTTTTCATTTCTTGGTATATTATAGATGTGAGAAATGTTACCATCTCTGGGTCTATCAGGAGTGGCTATAAGATAATGACGGATGACTATGAGTATTTTAAAGAAACACAAAAGGAGTTAAACAATCAACATACTTGTCCTTCAAAGTAATAACTTTAGAAATCATATTGATTCCAGAAATTCTGAATTAATTCAGAATATCTTTGGACTTTCTCTCAGAAATGCTTTAAATTTATGGAAGAAAATTATATTGGTGCCTTACAACTTACATCTCACTTGTGCTATCCAGATAGATCATTCTCTGTACTTGTCAGTTTTGCTTTTGAGGACTTTGGACTATTTCTCAAAATTAAATGCACCTTCAAAGTACAAAAATTGATCATCACTGAGGATATTGAAAAGATTCTCAGAGCAATTACAAAAAGGGAGTGCTTTAAAAAGTTGTTTAAACAAAGGTGACAATGTTGGGAGTGTATGTGTGGCCTCCATTGGGCTGTTCAGAAGCAAGAGACTAATGTGGAGGGATGCATTCTGATAGATATCTTTTTATAAAGCTGTCATCTCAGGTGTTTCATCTATGGAACTTTCCTGATTCTGTCAGACAGGAACATTTTCATCATTTCCTCCATTCTTAGGGAGTATGACAAGCGATATGGATCAAGGTAGAATTGGGGAAAACTAAGCATTTGCAGTTCAGGCTAAGGAAAGAGAAAACAGGAGAATATAAGCACTAAAAGGCAAATTAAGAGGAGGAAGTTACTATGTTCAATTATTTCCTAGGTTTTGTTTCAAATGTTCTTGTGGGTGACAGTTATTATTGAGCATTTACCATGAGCCAATTGCAGTGCTTGGTACTTGACATAAAATATCTCAGATAACTCTCGCAATAACTGCATCTAAGGGAGGTGTCCTTACCAGACCCTTATGAGTGAAGAGGCAGAGGAATATTTTTTTCTATAAGTAGATGGCCTACACTAAGGATTCAAACTCATGTTTTTCTGATTCCAAAGCCACTGATCTCTTAAACCATACCAAGAAGCTAACAGAAACCAGCATCCCTTCCTTGATTTTTAGGAAGATAGCAAGTTCAGATATAACTAAGATGCTCTCTTAAGAAATCAGGACAAACCATTTGTCACTCTGAGCCTGTCTTATGTGATTTCTGTGGAGTCCATCAAATTCCTCTATTTCAGATTTCCCATCTTTTAAGATCTCAAGGCACATGTTTGGGGTCAAGGGAACCACGATTAGCCATTATGATGCTACTTGGTAATGTTTCATTTAATTAATTAACTTTGTAAGCTGAGATAAAAGGAGCAAGTGAACAGGAAGTTTCCCTTTCACCTGACTTCTGACCGCACATAACTTCACAGCCCACTTTAATTAGTCAATTTCCTCCAAGCTCTGTCATAGATGTTTTATCTGTGGATTTAGGCATCAAGTCCTTGATAGTAGATAGAAATCATGCCCAGCTAAATGTTACACACAGCTCTTGACACAATGCAAGAACCTCCAACTAACCAACTGGAACCACGGTGCACTAGTCAGAAGCAGATGTCAAGCCTGGATGCCTGCTCTTGGCCTTAACAATTGTGACAATTTTTCCATCCTGTGAACTATGACTGGACATGGTGCACAAGTATATTGTTGGGGCTCCTGATCCTTTGGAATTAGGTATGTTGGAATTAGGATGTACCTGAATAGATTATAGCTTCGGGGGGGTGATTAAGCTTTTTGTTTTGTATGATAAAAAACAGAAGTCTGCTTATCTCATCTAAGAGACTGCTGAGGGTTTTCTGTGAGCAGGATGGCAGGAGCACAGACTTTTCTCCCAAGGCCACTCCTTCGTCTCCTTTCTCTTGGGCTCGCCTTCCTCTTCGTTTCTCTCTTCTTCCAGCTCTGTGTCTACTTCCGTGGGGAGGCAATTCAGGGTCTATCTTGTGGGAATCCAGTTTTCAACTATCCTTTTTGCTCTATGAAACACCTGTCATCAGCTCCCCGGATTTTAATATCTAGACAGATGTATGTGCTGCATTAAGGGAGAAGTGCTCTGGAATGTGGTGTGGTGTGTGCCAAGATTAATCTATTCCTTGGACGTGGGCACTCACTTAGTCTTGGTTGACTGGAGAATTCCCATGTAGCTTTTGCTTAATGTCTGAGTAATTGGAGGGAGAAGGCCTTTGGTCTGTTTCTGCTTGTGACTTCCTCTTTTTGTACTTTATTCTAGATTATTATGAGTGAGTGTGATTTCAGATGAGGAAGACTTAACGGTGAGTCAGGGAGATGAAATTTCACAGAGATGCAGAACACAGGAAGAAAAAATGTGTGAAAAATCACGTTAACGGGGTTGTTGTGGTAGCTAATAAAGCAGAGAAAGGAAATTCCCGCACAGCAGGCTTTAATAAAATTGGCAGGCAAGGAGGTTGGACTGTGTGAGAGTACTGGGAGGAATACAGAGATGGAGAGCAAGTAAAGGAATCAGAGGGGCCTTTCGGACATTCTTTCTCTGCACCTAATTTATTCTTTAAATGAGTTTCCAGATGAGAATTGTTTTCCCATTAATTTGCCTTAGTAGATTTAAGAGCACGGTTGTGCACTTCCAATGCAGGGGGTTAAACAAATATTAGGCAATATTATGGTTTGATACTAAAGATTTTCTATCCTGTGGATGATTCATTAAGAGTGGACGTTTATATCTGCATATCCTAGACTTTGTATTTGGAAATTCAAATTCCCAAAGGAGATAAAGCAGGACATGGTGATCATGACTTAAAGAAGGGATTAAGCATGTGATTTTATTAAAGACACACACATACTCACAATGCACACTCCTCGGGGCTTTAAAAATATTACTAGATTTTCACACAACTTTTCTAGAATTTTTACATTTATCACATCAAGCAAGTCCTTACCAAGATAAATGTCCAAGTCCTGTTTTCTTGTTGCCTGAGTCACTTTGCCAAGGATCCACCACTTACTTACTTGTTTTGCTTATTGTTTTATAATTCCTCCACCTACGAGTTTGTAAGATTCTTGAGAGCAGAACCCTGTTTCTCTTCTTCATAGATGAGTCATACAGCCTTAGAACATTTGGGGCGCATAATAGGTGCTCAATAAATGTTTAATGAATGAATGAATGATCAGTTGGGATATCAGGGAAAGTTTGCCTCACACGGAGCCAAAGGTGGCAGCTAGCCAGAGTGCCTCGACCCCATTATGTCAGTGTCTGTCTTTTGAGTCACGGCCAGGGCTTTCGTGTGAGAGGCAGCATGCTCCCAGGACTGACTTCGAGAGATGACGAGCAAACTGGGTCATAGTGTATCACTACATGGCAGCTTATTTGCTTAAATTCATGAAATGTTGATGGGGATAACAACTTTGCCATTTATCTTTTAGAAACTTCTGCTGAAAGGCCTTCCCGAAATTGAGGTTGGTGTCTGTGAGAGTGTCAGCAGCTTCCAGAGCAAGGGCCCAGCCATGTTAGCCCCCATCAAGTGCTTTTGCACTAGGGAGGGCAAAGCAGCATATGTTGCTGGTGACCCAAGGCTGAAATAAATACTGTTCTTAGAAGTGGAAGGTCTCTTTACAAGGGTATCTGTCACTTTTTCCTCCAGAGGAGAACATGAGCTTAGGCACAAAGTAGGGATAAAATGCCTATTTTAGCTGAAGATATCTATTAAAAACAGGGTGGGGGGGGTGATATAAGCTAACCCCTGTGCCCCTGCTTTGTACTTGGTTCTGGTGGAGAGAGGAGAGGCCCTCAGCTCCTGCTGTTCTCAGTGGGGTTCCTCCAAGAGCAGTTCTTGTATTAACCACTTTACTGTTTTGTCCCCATCTCGTTATCTGTTCTTGTTAGAATCTTTATTATTCATGGATGCAAAAAAAAAATCCCATCATTAAACCATCATAAATATTCATAACACTTTGCAACTGTGTGCATTTCATTAGCCACTTGGCAAAACTTCTCTGAAGTACCAGAGTTTTGAGAAATGTGGTTAATGAGACCAGAGCCCCGGAAATGCAGGGTGGCTCTCTTCCTCCCTGATATTTGATTTTAACCTGGAAACAAATGCAGAATATAAATAATAATTAAAAGAGATAAGCAGGAGAGGCCTTCCCTGGAAGTGAAGAGCCACACATTCCTCGGCTTTGTCTAGACCAGGGTTCTCAACTTTCCTAATGCCGCGACCCTTTAATACAGTTCCTCATGTTGTGGTGACCCCCAATTTCATTGTTACAAATTGAACATAATTAAAGCATAGTGATTAATCACAAAATCAATATGTAATTATATATGTGTTTTCCAATGGTCTTAGGCCACCCCTGTGAAAGGGTTGTTCGACCCCCAAAGGGGTCGCGACCCACAGGTTGAGAACTGCTGGTCTAGACGGTGCTTTTGTGTCAAGCTGACGGTAAGGGTAAACACTGTAGTACAAGAGAGGGAATCTGAAGGCTGCGTTGCTAACGGATTCATCCAGGAGCCTACAAAGGCCACATAAACCCCTGCTTCGGTTAACAGGGACTTCTCAAGTTGTGCATAATTGCTGACGTCAGGTTGGAGTTGAGATAAGCCGGGCCCTTTTGTTGGACTTATTATAGCAGATGGCCATCCCACTTTCAGTGTCTAAGAAAGAATTATATCCATCTCTCTCTTTCCTTCTAATCCGGTTTATCTAAACTGGGCCCTCTCCATAAGTCCTGAGAGCTTCCACGGGAGGACAAGAACCCAGCACCCCTCTGCAGTGGCCACGTGGAAGCGGGACAATGTGTCTCCCACTGCCACCCCTCCCAGCAGGGCACGCGGGTTCGAACCGGTGGAGGGAGTTTTTGTTTTGCCCCTCACGTTCAAACCTTAAAACGTTTCCTTCAGTTTAAGAATTCTCCCTGCTGAAAAGGAATGTTTAAACGGCATGCGCTTGTAGAGAGGCACCGGTATGTTTTGTGGCTCTTGCCTGCACGCGTGCACCATGCCTCCATGCCATTGCTGACAGCATTTATGCTTGGTAATGAGAGGCATTTCCTACCGCTAACAGGTGCCAGAAGATAGTGGGAACATCTGAGACTGCTCAGCAAGTTCTGCTTTCCCCGAGGGGCTTATGCTAAGCGGACAGGAGTGACCACCTCTCCAAGTATTAGGCCGCTGCTAGTGCACATGCTGTGAGGAAATGTCACACGTGGATGGGAAAGGGCTCCACTGAAGGTTCTCTTTGGTGGATTAGTGGGTCCTTTTACTCCACTGTTGATTCCTGAGCTCATTTGTGGTGGTGGTTGGCATCCGTGTCATTGTTTGCTGGCCCATTTCAAACACTATCTAATTAGAGTCTGATTCTTGTAACTCCTCCCTGTGCCAACTCGTACAGGATATCAGCAGGGAAAAGAGGATCTCTTCAGTATTTATTTTATATTTCACCTTATCAAAAAAAAAGTCTGAATCTTTAAGAAAAATCAAGTGTGTCATTATATACCATTTACTGTGTCAATGTAGATGTAGTAACCTTTGAAATATGGCAAATTTCTTCAGTACTGTAACACTGAGATTCAGAATTGGGCTTTTAAAACTCCAGCAGTGTTAATTACTCCCTCTGTGCTCCCACTGCACTTTCTTCAGAGCCCTCTGATCCTATCATATTTGTTTAATAGACTGTTTTGCTTGCGAGGAACTGTGATTCACTAAGGCTAACTCAAATAATGAGGACTTATTGTAAGGATGCCTGTGCTAATCATGGAGTCAGGACCTCAAAATGGAAGCCAGATAATGACCAGGCATCACAGTGACTGGAACTGGAAAGGGACTCTGGGTTTAAGGGAGCAGCTCTGTGGAGAGGAACAGGCCAAAGTTAGGGCTTTTCTGTGTATCTGTTCCTTTTTGTTTGCCCCCTTTCTTCTGATTCATAAGGGTTCGCTCATTCATTTATGTGACCTCTCAGGGAGGATGTGCTAGTTGTCCTGGGTAATCACTGAACAGCGGGCGAGGGCAGAGATGTATTCTCCTCGCCAGAACACAGGCCTCCAGGACCCTGCCTAGCCTGCGGATTGGCCGCCTCTGAGTCAGGTGCCCACTCTCTGTCCAGTCAGCCAGGACCCATGGATGTCTGCTGCGACCCATGATGTGGTTTCCTTTCTTTTCCTTAGGAAGGACTGTGGATATGGCAAGCTCCATAACTGATGCGGATAGCCCCATCGTGACTGCGAGCTTTACTGAGTGAAGCCAGTCTCCTGTTTAAAATACCCATAGTGCTCAGCACAAGTTCTGGCCTGTAGTGGGTGCTCCAGAAATGATAGCTCAAGGAAGAAGCGAATCTTTATACTTTTCTTTCCTGGGGCTGGTTCTGGATGAAGTAAAGTCACTTGCAGTCTGCACGTGCCTTTATGTCAGTTACTTGCCAACAAGGAGGAATCGCCAAGGGTTCTGGATTCTAAACATGATATACTGCACGTTCCCTCTGTCCTTTCCAGTTGTGTTTTTTTGTCTTTGACCACAAGAATCGAGCCATTGTAGTAGAGTCAGCAAGTCAGTGATCTACCACAATGGAGCCCAGTGTATGTGGCTCATTGATTAACCAGTGGAGACTTATTTCTCATCCTTCCGGAGCTGGTAAGGCTGAGATTAAGGTGCGAGGCAGGTCCTGGTGAGGGAGTTCCTCCTGGCAGGCAGACAGCCTTCTTCTCGCGGTGTCCTCACACAGTGGAGAGCAGGGAGACGCAAGCTCTCTCCTGCTTCTCCTTCTAAGGACACTAATCCTGATGGGACTCCACCCTCATGACCCAATCCCCTCCCAGGCGTCCTGTCTCCAGATATCTTCCTAGGAGATTGGGGTTTCACGTGAGACCTGTGGAGGGACACACACATGCAGTCGAAACGAGGCTCAACCTCACTTTAAGGAGAGAAACTCGCCGCGATTTTAGCTGTTCTCTCGAGTACCCCGGAGTGACTCACCATAGGAAACTAGAGAATGAGCCTCCAGAGCACCCACAGGAAAAGCTGTGAAAACATATAAACTTGCATTCTGGTATCAAGGGGGCCTGGGCCTGTTCCCTCAGAGGGAAGGCTGCAGATCCCTCCTCAGAATGTAAGCTCCCCCGACTACCTGTGTGTCCCTCAGGGCTGTGGACAGACATCAGAAATGTTTGGGGCAGGGGGTACAGGTCACCCCGCTCGGGATGGCAGGCACGTAACATGACTGTGCTCCACGCCCTCATGTAGATTTCCCAAGGGGTTGTTTCCCAGTGACAATTGCATCTAGATTTTGTGACCACAGACCCGGCTTCTCATGAATCCACCTGGTAGTACTGAATTCCTGATACTCTTCTCACTTCTCAAATCAAGTTTAAAAATTGATTCCATGCCAGTTACAAGGGGCAGAGCTGTCACTTACCGGGGAGATTAACTGGCTTTGTTGAATGCTGACGGGGAGCAGAGAATGGGGAAGACCCACGCAGAATGCAGGGCCCTCTAATGCGTGGCAACCTCCAAATCTGAAGTGAGAGCAAATCGAGGGTTTGTAATGTGCACCAGTGTTTGGTCCAGACTGAACCAACCCACAGGAGGGACTCTAAGGAAGTCACACATGCACACGAGTTGTTATCATCTCCATGGAACCTCGTGCCCAGACTGGTCATCCCTCAGAGGCACAGACCGAGTCCTCAGGTGCTCAGAGCCCGCACTCTCCTGCTTTGCCAGAGGGACCAGTGAAGAAAGTTTGGGGCACACACATTGGTGGAACAATGGCTCTGCCTGGTTTCAGAACGTTGGGGGAATTGTGGGTAGAAAAGTCGGGTGAATTGAGAAAAAGACGAAGATCTAAAATGCCAAGTGATATTCCCTGCCCGTGTAGATGGTTTCCCGTTTACATTTGGGGCTCTGGAAATTTCTCTGCACTGCGGTCAGATCTGTGAAAGTGGCAGGGCCTGGCTGGCCATCCCCTAGCGCAGCGGTTCTCAACCTGTGGGTCGCGACCCCTTTGGCGGTCGAACGACCCTTTCACAGGGGTCGCCTAACACCATCCTGCATATCAGATATTTACATTACGATTCGTAACAGTAGCAACATTACAGTGATGAAGTAGCAACGAAAATAATTTTATGGTTGGGGGTCGCCACATGAGGAAATGTATTTAAAGGGCCAGCAGGTTGAGAACCACTGCCCTAGCAGGACTTCTCTGAACCACTACAGTTTTCCCCTTTGGCCTGAGATGTTATCAGTCTTGTGTTTAAATGAATCCAAAGTGACCCTCAGTAGCCTTGCCCTGCTCAGCAGAGACAATGCCAAGAACAAAAGTGCTGTGGATACGTTGTTAGAAAAAGTGAAAGAGTGTGTGTGGAGCTCAGGGAAACCACAGAAAGAAGGGACAACACAAATTATTGTCTCTTAAATTCTTCCCAATTTTTAGACAAGTTGGAATATGCATGTACATTAGGGATGTCCCGAGAAATTATAGGATTAAAGGGACTTTTGAAAAGTCCACTTTGATAATAAAACTTTTGACTCTCAGATAAGAAAATGTGGGAAGTTGCCTCGTGCCCCGCTCCCAGTTCCAGTGCGTTGGGAACCTCACAGGCAGGAGGGATAAACACTTCATCCTTTTTCCTTTGGCCGGAGCTCTGAGGAATGAAGAGTCCCAGGAACGGGGCCTCTGTCCAAATCCCGGATAACCTGACTCCGGCCTTTCCCTAGGCTACCTGAGCTAAGGCGCTTTCTTCTCTGTTTCTCTGGGGAAGAGTGATGACAATCCTCCTTTCGGTTTAATTCCTCCCGGAGTTGCTGGGAAGAGCCCTTCGTTTATGTGTTATTCTCCATGCCTGTGAGATCTCCAGATGAAATATCCCGATAAACCGCAAAGCCTATTACTGTCTTAAGTACCTGCATCTTTCAGGGGAAGGAACACACTGGCTCCCTGCAGGAGAAACAAATGGAGCCAGCCTTCTGGCGGGCACACTGTCTTTAGGAAAACATTTAAAAAGACACGGATCTTCGTGTTCTGTCTGCTGCGGGAAATGTGTCCAGATCTAGTAAAGCAACACACACATTTCAGAGGCATGAACGCGTTCCACAGTCTGTGCTACACAAATCTGTTTTTGTTTTTTCAGTGTGTGTGTGTGTGTGTGTGTGTGTGTGTGATTTTGTGTGTGTGTGTTTTGATCCAGAAAAATAAGCTCCGAACACAAAAAGGAGAGGATACTAGGGTGTTGATAAAACGCTTTTTCTAAGATGTGTGTAAGAAGAATCACGTTCTCTCTCATTTTAGTGTCTTGATTCATGGCTGTGAGGGAAAGCAAACGACGTGGGCTACCTGCGTTTCAAACGACATGTGCAGTTTGAGGGAAGCCCTCGCACTTCTGAACAAAGCAGCATGCAAAAGTATTGTCCTGTTTCCCACTGTAATCTCTCTTAGAGGTTTTTTCTCGGTCCCTTCCTGTGTGTTCTTGTCAAGATTGACAGGCATCCGCGTGTTACCAAGTGACATGAAGTTCTTGCTTGAATAATCGTGACTAACATCCAGGATTTTCAAAGCACGTTGTTGACTCGGAGAGCCACCCACTAGATTGAATTCTTCTGCGTCAACAGCATCCCTGAGGGAGTGCTTTCCCCGCAATGGCCAGGTCCTCCCGCGTCCCTACCGCAGCTCGGGTGGTAGCATCCCCGTCTCAGGGTGCTATTAGTTGTATTGCTAAAAAGGTTTCTTTTATGAATGTCACAGAAAACCCCACATTCAGGAATTAAACTGAGTCAAAAAGTAGACAGAAGAGGAACGGAAAGTTCTTTTTATTTGAAGTGAGCGGCACTATCTTGCCGGTCTTCCTTTAGGGTGGAGCCAACGAAGCGCCATTGCCAGGAGTAAGATGGCCGAGCCCACAGGACACTGAGAAGGGAGGCAGAGATGTTTTTAATGAAAGTTAATGAAATCATGTTTTACTCTCAGCATGTCCTGAGGTTCCCGGGAAAAGTGTGATAATCTCGAACGGAAATCGTCAAAGGGGCTCTACGCTGCGGTATGTTGACCAGGAGGCCTTTAGTCCTTTTCCTTCTGCCTGCTGTTAGGGGTGGCTCCAGAACGCCTATGCAAGAAGGGCTGAGAAGCTGCATTCGGTTTGGAAAGGGGAAGGGAGGCAGGGACTTGCCTGGAAGCAGAGAATTCGTACAAGTCCACTGTTTTCACTTAGATGCTGGGCGCTTTTGGTTCTCCGTTTGGTTTTTTAGAGTGCTTTGGCTAATCGCCTCTCTCCCAAGCCAATTCCTTAGGCAATGCAATTCCCTGCTTTTTTTTTTTTTTTTTTTTTTTTTTTAGCTGTGCATTCATTTATCATCTACATAAAAAAAGGACATGCAATTATTGCAAATTTACTGCTCACAGGGTCCATCAGCTGTTACAACTCTGCTTCGAGAAAACACACACATGTGTACTGAACCCCTGAACGACTGGACTGACATAGCAGGATATATCAACATAAAAACTGATGAAGAGTACTGGTCTGGTTAGTTATTTATATGATTTCAGAAGCAGTTGTTTTCCAGAGAGACTGTGCAAAATCATGCTTTTCACATCATTTTTTGCCAATGCTTTCCTGAAAGATACTTATGTTATCAGCAGAAGGTGAAACTAAGCTTTGCAGACCATCTCTAAGTCACTGCTTTGCAAACAATTCCTAAGAAACTGTTAGAATTTAGAATGGTTAGTAAGCAACTAATCAGAATTTTCTTGAAGTCTTTCTAATGACACCTGGATTATATACACGTGAGGCCCGGTACACAGATTCGTACACTGGTGGGGTCGGTCCCTCTGCCTGGCCTGCGGGGATCTGGCCAAATCCAGCTCTCCAACATCCCCCGAGGGGTCCTGGATTGCAAGAGGGTGGTTCTCGGGTGATGCACACCGGAATTGGGCTCCCTCCTCTCTGGTTCCGGGTGCGACACATGAGAACTGCAGCTGCCAAGTCACTGCAGCTCGGCAGCTCCTGTGTTGAGCATCTGCCCCCTGGTGGTCAGTGTGCATCATAGTTATTGGCTGGTCAGCCGATAGGCCGGTTGCTTAGGCTTTTTATATATAGTATTCCAATAATGAGGTAAAAGATTCCCATCATTATCCCTGGGATAAGAGATTCAGATATAGACCTGTGTTTTATTCACCAAAATTTCCCCTATGGTTCTTTTCATATAGCACCTTAGATCAGTGGTCGGCAAACTCATTAGTCAACAGAGCCAAATATCAACAGTACAACGATTGAAATTTCCTTTGAGAGCCAAATTTTTTAAACTTAAACTATATAGGTAGGTACATTGTTATTAACTTAATTAGGGTACTCTTAAGGCGTAGGAAGAGCCACACTCAAGGGGCCAAAGAGCCGCATGTGGCTCGCGAACCAGTTTGCCGACCACGACCTTAGATGACTCAAATATTCCAAACACTTTGTTACCAAGCAAATTAAGTGTGGTTCATGCACCACTGCTCATAGCCCCCCTTTCATCTGGCATGCCTTCCCATTAGAGTGTGCAACACTGTCTATTGGGAACTGGCCTTTTAAACAGTCACCTTCAAATGATCTTAGTCCCCAATTTTGCATTTTATTCCTTTTCTCTGTGCGTCAGGTAGCTTTCACCTGGGTAAGATCCTGGACATCTCACGACGTGGTGTACCTGCAGTCACAGCTTCAGGAACAGTACCTGATTATTCTTTAAAGCAAAATCTGAAATTGTCATATTTTCAGCAATTCCTCTACTTCCTTAGTGTACTATGGTGATTTCTATGGACCAATATCCTCATAATTTACTTTAGTGACACTCAGATGTTGTCTTGGGTTTTCTCATTTCTGCAGTTAGCTTTATAGCTACTCTGAACACTGACTCCATACTCTGCACCATTCGCTTACAGACTACAATGATTCTTAACTGTTTTCTATTTTGTGAGAAGCTCTTAACCTCATTTTATTTGTAAAGATGATTTCCTTTAACTCTTAATTTCCTAATCTTAGAATCCCCAACTTTTCCCCTCATTCACTTTATTTAAAAAAAATCTATCTCCCTTCTTTTTTATGCATAATGTAAATGCTTGAATTTTATATTCTTCTACTTTATAAATTGGTACTCTATTTTGCTCACACATGTCGGCCGTATGTTGTAAACTTTGAAATTACAAATTATAAACATAAACTTGATTCTGCACAGCACTGAGCACAATGGCATGATGCTTTTGATGATGGTGATGATGATAATGACAACGTCATGCTGTTCTGGTTTAAACTATCATGTAGGTGGTCCAGTACATTTCTTTTATATGAGCTATTCCTCATTCTCTAAAGCTGTCATTCTTCATTAGCAAAAAAAGTTATAGTAAGTTATAATTACTGTTTAGTGTCCTGTCAAATAATTATAATGAGAAGCCTTCAATGAGTTTAATGTTAACATGGTGTAATTAAAGCCAAGTCTTGAAATGCACTACGGGTCTATTATATCAGATATTTAAGGCTTTTTCCTTCTACAGACAAAATTTTCAAATTGTGCTTATAGCAATGTCGTCATCAGAGACAAAAACTCACATCACCCAGATGTGAAATGGGCATGAGAGGACCCAGCAAGGGCAATATTCAGAAAATTAAGCAAATCAGGTATACAACCCTTTCAGTTATTGACCAGGGTGTGACTTGCCCAAAGTCACAGAGTGGAAAGTTAATTCTTTCTTGATAGTAAGAATTGAGGCTTTGGGTTATACTGAAGGGATTATTACTATAATGGTCATTATTTCTTTCAGAAGTTTAAGATGTTTGCTGGGAAAACAAAGCTTATTATGTCATTTTCCTTAGGGGGTGAAAAAATTATAGGCAAAGTAAAAGAACATACGTTATAATTAGCCCTGGTACATTATAGGATGCAGGGCTTGTCATATTTTAAGGCTCAAGTACAGAGAAAGGCTGAAAGCTCACCGTTTTCTCATCAGAACACCTGGACTGGGCCTAGCTACAGGGCCATTTCTAACCCTGCATTCTTTGAACTTCGCAGGCCTTCTCTGGTGCGTGTCCTGTCTCTTTTCTGTCCACACAGATTTTGAAAAGTCAGCAGAGTAAAAGTAGCCCCTGAAATAAAGGCGCCATTCAAGGAACAAAGAAGCAGAAGGAGGGCTCCAATTAAAAGGATGAAAATCTTTCATTTTTATTTAGGTATACTAGTACGGACACGTGTATGTACAAACACAGATCATATGGGTTTTTTTTTTATGTGGGGTTTACTTTATCTTATTTTTTACATTTTCTTTTAGGTTTATATAATGTAAGCATTTCAAAACAGCACTCGATGGGTCAGTGCAAAGGAGCTGCAAAGCAAGCGGCACAAGCGCAGGACCACACGGGGCTGGACTTCACACCCAGGCGCACACACAATGAGCGGCTTCAATGGGGTGTCAAGAGGAAGCATGGAAAGCGGATTTTGACTCATGGGTAACCTCCAACATGCCAGCATCTATTAAACTGTACAGACAATGGGAGCAAGCCCATTGTAGGGAGATTTGTCTCACATCCGAGCGGCTCTGGGGCCAACGCATGGGAAAAGTTCAGTGATGCCAAACCAGAGACAGACCTGCCCATTCACGGTTCTGAGGGAAAATGGGACGTGGGAGAAAGGCTGGAGACGACAATATAAGCATCAGAAATAAAGGAGGGGGGGTTGTAGGCAAATGGGGTGCTGGTGGAGGTGGTTTTCAAAATAAACACCAGTGACCACAGCTCTGAGAGCAGTGAATGGAGAGGGGGCGTTAAAACGGTTCTTCTAATTTGGGGGAAATGATAAAAATGGCTGCTGCCGTTCCTCAGGCACCAGAGAAAAGCAAAGTTCCTGGAAACCCACAGGTACGATGTGACTCTTCCTTTCACAGTGACACAGGGAAACAGCCCCATTTAACCTCCCCGAAGGGACTCTGAAACCTTTCCTGTACGTGGGCTGCGTGATACTAGTAAGACTCTTCCCATGGGAAAATGAAATTGTGTGAAAGCCACCACAGACCAAACCAAACCAAATGCAGAGCTGTTCCTAAATTCCCTAAACCTTTCCACACCAACATGCTGGGGTGGAAATACATACATACACACACACACACACACACACACACACACACACACACACACACCTACACACACCACAGGGCTCCAACATCAGACCTTGAAAACATTGAGGCCAAAATAGTGATAAAAAAAAAGTCATGTTGTTCCAGGTCCCCAGACGGTGGAGTCTTAAGGACTGGGCGTGCGATGACCATAGGGGAGTCCTGCGTGGAGCGGCCTCTCTTCTCAGGCAAGTATGCATGGGGTGTTTCAGAGCCTCAAGGCCTGTTTTGCAGCCTGAAAGACTATTGTTCTCACTTACAAAAGACGTAAGAATCAAATTAATACTTTATTATCAAACACTATATACAACAGAGGTTGCTAATAATACAGAATTTAAAGAACGCAGTTTTTTTTTTTTTTAATGTTTTACTTTTCTTTCCTCTGCCACCCAAGAAAGTACAGTACAAAACAAGAGTCTAAACTAACACAAACTGTTACCTGGCCTATTAAAGGATACACGGTATCCACTAAACAGACAGATCCTTATTTCCCTGCTTCATGTTGCAAAGCCCTAGGCAACCGGGGGCAAAGGTCCCTAGGTCTGACGAATGGGCTGAGAGGCAGCGAAGGCTGCCCTTCAGACTTTTGAGTTGTTTTTTGAAATGAAAAGCTCCTACCAAGTTGCATCGACATCTTCCTAAGCCCCCAGAGGGTTGTCACGACACCACAAAAGGCCACCAGCACTTTTTGGACAAGATGAAAACTGCCTGATACCAATCATCTTCTTGAAAACTCCGCGGCAAGCATGACCTACAATTACATCACTTTATAGGTAGAGAAGCACACTGTCTACTGGTAGGGATAGTCTTGCTACTTTTTCTTTTTTTTAAACTTAATTCGCAGTGGCACAATGGTGAAGGGAAGGGGTCTAATTTCACTGTGAAAAATGAAAGAGAGTGGCAGAGAGGGCCATGAGTAATTATGTCATCATTTGTTAGAGACAAATGCTAGGAAAACCACAGAAGTCACCATTTCTAAAATGAAATTAGCACTGCTAATGTAGTTATGACTAACTGGCATCATTACAGGATCATTTGATTTCCTTGTGGTTATAGAACATGCAGTATTATTTTGGTTCTGACTATTGATCCATTTTAGAAGGTATCTCTTTCCCTCCTACCCATATCCCACTGGACCAACAAGCCTGTAACTATTCATAAAAAGAAGTATTATTGGACATTACTGAGAGGACTGAGCAGCTAAATAGTTGAAGGAAAAAAAGAATCCGATGCTGTGAACTTTTGTTGCAGCAAAACGGTGGCCGTCTCTGTGACAAGACTCTGCCATGCCACTCCCGAGAAGGCCCTGATGTCTGGGGGGACAGGCCCGATTGTATCTGCGAGGCTGGCGGCCCCACGCACTGGTTCCCAGGACACAGAGACCCAGCAGCAACACCCCCCAAACAGATCAGGTAAGCCCGGGTTACATTTCAACACGTGCACAGATCCCCGGGGGGAGCAGCGCCTTTACAGCTAGCTGCCTTCTCGCACATACTTCTCTAATTCAGAACTACTGATGCTTACCAAGTTCCCATTCACAAAAGCGGTCCATAAGAAGGCCCCCCCCCTTTTTTTTTAACACATACATTCTTTAAAATCACTTATTTTGCTGGAATTCTTGCAATTGTTCACATCTCACATGATCATCGCATATATTTTTTGTTTTATTTCAAAAGGCATGTTTTCTGTTGGTGTCGTGCAATAGCAGAAAAGGCAAGATTTCTTTTCCCTTGGTCTGCCGCTCTTTCCTGTCTAGGCTTCCGAGTTCAAAGTTCGTGATATCTCCACCAGTAGAAGCCCCCAAGGCGCGCATTTCCTGGTAACTAACTGGAAACATCCCTTGCTGGCCATGCTGAGATTCCTTAAGCAGACAGGGTCTTCCTGCATGTATTCGCCTTCTGCCCCACCCCCACAAGGAAACAAGATAGCCTCCACATTTCTAAATGTATCAAGGGATACCACTTTTTCTCACAAGTTTAAATAGGACAAGCATATACACTCTCAGCATAAAGTATATCTAAATAATGTATTTTCTATTCTAGTGGATTTTTAAAAAAATATTTTGTTAAAGTCTTTGGGACTCCATCTTGTTTATCTCCCACAGATAAACACATGTTCCCCCTACGCTTTCAGGCTGTGTCAGAAAGGGAAAGAATATAAAATCAACACTTGAATTTTTTTTATTCCACACTTTGGAATTTTTATTCCAAATTTCCCTTTAGCCCTCCCAAGTCGTGCTGACTGACTCTCCGGGTGCCAGGGGTTTGTGTCCGAGCCCCTGTCGTTACCGAGTGTGGAGCAAAACGTGGGTGCTAGGGTGGGAGACGGGGAAAGGCCACGGCGCACTGGTGCTCCAGCAAAGCCACATCACCTCTCCTCTGGCCACGGACCTGTGTTCCTTGGTACCTAGTGTGCCCCAGAGGAGGATTCAAAGCTATTCCATTATGCACTCATCAACCCTGGCTTGTCAGCCTCGGGGAAGGTCACTTTATTCATAAAAATGCCTCTTTGAATTTCTTTAAAAACAAAAATAGTTGTAGCACCATGGTGATCTGTAGTCAAAGGGAAAAATAATCTGGTGTATACCGCCCAGTCACCAAAAATATTAGAGGCACTCATACATACACACCCCCACCAAACCTAACTTTTCTCTGATGTCACTCGCACTCGCTCTGGGTAGCATTCGGGTACCCTACCCACTGCCTAGGAAAAAGGCTTCTTTTATGGAGCACACATTTTGCTGTCAAGACAGTCATCTAAAAAGAAAAAAAAAAAAGTGTCTCAACCTTTTAGAAGCCTGTTCATTTACACACCCTAGAGGAAATAGTGTAATATTATATCTGTCCTTAATACCTCCCCTCTGGACGTGACATGGTGACATGCTGCCCTGCACGATTCTCTTACAGTCCTGAATGAAAAGGCATAAATATTGGATGGGAGAGAAGAACCCTCCTGGGCCTCGCCATCCCTGGCTGCATCTGCCACTATTCTTCCTCGTCCACGTGCTGCTGACACAGGGCCCTAAGAAGGGGAGCTCCTACAGGAGAGTGCGCAGGCGCTGCTGACCACCGCTGTCACTACGACAATTTGGCATTTTCATCTGGAGTCCATTTAATTTGGAAGGGGTGAGAAAAGTCAAGGGCAAGGGCTGGGGCGGGGTGAGGGAGGCAGCAACTACTTGAGCCCCCCACAGGCCCCAAGTTGTTCCTTAGAATTCAGGCTGAAAGAAAGAAAACAAAAATCTGACATCTGCCAAAGCAACCAATCACAAGTCCCTTCTTAGGATGAGCAGTTAGGTGGATCTCTGGTGTTCCAAGACCCTGGTGTTTTCTGTGACAGGTGACGGGAGGAGACTGTGCTATAATGTCAAAAGCATCGCCAGGAGGAACAGTAGGATTGCCAAAAGGCGGCTGGGTATCCTGGGTGTCTGTGCCGCGTTCTCGCCACGGGATGGCTCGGCTGACTCATGTACGGTGTCATCTGTTCAAACAGAAAGCACACATTCCAATGAGATTTCACATCCTTAATAACTCTCTCGCAGCAGCCGGCGGCTCATAGACTGGCCACCCTCTGCAAGGTAAGGTAATGAACCTTGTGCCACCATTGACTTTCATGTCTGCATAATCACTCATTATTTACAGCAAAGAGAGGAGAAGCAGAGAACATTGGACTTTTTCAGCAATAGCGTTTCCTTAAAAATTGAGGGGCGGGTATGCACACACTGTATGTAACCTTTGGCACATGAGCTCCTCTGTTGGCCAGCAGTCAGACACACCTCGCCCAAACCTGAGATATCTGAGTGGACCTTTTAAACCCGATGTGCCACAGAGAAGCAAGGAACATGTCCGGGGTGGGGGCGGTTATGTTGGCATAGTAGTGGTTAACCAGACTGGGCTACCCGTTTTCCTCATTTTAAGCAGTTTCATAGGATTAGTGTTGAATGCCTGGTTGTTGGAAGTCTAGATGAATTTTCAAATATGAAAAATCAAATGCCAAAACAACAGCATTTAAAAATAAACCATACCTAATGCCCACTAAACCTGAAGACACCAGTGTCCACAGGTTTGCTTACAATTAGGCATCAATGATGATAATATTTCCATTACAAACCCGGTAGTGCTAGGATTCAATTACTTGAACTTAAACTATTTTGGCTTTTATCAGGCTGAAGCGTGGCACACAAAAATGATCGGCGTGGATGCAAATTCTCCGCTAAGTAAAATGGATTAAGTGAGGTAAGCTTCCTTTATTTAGCTAGAAAGTGTTCTCTGAGGCTGCCTCTGACTTTCCAGAGACTTCCTGATCTGCATGATTAACAGGCTTAACTCTGAAACAGGAACTTTGCAGCAATTAGTACCCAAAGATAGACTGGAGGCTTTGCACACCTCCTTCCTTCCACCTGGCCCAACTTATGCTTTTAGACTAAGTGTCCTTGGGACTCACAGTGGGGCTCTGTGGTAGGTTTTATTTTAGCACCAAGGGACCCTTCCTGTAGGAGGTCAGCCATGGTCGCCCTGGCTTCTCTCCCCGTCATTCAGGGAGAACGGTGACAAGGGAGACTGCTCTCAATTTTGTAGACCTGAGAGGATAATCCCTGAATGACCCACCTCAAACCCCTTCATGGATAAACTTGTTTACATTTTCATACCGCAC
Organism: Myotis nattereri; assembly: GCF_964212035.1. Classification (NCBI taxonomy): domain Eukaryota; kingdom Metazoa; phylum Chordata; class Mammalia; order Chiroptera; family Vespertilionidae; genus Myotis; species Myotis nattereri. The sequence continues at coordinate 62,287,772 of NC_138079.1, forward strand.
AACATGTCACAATAAGGATGCTTTCCCTTCACTGGGTAGAGTCACACTCCTTTATTTGTCCGAAAGTGATCCCTTTTCAGCCCCTGCTTCAGACATGTCAGTGGGAGCATATCTGTTTGTCACATCCATTCCCACTATGAGCTAAGAATAAGAAGTCTGCTTTTTCAGCTGTGCGTCTTCTGCCCTGGAGGGCTCTTAGGTTAGCCTGTCCTCACATGGAAGCTGCTGCGCCCCTGAGGCCCTCAGCAAACCTGCAGAGAGTGGCCATTAGCTCAGAAGACTAGAAAAGGTTAGGAAGCAAGACTGGGAAGTTAAATGGACGCAGAGGAAAATATAAAGCCCCACAGCTTCTAGCCCAATACTTGTGGACTCTTCTCTCTCAGCTTTGCGGAGGTACTCCGTTTGTAGTTAACAGGAGGTAGATGTAAATGCTCTTAATAGCCCTGAAATTAAAATTCAAATCATTTAAGAGCACCAGTATGGTGTCAATCAGAACAAATCCCTGAGGATGGAGTGGTTATACACCTGAAGTTACATCAGCTATAGGGTTCTTCTCCACCTTATTTTTACTAAACTATTACCATACCCAGGGAACACTTAGGTCCTCCGTGTGAGCTTGAAGGGGACCGGCCCTGGCTGTCCCTCCAGGGTGCGCGAGGGCTGCCCATTGCTCCAGCCCACAGCACAAGACAGGGTGAATGCATCTGCAGGACGCTGAGAGAAAAGTGCTTGTTTTTCCTAAAGTGAAGCAAGAGGCTCAATGTGCTTTTCAGTCCTGTCGGCAGGTACCACCTTGCCCTCACGGGGAAAATCTGTGCCTTTAGGCATCATGGTTCTCCCTGCAACAGGCTGGTCCTGGCTCAGGAGTCTACAAAGCACGCTTCAGTGGAAACAGGGCCTCACTGTTGGGAGAGCCTATGGCGCCTGAGAAGCAGAATGAGAAACCTGCTGCTATTTGGGTAAATCATAACAATTTTAGAATTCCACGAGGGAATTCATAAGCACAATCTACCTCAATGGCAATCACACCTAAACATGAATTTCTAACACTCATAACAGTGACTGCAGCTTGGAAGAAGAAACTATTCCTCTTCAGCAGCCAAGTCAAGTCTTGCCTCCTGGCTATAGGATTCCACCACAGGAGGGCTTCCATGGTTACCCGGGAGGACACTAGCAATAATTTGGAGCATATTATGTGGCACATGTCTGCCCTGAGATCATCCTGTATCCCTGATGATAGGAAACTGGCAGGCAGAGTGTGCAAGCAGACATCAAACACAACACATTCCGAAGACAGGTGAATTAGTACACGTTGCCGAGAGCATGCAGTGGAGTCCTTCCAGGCCTGACGCACCCAAAGTCTGGGCCTACACTCAGCCCTTCAACACCGTGCTGCCCAGCTGCAAATCAGACTGAATTTTCTAAGGAACAAGGTGAAGTGCTCAAACTATTATTTATACAGCCCGGGATGGTAGGGCCAATTGTCTTCCTTTTTCTGTGAAGATGCTCACCAGAAAGCCCTAAGCACAGTCATGGCTAACTCAGGTGCTTTTCCTGAATGAATGCCTGTGCAGGCACAGTCCCCTCCCACTCTCTCCCTGACTACATGCTGCAAACTTCCATCAGCTACATGTGCATTGATTAGGGGGCAATCATGAATTTTTAAATGCTCAGTGGAAAAGAGCCTGTTTCCTAAAAGACAGTGAAATATGCTCACATCACAATATGTTGCCTTTCCCTATGGCCTCTTCAGTAGCAGAGAAACACACACTATCTGTTATATTTCTAAACAGCCTCTACTTTCTTGCTAGGCAATGGGATTTACCTGGAAAAAGATTATTGGAAAGATACGCCTACATTCGCTAACAGCATGCATCGGAAACTCATAACTCAGGGTAAGTTATGTTGATAACATGCCGAACTTTGCCAGTCATTCTATGCATGACATTAGCAAAGCCAGGAGAGGATCCTATTTATATTATCATTGGAATGGGAGGTGAGAGAAGCCTGGATCTGTCTCCAACTGGCTATGTGACATGTGACCTGGGCAAGTCTCCGTTATAAAAGGAAGAGTAACTATGGTCCTTCGAGGAGATCCCATCGAACTCACAGGTCCTTTGATGGCCTGAGTTCTCGAGCTTGTGAGGAGTCTGGTGCCTTGAAAAGCCACAAGAGATGCTTCCAGATTTCCAGGACACAATTAAAATGTCTCCCCTCAATCCTTGCAACTTTCTAAAGTGGCTAACTGATCCCTAGGGAGCCAGTAGGGCCTCTGAGAGCTTATTGTGCACACCTCTCATTTGTGCTCTGGGTAAGACGCCTGCCTTAGAAAAACAAGAATGCTTGGGGAAAAAACCTAACTCCGTCTGTCAGTTACAATGTGAAAGCTATTGTATGTCCCGAGGCACCACATTTACTCAGGCTAAGTTTCCCTCAGGCTCATTGACTGTGTGTCCCAGTAATAATGCTCAAAGGATAATTCCTAGGACAATCAGAAAGAAGTCCTACTGCAAATAGATGAAAGAGAGTATCTGTTTACAAAAGTGGGAGTGGGGAGCTCACATCTTTCTCTGTAGAGGAAATAATTTTATTTCCCTTAAGCTTTGAGGTCATTATAGAAGACGGGTAAGAAAACCAGAGGAAGGCGCGCATGCGGGGGCATTGAGGCACACTCCTCAGTGAACAATGGACTGGGGCTCCCACTCCTCACAGTCAGTCTAGATTTGCATTAAATAGCCAGATTGAATTTATAACCAAATGGACAGTTTACATGATCTCCATTATAAATGCTTCAATGAGTGTTTTTGTGGGTGTTTCTTTTTCTGCAGTGACGGGAAAGTTTGGGTGTGTAGAAGTTAGTAATAGAAAAAAAATCTATTTAGACTTACTCTGTCTTATTAATCAAGGACAACATTTCGCTCGATAGACAAATACATTTGTGGGAGCAGTAGGTGTGTGAATTTGTGGTATTAGGAAGCAACATGACTATACTTCTCCAAATCCATGACTATTAATAATAGCACAAATAAAGTTCTTTAGATCACTTCAGTGATGCATGTGAATTTGCAGAGAAAACTAAATTATGTTGAATTAGTTACTACTGTATCTGCAGATTTGGACATAATGTAAAAGAAAATTTGATAAGCATATACAATAGAAATGCTTTTGTCTTACATGAAAACAGATCCATTAATATTCAGGGTGACTCACCAGCATGCTCAGAGGATATGGTAAAAAGTAGTGAAGTTTTAGCATTCTGATGGGGCTCTACATTAGGATACTGTGTTATATCAAACCCATGTCCAAAAAAGAAAAGTCATTTTATCTACCATGCACTACACAGAGATACTGGAGGAATGAAGTAGAATATAAGTAATATTAGCATTGCTAGCAATGAGCAAAAAGCAGAGCAACTCTAACATGCAAACATGCAGAGAGGAAGAAAGGAAAAAAAGTACTGAAGCACCAGAGAGATGCATTGGTTAAAAGAGATTCTCTAAGCATACTAACCTGCTGGTTCTAATGAATTTTCTACTTTGTCGTTAACATCGAAAACACGATCATGAACACCTATAGTTTTCATACAGCTATCTATAACAAAAATAGAGATAACAGCCAAATATGTTAGTGCAGACACCCTTAAACTCCCATTTCTTTCTTTCTCTCTAATTTTTTTCCTTTTATTTATGTAGATTGTTTTACAATCAATGGCATGTATCAAAATGCCAATATTGTTCCCATTTGCTGTGCACATACAACAGTCTAAGAAACAACAAGTTAGCAACTGCTGTGTACTTAAAAATAAAAGCATCATGAAGAATGATGAGAAAAAATCTGATGAAAACTAAAACATGAATGTTGATATACAAAACAGATACCACACAGGATTTAACAGTAAAAAAAGTGTTACCGCTGTGCACCAGACCACACAATCAAGCATGCGCAGTGAAGCCACCCTCTGAAGCTCATTCGAGGGAACTTACTTGTTGGTCTCACAAAGACTCTGAGCTTTAGACAGGACCTTCTTCCATTATCTGGGATTGCAGAGGCTGTGGACAGGACAAGGAGAGAGAGGGGAGAAGACAACAGATGATTACTCTTCATTTCCAAATGCAAGCGGTCTGCCATCAATTCTTTCCTGAATAAACGGAGCACACTCTAATTCTTCCCAGAAGTTAAAACAAAAATACTTTTCAGATTGGCACAGAGTCTTACAGAAAGAGCTACTTTTCTACCCCTGTGTTCTCTTTTCAATAAGAGGAAGAATCACGCAAGAATGTTGGTAATCTACAGAAAATGCTTTGGATTTTTATTTCAAAGGCTCTTCCATTTAACTTGATCTGTTATCAATTTTCTCTGAAATAAGAAGATAATGTTTGAGCCCTCCCGCTTTCACAGAGCTCCGCCTCCTCCGCTGCAGGGCGCAGGGGCCCAGGAGAGCCCATGGTGAAAGCGCTGGCAAAAACCCACCACAGATAGTTACGAGGGCAACTTAACCACGACCTGCCTCTGCTGCGGAAAGCAAAGCTTTGTCTGTCCTGAGAGCCTGTCTGTCAATGCCTTGCAGGTAATTCAATTAGAGGGTCTGCTCAGAGCTTGGCTCCGAGTTCTATATGACTAAGCAGAGCCCAGCCACTTCCATCACGCCATTATAAGTACAATATGCTATTGAGACAGTGCTATGCAATGGCACGTTTATTTTAAAAAATGTGCCACAGAGAAGGATGGAATTAATAAAGTGGGCTTACCGAAACATGACAACATGTTTCAAGTTATAAATCATTTGAGGAAGAAACTTTCTTCTCCTCTTCAGGACAATAAGACCGTAACCTCTCCCTGCGTTTGAAAGATTATCTCCCTTCAGCATGCACAGCGTAATGTCAAAGGGATCTCCAAGGGCGGGAGGACCCTGAACCATCACATGTGTTTACTATGCATTCTAGAAATGACAAAAATTACAGAAATGAGTGCTGCATACTTTCCTCCCTATGCGCTTGCTTCAAGTGGTTTCTTTGTTCAGAGCAGATGACATCAATCAAAACACACATGGCTAACAATCCGTCTGGCGATGCCCTCAGTGACAAAGAGGCGGCTCCTTGATTTTTACCCTTTGCTATTCTTCCTCAGGGGGGAGCCCAGAAAATGAAAATGCTTATTTTTCAAGGTGAGAGGATTTAAGATGCACATTTCAAACTAATTTAACACAATCTCCTCTAATTCCAGATCCCCGTCCTAGAGGAGAATTTACAAATTCACTACCTAACAGACATCAAGCTGCAAAGAATCCGAGCATCGCTCTTGGATACCTGCAGAAAACTCGTAATTCTAAGACAAAAGTATAAAATAAGATGTTTTCGGCCCTTCCCATCTCCCAAATTCATTCACTCTGACAAGCAGTTAAGAAGTGTTAACAGCTGGCTTTGCTGTAGGCTTTCATTAAATCGAAGTCAGAAAAACTCCCTCTACTGACATTTACAGTAACTAGTGTGTTATTTAGGGCACAATATTTGCACTCCGCGGTTTGATCCAGGAAATGGTGTCCTTCCTGTGGACCCCAACTGCAAATGTGCCTCACAAATACAGCCCACGTAGGTGACGCCAGTTCATTAGGAAAACCGTGGGTTCCTGAGATTGTTGATGTCTTTTTGTGAGAGGTGGTGTGAAAAAGCGGCACAGGGACGTTAAGCTGCTGCTGTATGGATTTGTTTTAGTGGGGGAACGTCTTGGAATTAATTAGTAGAGGTCTTTCAGATTCAGATGTAGGAGAAATCCTATAAACCCAGGACAAAAAAAAAAAAAAAATCACTGCAATAATTAAACAGCAACCAATGATAAGCTGTCCAGGAAAAAAACTGAAGAGCAATCTCCCACCAGCTCTCAAAGAGGGACAATTAGTCTTAGCTACTGGATGAGTTACATTGGTCTGTAAAATGTACTTCTATTTAATACAAAATAAAACCTCTCTTTCCCATCAAAGTTCTCCATTAGTTCCTCATCGCCTCTCTGAAACCAGAAAGGCTGTAACGATAATGTGACTGACACCCTATGGCACTATTAGCCTCTAATCCTTAGAAAAAAATTCTGAACGAAGAGTATAAACACATACTGTGAATACACAATGCAGAGTACATGAAGTCAATTGACTCTACAATCTCTGACCTGAGCTCATAAAGCAAACTCTTAACCCTTAGAGCCAACCTCAGCGGGTGAGCCTTGCTTAGCCAGTTTGACTCGGGTTCCTCACTTACTATGCTGAAAACCAAAAAGCATCAAAACCTTTCTCCCTATATCGGCAAAACTCATTTTTTAATGCAAAGCTTAAAAGAGTGAAGTGTGGCTTTCTTCCATGGTAATTTCCAGGTTCCTTAATCCTAGCCCTTGGCTGACTAATGTAACATGCCTTTATATCATTTATAAATAATTAATTACTAGTAGCATATTAGTAGTACTTGAAGCTATTGTATCATTTATATAGATTATTAATTATTAGTTATATTATTGTAGCATTTGAAGCTATAAGATAATATCAAAGTACTTTACTAGTCACTAGTAAAAAGCCAAAGATTGAGCATTAAAAACACAAAATAGAGGAATTGAAAATGTAATATTCATACAGTAAATTACAAAGAAAATCCTCTCGAGATCAATTATGAGGAAAAAAATTGAAGATGGATGTGAGGGAGTAAACTTAAAATGTGCCTGTTTTTGTCAGGGGGTAGGTTTTAAATCCCTATGATTCTGGAGATATCACTTTATTATTATTTTTTTTAATCCTCACCTGAGGATATTTTTCCACTGATTTTTACAGAGAGGGAAAGAGAGAGAGAAATATCGACATAAGAGAGACACATTGTCTCCTGTATGAAGCCTGCAACTGAGGGACGTGCTCTTGACTGGAATCAAACCTGAGACCCTTCGGTCCACAGGCCAGCTCTCTGTCCACTGAGCCAAACCGACTAGGGCTAGAAACATCACCTTATAATGACCAACATTATGTTAATTTAAGTTCTCCTGCTGCTTTCCTTAGAAATTTAATAGTGGATAATTACCAATATTATTACTGCAGCTTCATCCATCCAAACGATTTTAAAATCCCTACTATGTGCCAGTTTCCCTATCAGGTGCTGTGGAAGCGAAGGTATAGAAGACAAAACTCCCTATCCTTGCCCAGTGCTTATTCCAGCTGGGGCCATAAATATGAGCCACAGCTTAGGCACCAGGAGGGATCCCTGTAGTAACTGAGGCTTGCATGTACTGCCAGGGCTTTGGGCAGGGAGTTAGCTTTGTCTGGGAGTGTGAGGGAGTCCCAGACATGTGTGTCAGAGGGAAATTTATCAAGGCTTCACAGATCCCCTGAAAGCTAACCAATGGCTACTGGTAGACCGAAAACAACTTGTCCTAACTTCCCAAATGGGAGGTTTAGCAACCAAGATGAGGTATTAACAGGTGAAGAAAACCGAGACCTGAACTCCTTCTATAAAGATACATGGATTTTTCTAGTGGAATTGGTAAAATTAAAATGAGCAATTCAACTCATGTCTTAAACATTTGTCACATAATCCAAAACCCTATCATTTCCTCAGTTTACTGCCAAAAATGTACACTTGGAGTCAGGAAGCTGAGAATAGGGGAATGGGGACCATTAAACAAGCACAACCTCCCACTCCATGATCTTAATAGCAACTTTATAATAATCTAACTATAGGGCCCCTTCCCCCTAATGATCTGCGAAGTACCCAGGAGAACCTTACAACACACAGTGAAATAGTACCTGGGGCCTCTGGTTCTCTATGTTTACAGCATCATGCTAATAAGACACGAGGGCTGCTTATCTTCACTCTCTCCCGTCACCTCAGGGGCTCCACGTTCAGCCTTTCCTGCAAACCTGTTTCCTGGGCCTCCTGGGGCTCAGGTGAGCACTGCTCAGCACGTATCAGCCAATTGGATACATAAAAGGATCATATTCAATGCCCTCATCAGTACTTCCAAAAGCTGTGTTCCGCACTGCAAATATATGTGATATTCACGTCACAATTCACTAGTCCTCTGAGTCTGATGCCGTGACAGAATACTGGCATCGAGCCTGTGGTCAGCAGCTTCTGGCCTGGCTCTGTGATCCCCACCTCCTTTGATGCCACGGTCATGTATTCACCTCCCCTGAGGGTGGGCTGGATCCAGTTTCTTGCCTTTTTAATGAGCAGAACACAGAAAAAAGTAATGGGATGTCACTTCTGTGATTATGTTGCAAAGAACTGTGATTCTCTCTCTTGCTGTCCCTCGTACTCATGAAGCAAAGTGACATAATGTGAGATTCTTTTTTTTTTTAAATATATTTTATTGATTTTTTACAGAGAGGAAGGGAGAGAGAGAGAGTTAGAAACATCGATGAGAGAGAAACATCGATCAGCTGCCTCCTGCACATCTCCTACTGGGGATATGCCCGCAACCCAGGTACATGCCCTTGACTGGAATCGAACCTGGGACCTTTCAGTCCGCAGGCTGATGCTCTATCCACTGAGCCAAACCGGTTTTGGCATAATGTGAGATTCTTGATGGAGAGGCCCACATGGCAAAAAAAAAAAAAAAAAAAAAAAAAAAAAAGGATGCTTTAGTGCAACAACCCACAAGGAACTGAGTCCAATCATGGCCAATCTCGTGAGTGAGCTAGAATGAGGATCCTTAGCTAAGTGGTGAACTGACTCGCCAGTGAGAAACTCAGACCCAGAGGACCCACAGGAGCTAAATCGCTCCTGGATTTCTCACCCACAGAAAACTGTGAAAAAAGTAAATGTTGGCTTAGCCACAAATTGTGGAGTAATATGTTTCTCAACAGCTAACTGATTCCATGCAATCAGAGGCTTCCCACGGCTGACTTGCGACCTAAGGACACTGGTGTGTGCTCTGCTCCAGGCCCGTCTGGCCCCTGCTCAGAGAGCAGGTCCCTCCTCGTGTTGCTGCCTTGTCTAAACAACTTCTCAAGCTCCTGGTACAAGTTCACTTAAAATAGGCCTGCAAGAGTGGTAATTATAAACTGCTGTTGAAGAAACACTACAAGATCTATTTGTTTTTCCTCCAGCATTTAAAAACTGTTTTTCATTTTCCATCCCATGCCACTTACTGGTAGTTTGTTTTAGCTAATGTAGCCAACCTGTGTTGTTCCTTGCAATTAACATGATGTCTCACGTTAAATCCAAATTGCTGGGTAAACCTACATGATCTTTGATACAAAATGTAAACTTAAAGCATAAGAAAGAATGCTTTCCCTAAAACACGAGAAATAGAATGTAAAGGTGGGCTTAAAAATACCTGAAATAAAGTTAAAAGTTCTCTTCATATAAAAAAATTCCTACCCGTTATCTTTTAAACAGGCTATCAAATTAATACAAACAGATGAGATTTCAAGCAACTCAAAAATAATCAAGGTAACAACCTTCTCCAACACCCACCGGGAGTTTAGCAGGAGAGGGCTGAGACTTTCATATTATACATTCTTACATGTTCAGGCCCAATACTGTACTCATTAGTCAACTTTAACCTCTCTGCCTAACTGTCTTCATCCTCCAGTCTTCATTCCAAATTCCAAAAGTCCAAGCCCTTCTCCTTTTCTGTGTCCCTTGTCATCCTGGGTACTTTGAGAAGTTTTATTTTTAAGAACAATCAGCTGTTCTCTTCTTCTTCGTCTTTTTTTTTTTTTTTTTAAGAAATGTGTGTGTGGAAACATTAAAAATGCAGTTTCCCATTATGTTTGCCACAGGCAATATTTCTCAATTTGTGCAAGTCAAAGGAAAAGATCGGCTATTAGTTGTTAGCAGAGCCCAGTTTTTCCTCTGTAGTTTTTCATGTGGTCTAACATACAACACAGATATGGGTGATGGCAGAATTAAGCACTCATATTCCTTTCACAGTAAATGCTGAAAAAGTTAAGCCAATGCAAATACATGGTATACTGAAAATGTCTTCTAGAATATAATCCTATATAATAAAAGGCTAATATGCAAATCAACCTAATGGCGAAATGACCCGTCACTATGTTGCTCACTGACCACCAGGGAGCAGACTCAACACAGGAGCTGCCCCCAGGTGTTCAGTGCGCTCCCACAGGGGGAGTGCCCCTCAGCCAGAAGCTGGGTCCACAGCTGGCAAGTGTGGTGGTGGGAGCCTGTGGGCCTAAGCCATCAGTCTGACATCCCCCAAGGACTCCCAGACTGAGAGAGGGAGCAGACCCCCGCCCCCCCCACAGAGCACAAATTTCATGCACCAGGCCTCTAGTGAATCAATAAAATTCATTTTGTGCCCCTGACCAGTTTGGCTCAGTGGATAGAGTGTTGGTCTGCGGACTGAAGGGTCCCAGGTTCGATTCTGGTCAAGAGCATGTACCTTGGTTGCAGGCACATCCCCAGTGGGGAGTGTGCAGGAAGCAGCTGATCGATGTTTCTAACTCTCTATCCCTCTCCCTTCCTCTTGGTAAAAAAATCAATAAAATATATTTTTAAAAAAATCCATTTTGTGTATGTGGGTAGAGAGTGGGGAATAGGACAGAGATTAACTGAAGCCAAATGGACGGCTTGGAAAATGGTTACCACACCCGCAGAAAAAGTCTTAAAACAAAAGTTAGGCAAGAATACCCCAGCACCAACTTGCCACTGGCCATCTGCCCCTTGTAAAAGAGCACAAGCACAATGCCTAATTTCACATGAAGACCATAACTGCCAGTCATGATGGAATATATGTCTCCATTCTACCTTTTGAGATTGTAGAAGTCACATGTTTTGCTAATGTGCTCCTGGCCCCAGGTTTACCAAACTTGCACCCGATGGGCATCCATGGGAGCTGGCTCCATCTGCCCACACATTTCACCGCCTGCAGCCCACAGTGTCTCAAGACTTCAATCCCTGGCAGGTTAAGGTCAAAGTCCCAGATGTAAAGTTTGAAAATGAGGTTACTAAGTGAAGGTGGAAGCCTTGGTGAAATGTAAAATATTATGCACATATTAGACACTATGATATGGCTCTAGGGATGTTTCTTTTTTTAAAACTAGAAAAGGAAGAGAGTGGTGTGTTTCCAGCAATACAATAGGGGTAAAACGACGCACACTGCAAGCTAAAACTTGGTTACAACACGAGGGAACTGAAACAGGGACCAATAATTAGAGGAAAGTTCAGGGCAAGGGAAGTAAAATGAGTTCCAGCTGTGCAGCCTCATACAAAAGAGAAAACAGGAGGTGCCACCAGGCACCCACTGCTCCCCTCCCCCACCTCTCTGCTCCCCTCGGGCACAGTTCTCACTGTAAATGCTAACTTGAATATTATTTAAATTCCTGCAGCTGAGCCTCCGTAGATCAATTACTTTTTTTCTTAGCAATCTCAAATAAAAGGCTGAGGACAAGTTTCTTTCCACTGATTTGTAGGAATAAACAAATAGGGCATTATCATGCTTTTATACACATTTGTTTGAAGTGTGAGCAAACTTGTCCTTGTTTTTTAAAGCTCGGAGACAACAAACTTGTTTCTACTGCCTCCTGAATCAGCGTGTGATTTGTCCCATGTACTTTGATATCTAGTAAGGCATGAGCAAAAACATAACCTGGATTTCAAAGAAAGCTTTACAATTCCCTCTATAGTTAAGGAAAGGTTAAAGTCAGCTTAAATCTCAGATTCTGAACCTAGACTTGATCTCATTCTTCTATGATATGACTGGAAACATCCAGTCCACACAGGCAGAGAAAGCAAGGTGACATGTACATGTCATTTTAATTGTTAGTCAAACCCCCAACATGAGGAGCTTCAGTTAAGCCCCTTATTGGATATTTTACTATTTAAAAAAGAAATCACTGAACAACTTTGAACAGTTAGGAAAAAATTAGTTTCATATAATAGACTAGTGCTGTAATCGGTTTCTGAGACCTTGGCTGGCCTAAGGCCACACTATTAAAATGACAGTCCTGGGCCATGAAGGTCAGATGGTTCTTTTCTCTTGTTTGTGGTCATTTTGGTGAATTTCACCTGCTGCACCAGATAGGTATAATCTGACAAAAGAAGACAGGTAAGCAGACTGACTGGTTTACAAAAACTCTTCACCTAGAATCCACAATAAAAATAACAACAAAAACAAAAACTCAGACAAAAGGCGAATTCCTAGAATCCCAGCGAGGAGCTTCTTTCTCCACAGACTCCTGTGCCACCCGTGTGACATGCTATTGGGTGACTACTGCCTGGGAAGCACAGAAAGCCACGAATCCTATTACTCACGTTACAGTATTAACAGAAACAATGCTGTCATCATATCGCACTAACGTAGCATGGCAGGAAATTCCTAATAAGTCATCAAGGTAATACAATTCAAAGAAGCGCCTAGAAAAAAGTTAATCTTTCTTTGAATCTTTCATAATCACTTTCATCCTTCTCTTCCTTGGTGAGGTGCCTTGGAAGGGACACAGTTTAGTGGTTTTAGTGCATGCATGATGATGCTTTGAACTTCCACCTATTCTCATGTATTTTGTGCCTTTCCATCAGTTGCTTAACCCACCTAGGCCCCACTTTCCCTATAAGCCTTCCCCTTTGGAAAAAAATTAAGCCTGACCTACTTTAGAGGGCACTAGACTGTTACACTGCACTTGGAAACTCGGTGCTGGAAACCCGTAGATCCAGATGATCATGTCACGACTCCACAGATGGATGTCGTCAGCTCTGTCAGTGTGCTCCCTCCACATGCAGTGTCCCTCAGCAAGCGGTCCCTAGTCTGACTGCGGATCTGTAGGAGGGAGAGGGGATTCGGTCATGGATAATTTGGATAAAATGGTATGGGATGAGTCATCAGGAAAATCAATGGGACAAGTGGGACAAATGTGACCCTTCATTTCTAGCCTAAATTAGAAAAACTAGATTCTCCCATAGATCTTATTTGGGGGGGGGGGGGAGCATAAGGTGGTGGTGAAGGGGTTTAGTCTGTGAGGATGTGAACTGAAGCAGGGCTGAGAGAATATAGAGAATTAGAAAGGGCAATGAAAGATCCCGTCCTTTTGAAAATCATGCCAAGGTTCTGAGAGTTCTTTTTTTGCATTCATTTGAAGAATGTGAGCTTGCTATTCCATTAGAGCAGCAGTTCTCAACCTGTGGGTCGCGACCCCTTTAGCGGTCGAACGACCCTTTCACAGGGGTTGCCTAAGACCATCCTGCATATCAGATATTTACATTACGATTCATAACAGAAGCAACATTACAGTTATGAAGTAGCAACGAAAATAATTTTTATGGTTGGGTCACAACATGAGGAACTGTATTTAAAGAGCCAGAAGGTTGAGAACCACTGCATTAGTGGGATGCTGACCAAGGATGAGGACGTAGATGTTGCAGCTGCACAGACAGGCCCCAGCGGTGGCACTCAGTAAAACCAGCCCAGAGGTAACGCCAACCCTGACCGTGCCCATCCCTGTCTAAGGATATGGTTCCTATTCCTATCTTCAATATACTTTTGCATCATATTTGCATCTATTTACACAAATCAATTATTTCGGTGGTTGTTCTTCTTGGCCAGTAGCCCACATTCTCCCCATCTGCCATTTCTGGTAGTAAGGTAAGGACCCAGGCAGGAGTGGCCACTCCTTTGTACACCAGGTCCTTAATGGAACCCTAGAGGCCTGAACAAATTAATTTCTCTCTTTAGAAGGCTACTGAGTTCTACCAAGGAAGGAGTCATTGAGGTACCAGGATCATACAACATGTTTCACACCCACAACGGTTTCCTTGATGAAGATTATTTACAAAGTGCATTCAGCTAATGATAGGGGCTACATTCCCATTTGCTCTTTGCGTAGGACCATTTCCACTAAAGTCGGTGGCTGTGCAGTGCAGGCATCACCCCGCGGAACAGCAGTCCAGGTCGTCCACCGTCTCCCCCACCCTTTCCCCTCCTTCAATCCACATCAGTCACGAGTGCCAACAATATGTCCTCCCAGAGCCTCCTCCATCTCCCTTTTATTACGTGACCTTTCCTTTGCCTCTCAAGATCCCCGTTCCCTCTGGCCACTTGAGCTATCCTCCATTTCTCCTACACAGTAACTTTCTTCTGGGTACTTGCACCAATCACATCACTGTTCTGTTTTGCTGTTACCTGGCATCTCTGCTTCTAGAGTTTCGAGTTCCCTGTGGTCAGGAGCCCTGCAGGGTTCTCAGTTCTGAGGAGCCTGCTGCTTTGTTCATAACATATTCAGTAAAGATTTGAAGAATGAGTCTAGAGTTTAAAAAAATTAGTGTAGCTATAACATGATCTGTTGACAAACATGAACCAAAACTCAGATTTAGAATGAGAAAGAAAAACAAAGAAAACAAAGAGAGATGTGGTGGTGAATGTGTGGAAGAATTTTTTTTTATATCCCCCTTTCCTGGCATGTTCCTCTCCCCTCTCTGCTGCCTCCTTCTTCAGGAAGGATCTTGGAAACTGTGACCTAGTAGTCAGCCAAAGCTTGGAGCAACATACAAAATTCAAACACATTCAAATGCGTATCATTTTCATATCTGTGAGTGTGTGGTCCCAAGAGATAAGAAGTAAATGAAAGGAATGTGGGGTATCTTTAGAGCCCAAAATATGCAGAATCCATCAATGATCAGCCTGTGGAGGGGCTGCAAGCCCCTGGAGTCAACAGGAGAACAAAGGCAAGGGGACGCTAGAATCCTGTGACCATGGGCTTCTCTAAATTAAGTACCGAGGAGTCAGGCTGGGGTGGTGTGAGCACAGGTGCAGGTGCAGCCATCCTGGCTGAGCCTCTAGTCCAGTGATGGCGAACCTATGACACGCGTGTCAGAGGTGACACGCGAACTCATTTTTTTGGTTGATTTTTCTTTGTTAAATGGCATTTAAATATATAAAATAAATATCAAAAATATAAGTCTTTGTTTTACTATGGTTGCAAAGATCAAAAAATTTCTATATGTGACACGGCACCAGAGTTAAGTTAGGGTTTTTCAAAATGCTGACACGCCGAGCTCAAAAGGTTCGCCATCCCTGCTCTAGCCATCCCTGCTCTAGTCAGTCAGAGCCTCGCTCATGACCTGAGACCGCAGCCCCAATTTTAGCCACAGCTGAGTCCAAAAGTTAACTACAGGCATTTTCATCTGAATCAAAACCACAGAGCTAGTGTTTTTTGTGCTACACAAGTATCTGAGAATGTGAAACTAATACTTTTAAAGTGTGGGCAAACTTCAGCCATTCAGAGTAACAGGTCAGACATGTAATTCCCATTTAAAATATATAATGGAACAGCTGATTTACACTTAGTTTTAAAACATTTAAGAGAACAAAAATAAAAACTTCATCATATTTTTCAGTTTAAATTCTTATGAAGCTAAGAATTTCTTTAAATTCTTATGAAGCTAAGAATTACTTATGTACTTGGAAGGTTTTACAGTCAAACCATGTAAGAACTTAAAAAGGAAAGACTATATTAAATATTTAATGGTTAAAGGAGTTTAATGAACCAAGTTTGTAAATGGAGCTAAATATATCTTATACTATAGAACCATAAGATGTGTAAACTCATTTCAATAGGCTACATTTGACATTTTTAAGGAAGAATCCTATTTTTAATTTCTAATTTTAATAAGTCAAATTTTAATAAGTCAAATATCAAATCCAAACTAACCTTTCAAATAACCTTTCATATGGACAAAAAGCATCCTCTGTGTACCAGAAATTCATACTGATACTTCCTTTCATGTCATGGCTCACATGCTGCCTCCCTGAGATGCCTCCAGGGTCACCATCGAAAGCTCTCTACCCTCCCCTCTCCATATTCCTAGCACCACATCTGACCACCGTCATAGGTCCTCGCATGACTGGCGGTTAGAGACTTGCTCGTTTCCTAGTTTATTGTCTATTTCCCAATTAAACTGTATGCTCCAGAAGCAGAGATCACTTTTTAAATACACCGCCATGTCTCTAAAACCTAACACAGTGCTGGGTTCAAAGCAGGCACACAAAAAAAATGTTCTTGAAGAAATGAATAAATAAACGAAGTAAAAACCGAATAAGCCAGAAATATTCCTGTCTATATATTACAAAAAATAACCAGAGACCCGGGTGTTCTAGAAACCGGAGATCTTCACAGATTGCTAGGCGGCGCTTTTCCCTCCCTGTGAATTTTACTTTCATGTTTCCTCTTGCTACAGGAGTTTCCATCTCACAGCTAGATGAACGTTTTGCCCACTTTATTGCTGCAGCAAACATTTTAAGAGATTTGTTTACTGTTTGATTTGTCAAAAACCCTAGTTTAGCAAACAGATGGTACCAAAATGGATAATCAAATGTTGATGAATTACAATGATAACTTTAGCGTGGAGTATACTAAATAAATCGATGTATTTTTTAGGAGCTTCTAGTAAAAGTCCACAGAATGGAGAAAAGGATAACCATCCTTCAAAATACGTTCCTATTTCTTAAGAAATCTGTGAAGCTAGAATGTAAATACAGGTATCCCACTAGCCATATAGTACTAATACTGACGTCCTATTTAAGTTTTAAGAAATTATTTACATTTCAGTGCTGTACAAATAGAAAGGTGTTTTGGGGTTTTTGTGTGGTTGTTTTTTTTTTTTCATAACTGCATTTTGGGCAAAAATAAAACAAAAAACTTCACTCTATTTCTCTTCTGCTTTAGTGGAAGAAAAATTATGGACTCTTGGGTCAACTTATCTTTTTAATCAAAGAGGTCTCAGTTGAAATAGGCTTTGAGTTTGCTAATTATGAGACTCAACAGGGGTTTTTCCTTTTTTGGTGTAACTCATATTTCTATTCATTAACCTCAGTTTTAAAAAGATTAAAAAAAGTCTGAGTAGAATCAACCTAACAGTTTAAAGAATATCCTTTCCCCTGTGATACCTTTAGATACTTCAAAGTGCAAACTTCCCCCTCCCTCCCTACTATCTAATTACAAATCTTTCCTGGTTGCCAGAGGGGGTGGTAAAAACTCACACATTCTGAACTTCCCAATGACACAGTGCTGCGGGAAGATGAGAAATTGGTCTTTTTTTTTTTCCCCCATTCTATAGATGGGGGAATTTGACGTCAGCCTGAGTTATAAGGAAATCGGGGTTCTGAAGGGCAATCCTGCCAGCTGCGTCTTGCAGGGCCATGCCACTGGGTTCAGATGCTTTCATGCCGGTGAAAAGATCATTACCAGGCAGCGCTGGGAAGTCAGCCCTCCTGTAAGTGCGCTCCTTTGTTATGAATATGGAACAGATGGAGCCAAATCTATCTGCTCCATAGGAACAAAAACACTTACAACCCAGCTCTCTCTATTAAAGACTCTACTTAGCTCCTTTATACCATCGGCTTTCTGTGCACTGCTGTGAGGTTCTGACTTTATAGAAAAAGGCACTTCATAAAAGCAACAGTTCTTACTCTTAAACCAAAGTGGCCTAAGAACTAAAGAAGATGAATACACAGTTTCACCCACAGGAACAGGACTCCTCGGAGATATGCAGATATTCAATTAGGGGTGTGTGTGTGTGTGTGTGTGTGTGTGTGTGTATGTGTGTGCACCCTTGCACGTATAGGAGGAAGATTGTATTAAAGTCTGGTAAATGTGCGCATTAAAAGAATGGGAAAATATAGAAGAGAGAGATGAAGATGTCATATTTCTCATTATGAGGATGGCATCTAATTGCTCTGGCATAATAAAATGCCAGGATTTAATTTTGTATATGTCTGTAAGGCTAGGGAGGGCTGTCTGGGACAAAATTTATGATGATGCACAACAAAATCACGTGGGTAAATATAATTAGTAATTAGGATACTACAAAACAAAGGCTACATGATGCTTCCTCACTATGAAAAATAGTAATAATCACATTCCGCGTCATGCCGATTGGCTTTTATAATCTGAAAGATGTAAAAACTGCAGTTAAAACCAACGTGGTGCTTACTGACCAGGCTGATGGGCTGAAACACAACCGAAGGCCACACCTACGGTATGCTGTTGCCAAGACAGGTGTGTTGGCAGGTGGCCAGGTGAGTCTCACAGGCTTCTGGGTGTGGGTGCACAACTGTCTATGCACCTTGCCTTGTTACTCCCAACAGGGTGAAGAGTGTCTGCCTTATTTCCTTGCCTTTATGATACTGGCACATTTAAAGTCTGGTTGCCTCTTCGGAGATAATTGAAAAAAGAAATTCTGTGGCGGGATGCTTTGATTCAGACTAAATCAAGTCTCCGGGCAAATTTCCCCCTGCCAGTGGAAGCACAGCTTGCCTGAAGTCGTAACCTTTGTGGGAGGAAAGGAACTGGCCTTGAAGCAGATCATGAAGCAGATGTTTTATGCCAAATCAGAGTCTGGGGATACGTAGGCTACTGCAAATAAGACTCTTCTTCTGTCTGTTCAATCATTTCAATTCCCTGCAGTGTGAAATATGAACTTGCCAACAAATGGCCAGCATGCTGTGCCTCCCAGCAGGGGGGGCAAAGTGCCACAGCTGTGCCAGAGACCGGAAAACTCGAGACGCGCATGACATGTTCATTAGTTCTCCTGTACAGCCAGGCCCTGAACCAGGTCATGCTCCAGAACCCATACGCAGGGCGGGAGCGGGGACTGCTGACTACACCAGGGGAGAAAGGCACAATTTCTACCAACGTGAGTACCAACTTGTACTCCTGTCTTGGATGACCCTAGAAGGTTAGTCTTTAACACAAGAATCAAAGAGCAGATCTTTTCTGGGTATAAATTGAAAAAATATGCCCACCACCCAGGCCACGTGCTCACTTGGTTAGAGGGTTGTTCTGATAGGCTAAGGATGCAGGTTGCTCCCCTGTCAGGGCACATACAAGAATCAACCAATGAATGCATAAATACGTGGAACAAAAAATCCATATCTCTCTCTCTCTCTCTCTCTCTCTCTCTGTCTCTCTCTCTCTCTCTCATTAATAAATTAACAGAGCAGCAATGAACAGACTGTCAAACTACAGTGGGAAGGCCCGGAGAGGGTTTGGTGGTGGTGGTGGGGGGGGGGGGGGGTAAGAGATCAACTGAAGCACTTGTATGCATGTATATAAGCATAACCAATGGACACAAGACACTGGGGGGCAGGGGAGGCCGGAGGAAGGTCAAGGGAAAAAAAAAAGGAGACATATGTAATACTCTTTGTAATACTTTAAGCAGTAAAACAAAAATTTCCTTTTTGTTTTGTTTTTCAATCTTAAATTTCTTTATTTTTTTTTATTGCTTAAAGTATTACAAAGAGTATTAAAACAAAATTTTTTAAAAAAAGAAAATGGAAAAAATGCCAAAGTTCACAGCTTTTTCCTGACTTTATGAGCATTAAGAAAATGAAAGTATGAGCCCCAGCCATTGTGGCTCAGTTGGTCAAGGGTTCAATTCCTGGTCAGGGCACATACCCAAATTGTAGGTTTGATCCCTAGTCAGAGTGCCTATGGGAGCCAACTGAGCGATGTTTCTCTCTCACATCAATGTTTTTCTCTCTCTCTTTTCCTCTCTCAAATCAATAAAAATATATCCTTGGGTGAAGATTTAAATTAAAAAGAAGAAGAAAATGAAATACTTTGAGCCTGAAAGCAGCCAGGGGAGATTGAGATGGACTGGTGATGAACTCATGGGAAAGCTATCTTGTCTTTATCAGAAAGATGCAATTGTGGAAACTGTCTGGCTCACCTGTTGCAGGCAAACGAAACACTAGCTCCTTCTAGTGCACCGGCTTTTAGTTCATCCCACATTACAGCTTCCCAATCATAAAACAGTTACTTTATCTACATTAAAGATAAGTAAAATTAGACGAACAAGTTTCATTGTGAGTTCTTTGCAGATCATTGAACATACATATTCACACAAACCTTCATTCTATAGTCCTAGATTTAAAACATCCCATATTCAGTCCTATGGTGATATTTTTCAAAGGTTAGTCACATGCTTTCTAGTGCCACATTCTTTTGCGTTTTAATCACGAGCTCCTTAAGTAGAAGTCATTAGCATCGGAAACATTCCCTTGCAGTAGTGTTTAGCAGTATATTCTCCCTCTGTAGAGCTATTTTAAAAGGGAAAGTAAATCTTAATATGGGGTAACAATCAAGCATAGGCATCAAAAGATAAATTAGAGGCTTGAGAAGCCTCAGTGACCCCTTTATGCAATTTCTGGGGGAAAAAAGATGTTTGAAGTTTTTCCATCTTAAAATAGCCCAGAAACATCTAGTTTGTTTTAGACAATGGGTTATAGGAATACTACTTAGATAATCCAAAGCATGACCTAAATCATGAGAGCATGTTCAAGAAATGAAATGAGTCTGAAATAATTCATTATTTTGAAATGAGGCCAAATAAGTACACACGCACGGTACACGCTCCAAATGACAGACCATTATCACAACTAATGGCCAAGTTCTCATTAGTTTAGCATTTCCAAATGAATGCTATAGTCAATAAATCTCTCGCAGAATGGTTACACATGACTGTTTTTAAGGGATTAATAACAAGACCTATATTTTTGTATTGTAGGATTCTTTTGGCACCAATTACTCTAGAATATTATTTCACCACAATGTTTCTTTTTTCTCTATTTAACCCGACCAAATACAAATTTGAAACATGAAATTATTTCTTAATTGATGTGGAGCTTGGTGGGAGGGAACTTCATTTCAGGATGCATAATAATATTCTTATAATAGCTTCCATTTATCTAATATTTCTATGTACCAGGCACTGAGCCAGGCTTATTAAGTTCAATCCTCGGAACAGCACTGCCAGGCAGGTATTATTATCCTCATTTCAGAGATGAGGAAACTGAGGCTTACAGGGATAAGTAGTTACTGATGACAGACACCGCTAGCTTACGGCAGAACGGATATTCAAGGCCAAGTCATTCTGATGCCAAAACTCTACAACCTCAGTTTATGGGATAAATCATACTTTTCTTCATGACTGCCGTACTTCAAAAATTGGTTTCATAATTTCCCAGAAGCTCTTAAAAATCTTTCCAAAAATATCTGGGGATATGTTAAAACTTGGTAGAACTTGACTGTGTAGGTTTCAGCAAGAAAACTGAGTGGGGGTTTTGCCTGCAGGGATATGCCCTGTACATCCTTCCTCATCAGGTGCATGTGAAGAGAAAGCCTTCTCACACCGTAGGACTGGGACTGCCGTACTCCCAAGGACCCGTACGCATCGCTGTAGGATCCTGTTTTGTTCCTGATGTTCCAAGGAAAAGACTGGGAAAGTTGGCAGTGTCCTTAGTACATGCTCCCCTGTGAAAGGAGAGATTTCTCAGCTTGGCAGTGCTGTGCCCGACCTCCTGGCATCCCTTGGGACAGGGGTGGGCAAACTTTTTGACTCCAGGGCCACAATGGGTTCTTAAACTGGACCGGAGGCCGGAACAAAAGCATGGATGGAGTGTTTGTGTGAACTAATATAAATTCAAAGTAAACATCATTACATAAAAGGGTACGGTCTTTTTTTCTTTTTTCTTTTTTTTTAGTTTTATTCATTTCAAATGGGCCGGATCCGGCCCACGGGCCGTAGTTTGCCCACGGCTGCCTTGGGATCTGGGCAGCTCTTGCCTGCTCCTGTTCCTACCTCTGTGGTGCCTTGGCCTGGAGAAGAAATAAATTAGCTGACAACTTTGTGGCACAACCACCAAAATGAGCATGTAAAGCATAAATTCCTCTTGTCCAAAGTCCAACGGAGAGGGTTCCGTGCCACCTGCCTATTTACACAGAGACAGAGCCAATGGCTTTCCTGGTGTCTCAGAAAAACAAAAGATGTAGCAGATCCACTCATTTTTACCTTAAATTCAACAATTACATGAGTTTATTGATGAAGTACACCACAGACAACTTTGTATGTTTCTATTTTTTTCCTTTTTCTCTTGCAATGTAGGTATTTGATCTATAAATGTCCTATTCACCAGCACATAGAACATTTCCCTACACCATCTATTTTCCTAAAATTCTTCCCCTTAGAGAACAGAGTCCAGAGGATTCCATCCAGAGAAACAAAGGATTCTGCTCCACTCTCTTCAGATGGACAAGAGTCCAGCGTGGTTCTGATGGAGCCCGAGGCTGATCATGTTACTCCTGTTTAAAACCCTCCCGGGTTCCCAGCTCCCACCTCCCTCAGAATGAAATCCCAGACCTTTACTATGACTCCCACCCCATCCATCACACACCGTACACACCATTACAGAGCTCCCCGTGTTCATCCTGCTCCGACCACGGGGCACGCGCCTCTCCTCACGCTCTTGCTGCTGTGTTTCCTCTGCCCAGAATGCCCTTCTGCCAGATGGACATGAGGTCCTTCCTCAGTCCGTTTATTCCCCCCTCATGTGTTAGCAGGGGAGAAAGGCCTTTCCTGCGCTTGCTCTCTGCTCGCTCTCTCTCCACATATAGTATATATGTAAACTGATCACCTTATATGTATATATTTAAGTATATTTATATATTGTATATTAAATACATATAAAAAATAGCAATTTCACTGCCATTATATTCTCTAGTCTCCCTACTGTTTCATTGTTTTCATCATAGCATTTACCAACTACCTGACATATTTCACATTTACTTATTTGCCAGTTTATCCCGCTCCCCAGCCCTGCTATCCCGGAAGAGTGTAGGTTCTATTAAAGCTAGACTTTTGCCTACTTTTTTCTCTACTATATTCAAAGAGTCTAAAATACTATCTGGCCAGCAGTATGTACTCAGTAAACATCTGTTGAATGAAAAAAGGCAAGAAGGATAAATGAATGAAAGACAAGGTCACCCCAAGAAAACGTGTGTTTGCTCACTGATAAATGCCCACAAAATCAAGTTTGGAGTAGAAAAAGGAACATACGTCAGCCAATAACTGAGTAGGCATGTGAGTTTCCTGTCCTTAAGCTTAAATGTAAGTGGCTTATTTTTCTAGAGAGAGTGGGGCTATTTTTCCCCCCAAATACAATTAAGATGCACTAAGACATATTTGCATAAAGGGAAGTGATTTTATTTTTAAGTACCTTTGGAAAAGGGTCTCCTAATAACCCGGTGGTTGTTTTCAGGGCGCCCCTGTGAAGGGTGAAGGCAGGTGACGGTAAAACGTCAGCCAAGTATTGAGCCCAAGAGGGAGGTCAGGTTGTTGGTGGCCTTTATTTGGCTGAGCAGCAGCCCTGAGTAGCCTAAGAATGAATAAGGGGGTGACGCAGACCTGGAGGTGATTCTCATCACCATCATCGAGAGCTGAACACTGGGCATCCTTATACCAACCTGTGAGCTTCGTCACTGAATCATAAAACTCAATGCTGTGCACCTTAGGGCCCCCAGCTAGTCAGTCCCCTCCTTTTACAAGCTGTGGAAGCCGAGCTTCAGCATTTCAGAGAGGACAAGTAGCCCCTCAGCGTTCAGCTGAGCTGAGAGAAGGATACTGAACAAGCTGATCTGGCCCAGGCACACTTAGCTGAAAAACAACAGTGCACCCGAAACACCGAGGACAGAATGAGCGCCAAGACATCGTCCCCAAAGCCCATTTTAAACACAAAGAACCAAATTATTACAAATTAAATATTTAATGGATTTAGAGGATAGCTAGTTCTGCTAAAATTTATGAAACAGTTTAGTTGAACCTTTTATTTGCTGAACACATTCTTTAGAGTGCATGTAAAATCAATGTGTATAATACATTTATGCCCCTTTTATAGAAAAGAGTAGAATTTTACTATTTTAAATAACTGTAAGGTTATGGCTAGTGCATCTTCGTAAGGTCAGTCATAGTTATGATTTATTTTTTCTCTAATATATGGTCAGAGACACAGTCTCAATTAAGGTATTACTCCTGGAGGAAAATGGGAGGCACTTTACAACTCTTTGCTTTATGATTCTATTTCCAGAAAGCACAGTAGTGACAAGTGGGAGCTGTCTGTGATGCTAATTTGAAGGACTAATGAAATCATATAACGGTTATTTCTCATAAGTAGCTACCGGCCCCAGTCTATTCTCTACACAGCATAGGACTGCATTCTACATGTCAACTTCCGCCACGGCCAGCGCTGCTGCCACCACTGGCCTCAGCAACACCACACACACCCTGCCCCCACCCCATCGCCACCATCACACTAAGAGGCTTGTAACATTTTATCTCCATTTTCAGGCATCGAGAATTTCATTGAACTCTCAAAGAAACGTTCTTCCCCCTCACCTACAGCTATCATTTCAACTACTTTTGTTTCTTGCAACCAATTTGATCCTGAATGGTATATGCAAACTGGATTTTTAGAAATCAAATCATTTTTAAAATGCTCCAGGGCTATTGAAAAAAATTCCCTTCTGTAAACGGAATGATCGCTGCAACTTGTGCTTCTTAAAATCCGAATTTTCATATGCCACGCTTGTTTAAAATGATATAGACCTGTTCATAGTTCCTCAAGGGGAAAAACTCAACATTAATTATTTTCTTCTACCCCGTTTCAGTTGAAAAGTTCCTCTAGAGTAGAAAGCATAATTTAAAAAAATACTTAGCAGTATCTGCCTTGTCATCATCTTTACGTCTGCACAGATCAAAAATTCCAGAAAGCCGAATCCTCACTGTCAAAGCCTCGGTGGGCTGTGCTGGAATCCTGTATCCATCCCTGCTTCCCTTCCTGTGCCCCTATGTCCATAATCAGAAAGAAGATGCAGTCACTGCCCTCAGGACCCTTCATTTTAGAGAGTAAGATGCAAATGTGGAGAAGGAGCTTGACAGGCAGATAGAGGTTGGAGGCTCTGGCAGCGGGGGGGGGGGGGGGGGGGGGGGCGCGCGCTGGGGGTGGTTTTCCATTAACTCTGCACCGAAGGGCCTAGAGTCCAAGGTGCCAAACTCTATCAAATTTGGCACAAAGATATTGAAAGCCTCCAAGCGGGCAGGCTCAATTAGGGCCATTTGGCAATCTGGACACACTTGGTAACTGGAAGAGAGTACCAGACACAAGGCAGTTCAAAAGCATTTACTGAAGACGGAGCCATGTTCAGCAAGGAGCTGAACTCATGGGGTGGGGACTACGCCTCACCTTTCGTGCTGGGTTACCAGTGCAGGCAGCCCCTATACCGCTACATCCTGGAGTCACTTCCAACCATGTCCAGGCTTTGGGGACCCTTTGGGCCCAGCAGGCACAGCTGGATAATCTCAAGCACCGGGGCACTTCCACACCGGCCAGGAGGGTGCAGTAGGGACAACGCCCAGGCGCAGCTGTGTGGGCAGCATGACGCCTTTTGTAGAACGATGAGAGGCCGGATGAGAAGACTCTTACATAGTGGGGGACTGTGAAATTGGCAAGTTACTCGTTGCAAAAATCAATGTTGAGGACCCACGTTTGAAGGCATTTTAGTGAGTGCCTCCCTTCCTCCGGCACCCAGCTCAGGCATTCTTAAGGTATTAACATTTTCATCAAAGGATGTGAGATGGGCTTGGGAATAGGTTTGTAAGTAGTAGTATTTGGGTGGGATCATGAGTCCTGGAAGACAACTAGAGAAATGGTCTATAAAAGTGTGATGAAGTTCAATAACGAACAGAAGAGTGCAGAGGAAGCACAGGTCTATTTCAGGGAAAACAAAACCCAGCAGATCACACACTGAACGTGCATCATAACGGTCCACTTATTTGTCAGACCTAGTCGAAGTATTGTGTTCATGTTTAGGATTCAGAAAAGTGACAAAAGTTATTTTAAGAACTTAAAACAGCTCTCCCAGAAACAGTCCAAGGAACCTAAGTGTCATACCTCACCACAAACACACCAATCTTTGACAGAAGCCACAACTAGCCTATAATTTGTTGCTCATCTCAAATGAAGATTAGATGCAAGGATGTGGGTTCAACTATACACAAAGTCTGGTTATGCTCACCAGCGGTCGCCAACCTTTCGTACCTCGCAGACCACTAGTGGTCCATGGACCACCAGTTGGCGACCGCTGGACTAGACAGAAAGGGCTAGATGATGAATGACGTTAAAATATATTTCACTTTTTTTCATTACTCAGAGAAGTATATTTTAAAGCCGAATGGGATTTTATAAATAATACAACGTCATCCCATGGAAGCAAGGTCCCTCAAGATGCTGCAATGGAAAAAAAGGGTTTCAAAATCTACTAAGTTTGGTGAACAATATATATTGTATCACTCTCTTTGGAGAGTTACAGTGCATGTTATCATATTTAAGCCCCAAGAAGTCTTGCAGGGGGAAAATTAACTTTAACTCACAATTTCCCAAACTTAACTTGAACTTAACAACCGAAACTATAACGGTCTTAATAATTTTCTTATTCCTTGGGACCCCCAATCTAGCCCAAAACCTTCATTTTAACTTTGAAGGAACAGATTCAGTTTTATGAGTGATCCCAGATTTGACTAGAGTTGGGCAGTGGCAGAAATGGGACTTAAACCATTCCACTGCTTTTCCTGTATTCTGTTGACATTAATGAAATAAAGCCGGAAATAAATAAATAGGTTATTTTCTATTATTTGCCTGGAGTCTGCTTTTTCTTATTATCTCCATTAAAACAAAGGAAATCAATTAAATGCGAGAGAAATCTTAACTGAAAAATGAGTTACACTCTTTAATCTGTTGGAACACAGCAAAGCCTGCAAAAGTGCTAGACAAAGATAAAACATTCCTGTGCAACAAACTAGAAACATTCCTGTTAAATTGATGCTTGTGCCCTGTTGCAGTTAAAGGATTTATTACATAGACTTTTCCCCTTGCTTTGAACAATTCCACATATTCTACACTACTATTCACTGACACATACCCTTGTTTCGGCCAGTGATTATTTTTGCCTATTCAGCATTACTGCCTACCTTCCTTAGGCTAAAAACCAAACAAAAACTACAAACTATTTTATGAAGTCCTCTTTCCTTCCTCCCAGTCTTGATGGGGTTGTCAATCAAGGTGCTCTTTATTCTTTCCAAAGGATAGGCAATATATGCCAATCAAATTCCTTCTTCCAAGTACTTGAATCCTGAGTCGAGTGACACAGGAATGAAGAAATGATAGAGCTGAGAAAATCCAACGGCTGGGTCTTGATGAGATAATTCTGATCATTTACTTGTTTCTATGTTCTGGATCATTGCCTGGGCTCCTGTCCATCCTGAGGTCTTCAGTTAAAAAAAAATTAATGTCTTTCATAGAAAAAAGTTCTTTTTTATTTGTTTCAGTTAGCTAGAACTGATAGCTATTGTTTACAAGAGAATATGATGCTCATCTATGGTGTACTTGGCAAATGAATGGGGCATTATCAAATATTCATAATTATTACAAGGGTCACACAGCTGGTAATGAATCATTCTAAAAAGAGTTGGCATAAAAATGAAAGGTAATATTAAAATAATTTAATGATGATGGATAAAAAATATAGCTGCTAAAATATCAGGATTCCATAGGCATTTTGGTTATTTTATCTATAAACAAGGCTTGTCAAAATTCTAAAAATTATGAGTCAGGTGATATGCACCTTGGGCTGCTCATTAGTTAATCTATTTCTGATGGTGGAAAGAATTCTATTACCTTGTGTCTTTATTTTATAGGGGAGTTGACAAGCCATGCTTTCAGATATGCCTTGAACCGAAGTAGAATGTACAGTAAGATACAGATTTTCTCAAATGAATTGCCAAAACCATTAATCTTTATCTAAGGACCCATAATAACAGTTTGTTCTCAGGAGCAGGTGGGGGAGGGAGAGAAAATGTCTTCCAGAAAGCACTTTGGCAGTCAATCTGATTGATAATAAAACTTGATGAAACATCTGTGATTAATATTAATTCTAATTCTCCCTTTAATGGATAATTGTGAGAAAGATAATTTATCCCATTCATTCAGACTACAGCTGAGTTTTTCCATTTAGAAAAGAACATTTCTCTATGTTTTGCAGGTATGAGCCTGCATAGGGAAAAAACAGGTGCATAAAACTTGCCAATGGTGAAGCAGTTTTGAGTTAGCCCTCAAAAATATTTTGTATGAGTTCAACTGACCCAAAAAATGGTTCTCTAAGTGACAGGCTGGTATTTTTGCATCTTCACCACTGTAGAACATTCTAAATGAACCACAGCGAACTGACTTAATATATTTTGGTCACATTTGATTTGGCAAAGAATGTGAGAAAAATGCCCTTGTGAGTAAATGACAGTAAGCTATTTCTGACCACCAATGTACTTCAAACTAGTTGATGATAGGAACTATTTTTGACACATTCAAATGTATAATTTAAAGTACCCATAAAAATTTGTCATGGAAGCTATCATTAATTTTGACAGAAACTAGGAAAGTAACTAATTGCCTTTCAAATATCAATATTAAGAATACCATTTATTAAATGACCACTTTAACTCATTTATACATGGAAAACTTGAGGCATGGGCTGAAACCTCCTGCCACTTTCACAGACCTGATAAAGTGATGGAGTCAAGACCCGGATCCCCTCATTCTCATCTTATTTATTCCTCTAAACTTAGTCATATTTTTAGTAAAAGAAACCTATTAAATAATGTTCTTATTTTCTAGGAACAGGACATATTATATGGTTTAAAAACATGATTGCTGTCTAACCCAATACATCAGCGGTGAGTAGTGATTAAATATCCATACATCTCTGTTGACCTTTAATCATAACCAAATCATGGCTTCATTTAGATATAGTACTCCCTTTTCATCAGACTCGAACCAAACAGCAGGACAAGAGAACATAAACTGACAAGCATGAAAGGTCACAGACAATAGGCACCCACTTCTTCAATGGACCTTCCAACAGCAGTGTTACTGCAATAAAATATAAAAACTACTCACTGTTTCCACTTTCCCCAAGCCCACATCTTCCTTCTAAACCATTGGTCCACAGTTAATATTTGTTATCACTAAATATCTTGCCTGTGTCCTCTCTCTATTTTTATGTGGCTTTCTGATTCTTATCCTCACACAGCTTACCACTTTGTCATTTTATTACAAACATTTTTTAAAGTTATATAAAAAAATACAGAAACCCCAAAGGGTTAGCTGGCTCTAGTTTGCATCAGCCTGGTGAAACTGTATCTTATTTATGGACAAAGCAAACAAGACTGTTTAGTGGGACAGAAGGAAGTATCTGTTACTACCATCTTGAAGGAGCTGACTCCCAGAATCCTAGACTATCTGAGTCTTTATCTTAAGACTAGCTTGGTCTCTCTCTAACCAGAGTGCCCTCGGTTATGCAAACATTCACCTAACAAAAACGGCCTTTGTTCAATACTGATGCTGCTGCTCCATTCACACAAAGCTCCCAGTACCCGCTTCTTCCTCGTCTTGATTTCAAGATGTGTCTACTCTATACCCACGTTAAGCCAATATTCCCAAGGTGTGGAACAAAGACAATCTACAGAGGAAACTGCTCGAGAGCTTGTTAAAAAGTGAAGATCCCTTCTGCAACCTCATAAAAGGTAATGAGTCAGACTTTCTGGAAGCAGGTTCCATTTCATCTCCTTTGCAGGTGAGTCACTAAAGGTAGGACAATGTCTTAAGCCCTGAGCCCTGGATGCCACCATGCCCCTCAAGTCAGCACTTCCCATCTTTAACGCTGTCTAAAGCAATCTACTATCCCTCTGTTATCAACAGTGTCAATCTTGTAATTTACTCTTTCCCTTTTAGTAATCATTTTCATGGATATATTTTCCTCCTATTAGACCATCAGCTCCTAGAGGACAATGATTACATCGAGTATTTTCCACTGTCCCTCCATGGTGTCTGCGGCCCTGGCCTGACGGGTAAACACCGCTCAGGGAGTCCTAATGAATTGTTTGCCTAATGAGAAAATGATATGTATGTAATACTGAAGTATATCCATCCATAGCCACTGTAGGTGTCCTACAAATCTAATGATGCACAAGTACCAACAACCCAAGCAGACTTTAATAAACAGATTTATATAGCATTTTAAAAATAAGTATTTCAGGAAATAGCTGCAATAAATCTCCTACAATGAACTTTAATAATAAACTAACAATTCATATCAAAAGGTCAGAAATCCTGCTTTTTGACTGAATTAATAATCCAGCAAATGTTATTGATTTAGCAATTTCACTTAATAAAACATCATCAACGCTATGCCAAAAAAATTAAAAAGTAAATAAAACTCTGCAGCCATGGCAAAGAAGCTGAAAGTGATACAGAAACAATGGAAATTCAGATAAAGGGTGTTACTGTCCCTGAGATTAGAATAATTTCTTCATAAGTACCAGGACTATTTTTGGAATAAGTTTCTGAATATTACTTGCTATACATGGAAAAGAGCTAAAAGCGTGAACTCTGGAGTCAGAAAGCCTTTGCTCAACAGGACTCCACCGCACAGGAAGAGTGAGATTTTAGACAGACGCGATTGTGCGTCAGATTTCTCATCTGTGAAGTAGGGATAATAATAGTGTCTAACACATTGTTGCAATAAGGTATGGAAGAGATTATATAGGTAAACTTATGTAACAGGAAAGTGTTCACTACGTGATAGCTATCCTATATAATAAAAGGCTAATATGCAAATAGACCCAACAGGAGAATAACTGAACAACTAGTCACTATGATGTGCGCTGACCACCAGGGGGTGCACACAGAACATGGCGGGCATCAGCAGCAGGTGGCAGAGCGCAGAACATGGCAGGCGTCGGCTGCATCAGGATGGTGGAGCAGGTGAACAGAGGCGCCAGACCAAGGCGGGGTGCTGGTCGCTGTCATCGGGGGCAAGCCTCTGGTGGTTACTAAAAATTCTTTGCTCCCGTGTGCTGCGTCCCACCCTGCGCTCGCACCTGCTGCCAGTGCTGGCCCTGCTCACACCCACTCCTGGCGCAAGCCCCAAACACTCTGCACCATCAGCGGGTGCAAGAGGGGCCGGCACTGTCAGCGTGTGGGAGCAGTGGGAGCAGGGCTGCCGGCAGATAGGAGGGGCCAGGTGGGGGCACAGAGGATGGGCTGAGACCCGCCCCTGTGCTCACTGCAGTCTCACAGCCC
The DNA here is from genome assembly GCF_964212035.1 of Myotis nattereri. NCBI lineage: Eukaryota > Metazoa > Chordata > Mammalia > Chiroptera > Vespertilionidae > Myotis > Myotis nattereri. The sequence goes on from NC_138079.1 coordinate 62,318,723, forward strand.
ACAGTTCCTTTCAATGTGCATGAGGCCCCTAGTTATTATATAATCAGTCAGCATCCAGCCCTAACACAATTTATTTCAATGTATTTATATGATAAGGCCCAGATCAGTATCACCTTCAAAAACGTACTGCTTCCTAAGGCCTGCTAGAAAAGTTCCAGATTCCTCAGACCAGAACTGACGGCTCTCCACAATCTGGCCCCACCTATAGAGTTCTGTTTTCCAAGTCCTCTCCTTTCATCCCAGTCAGACCCGACTTTTCATTGACCCCCGAGTCTGAGCTCTTCTGATTCCCTTACCAGCACAGGGGAGACAGGTGAGAGAGTACAGGGAGCCGTGTGACGCTTGTTCTCTGGAGGGCTGCGGGGTGTTCTCCCCAACTCTGCCAAGTGCCCTCATGAACCAGAGCATGACCTCCCCTGTGTAAAATGTGGGGCCCTGCACTCGGCTGCCATAATTCCTGAACTTCATTCTAAAGATTTCAATTGTTACATGTTCTCAAATTTGGCACTCCCCCTTGTAAAATCTCTACTCCTCTTTCTTGAATGTGTGGGGATGTGTAATAACCTCAAGTCTGCAAAAAACGGGTGGATTTTAAGTAATAACAGCAATACAACAACTATAATAATGGAAATAATCGTTTGTAGCCACTGAGCAGCTGAAGGACAAGGTAAGACAATTGCCAACATGTCCTATTAACAAGCTGTGATATTGAGACAGTCGGCGGTGAGGTTTTGCAGTATATCCACCAATGCCTTCCCCGTGCTACCGGTTCTGTTCATCACATTTAAACCTCTGAAAAAAACAACTCAGGGCACTTCCAGTGGTCTTGCTATTCACTAAATGTCTTCGTCACAATTGAGGTGAGGAGAGTGAAGGGCCCACGTTGTTATGCCCGCATGTTCTGACCCCACACACCATCCAATGGCATTCTCCTTTGTTTTAAAAACCCATACACCTCCTACGGGTGTGAATCTCAAGGATAAGCTAATATGAAACGTTCCTCTTTAGGTCACGTTAGTCAGTTTTTTGAACAGGGTCTGCCTTAAATTCCAGGGTGTAGGTAGGAGTTACAGAATGACTTACAAGGGTGCTTGAAATCTGTCCCCTTTTAACTTCTTTTAAAATATGTATTATGAAGTAAGTGAATAAAGACTTAGAGTCAAACCACATGAGTTCGAATCCTGACTTCATTGTAAAAATACAAAAATTTTGCGCAAGTTACTTATCCTCTCTCAGCCTCTGTTTCTCATCGATATGTGAGGGATAATAATAGATGAAGATTCAACGAGTTAGAACACGTACAATGCAAATCAGTGCCCGGCACACAGTAAACTTGCAATAAATGCCAAATCACTAGAATTATGATTATCAACAAATGTTAGGGGAGAAATTATTAGTCAAAGTCTGAGTAAGCCTTTATAACAATAATAGGTATACTCCAGTTAAATCATTTCAGCATTTATTACATGGTCTCAAAATTAATTGAACTGCCCTTGGCATATATAGCAAGAACTTTAAGCAGTCCACAATGGACTTAAAGGAGAAATTTTGCTCAACAAATTAGAAGAAGCAAATTTACATTAGAAGCCAGATATTGGTGCTACTAAAATCTGGACAAGTTTAAATTAATATCAACATGTATTATTATTATTTTTTAAAATATATTTTATTGATTTTTTACAGAGAGGAAGGGAGAGGGACAGAGAGTTAGAAACATCGATGAGAGAGAAACATCGATCAGCCACCTCTTGCACACCCCCTACTGGGGATGTGCCCGCAACCAAGGTACATGCCCTTGACTGGAATCGAACCCGGGACCCTTGAGTCCGCAGGCCAATGCTGTATCCACTGAGCAAAACCGGTTAGGGCAATTTTTTTTTTAATGATTCAGAGACATTATATGTTTTGAAAAACTTGGAAGCAAAAGGGAACGCTAACTGTAAATGAAATCTCACCTAACATCAATGTAGACAGAGTTAGTTGGAAATGGTGTCCATCTCTGAAAATAGTAAAATGAAAAGATATTCCAATTTCTAACAACAATAGACTGGCTGGCTGTTCTCCAATTCATGATATTTTACTTTGAGAGCTCAGAATGAATTCATATTTTGTAAAGTTTAAATTTTAAAACCAAACCTGAACATAGCATATATATATATATTAAAGCTCTGTTCCTAACGTGGGTTTCCTACAATCTGCCTAAAAATATTCAGCGGAAAGGAAGCCTGTTGCCAAACTCCACTTATTCCCCTATTAAACAGAGGTAACCACGTCCCCAGAAATCAGATTTCAAGCCCACAAGATACTCATGAACTAAAATAATGAATGACAATGCCTTGCTCTCTGCATTAATATTAAAGAAAAGAGAAAATAGAAAACTTTATAGCCACTATCAGCTCTCTCGACCATAAATCTCAAGTTTTGAGAATTGCTTCCCAAAAGGGTAGGGAGCGGAGATGAGTTGTGAGCGAGCTTTGGAGCCTAGAGATATTTTTTAGCAAGCCAGCAAAGCACTGACACACATTTCTACATATCTCTGGCTGTGAAAAGTCTCATTTGTGGTGATTTATACTTCCTCATAAAGAACTCTGTAGATAATATAAGCCTGCTGTGAGGCTGTATGACAACTTTCAAACCAAGACTTACGCAACCATTCTGTTAAAATAGAGCAAGAATGGATGAGCGGAGGAATCTGTAGAAATAGTATTTCTTCCAATGAAAGATCAATGCTACTCTTCCGACAGGGAGCAGCCTTTTGCCCTGTGTGCAGGCTGTGTGGATGGTGTTCTGGTTGTCTAAGTGAGGACGTATTTTTTTTCCAAAGATTGACTATGCATTTGGCGTGTGCATGCTTGTGTAATTTACAATAAATGACACTTAGACAGCATCACACTGGAGTTCGGTTGCCTTAATAAGTTACTAAGGGAAACACAGAGAATAGCATGCTGACAACCCGAAGTCAATGAAGTATAAACAGTTATTCCAAGTGTCACTGGCGTGTTATTTCCCTTTCTCTTGGCATCTGCTCTGGGTAGCACTGTGCACACACACACAACAATGCAGCAGCTCATTAAACTGTTTTCAGTTAACTCTGAAATCAAATTAGTACAGTACATGTTTATAAGGCTGAGAATTACTGCTTCCCCGTGAAATTACACAATTAATCAGGTGCGTTATTTCTCTCGGAGATGTGGCCACTTTTGACATTTAGGGATAAAAAGAACAATCCTTTAATTTGTTTCCATTTCGGCACTTAGTCTCAGTGGGGGACAGGAAGCAAAAGGTGACATAAGTCCTTCCTCCTCCTCGGGAGGCCAGACACTACATGCCGTCTTATAGTGGCATTTTAAATTCGTAAAAGGAGCACAAAGAAAAAGTCTTTGGTTCTCGAGCTTCTTATCTGAGTGCCGCAGCCTTTGAAACATTCAAATAATGAGAAGAATAGGAGTCTTCAGTTTCTTATGACTGATATCATGAATTTCCGTCAGGCCCCAATTACTCAATAGCTTTTAAGGTTCCCCTTGCAAATTTTAAGAATGCCCCCCAAGTCAAATTCTATGAAGCAGTGATGTTTGCTCCATTTTCCTTTTCACAGATGTATTTGGCCTTCATTTCTCTGATTCTCCTTAAGAGTACCTCATCCTTAAGTCATTTAACAGGGCATGCATTTCTTTTTAAAATTTTCCCTACTAGCCCGGCCAGTGTGGCTCAGTGGTTAAGTGTTGACTTCTGAACCAGGGGGTCGCAGTTTGATACCTGGTCAGGGCACATGCCTGGATTGCAGGCTAATCCCCAATAGGGGGCATGCAGGGGAGCAGCAGATCAATGATTCTCTCTCAGCATTGATGTTTCAATTTCTCTTTCCCTTTCTCTCTCTCTCTCTCTCTCTCTCTCTCTCTCTCTCTCGCTTTCTCTCTCCCCCTCCCTCTCTGATATCAATGAAAAACATATTATTTAAATTAAATAAAATTCTCCCTACATGACCAAATAACATTGCCCAAAATTTACAAAGTAATAAAGTGTTTTCAAATACCCCATGTTCCTATTAACTGCCTCTCTGACCTTTGATTTTACCTAGACTATCTGAAACGTGCTGGGGGACATGTCTGCCAAGCCCCAGCCATGCTGCACTGAGCATTCTTGTAACAGGGCACCCGGCTATAAACAACTGTTTTCAGAAGAGAAACTTACAATTAACACAGAAAAATATCCTGAAGTCTCTAAATATCCTCTTTCTTGTTCTTTATTTAACCTTCATTGAAGAGCCCTTGAAATCCATTCATGCTTTCCTAAAAGATGGCTAGGGACGACTTGAAACAAACACAATTCTCTGAAACTCATTCTTTAAATAAACAGGCATTCTTGCAGGCTCTCTAAAGACCATGGGAAATATATAAAGGCAAGAGAATGACTATTTTCAGGAAGTAATCTGATATAGTCCCAGACAAACTTTCAGTGTCCAAGTGGAGAAAAAATGTTCCATTGTATGCTTAAAAAAGACAGAGAAAAAAACTAAAAAAAACCCAAAACTTAAAAAACAACAACAATCTTCATAGCTTTTAGTGACTAAAATATGCTCTGTATCTATATCTGAGCAATTACTATTCGATATTTGTGCCATATTCATTCTTTTTCACTATAAAGATATTAAAATTTATAAATTTCCTAATACTGCCCTTCAACTTCCTTCTGTATTAACACAAATATGCTTTGCTGAATACCATGATCTGAGTCCACCTACCAAGAAAGACACAGGGGGCAAATTAGTAGATAGACAGTCCTTACAGAAATTTCAGTTATAAACCCCTTGAATCTCAGCAGAAGTATATGTTAGAGCATTTAACGCTAAAACTCCAGTAACCCAAAACATTTTTTCAACATGCCGAAACAAACATTGAGTTGATCATTTTAAGGAAGTACCTTGTACTTACAGGTCACCTCCCCTGAAAGAGAAAAGACTCTGAAAGATGGAAAAGATTACTTTCTGCTTTGATAAATGTGCTGCTTGACACTCTTCTATTTCAATAAGAAAACTCAGAAGAAAAAAATGGTGATTGGTGTGAACCATCAGGACCCAAATAATTATTAATGTAGACTAGAGGCCCGGTGCACAAAATTCGTGCACGGGGGTGGGGGGTCCCTCAGCCCGGCCTGCAATGATGCCAGCATCCCTCCGTGCGCCGGGGCCCCTCCACCCCCTAGCCTCTGGCCTGAGGCCCCTCCCCTCCCCACCCCAGGCTCCAGCCTGAGGCCCCTTTCCTCCCCTACCCTCCCTCCACACGGCCGGGGCACTGATGCTTCACTTACATTGCTGGGGCAAAGCAGCCAGCATCCCGTCCTGGCCACTATGGGTGCTGCCATCTTTGTTATGGAGTGACAATTAATTTACATATTACTCTTTTATTAGATAGGATTATTAGAGTAAGCTGCTGTAAAACCAGACATCTCAAAGGCAATGAAGACTCCCTTTCTGGGCATATGCAATCCTAGCATGTAATTCCTTCGGAAGATAGGCATGGACCTAAACTGTGAATCTTTACTAGGCATTTATGAAATTTTTTTTAGTGATTTCAGAGAGGAGGGGGGAGTGAGAGAGAGAGATAGAAACATCAATGATGAGAGAGAATCACTGATTGGCTGCCTCCTGCATGCCCCACACTGGGGATTGAGCCTGCAACCCAGGCAGGTGCCCTAGACCTGAATCGAACCCAGGACCCTTTAGCCCACAGGCCTATGCTCTATCCACTGAACCAAACTGGTTAGGGTAACATTTATGAAATTTTTTTACTAAAATATCAATATGGACTATTCTAGTTGCCTTACGTTTTCAAAGGATGCAAACATTTTTGTATGTGAATAATTGAAGTTATCTATTTGATAGTCAACTGGTCCTTGAAAAAAATTTTAAAAGAGAGAGGAAGGGAATGAGAAACATTGATCAGCTGCCTCCTGCATGCCTCCCACCAGGGATCCAGCCTGCAACCCAGGCATATGCCTAGACCAGAATCAAACCAGCAACCTTTTGGTGCATGGGATGATGCCCAACCTACTGATCAACACTGAGTGAAGAGAAAAAATATTTCCTTAATTGAGTCTTGGAAATAAGAAAAATTGTGATAAAGTATTACTATACTTCCATTTTACAGATGAAGAAAGTGAAGTTTGATGACATTAAGTTATCCAAAGTCACACAACTATGAAGAGTGTATAAGGATTTGAGTTCAAAGCTGCATTTACCAGAGTTGGTGCCCTTAAAAAATGATGTCCATTCCCTCCTCTGATGTAATGTATTCCCAGCATAAGATCAAAACATTTTTAAGAAACCAGAGAACTGATGTAGTGGATACAGTAAAACTAGGGCTTCTAATTTACCTGCTTTTCTCAAACACCAGCATATAAGAAATTTTAAAAAAGTAACTTTTGTTCTATTTTGTTTACTATTATAACATTTATTCATTTGACAGACATTTATTGAACAAGTTTTCTACATACTGTTTTCTACTATTTTTTTGTTTAAAATATATAGTTTTACATCAATATTACGGTTAAGTAGATTCCCTATGCAATGGAGAGCTGGCCTGATTTTACAAACACTTCTATGAGAAGCTACGGCTCTAAGTTCTAAACAACTCACCTGCAAATAAGCTTTTGGGACATACTCAACTGGCAAGAGAAGGACTTTCTTTACATTAGTAGTCTCTGGATTTGCTTGAATACTCATACATTTTAAAGAATAATCAATGACTATTTTGTACAAGCAAATGATTTCTGAAGCTAATCTTGGTCAATTCAATAAAATATCTCAAGAATTTAGGTTACTTATTTTGTCAGTTTCAAAAAAAAAATTGTGTAGTGCATATTAAAACTTCATCACAAGTTAAGACTATAAACTTTTCATTTAAGGGCATAAAGCAGAGAATTAGCAGTTAACCACCAAGCATTCAAGTTGTTGTAGGCTACGGATTTAGGAATGATGCCCATAGTAACATAGACTGCCCCTATGGTTTTCTAATTTTGAAAAATATGCATCCAAAAAAGACTGAAAAAGAAGTCTTTAGCTCCCCTAAAAGTTCTTACCATTTTTGAGATTTTAGTACCAAAGAAATGGAATTTTTAGCTCTGTACTTCTATCACCTTATCAATATAAAGGAATAAACATGTGTATTCAAGTTTGCTCACCAATAGTCTGGGGAGGGTGCATTCTCTAGTAATCTCTCAGAAATCCTTGATTTCCATCTGGGTGCTGTGACTATCAAGTATCTGAACTCTGAATATCTTTTGAAGAATATTAGGTATACTTCAGATACAGCGAATGCTTGAGTAATTATCTGTCGTTTTAGTATTAACTTCAGCAAATGCCATTTCTCTTCCTATTGTAAGCCTCTTATTAAACCTCACTCATTTCTGAATCAAGTGTGGAATCCTGATTCCACCTGCTGAGTATCTTAAAAAGAATTTCTTTGAAAATACAACTTTTCTGGCTTTTGATATTATCATATTAAAAGGGTCAACCATCTAGGATGATACAGTTGAACTTTCTTTTGGAGACAGAAAACTATCCTTTAGAGAGCTGAAAATGCATACATGTGTTTAAAATATATCTTGATACTTAATCTTATTTGCATTTCTAGCAGTTTGTAAGTAATATTTTCTAAACAGTAGTGCTAATTATAAAAGAATATATTTTTTTCCTTTTTCATCATTTGATACATAGGACTTTATCTCTTCATTTCCTTTTAGTTGCTTATTCACTTAATTTCCTCTCAGATCAGCCTTTCTTATCTATGTAGTTACCTAACTTTTCTGTGCCTCAGTTTCTTCACCTATAAAATGGGAAGAACATTACCTCGAATTGCTGTTTTGAAAATTGTAGGGTACACACAACAGTGCCTAGGACAGAGTAAGTGCTATGTAAACACTAGTTATCTTCATTTATTAAACATTTATTACATGCCAAATGATATAATATGGGGCATAGAGCAGAAATATCTAATGTGGGGGGGGGGGTGTGATGAGTGCCTGAGGAAAAATAAAGTAGGGTAAAAGTGTAGAGGATGATAGAGGTGTTATCTTTACACAGGGAGGGCAGAAGAGCCTGTCTGATACTTTTTTTAATGTAGACTTAAGGAAGTGAGAGCCAAGGACATGGATGCCTGTGGCAATGAGATCCCTGGCAGAGAGAAGAGAAAGGGCTGAGTCCTGCTGTCTGGGGCATGGACAGGTATGCGGGCAGGCGCTGGAGCAGACAACAGGGAGAAGCGTGAGTGGTAAGAGAACCTGCCTAGGAGGACCATGTTGCCCAGGTTAGAGACTGGCTTTTGTTTTGGCGAGGCAGGAAGTCAGTCACTGGAGGGCTTTGACGGAGTGGTGATCCAGTGAGAAAACAGATAGGCATCGGCTGCACTAGTGGAGACCACAGGGCATGGTGGTTTAAACAGGACATAATTCTAATGCCCAATAGGCCTCTCCACTCTGCATTTCCCCTAATTACCCCTTTAACTGGCACTTACTGAACACCTACTAAGTAAGGAAAAGGCATTAGGCTGGGCCATTTTACAGATGTTCTCTCTTACCCTAGTGGTGCAGACCCTTCGGTAAAATAGGGTAACATTGGGATATTAAAGCTCAAGAAACATTTGCAATTATCTATTGCAGTGGTTCTCAACCTTCCTAATGCTGCGACCCTTTAATATAGTTCCTCATGTTGTGGTGACCCCCAACCATAAAATTATTTTCATTGCTACTTCATAACTGTAATTTTGCTACTGTTATGAATCATAATGTAAATATCTGATATGCAGGATGTAGTTAGGCGACCCCTGTAAAAGGGTTGTTTGACCCCCAAAGGGGTCGTGACCCACAGGTTGAGAACGGCTGATCTATTATAACCACATTATTTTACCAACATGGAATTGGAAACCCAGAGAGACTGAATGGTTTACCCAAGATCGTACAGCCAGTGAAGTCAAGAGAAGGGCCTGGGACTCAGGTTGCCTTACTTTACAGAGGAGGACATTCTAGATCAGTGTTCCTACTGACTTACAAAGACAACGTATGGTGCCTTCTTTATTTTCCTTTGCCTCTTCTAATCTAAAGACAGCAACAGCAAAACTTCTTTTAAACCTGTTCTCATTTGTTCATATTTATGAGAATCATTTCTAAAATGAGTATTTTTGAAATTTCTAAAATTGTTCTTTGCCTTAGGAAGTCTCTATTGCCATAACCTATTCACAGGCAGTTCTGCAAATCTATCACTGATAGAAATACCACCGACCTTCTCTAATTTAGTATGCCAATCACTTCCCAAAATAACTCCTGTAGACTAAAAACAGTGTATGTCAGATTCGAGAACGGGCTCAGTCTGCCGTAGCAACAATCCCTTATTGTAGCAACTTAATAGACTGCCTGTTCCCAAGGCAAGGAGGACATAGCACAGAGTCATTCCTGGGACAAATACAGGATCTGGAATTGTGAAGAATATTTTATTTTTAAGTAAAGTAAATTGGAAACTTCATATGAGATATTTTCAACGACTATTTCTTAATTTGGCATGCCTCAACAAAATGAAGAAGGCAATAAATCTTGTTGAGGATAAAGCTGAACTTGATAAGAACTCTCTAACGGGTGTCCTCTCTAAGTGATGAGGTGGATACCCTGTTATGGGCTACTCCTCTTCCCTTCCCACAAGTTCAAGTTTACGTTGGTTCACAGTCCCCACTAAATGTAACCCTTCCTCTCGTATACCCTACAGCAAGGCTGCCTACTTTAGGCAGTAGCTTTCCTTTTTCTCTTGGAAAACTTGGAAGAGGTTTTAAGGCTGCGAAGAGCTGAAATACACCCCTGGCCTGGTAAGAACATTTTATAAAACTGACCGGTGGGTAGTCAGCCTGTTCCTGGGATCAGCAATAGAGCTTCTTGTGACACAGTAATTGTGAAAAGAGCCGTTTCCCAGTCATGTTGTTCATTTCACACACATTAGAAGAGAGAGAATTCAACTGAGGGCCAATTCTCCCCTAAGACTTCTTTAGTTTAATTATGACCAGAGTACATTAAACGTCTTTAAGACTTCCCCACAGCTCTGCCACTCAGCTCTCAGCAGTGAGAGAACGAGAGGAAACCCTTTAACTACTAAAAAGACAGGGAAGGGTGCGCGTGTGGTTCTAACACATGGTTAAAAATTCAATTTCACCGACTCCAGGCCACCATGCTTCCTGTAGATGAACATCTCCTCACCGCTAATTCTGTGCTATTTTACCTTTCGTTAAAAAATGTAATTCAGGTTAAACTCAGCTGAACAGCAAAAAGCTCCTGATATTTTGAAGCAGTTTGGAACAATTACTTTGACAGGAGCCCTTGACAGTTAAATGACTCCGTTAAATGAATGTTATAGAAGACACATAATGGTTTTTAGTGAAATATTGAATTTAAGCACAAATGAGGAAAAACGAGTCATAAGCACTATGAGTATATTTGAATAATAACATCTTGCTTATGAACCTCAATGGATTCTATAATTTCTAATAATCATGCAATCAGCCAGTTAGATGGTGAGTATGTTTCCCATCTTAGTGCACTCTACTCATTTTGGGGTTTGCTTTGTGGTTGTTTTTTGACCCGAGAAACCAATATGAAAATCTGGAAATGCAGTAACTTCCTGTATTGGTATGATATGTTAGAGTTAGGCAATTCATGAGTTGCTGTCCACAAGTGAAGTCCTCCTCTTTCCTCGTTCTCACATGCTGAATGAGATTCTTTCACAAAGTGAAAAACTGGCAAAAGGCAAGAGCCTGCTGCCTGAGAACGTGCAAACTCACTGTGTTTCCTCCATCCGTGGGACTCAATATCCCTTTTCTTTTTTCTTTATTAAGGTATTACATATGTGCCCTTATTCCCCTATTGCCCCCCACCCCCACTCATGCCCTCACGCCCCTGGTGTCTGTGTCCATTGGTTAGGCTTATATGCATGCATACAAGTCCTTTGGTTGCTCTCTCCCCCTTACCCCCACCCTCCTTATTTTATGGATCGAAGGTGAGATAGTATCAAGGCTCTCACATGTTTTCTCATGACTAAGGGCTGAAATATGCACTGAAATAATAAGACTGGTGCTGTTCCATTTCCTTTCTAAATTCAATTCCAATGTAAGTGAGAGTGCCCTTGTGGTGGGGAAATCCAGCTTATAACATTCTGCTTCTGCAGAAGAAAGGGAGCTGGAAGTCCTTGTACACTTAAAACATGTGGGCCAGGAGAGAGTGGGGACACTTGAATTGGAGAAATGAGAACAGGAATGTTTTTCATCTTGCAGGTCTGGCAAGCAGGTTGAAAAATCAGTGCTCAGCACACTGGGTGGTATCGCTGGGATTGCTACACACCATGAACAGCTGCACACCCAGATTCTTCAGGCAGGTGAGGTACAACCTCCGCCAGGCTCCCACCGCTCCCTGCATTCATCTTCATTCAGCAATTGTCTATTTACACTGTCACTGCCTCTGGACAAGTCTGCTCCTCACTAGACAGTCACCCTTGAGGACAGGGAGTGTCTGTTCCTCTTGCCTCCCCCAACACTTCTGAGCCACGGTGTACTGTTCAATAAATGTAATTTTAAACAAATAAACTTTTAACTCCTTCAGCTGACAGTGAAAACATGTGGGAAAAGCCAGATCACTTAAAAATTTGGTATTAGTTAAAGGAAAGTTCAGACAGAGACACAGCAGGCTGCCTAAATTAGATATGACCTATAACCCCAGAAGCATCGCCCTCACCGGACGACCTACCGAATCTCGGACGACCCCCTGAGCAGAAATCTGCATTATAACACGATCTCAGGTGACTTATGCACAGAGGTTCCGGAAGCGGTTGTCTGGAATATGACTAGTATGATGCCTAAAGAAGTGATGGTGTATATGGTGGAGAAATAGAAGGCCATGGCAATGTGATGAAGCGAGGTCTGCTGAGAAAGTTTTAGCGCTCTCTCAGGACAGGGTAGCTGAATGCTCACAGGTGGGAAACACACTTACACCAGTTCCCTTGGAACCCTTTCTAGATCCTTCTTTATGCTCTTTCCTGTTTAAAGACACAGCTGCTCTTAATAATCATCTTTCCTCCTTGGTGCAAAGAGAGTATTTATCGTCAGCATACTGACATTTGCAGGAGGGCTGGCTTTCTCCACTGAAAATGTGGATGACTGAAAGGATATTGCTGACACCTGAATAAGAAATCCAGTGACTCTAAGCCATGTAAATTTAATTATTTCCGTTAATTTTTTTTTCAGGAATTTCTCCGCCCCCCCCCCCCCCCCCCAGCTTTGGAGAAGTCCTAGCAATTTTCATTTAAAAGAAATACAAGTCAGCAGTGGTTCACTGAACAGGCTGACATGCAATTTCATAGGGGGAGAGGCGCTGTGTCTTTAATCTAATTTGTGCTTTCAATTCCCGGCTAATGTATCTAGGGACCCTGATGTATGCATTTACAAGGAGACATCTGGGATGCGGAGTCCAGCTCGCTGCAATTCTCTGGAACATGGGTAAAAAATTACTCTGGATTCCCCCAGCTGCCCCGCCACATGATAAATCTGCATATACTCACAGATGTAGAAATATTCCCGGCCTGGCCTGAACTCAAATCCTAGAGAAAAGGGCGTGAAGAGCTGGAATTTCTCAGAGAACTTCAGTGGTCCATTTGGAGAGTGAGGCCGGTTACATTCCCATCGCTTGAATCCTTTGGAAGTGTGGTCGCAGGCACTGTAGCCATCAAAGTTCACCATGTAGAGGATGTAACGCTCGGTCTTATCTTCTGGGACTGAGTCCTCGTAGTGAGGGCAGAAAACATCCAGGTAGTCATTGATGCAGACGTCAATGTGGTAGTCACCCCGCTGGAATCTGTGGGGAGAAGGAACAGCTGAGATGATTCACACAGGAAAGGCTTTCGGTTTGGAGTCGGTGGTTGAACCATTAACATTGCCCGCACTAAAAGATTTACTATAACTTGCTTTTGTCGCATGCCATTATGATTCGGGGCCTGGTTTGAAATGTTACTGTTTGAAATCAAAGAAACAACATGCCATGGTACAGAGGAATACTATTCTATTTGCTTCAAAATATCCTACAAATGGAATCCTTCACATTCATTTTAAGTATTAAAGATCCTAATTTGCTGTTTTCCTTTCATCCTTAAAATCACATATGCTGGAGCAAAGTTTTCTCATTTCTAACACAGTGTTTCATTTCATAAGTATTTTTGAATAAATGAATAAATAATTTAAAGAACAAATAAATGACTGAATTGTTTTTGTGATAATTGAGATCATTCTCAATTTTCTATGCAAACCGGGAATATTAGAGTCATAAAGTTTAAAAGCTGGGAAGAAAACTCCTAGAACAAGATGTACTAGTACATGTTAGAGGAATAAAAACCTAAGGCATAATGATGAAGCAGTGAGTGACTGAACTACACCTGGGATGGAACCTTCGGATTCTAGTTAGGTATTTCCCTTAGTAAATCTGTTTATGTCACAAAGTCATTTTAGCTAAACTCTCTCTTTTTTAATGCCATGTCCCTTTCTATATTAAGAAAATTGAAACCATCAAATTTGAATGATTTTCTGCCCATTTCTTTTAATCTTATAGGTCCTGTTCTAGGGCTAGACTACTAAGTAATGAAAGTTAACAAGCCACATGAAAATAGCAAAAATCTCAACCTGAAATAGTTAAAATGCTCGCAAACACACACCACTGCACACATCACACCACAGTCTGCTCCGATTCTTATCTAACAAAAGCCTTGCTTATTTGTTTTAACTAATATTGTATGCCTTTCCTATCAACTGAACAGTATTTCTCAGGACCCAGTAATATGTGAAACAGGAATTGGCATGCATACACCTTTCTAAAACCAGGGTGGAAAGGCTAGGGGGAAAAAAAATCCTGTTTTTAGCTAGTGAGGAAATTCTTCTCTGAGCTCTTAGAAGGTTCATCATAAAATTGTGTTACTGCTGAAATACAACTCCCATAAAGTCATATCATCTTGAAGTCAGACAGTCTCAGGGTGAACACTTCCCAGTGAGGGTGAGCTAGTCTATTCCTTTTTTGGACATCTCGAAATGTTAGAAAGTCTCTTCTTATATTGAGTATAAATCTGCTTCTGTGTAATTTCCATCCAGTGATCCTACTTCTGCTGCCTGAAATTACCAAGAACAAATCTAATTCTTCTTCCACCAGGTAGTCTATAAAACATTTGGAGGTGTCAGCTATATCGCTCTGTGTCCTCCTTTCTCCAGACTGGAGAATCCTGATTCCTTTGGTTATTTCTGGTATCTTTCCCAGGCTCCTCACTATTCTAGTTTCTTTACCCTCAGGTCCTCCAGTTTGCCAGTGCTCTACTTAAAATGCTGTACCCAGCCCAGCTGGTGTGGCTCAGTGGTTGAGTGTCGAACTATGAACCCGGGGTCCAGGTTCAATTCCAGTCAGGCACATGCCCGGATTGTGAGCTTGATCCTCAGTGTGGGGCATGCAGGAGGCAGCCAATCAATGATTCTCTCTCATCATTGATGTTTCTATCTTTCTTTCCCTCTCTTAAATCAGTAAAAAAATATATATTTTAAAAATGCTGCACCCAAATGTAACAAAGACCTTCCATAGGCTGTAGTGACCAATGTTCAAAAATACTACTACCTTCACTCTAGCAGCTATCTTCACTGACAAAGCCCAGATTCCTTTCTGAAATACCACATGATAAAAGGGGAAGTGCTGATTTTGAGTAAGCAGACTGGTTTCTGCTGCAGGCCGAGTGGGAGAGTCAGAAGCCATCCGAGCCTCTGTTTCCTCATATGCACTTTGGGATAATAATAAGAATCTGCCTTGCTAACCTCACATGGCTGCTTCAAGTCTGAGATGAGGAAACATATGAAAAGCACCACGTGAATGCGAAGGACCATTACTCTGCTCAGGATATATGAAAGCATATTCAAATGGGTACTAATAAAATATTAACGTTGAAACAACATCAGTAAGAGCACACAACAGAAATAAAAATAACCTCATGTTCCCCTTGTTTAAAATCCAAAATCTCTCCTCAAATATCAAGTGATTTACAAAAAGTCCAGCTGACCCCTGCGTTTGGAAAGCAGCATGCTGAGTCATACAAGGGAAATAAAGAAAGATGGTCAGATTACTTTTTAGCGAGAGGATCTCAAAATACTACCAACTTTTAAAAACAAACAAACAAATAAAAGGAAAGTATTTATTTCGGTATATTTACCATGATCACAGAACCAAGGTTACTTTTTCTTCATTACCGGCAGACAACAATTTGTCAGCATGCAAGCAAAGCCTGTGTTGCTTTTAAAAGATTTTTGAACATCAAGGTAACATCACTGCCAAAGTACAAAGAAAAGACACTGCGACGTTCAGATAAAAGGGTGCTGGGCTATGAATCATCAGCACTCAAGAGCAGCCTGACAAGTTCTGGATGAGAGCCAGACAGGAGCCGCAGCAGAAGGCAATGCCCAGATGCACTTTGTATTATTATATTATTATTATAGATTTTAAAGACATTCTAGGGGGGATGTTTTTCCTTTCCCTAAGTGTCACTCATTTGAGCTTCTGCTAGCACTCAACACAGCTTAAAAGTAAAAATAAAAATGAAAACCGCCATTGTCCAGACCCATTCCATTATTGCTTTAGTCTACAAATTGTCCTAGGTTTTTGGATGCCTCAAAGTTAGCTTTTCCTTTCTGACTTTTATCCTTTAATCCTGGTAATGTTGCTAAGATTTTAATACAACAACCCATGAGATTAAAGACCTGGTTTACATCGGGTTGACCAGTTATCCTTTTCTGGTGACATTTTGCTCTATGTGGGGTGTTAAGTGAATCACCGTGGAACCTATTTTAAAAATGGGATTGCCCAGGAATTAGTATTTCTACTCTTGTATTCATACAACAAAATTAAAATGATGATTCAGCATGAAACTTACACTAAGTTTCAGATCTTTAATGCAAATTAATTTACAAATGTGAATTTCAAAGGTGGGCCAATATAAACTAAAACAATGATAAGGTGAAACTCATAAAAGGCATCCGTATAATGTACCACGTACAATACAAAGAAAAGTTTAGGGTTAAATATTCTTATACCATCCCAAATCACGCTCTCTGGCTGCAAAGTAGCACCGAACCATTACTTTCTGGCCTTACTCTGAAGGAGAACATATGTATGGCTAATATTATTGAGTGCTTATTGCATTACATTTATTAATTCAATTTAACTTCCATCATCAAGCCCACAGAATAGACATTATTTGTATACCACTTAAAGATGAGAAAGCTGAGATTAATAAGTCAAGCAATCTGCTCCATGTTACACAATGGGAAAAGGTGGAGGCAGAATTCAAACCCACGCAGCCCACGTTCTGACCTCCGAACTGAAGCTCTCCGCTATTCCACTTCCTGAGAGAGAAAGTTGCTAGCATCTAGCTCTTAGGTCTACTCTGCGTTCCCCGAGAGGGATTCTTCTCATTCTTGATGGGTTTCAGTTCTCTTCTTCATTCACTGGTGCAGCAGATATTTGCCACATCCAGAAATTGTTATGCTATGACTTTAAATATGTTGCATATTACTGAGTGGTTGTAAGTGTTTCTTTTTACCACTGAGGAAATGACTTTCAGAGAAGTTGTTATCCTCTTAGTTTAATTTTTCTCCACAGGAAAGACGCAGCAGGGTTAGGATTTCAACCCAAGTCTTACATGGTTCTGAAGCGTATTCTCTTTCCTCCTAACCACAATGGCTCGGAAGTGTTACCAGTGTAACTGCCCTCATGCAGCTTATACTGATCTTCTAGGAAAGCCTGCTGCAAGGTTGTGTGTGTTGATCCACTAGGTTGATCCCACACTCCTCAACTGGAGGCAGAAGGGTGCATCCACAGTTAGAATAAGCCTCAGATCACAGAGCCTGCACCCAAATCACACACATCATTTCAGTCTTTCCTAGAATAAAGAGCTGTTAGGCTTTCTCATAAAGGGATATTTTTTCCATCTGGAAACAGCTTTCATGAGCTTTAGCTCATTTTAAAAGAGTGAATTCACCTCAAGGAAGAATGATTCCACATGCCAGTAGTTACAAATACCATGGGTGGCACGACCTGTTTTAATACATCTGTAAATTTCTTGGAAATATGTCCTCTTTACTCCTCATTCTGAATTCCATCCATTGTATCTATGCATCTCTGCTGCTCTGAGATCACTGCATATTATGAACTTATTACCCACAAGCCAACAATAATTATAATATAATCTCTGCTAAATTATAATACAAAGGCGTGCATAGTTACCACACTTAGAAAATGATTGTGTTAGAGTAAAATGATTGCTTCCCAGGTTGTGTTCTCACAATACAAAAATCTCAAGTGCCAGGAAACATCTCATATGCATAGAATGATGGCCCTGTTCTCTACTGGGTATCAGGCCAATGCTCCTTATAACATATACTAAGTAGTATATGTACCGTTATAGCAGAAATACATTGTACACATTAATCAATTGGCAGAAGATTGTTGAGAATGTCATACATATTATGGAAGGGTCATGTTAGTTAATTAAGAAGAAAATTCTGCATGGAAACTTGTTCTTTGTAATCAGCTTAATTACAAAAAATGAATTATGTACTTTATGATAGTTCTTTTAAAAAAAATGCTTTTATTGTCTTTAAAGAAAGGGAGGGAGAGGGAGAGAGAAACATCGATTGGCTGTCTCCTGCATGCCCCCCAATGGGGACTGAGCCCGCAACCCCGACATGTGCCCTGACCAGGAATGGAACCGGTGACCTCTTGGTTCCTGGGTCAACACTCTATTGCTGAGCCACACCAGCAAGGCTACAATAGCTCTTGATGACCCAGAGGCTGCCTGGAGGATTGGGGGAAAAACACCACCACCGCATTTGGGGGCTATGAATAGCAAAAATAACAACCACAGTTGGGAGTGAGCTAGAAAGCCTATATGCGGATGTGTATTTGTCTTAGTTTGTCTTCAGTATTTACCTGATTCCATCGCTAAATACAATTTTGATTATAAATTTAATAATATTATTATTTCTCTCCTTATTTAACCTTCCTGAAGAAAGTGAATCATGAACTGAGTCTCAAAAATCAAATGAAATAAAAACAATAGACATGAAGTAAGCGTTGACAATTTGCCTCTTCCTTGAGATAGCAGCAATGAAGCCCTATCTCTACTGAGACAGGGACCAACACACTGTTTCATGCTCATAGTTCACCTGAGCCATAAGGACTATACTCCTCCTAATAAATTTATTTTTTAACTTGGGTCCCTCCATGGAGGACATCTAGTCCTCAAGTATTCCAGTCCTTTACTTCAAGTGCAAGTTCTCAGTGTACTCTGTCCGCGGTTCCTTGCGGCTATGGCGAATAGACAGCACCCAGCTTTCTTTTCCAGTGGATGGTTTTCATGTCATTGACCTTGCTTCCTCCTCTGCCGCCATCTGCTCTTGTGCTGCGGGACTGACACCCGGGGAGGCCAAGTCCAAAGGACACACAGGCAACGCGGTGGGACTCAGGCTGCAGAGGAGCAGCTCGAATGGCCCTTCCGCATCCTCCTCAGCCATTTTCCCCGGCTGCGCTCCTCCCCTCATTCCATCCTCATCTGCTAAAGCCAAAATGCGTTTTATTTTAGTCGCTGGAAGGGGAAGGGCATGGTGCATATTTTAAACGTTCTAAACTGGCCTTCAGCATATGTTGCTGGCACAGCAGAGCGCCTGCTTCCAGGGAAATATGTACAGAGGTATTTTTATCAGGCAGCTCCTGAGTGAAGTTTCTGCACTCCATAAATATAGAAACGGCATTACTGAAAGGAGGCAGAGTGCTTATTAGAGGTTAGGAAGCTGTGAGACACTTTATCCTCCCTTCATGTAACATGTTAAAGGATCGAATAAGGAAAATGTTATTTATCATGACCCGGATAGTTGATTTTTACATTTTCAATATATTTTAATCTGTCAAAGTGGTGATTGTTGTAATAGTCCTACAGTGTCACTTCTTTAATTACAAGGCCACTTAATATATTACATTCTGAAATTGAAATGTAAAAGGAGATGATTTATGGTCAAAGATTAAGCACGTTTGTCAGCTTAGGGTTCCTCCCAAATTTTAAACTAAATCTAGAGTGAATATATCTTGGCAGCACTGTCTTTCAATTTTACTATTATTGATTTAAAGGCTAATTTCAGAATAAGATGTCTCTTTTTAACCAGAGGAATTTATCATTTGTCCTGGGGGCCTAATGGGCCCTGCAGTAGACATGGGCTTTGGTTTATGAATATGTTTTGTGAGGAGATGAGCAGAATGGCAGCCTCTGTGGCATAACACGCCTCTTATCGTCTCCTTCTGCTACTCCTTTCAGCACAGAATGCAAGCCTTATGGCTTTCCTACCCAAAGTCTGAAGATGCTCTTTTTTTGTTATTGTTTTCTTGCAGAGGTTAAAGCAGGGAACATAAACAGCAACTCAAACCTGGGGTAGATAAATAATAGTAGCATTGCTGGGGGACTGAAGAAAGATTTCTTTTACTGATTTTAAATGTGTCCCCTGTCTCAAGGGCTAAAACGTGTCTATCTCTCAAATGTATTAGTAATTGACCATCATTTTTCACCTCTGGGATAGTCAGCCATGGAAAGTTTCACTGTCACCAGGCTAGGTGTTAAGGCTGAAGGAGGTATACAGTAGAGGAAGACCAAAACACATCATTCCAGGAAGCCCAATCCAGCTCTTTCAGGCTCTGGAAGACACCAATCATAACTAAAATCCTCACAGGAGTGAAGAGTTTCACATTGAAAAAAATACTACTCAAGGATGAATTTCAGAGATGTGTCCTATGTACTCTTTTGCAGCTGAAATGTTGTAAGCTACAACACATACATTTTCACCCAACGAAGCACATGACACTGAACAAAATATTTAGAGCCCAGATTGGTGCTCCATTTATCCACTAATGAAAATTCCAGTCAAGTTTCGCAGCATGGGAGCTTTGCTTTGAATTCAGTCGTGGTTGACAATAGAAATCAGACATATTTACTTGGTCAGATATTTAGAATTTATTAGTGATTTAGGATACTAACCTGTCGCTTCCCCCCTCCCCCATATGTGTGCACGTTCACAATGTGATTAAGCAAGTGATTTAAAATCACTTTAATACTAATTCTCCATATCAAACAGATGGATACAAATCTCAAACAGCTTTCACTTGTTACTTTCCAAGTACAAGACACACCAGTCAGAATGACTTTTTGAGATCGGTATCTCCCAGGAGTAATACCTGTTTCAAATTCAGGGCCCACAAACTGTTCTCTCCTCCAGTGTTTTCACTCATTTGGAGTTTGTTTTATTAGCTTGACTGAGGCGCTCCAAAGGAAACAAAGCATTAAATTGGCAGAGCCTAAATAAGACTTTCCTTCAGGAAGGGCCTGGGAGCTTGGGGTGACAGTCTAATTGCTTCTAAGCCCCCACCGAGGCCTCGGGCATGGAGTAAGAATGTGTCAACATCAATAGGCCAAGTCAGCCAGAGAATTAACCAGGCAGAGTCCTACAGCCCCAACAATCACAGATCACTCCACATGGTTTTGGAAAAGGGATTAAAAAAAAATAAAGAAGTACCGTCTGGCAATCAGAATATGTCCTAAGAGGTCACTTCCACAATGCAAAACAGGCTTTTCCCAGCTCCCGTGGGCCGGGAGCTTCCTGACAAGGCTGCCCTTCATGCCCTAAGTTCTCCCGAGTTTTACATCGTGTCAAGCACACAGAGCAGAGCACCTGCCACATACACACAGGTCCTAAGGCGGAGGCAGGAAATCACTGAAAGGGTTATACAGCCAGTGTCCTAGAGAAATGGATTAAAGAACATGATTCTGTTCAGGGGTCCTGGGAGTCAATCAAACAAGTAAGCCCCCAGCCAGACTGTTTACGCACAGGTAGTCCTGTATCCTAGTGGGATGGAGTAACCCTGTGGAATTTCAGGCTCCTTCTACTAGTAGTTCCAACAATAAAAGCATAGCCAAAGCACTCTAGCAAATGTTCTTTCTATTAACCAACTTAAGTAATGATTTAATAGTTCCCAAATAGTGGTGTGCCAACAGTAAAGCAAATATTTGTATTATGGCTTGATGATAACTTATCGGGATCATTACCAATTAAGGCTGAAATTTGGCCTGGACTTTTCAGAAATTGGGGTGGGGTATTTGAGATCTCCGTGGCATGGAACTAAGCTCTATTAACCTATTACTAAACAAAGGAAGAAACACCAAGCTAGAAGAAAGAAAACACATGTTTGTGGCTTCCTTTTGTTTTGATTTTCATACAGCAAGGGGAAATATATTTGGTAATGCTGGGGCACAGTAATAATAAGTACTTCATACCAAGTTTCAGGATCTAAAAGCAGACATGGCTGCTGTTTCTATGTAAATTAGCATGTGAAAGAAGTTAGTTTTATCCCTTTGGTTAGAGCCTAGTGAGCAGTTGGATATATATCTGGGACCAAGGTGAGAAAAGGCCAAGGTGAGAAAAGAAGAAATCTGGGGTCACAAGAAATCAGGTCGTGGGTATAGTCATAAAACATACTGACTTTATTCAAAGAAAATGCACTGATTTACAACAAAACAGGGACCACACTGAAAACAAGTCACTGTAATTAATGCTATAATACAGGGGTGGGCAAAAGTAGTTTATTTTTTGTATTTTTATGTAGGCACCCCCCTTTTTTTAAACAATCTATATACACTGGGGCCTTGACTTACGAGTGTCCCGACTAACAAGTTTTTTGAGCTACGAGCCGTCTCTCGGCCGATTTTTTTGCTTTGAGTTGCGAGCTAAAATTCGGGTTACGAGCCAGCTTCAGATACCCCACCGCTAGTTGGCGCAGTGAACGTCACAGTGAACGCCACAACATCAGCCCAGCATCATGTGTCTCACTCGTTCACATTTTGATTTGACATACAAGTAATTCGAGTTACGAGCTCCATCATGGAACGAATTAAACTCGTAAGTCAAGGCCCCACTGTATATAAAAGGCTAATATGCAAAGTGTCCCTGTGGGAGTTTGACTGGGAGACCGGAAGTTCTATCGCTTGCTATGATGTGCGCTGACCACCAGGGAGCGGTGCGGAATGAAGGAAGGCCCCAGGCGGCAGTTGGCAGCTGGGAAAGGGAGGCCCTGGCCGGCATCCGGAAGGCCCCAATCAGCCCTGATGGCCAGCCAGGCCTAGGTACCCTACCCTTGCATGACTTTCGTGCATCGGGCCTCTAATATAGTATAAAGCTCCTTGAAAATAGTGCTGGTGTTTCCTCATCTCAATATTTCCAACACTTAGCACAGTGCCTGAACACTGCGGTGACTGAGAAATGTCCAGAGAAGGGAAATTGTAGCTGGAAGATACACTTAAAAACAGAAAAACTGTGTAAAGTGCCCAGTAATCTCCTTCTGTGTTCTGGGTCCCAGGTCAAATTTTGAGTAGTGCTAAATAATGTTATAAACAAAGGCCAGGATCAGGAAACAAAATAATGGCCGACTGCAAAAAAAAAGGAAAATGATCATCAGGACTGTTGTTTGAGCAATGCTAGAAAATGATGCCTAGCCGAGTAGACAACTTAAGCACCTAAGGCAGAATGAAAGTTTCTCTCTTGTCATTAAGTCCTCTATTCAATTACCATTTATCGGGGTAATTAAACACTGGAAAGTGATGCCGGGCTAATTGTTAGATTATGATAATTACATGTCTTTGCTATGCTACAGCTGATCAAAATAAGATGTGGTCCCATGCACTTAGCTAAAGCTGCTCTGTAATCGTCAGACTTTCACAGAGCGCTAGGCCATTTATTACTAATTCATTACAAACCAGGCGGAGAGGCTTATTATTTGTAATGCTTCTTTCTCTTTCCCCCTCCCCCAGCCCCCGGCCCCCACACAGTCTCCTGGAACAAAACTCCCAAAAGGTTAAGCACAAACTGCTGCCTCGCACTGGCCCATTTCCATCCCAATTACACAGCTGAGCGGCATTAGGTGCCTCTATTTGAGAGGGTTCATCAGGCTGCTTCACAAAATCCTGCAACCGCCTATCACATTGGCAGGAACATCCAAGGCTCCCTCTTTCAGCCTCTGCCAGCCACTGTTCGGCTCCGAGCTGTGTCCCAGCAACCACGAGCTGGCAATCCAGAGGATCTTTTGGTTCTGAGGCTCCCTTCTGTTCAGGTCAGACCTACCCCAAGCTGGGATATGCCCGGGGTTGGCTCCAGTTAGCAGGGAGCATGGAGAGTACAGACTGCGCCCCTCCTGCCAGGACATCCTGTCTCTGTTCTCCGAGCCGGGTCAGGAGAGAGAAACACCTTTCTCAGGGACCGACAAGCATCACCTCAAGGCTACCAAAGAGAGATGCAAATCCTTGTAGAGAAAGACTAGAACCAACCCTTTGTCCTTAGTCCTTCTGGGGGTTAGAAATCCCTCCTTCCACCCCTCAACTAGCACACGAGTATTTGCGATTCTTCATTTGGCTTTATCCTGAGACTTCTCAAGTCCGCCCCCCCCCCACCCCGCCGCCGGCAACCATCATCAGATTGTGTTTACGTGGGCCATGGCTAGGTGGAGGAGCACAGAGCGTCCAGTTCAAAGTTTAATACCAACAAAGTCCATGTGATAGTATGGGTCTCTATTTAGGTTTTGGTTCCTCCCATTATTTGGGCAATGTCATGGACTGGAATGTTTGTATCTCCACTTCCCAGATGCATATGTTGAAGCTCCTAACCCCAATGTGA
This sequence comes from Myotis nattereri, assembly GCF_964212035.1. Lineage (NCBI taxonomy): Eukaryota > Metazoa > Chordata > Mammalia > Chiroptera > Vespertilionidae > Myotis > Myotis nattereri. The sequence continues at coordinate 62,342,524 of NC_138079.1, forward strand.
CTGTATTTGGGGGTAGGGCCTCTATGGCGGTAATTAAAGTTAAATGAGGTTATAAAGGGTAGGGCCTTGATCCAATAGCATTAGTCTCCTTCTAAGAAGAGGCATGAGAGACCTGTGTCCCCTTCTCTTCTCTCCCAGTAGGTGCCTCTGCAAGCCAGGAAGAGGACTCTTACCAGAAACTGACCCTGGGAACTTTGATCAGGGCTTCTAACCTCAGAACTGTGAGATAATTAATTTTTATTGTTTAAGCCACCAAGTCTATGTCATTTTGTCATGGCAGCCTGAGCAGACTAATACAGGCACAGCTTAAAATTTAATTAATGGTAGAGTTGGGGGTGGGGTGGTATAAATTACATTACTGCCAGAGACACATCAGAGATATAAAGAATCAATGAAAAACAAGGCAATCATGGCCAGGAAGGAAGAGAGTGAGGGGGAGGGAAGAGAGCAGAATTAAGCCAAGCTGGCATCCCAGTACCCCACACGTGGGAGACACTCATGTTCATCTGCTATTCTGAGCAAATGGCTGGTCTGAGGGGAGAAGACACATTATTTTCCCAAGTAAGGATAGTTTCACCTCTGAAATTAACTCATGGCACCATGAAAACGACTGTATTATCACCCAGCAACTGTGTTATCTCACTGTTTCAGCAAGGCTTTTGCCCAAAGATAGAGTGAAGGGTGTTACAGAAAAGTCACATACTCCATTTTACCCTTCCTTGACCCTGTAAATTAAAATAGAATATGCCATCGCCTTTTAAAAATCATATTAAGTACATTCTGGGGACCAAACAAACCGCGAGGTACCTGTGTTAACACCAGAATACATAAAACTGTCATTTTGCACACACATTTACTGGTGGCCTGTGGCTTAGGACTGGGGAGCAGGGGTACTTTCATCACATAAAAATGGTTTTGCACTACTTAGTATTACTATTTCCTCCCCACACTCATTAAAAGGATATTTGTTCATTCAGGTGGATTCTCTACTTACTTTTATAGCCTGGACCACAGAACGATATATGCAAGAATAATGCAATCATAAAAAAAATAAGAAATTAGTTGTGCTATCCCAGAGAAAAAAATAAGGCAGGGAAAGAAATAAACAACTCACCATTTACTTTTTTAGAAATAAATCTCAGCACTTTAGGGGATTCTCAAGTGCTCTGATGTCTCTATGTACTTAAAGGCTTGTCTATGTCAACGGCAGAGAATATAGGTGTTGTTTCCCCCTACCCCTTTCATTTTTATAAGTTCTACTTTTAAAATGTCTACCTTGGAAAAGAACTAGAGTTCAAAGCAAATGCACATGACCTTCCTCTTGAACTTTCAGAATTTTTGGTCCTGCTATGAGCTCTGAAGGAGCCACTTGTGGGGTTTCAGAGGGATGGTTAGTGCCAAGACACAAAGATGATGAAATAAGAGGTGATAATAGGCTCTCCACGCTGAGTGACAACTCAGCACCCTGAGCCTTCAGAGACAGGGTCACAACTGGCTTTCCTCAGCACTCAGAAGCACAATCCCAGATCCCAGCGTTTCTTTCACAGGCCCCTTAACGTTTTATTGCTACTCAAATCGTTCAAGTCAAAGGGGGAGGAGGGGAGGGGAGAAAGAATGAGAGCTGTGGAGTTGCAAACTCAACTGTTGATGAGCTGGGTCAAAACCAACAAAGGTTATGTATGAAATGTATTAAATATTAAAGGAGCCTGGGTCTTAGCACGGAGTCTGTACCCAGTTGAAGATAACTGTGACTCACTGGTCACTTTATTTATAGAACAGGGCAATTTCATTTATTGATGTTTTAATTCAACATCTGAGTATCTACTCTGCATATCAAATATTTACCACAATTAAAATCATAACCCCTTTTGTAGTTTAAAACAAACTTAGATTTGTTTTCCACTCCATAAATATAGTGTACTTCTCAACCCTGAATCTGGGAGATGGGTAGAGGCAAAAAGAGAATTCACCTTGGTACTCCAGTCTAGATTTTCTGTCTCAGAACAATCTGTAGCGAACAGATTCACAACAGCAAGACCCACCCAAGGAGGCTTTAATGAATTTAGTTATTATCTGAAAAGCCCGAGTCTTGGTCACTAAAGGTGGCGGTTACTATGGCTTTATGAACATGACTAGGAAGAGTAACATGACATGTGCAGGCTAAGGGCAGCATAAAAGCACCATCCATGAGGCTAAAAAGGGCATGCCCACCGTTGGTGCTGTTAAGCTGCCTGAAGCTGCTCTAACATGCGGAGAATATTAAAAGGAAGCGAGAACGGTGTCCTGGCGGCAGAAACGCCTCTTCCTTTGCCCCTTTGGACAGGGAAGCTGAGCTGGAGTTGCGTTTACTCCGTGACTGGGCATGGGGTGACGCTTACACACACCTCTACTCAGGTGAATCCTAAGAGGTTACAAACTATTCTAATCCTCTAGAGGAAATAAAATAAAAATTGGGCACGACGGGAAGTGCTTCTGTTTTACTCTAAATATGAATTTCTGGCATATAAGCTGAAAAGATAAACTTACATATGCATAATAGCACTTCCTGGTAGAGTATTAAATTTAGGGGTGTGTGTGTGTGTGTGTGTGTGTTTAAATCAGGATGGTGGCTTGAAGATTAATATCTTTAAAGATATTGGAGATGTTTGGAAGGATATGAAAACTGCTCTTTTCTGTTAGACAATTAGGACAATTAAAAATTCATATCACAGGAGAGAAAAATGTTGGTTCTAATGACTAGAAAAATTTATAGGGCAACTCAAAATTAGACACATCACTCCTGTATTTCTTAGTTGCAAATTGCAACCCAGCATCCCCACGCACTCACTGAATTAAAAATAAAATTCTCAGCATTATATTTGCAGCTAAGTATTTATGTACACTACTGATTCTATGAATTCCTCTCACATAAAACTTCCTTATGATTGGTTTTGATGTAACTACCACCACAAGTTACTGGAGTTGAGAGTGGCAATCTCGCCACTTCTTAAAAACACCAGGTTATTTGCCTTTGTAAGCCTAGACACTACAGTGTTTTCATCAACTCAGTGATCATCACTCCCTTAACGTACGCAGCATGTGTGACTGAGGGTCGTGAATACATAGCCCTAGTGTTCCCTGGGCTCAAGGTACTCGATAATCATTTCCCAGGAACCCTATTTCTGCACAGACAGACATACAAGTGGAAGGAACTTTGAGGCACCATCTCATCCAGCTGTTTCCTTTCAGGACTGTTAATTATCTAGACTCTTAAAAAAAAACCTCCAGGGAAATTTTGAGTCTTAAATAGAAGCTCTTCCCAGGACCTGTAGATGTCATTCAAAAGTCAGTGCATAAAGCAATTCTCTATTCAGGGGCATCCAGCTTCCAGTGTGATTCAGGGCATTTCCGTCACCCCCCGCCCTGTAACTAGATTTGAGAGAAAAATAGAGGAAATTTAGCTCATGTTTTCCTAGGAAAGTCGAGCTGATTGTATTATCGACTGTCTACTGCATTAGCAATTTCCAACTGAATTACAAACTGTTTCCCTGCATTATATTGCTATTGTTCAATACCATTTTCATTGCCCTAATGAAACAAAGCTATATAATATAACCATAAAGTACTGATTACAGTTAACCATAATGGAAGAGAGAGAAAGAAAGACCTATTTTTAAAATATGCAAAGAAAAAGATAAATGCTGGTACTCAGCAGACATTTTTAAAAAAAAAACCCTTTTCGGCTTTCTGGATTGAGATCCAAACAACACTGACAAATTAATTCTTCTTTCGCTTCCAACAATACAGATGCTATTTCCCTTAGGATAGTATTTCTACAAGATTTCCCGAAGAGCAAAAGTTGGCCAGGTGCTAAAAAAAATAACAATGTGAATTTTACACATCTTAAACAGTGCCTACTTCAAACCAGAGTATTTATTCCTTAATATGAAAGAGGATATCCGAGTTTTCCCCTGGCTGCACGTTTCTCCCCAACTACAAAAAATGCCATTATGAAACCATTAGGGTGTTTCCTATTGGCCCATATTAAATCAACCAGCAACACCAATGATCAGGTTGCTGTGCTGGCTGGAGGGCTGCCTAAGTGAGATGGCAAATCCATGGCGGAGATTTCTGCCTTTTAGCAAAGGCAGTGAAGGTTATGTGGCAGCCCCTTATACGCCCTGCTCCTTCCCCACAGACAGAAGCAGCAAACAAAGAGATAGAGGGAACAGGAAGAAGCGGTAGAGAAAATCATTTGGTATTGCCAATTGCATTATGGCTAGAAGCTGCAGTGCCAGCCAGACACTTGCTACCCTCCGACATTGCCAGAGCTACCATTCCCCCACCCCCACCTCCACAAAAACTGTATAATTGGTACAGTGGACCCTTGACCGATGTGGGAGTTAGGAGCCCTGAACCTCCATGCAGCTGAAAATCTATGTGTAACTTTTGACTCCCCCATAACTTCACTACAGTCAGCCCTTCGCATCCGTGGATTCAAACCAACCTCAGAACAAAAACACCACTTTCTATATGCAGATGGAAAACCGCAGATGAAGGGCTGGATGTATTTATTGGGGGTGGGGGGGAGAGGACCTACATGTAAGTGGATCTGCACAGTTCAAACCCACGTTGTCAAGGGTCAGCTGTGTAATGGAGAACAGAGCATGCTGCTCTCACTCCTCAAGAATCCCTTGAGTTGAGATGGTGACGTGATAAAATGACTGTAGGTGCCGCCGTGGCAGATGATGACCTGTGGCTGCCCAGGTCCCAGACACCAAGACGTTCTGCATCTGACAAATCCTGCCCGCCGTTTCCTCGTGGGTATCGTGTAAGTGTAGGGAACACTGGATGTGAGGACCAGAGATTCTTCCTCCAAGACAAACTCTGGTCACGGAACAAACCTTCCCTGAAGATCTTTGTGTATTTCCATGAGCAATACTGACAATAATGCCATCCACGTGGACACAACATGCTGGGTTCTGCACACTGCCTTTACACATTGACCTGATTTCAGTGGTTCCGAACAGTCACCTCAACGCTCAGTTTCCTTGCATTTTCTAGTTTGCGCACCTCTCTAAAAAGGTAAAAATAAAAGGTGGCGTGCTAGGCCTCTTTCGATCATATGTATTACTTGAAAGATCAAAGAACATGCATTTCTCTTTTCTTATTAGAGTGATAATTTATGCAAGTTCATTTATCTTTTGCGGCTATTGATTGGATTCTTGTTGTCTCATCTCCATTAGAATCCTCGCTGTTTAACAATAATGCAAAGCCAGACACATTTACACAGATTGGTAGATGCTCTGGCATCTACAGCCTACCCAAGAGTTTGCATAAGCAAGACAGTGGGTGACATGGCGAACCATTTCACTTCATCACATCAGAACAAAATTCTCAGAGAAGATGAGAATACTTAATGGTCAAACTTCTCTTTTCAATTCTAAATAGCCAATAAGCAAACATTTGAAAGAAATCCTGTGCGTTGGGCTCGCTGAAATCAAAACAAAGTGAAAAACTAAGGATTACAGATCATAAAACCAATAGGTACAGCTGCCAAATGCAGGGCAAGAACGGCTCTCCTTTTCCAAATCCATGTTGTCAGCCCAGCAAACACAGAAGTAAACTATTCTTTAATGTGAAAACCAGCAAAAGGGCTCACCCCCAGGAGAACAATTTGCAGACATGGTTTGCTAGGTAGTTACTCCCTGTCTCAAATAATGCTTTTATTTAGTGTGTTATTCTGGAGAAAAAAATAAGTATGTATGTATATGTCCCCACATGTTTTTCAATATTTATTAGTTTACACGCTTTCTGTTTATGGCTTAATCAATAAATGTAGTTTTAGCGTCAGGACTAATGATAAAATAACTAACTTAAATATGAAGTGACCCATAAGCTGCTGATCACAGGACTAAAGAGTACACGAATTGCCATCTTCAGATACGATTTTTCATCCCCAAAGAGTATTGTAATCCAGTTGGTACAGAGCACACATGTGCTCTATTGAAGGGGTTGTTACTTTCTTCTTGTTTCCACTGCACTAAGTTACCCAGATTCAAAAAGGAAGAAGGGGAAAGTCCAGTAAAAATCTGTTTCGATGACTGGCACCATGGATTTGACAATGTAGAATCACAAGATGCGGAGCGCATGAACGGGGAGACGTCTCAGCTTACTGAGCATTCTAGAATTGCTCAGGAAGGGATGTTCAACAGGGGCAGAGGGACGCCTGGCAGGTGTGGAGTTCAGCCACCCAGGCCTCTCTAAGGATGCTTGCAAATCGTACAAGATGTCCAGGAGCACTAATAGGCATTCTCTGAACCACTTGGGAGGTGTCACTAATAAAATGTGGAGATCAGAATGGAAAGAAAATTTCATTTCCAATCCTCCTTGTGGCACCTGGCTTTTCAGCACATGTGTTTTGTTAAGTTTGCTAATGTCTGGTGGTTATCAAGGAAATCAGAGTTGATTAAAAATATTTCAATTTTATCTTCATTTCCCAGACTTTGTAGACACCCATCTGATAACTAAGAAGAAACAACTATCCTTACCATTTGTGGAAGCAGCATAAGAACAAATTCAGAGAAAGGGCAGGGAGCCATCTGACTAGCGTCATGTGTGGGCTCTGCTCCTACCAACTGTGTAACCTTGGCAACTTCTTTACCTTTCCATGCCTCAGTTTCCTCATTCAACAGTGGAATAATAATAGTAATGCCTCACTCCTAGGACATTTGTTAGGATTAAATAAACTAGTTAAATAAGTAAATTAGGACTGAATGTAAAGTGCTTAGTGCTTGACAAATAGTACAGGTAAAAGAAACATGTACAATTCTATTATCTACAACAAAAATTTTTTTGACCACTGAAGACAAATAATTTTACTACTTTGAAAAGTATCTTGAGAATCTCAGATCTTTAGAGATAAAAATTTTATAGTCATTGCAACATCTGACTAGATAGAATGTAAGTATAACAAATTTCTGAAAATAAACGGAAAGTGATTTCTATAAGAAGTTTACAGAATGGAGAGAATACGCTAACTCACGGGAGGGATTGCCTATGGTACAAAAAGGCAATTCAGTCACCTTTTGGAGTGTGTTGAATATATAAATACACGAGGACAGACTGGGCAGCTGCCTATGCCGTGTGATTTCTGGGACAAAAAGAAATGCCTCCCCAAAAGTGAATTTCAGTTCTTAAATATGTGTGAAGTGTTATTTTGCCTGGGAGGGAAATCTTACCTGTCAGCTAATGCGTTAACATATTTTCATTTCTCTGACTCATTAGTACCCGTCACCTAGCAGAGTTAAGGCCTGTGAGAGACTAAGGAACAAACACGGTGGGTAAATTTTGATAAGAAAGAGTAAGTGCTCTGCAGGGTTGGGAGAACAGGGCTCAGGGAAGGGTCAGGGGACGGAATGACAGAGATGCAGGTGAGATACTAGAGAACTACTTGAGACTTCCTAATTCTGAGGTCAGCTATACAGATTGTCATCACAATGCATTAGAATAAATGACATTTCTCAAAAGAAGGTCTGTTTTAACTTCAACTTTAAAATTATAGTTCACTTGAGCAATATGATGCTTAGATTGACCTTCCATTGTTACTTAATTTGATTGACTTTTCACATATTTATGTCCTGTCTCTTTTCATTAATTCATTTATTCAATACAAATATATTGATTGCCTCCTATGACTCAGGCATTGTGCTGAAGGTGGAGAAACCAAACTGAAGCAAGATATAGTCCTGGCCTAGAAGAACTGACAATCTAGTTGGGGGACAGTAGCACAATAAGTCACTGCAATGAAACGTGATAAATGTAAGAGAAATTTGTACCAAATCCTTGTGGAAAATAGCAAACAGCAACAGGCATTCAAAGGGGTTATGAAGACCTCACAGAGGAGCCAGGTCTTGGAAGATGGACAGAATTATCCCTAAGAGAAGGCAAGGGGGGAGGTTCCCAGGGAAGGGGAAGAGGTACAATCCCCAGAAGGCTCGAAAGCGTGTTGAGAGAGCAAATGAGGCTACCAAGGGAGGTGAAAACTTTATTTTGAAAAAGGAGTTAGGCAGGAAATGAACAACCAGAGAAGAGTTTTGAGAAGGTGCAGGCCAAGGTTGGATTTGCATTTTAAAGTGATCATTCTCTTAGCCCTCAAGAAGACAGACTGGGTCGGGAGAGAGTCGGGAGAAGGAAGGTCACAAAAAGTCAACTGCAACAGACCTGGCAGACAAACGCATAGACATTGCAGGCTTTGGCTGAGCATCCGTACTCCCCTGCACCTGGCAATAAACTATTCACTTATTCGTCCATTCAGCAACTGCCTGTAGGGCCCTATTTTGTGCAAGGTACTCTGTGTCATGGAAAATAAAGTCAGACACAAACTCTTTACTTCAGTTCCTTACGACTGCCTAGATAGGACAAGTTTGAAGTAGGGCGTTTGTGGGATTGGAGAAAAGGACATGAATAAGAGGTAAGTTAAAGACTGGCAGAAACACCAGAAGAGGGTTAAAAGTAATCCTTAACATTTTGTTCATTATTTGGCAGGACTTATATGACCACATGTGCTAAAAGTTAATATGCAGTGACCGAAAGAACAATGAATTATGAAGTTTAAGACTTGGATTTAAATACCGTCTCTGTGTGAACTGTGCCAGTCACTTAATCTCTCTGTATCTCAGTTCTTTTTTTAATATGTTTTTATCGATTTTAAAGAGGGAGAGAGAAACATAGATTGGCTGCCTCCTGCAAGGCCCCTACTGGGGATTGAGCCCACAAACCAGACATGTGCCCAGATCAGAATAAAATCAGCAACCTCTCGGTGCATGGGATAACACCCAACCAATGGAGCCACACCAGCCATGTTCATTTAATCTTAAAAAATGAAAAACTACATGTCCTACAGTGCTATTTCAATTCAGCACAGGGATCATATAGAATAGTGAGTACGTTTTTGGTGACTGATTTTTTTTTAGAAACTGAATGATCAGACATGGTAGAATATGAGATTACACCCAATTCCATGCCAGGGTTCCATTCATTATATCTATCTCATTGGCTGAGGAACAGCTCAAAGTTGGCATAGCATCTAGCACTCAGGGGCACAAGGAGGTCATGATGACTGCGAGTCTAGTGCAGGGGTGGGCAAACTTTTTGACTCGAGGGCCACAGTGGGTTCTTAAACTGGACCGGAGGGCCGGAACAAAAGCATGGATGGAGTGTTTGTGTGAACTAATATAAATTCAAAGTAAACATCATTACATAAAAGGGTACGGCCTTTTTTTTTTTTTTCTTTAGTTTTATTCATTTCAAACGGGCCGGATCCGGCCCGCGGGCCGTAGTTTGCCCACGGCTGGTCTAGTGTCTGGTATGGAAGGTTGGGAGAACAACAATAGGGTCACAATCATGAAAAAGATTCCACTCTTTCCACATGGACAGTGGCAGAACTAGGGACCACTTAGGTGGTGACCACTGATAGAAATGTCACCGCTGATTAAAAGCTATGAGAAAAGCTGTAGTTAAAGTATATTATATCATCCTTTCCTCCCATACCTACTCTCAAACCTACTGAAGGCAGAAGCAGTCCATCAGGAAATGGCAAGCAAAATAATGAGCAAAACCAGTGAGGTCACCACTTAGAAATTTCCTCCCAAGTATCTTCTGAATTGCTTCATAGAGTCTCTTAGCATCTACAGTCCTTGAGGGGCTCTCTGGGTTCCAACATTCCCATTATAGGGATATAAATATATAATGTGCACTTAATCAAAATTGCTTTACACCTGTTCTCTCCTACTAAAAACGATAGAAAAAACACATCTGTATTACTCTCTCTGGACAGATAAAACTTCTCTTCCAAAGTCGTTCAGAAGGTAATTAGGTACCTTAAGTGTGGGGGTAATTTAAGATTTTGTCTGTCTCCAAAACTGTTGACAATATGTTAAGCAGATGGAGGTCATTTCTTTTATTTCTCTAACTTTCCCTTTTGGCTCTCCTATGAAGGATATGCTGACATAAATGTTTTGTTGTTATGCATGGTAGATAGACCAGCAGGTCCCAAAGGTGAGGCAAATCATGTCCTTCCAAATGATCTGTTATTTTTGGCAAAAAATTTGGATGCACTATGACAGAAAGCCTTGAAATACTTTATATGCCTCAATTTTAGCATTAGGAGGAAGGAGGGGGCTTAAAAGACAGGGAATGAGATAGGCCAAACAAAAATGTTTTTTTAGTCATTTTGATTCAATGAAATAAAATGGCATTTTGAGCATCCTGGGACCTCTGTGCCTTTGGGTTTAGGATTACAATGGCCAAGTTCTTGGCTTCTCTAGATGACAGAAAAATATTCAGTTCCTCGAAAAATGGTGCTAGAGCCCTCATTGTGACTTGATTTAAAGTCACAAGTCTTGAATTGTGGAATGCCTTTTACCATACTCTCCTTTTGTCTCCCTTCTAAACTAGTTTTGCTGACTACATTTTTTTCTCTTCCCGATGTCTTTAAGCATGTTTGAAGCTATAATTCATACATCAAATTAATGAAAGCCTAATGACTGAAAGTATTGCTCAGTAACTCAAATGTTTTTTCTACTTTTGCTCCTTAAATGTTGCTTATAATGATAAACGCATGAAACACTGAGCAATTCGAGGGCTAAGGGTGAAAACCAGGGCACTGGATGTATGTGGTTCATCTACTAAATCCTCCAACAAAGTAGTCATTATTTCACATGAACTGGACCCTGTTTTGTAAGACACATGAGGGTGTTTAGAATGCTAAAATTATATAGTCTTTTTGAGGTCAACCAGAGACCACTCAAACCAATGAGGATATGAGAGTTTTGCTTATGTGTGACAACTCATAAGAAGTATTTTTTAAAATCACAATGCTTTATCATTCATCACATTTCTTAAGAGAACGAAGGTAATAATGATTTTGGAGGCTTTCCATTTTCTCCAGACAACTGCAGGAAACTCAGAGCTGCTTGGTCTTGGCATTTGATTCCTTAGTGTTAACCCCTTGGGAAGTCAGAGCGCCTCCTTCACAATACAGAGAGGACCGTACTGTTCTATCGCATAAAGCTGTAGGTCTCACTAAGGCAGAAAACCTTAAAGATTACGAGTGTATGCCATCGTTTCTCTATTCTCTGGTATTCATCAATAACCCCCCATTAATCTCTACAGGAATCTTAACATAGCTTCTTGTATAGTAATACCTATGTGCTCAAGCTTCAAAGATCCATTTACTTCACATGTGTAATTTGCCCACTTATTCCTGCTGAGATAATACTCCTGGCTTAATTGCCCATAGAGCAACTAGATAAGTCAGCTACACTGGTTTGTATTAGCTGTCTCTGCATATGTGTAAAGAAAAAAATAAACATGCAAGATTGTTCAAGCTATATAAGCTACAAGAATTGGGACAAAAATTATTCCCATAAATCACAAATAACTCCAACAAATATTTCTAAATTTTGCAAAATGGGGGGAAAAATCCTTAAAAATAGACTTGGCCATATCAACTACTTTCTTGTTTTGGAGGTGGAGAATAAATATTCTCAATATATGTTTAGATATATAGATTTATTTATATGTGAAGAGAGAATGGATAAATTAATGAATAAATAAATGCATAGAGAAATACAGATTACTCAAATGTGGACTCACTTAAGAAATATTAGACTTATGAAACCAACATTGGCTTGTAAAAATTCAGGTCTCTATTCACTTAACACATTTCGTACCGCTCAGGAGTTTTCTCGTGTTTCGCGCGCCACCTGTTAAGGACCGCTCACGAGTGTTCTCGTTTTTCACGCCCATGGAAAAAGGAGAGAATCTAGATACTTATGTAAATTTTGTTTCGTCCCTCTTCATAGAGAAAAATGCTCTACGCAGTACCATACGTTAAAAAAGTACTAGGAACTTTAATTGTTTAATTGTTTTTGTAAATAAAAATGTTATAACTATTGAAAAACAACACCTAAAGTTCATTATGATGATTTAAATAACATGCAGTTTGCCCAAAAATGTGCGGTCCCTGGCCTATGTCTTAGAGATTTCTATGTGGTATGCAATGTGTTAATAATCAGACCTACTATGAAAGAAAAATCTCTTTATATAAAAAATTATCTCTTATGTAGTAAACCCTAAAAGAGTCATTTTCTAATTGATCTGGCTTGTTAAGAGTCCCTGTGAAATATAAGAATTACAGTGCCTTTACTTGGGTAACTCATGAACACACAGATGTGCACACACATAAAGACTTAACTTAGAAACATAGTAGTTTAGTAAAACATCATCATCCTTCAAATAAGAAAAAAGGAATGCTTGCCTGGTTTTTCCCTTTAAAAAATTTATATGAACCTCATTAAGAAGTTCTTATATGTGCTCTCATATAAGAATAACATTTTTTTATTTTAAATAAATCTCTATTTGATCTTCTGGTTTCCTTCTAAAAGCATGTTACTTCTAAATGATATCATACTATTAAACTGAATACTGAAATAAATGGTATATATTTGATGAAGAAACCCTAGAATATAGTTACATTCTAGCTTGCATTCTAAATCCAGCAGAATTTTCAACAGAAAGATAGATATTGAAAGAATTGATAAAAGACATTGCTTTTTTTATTTAAAAACTTCTAGTATCTGATTAAAATAAGACACTAATCAGACGAATAAGTAAATGTTATATTCAGAATAAAATTTCTTTCATATAAAAAAAAATAGGAAGAGATATTATTGCCAAATGGGTTTTATGTCATTCTGATTTAAGTAAGGCTTAAAATATGCTAGGCCTAATATATGTGGAATTGTCTTATGTACAGTATGTATATGCATTTTATGTAGGAATCAAACTCTATAAATTGAGTTCCATAAGCACACAATACAGAATAAAAAATGAACCTATATATTTTTTATCTTTTTAAAACATTTTTTTAATTAATTTCAGAAAGAGGAAGGGAGAAGGGGATAGAACCATCAGTGAGTGAGAATCATCAGTCAGCTGCCTCCTGCACACCCCCTACTGGGGATGGAGCCCACAACTCAGGCATGTGCCCTGACTGGGAACTGAATCATGACCTCCTGGTTTATGGATTGACTCTCAATCACTGAGCCACACTGGCCGAGCTATATATAGGTTATTGACTTCATGATTTTTAGGGTGATTTTAAAATGGCACTAGCAATGAGCTCTGTGAAGTTTTCACTTTTGAAAAGTCCAATACCTTGTGGTCTCAATGTAAAACAAACAAGAGCTCACAAACTCAAGCAACTCCAGAGACGAAAGGCAGACCCTAATGGCAGCAGGTAGAGTGGAGTGGGTATTATTGAAATACTTGTTGATATGAGTCAAGAGTGCTCAAGGTCAACTGATGCTAAGGGCCACATGTGACATCAGCAGAGGCCTAAGCTGGCTAATTGTCTCCTCTGATTGTGATGGTTTTGATTAGAAGAATAATCAGCTCTCAGCAGCCTGTAGGCAAAAATGCCAACTGAGGGTGTGTGTATGTGTGTGTGTGTGTGTGTGCGCGCGCGCACATGTGCACACGCATGTAAGAAATGACTGTACAGGTGAATGAATACAGATCAGCATTAACCCACTCTTCAAACATTAAAGGGGTTTCAATATGCATGAAGCCAATAATTGCCTTCATAATTAGCATTAGCATTTTCCTCCTGTCACTTTGCAATTGCTTTCATACATACTCTAATGCTGATATTGGAGCTTTATAAAAGTAAAAATATATTCATATTTTGTCAGTAAAATTTTGAAGACTAAAAATCAAAGTCATAACCCATTCTATAACCCACTTGAGTACTTTAAAATAGTTTACACTAAACTCAATGAGAAACTGTTTTAAGATAAAGAAAAGCCCTAACAGGTTTGGCTCAGCGGATAGAGCATCAGCCTGTGGACTCAAGGGTCCCAGGTTCGATTCTGTTCAAGGGCATGTACCTTGGTTGTGGGCACATACCCAGTAGGGAGTATGCAGGAGGCAGCCGATCGATGTTTCTCTCTCATTGATGTTTCTAACTCTCTATCCCTCTCCCTTTCTGTAAAAAGTCAATAAAATATATTTTTAAAAAAAGATAAAGAAAACTTTCTTCTTATTTTATCTAAATATTGGTGAAATATATAAAGTACAGCTTTATTTTAAAAATTAAGAATAAACATTTAGTCACTCAAGATGCTATTTGAAATCAGTTCATCGCTTTGTAACCTGCTTCTTTCAATATTAGATTGAAATTACTTCAGCCTCTAATCAGCTCTGTGTACAAAATCTTTTATTTAGAATGGTCATCTACTTTAACTACTATCCCTATGTTAGAGATTCTTAAACCTGGACATTTAGAAATAGGAAACTTCCAGAAGTGATTAAGCTCCTAAAAGTGAAAACTTAGGAAAACTTTTTAAATCACCAAATACTAAAAATTTTAGTACCGCTAATAAATTTAAGGTCATTTTGTTAGTGTGAGAATGTAACATGTATTATGTATATGCTCATAAATTTATCATCCTATATAATAAAAGCCTAATATGCAAATCAATCAAACAGCAGAATGACCATTGGAATGACTGGTCGCTATGATGCACACTGACCACCAGGGGGCAGATGCTTGATATAGGAGCTGCCTCCAGCCTGTAGGCCCCAGGCTGGCCAAGGCAGATGCCAGCTAGGGGCCTTCCCCCACCCCCATCGCCCCGCCAGTTACCCCACAGATGGGCCCTGATCACCAGCCAGCCCTAAGGACCCTACCCATGCATGAATTTCATGTATTGGGCCTCTAGTTTTTAGTATATTTAGAGATGGGCAGAGATGGAACAAGGCAGAAAATATTCCAGGACAATATACTTTATAACTGTTTTAAAAACATACTTCTTACTTTTTAAACTCTCTTCCCACAGTAGCTACAAAAATCAGACAGTAAGAATGAGAGAGCCGGTGGGAGTGAAGTATTTAGGTTATTTTAAGCTCAATTCCATGGACAGAGGTAGTTTTATCTCCAGTTAAGTGTTTAAAGTCATGTGATAACACTAATGCAGATTTCCATCTACTTGATGGACTCGACAAAATCTCAAACCCTCAAATGGTGCCTCCAAATGTAACTGTCAGTCAGCTGATGTCAAAACCTAATGTCTTCGCCATGGCCTCACACATCTGGTCCCTGTCAGTGTCAGCGGGGTCTGCTGGATGTGGTGTCGTGGCAGGCAAGATGATTTATACACACAGGCCCAAAGATCTCAGAGCACATTTTCAGGATGCATTTCATCTGGTCTATGTCCCATCAACAAATGATTGACTGAAATTAAACCAAACCTTTCATATCCTGAAATCTGAGCCGTCTCCACTGCTCCCCTCACTCAGATCATGAATATATTTAGTTAGCCGGGGAATTCACAAAAGACCCATGTCAACAGTCTATTAGTGAGAGAGAGAGAAAATTCGCATTAAACACCTCCATGCTGTAGCCTCTGACCTCCTTAAGCTGGCACATTTTTAAAATTCTTTATGGGATAAGGAATGACTAACCAGCCACCCGAGGAAACTCATGAATATGTGGTGTTCAAATCTGACCAGCGTTTTCGTTGCAAATATAACTCTCGGAAGACCCAACATACTCTGTGTATCAGAAGTGGGCACCGACTTTATCAAGTACATTATTTAAAACACAGTATCGAATTGTCAGGATGGAAAGTTCCTCACTCTCTGCCTCTCACCTATCTTGATTCCATCTCCTGGGACAACAAGCAGGCATGTAACATAAGACACCCAAGTGTCTGTTTCTTTGTTGTGAAAGCTCATCACTGCAATCTGGGAATGGATCGTTCTCTCCACTTTACTCAGTGTCAATTATTCTTTTGCACCAGCCTTGTAATGATCTGTAAAACTAACACTTCGGCCCAGTTCACATTAGCATATGCTCAGCACGACTTTAGCGCACAGCCGTCCTGATTGGGTGCCGCCAAACTTCTGATTTTGAATGTTTCCTGCAGAGAAATGCCATCCACCGACTAGGAAATGCTCCATACTCCACGTCTGTTTGATTAGCACAGTTTTAGCTTTGATAGGCATAATACAAATGAAAGATGTTAACTGTCCCTTTAACTTAGAACCCTTAATTGAAAAAGAATTAGGGACCCCGCGAATGGCTACAGCTCGTATTCCACAGGGAGAGGGCTAATTAAGAGCTCTGGGGTGGCCCGTGTGTGCTTCAGCGCCTAAAAGGAGGTGTCCATATATATCAATCTGAAGTTAATTTAACCTACGCTAACCAGGGTGTGACATATATTTTTAGCCCAGGGCTCGAGGCCATTTCCCACGTATCTCTTGTCTAACATGCTACAACTTGCTTAAGCATTGAAGGAAGCAAAAAAGTAAGTAATGACTGTTTAGGTAACGACAGGGCAGTGCAAATCAGTGCCTGAAGAAGCCAGCTGTTCGCACACTGTCACCCATGCAGGCGGGCTTGTTCCAACACGCAAAGCAGTGGGCTACAGTGCTTTCTATCTAGGTAAAGGTGTAAAGAGTGGCGTGCGTAGCAGCCAGCAAAGAGAAGCAAAATCTTTTCAGATCTTGCTAAGTCTCTCGAGAGCTGAAAAACATTCCTTTTTAAGAATAGATGTTCTGAAACCAAGTGCTGCTGCAACCATACCGGTGGTCGGGTATCTGCCTGTTACTTGAGCAAACGGTGCGCGTGTCCCAGCAAATCAGTCTGGCCTCACTGCCGCTTCAGGTGGGGGCTGAGCCATCACCGCTCTGGCTGCCCTAGCTTTCCCCTGGTTCAAGATGGCCCTGCAAGAATTTTGGGTTTTTTTAAATCCGTTTTCTTTAAGGACAAATGCCGCTTAAATAGTCAGAAAGGTTCACCAGAATCTGCAGGACCCCAAATGTCCACTTGGACTCTTTGTGTAGTGGCTTGGCCCCGGTGCACTGCTTTCCTCCACACTCACTCCGGCTTTCCCCCTGGGGAGCCCTCTTGTCAGGTCAAATGCTCCACACCTCTCCTCTCTGCCCGGGTCAGTTATAGGCCCTCCAGCCTCAGTGACCCACTCAATTCTACTTGAAAACTCTCATTAAAAAACCACAACCCAGACTTTTAGTGTGTAAATTCAACATTTGCATGATTTTTCCTGCTTAATTTTTATTGCTGATATGTTATGGTCTAAAGCAATGATTTTCAATATCTTTCATTTCATGGCACACCCAAACTATGAAAATTCTGCAGCACACTAAGAAAGATATTTTTTGCTGATGTGATAAAAAATATAGCTATAATTTTGATTCATCCACACTGTAAGGCTATTGTTGTACTGGTTATTGTCATTTTTTGAAATTTGACTAAATAGGTATTGCATGTTTTAACAATTCTTGCTGCACACCAACCGTGTGCCTGCTGCAGCACGCCGGTTGAAAATCGCTGGTCTAAAGCTATCTTCTCTGAAAGACACATCTTTTGCCACATTGAGGTGGAAGAAAATGACAGAACAGTCTTTAGAGATAAAGGCACTTCCTTGGCCTCTGACCCTATTAATTATATGTTTACCATATGACTTAAATAACTTACCTAGGTCATACAACCACAGAAAACTCAATGGTGAATTTGGGGAAGTGTGAGTAGGAGAAGGAAGATTTATGGGCACTCTGTACTAACTGATCAGTTTCTATAAACCTAAACCGGAGTTGTCTGAGTGCAAAGGGGTTGAAGACCCTGCATGTAGAGGAGAGGGGCCACAACCGGGGTGTCAAGCACTGCGCAGACAGACGGAAGTTCTGAGCTTCCAGAGTGATGGGTGAGTTTATGCGGCTTCCTCAGTGGGAGCACAGCGGGCACCTCACATAAAGCAACACTGGTTGACAACGGATCCTAAAGGACCTTTATTAGTGTTTTAATGGCCACAACTCTCGTCTCCAGCTGCCAACAGACACCAGAACCAGCCTGACTTGGCAGCTACAGGTGGTGCTAACCACTTCATATTATTCCTTTAACTCTATTTTATGCAACGCAAATGCCTGTCCTTAGAAACTGTTTAGCCACTGCCAAAGCAATATTTTTGTGTGCAGTTTTGGCTTTTCTTTTTTTAAAAAAATATGCTTTTAGCCCTAACTGGTTTCGCTCAGTGGATAGAGCGTTGGCCTGTGGACTGGAGGGTCCCAGGTTCAATTCCAGTCAAGGGCATGTACCTTGGTTGCAGGCACACTCCCAGTAGGGGGTGTGCAGAAGGCAGCTGACCGGTGATTCTCTCTCATCAATTTTTTTTTTAAATATACTTTATTTATTTTTTACAGAGAGGAAGGGAGAGGGATAGAGAGTTAGAAACATTGATGAGAGAGAAACATCGATCAGCTGCCTCCTGCACACCCCCCACTGGGGATGTGCCCGCAACCAAGGTACATGCTTTGACCGGAATCGAACCTGGGACCCTTCAGTCCTCAGGCCGACGCTCCATCCACTGAGCCAAACCGGTCCCGGCTCATCAATGTATCTATGTTTCTAACTCTCTATCCCTGTCCCTTCCTCTCTGTAAAAAATCAATAAAATATATTTAAAAATATATGCTTTTATTGATTTTGAGAGAGAGAGAGAGAGAGAGAGGAAGAGAATCATTGATGTGAGAGAGAAACAATAGATGGGTTGCCTCCCGCATTCATCTCTAACTGGGGATAGGTCCTGCAACTTGCACATGCGCCCGGACAGGGAATCGAACTGTTGACGTCTTTCAGTGCCCGGGATGATAGTCAACCAACTGAGCCACACCAGCCAGGGCCCTGTTGTCTTTTGACTCAGGAAAGGCTACTATGCCACAAGGATGGCTACTGTCGCCAATAGGAATTGCAGGCAAGAAGGGTCTGCTCTGCTCCCCTAACAACATTTTGTGTTAGAATAAAAAGCAGAATGATTTTTAAAGGTTTGGAAAGTATCTTCTTTTTGATGTTGCTGATGCCATCCTCACGTTGATGGGACCAGAACTAAAAAACACTAAAAATTGAATTTTAAAGATGCACCCGCCACCATGGAACAAAGGATTGTGGGCCCCATCCATTTGTGCTCCATGTCTTCTATTATTGCCTGCTGACTATTTCTGCTCATAAGGGACCGTGAACTATCCATGAGTGCAAAATGGATACAGCACAAATTGATTCAGTAACATCACACAGACATGTATGAATAATGAGGTTCCGTTGCAGTCTGTCACACAGCAAGCATATCAGTGTAACTGATTTATCGAAAACTTGACTGGGTAAAGCCTCCTTCTTAAGAGAAAGTATCAGCTGTTTCTTTATTGGTTAAAACACACACACACACACACACACACACACACACACACATTTGAGCAAACTCAGACCCTTGAAATTTAAAATGTGGAAAAAGCTGGAACTGCCTTAAAGCTGACCTACTTCCTCCCTCTTAAGCAAAAGGAGAGAAAAAGGAGGAGGAAGAGGAGAAAATGATACCAACATTACCATAAAGCTTGAAGGCTCATCAGAGATGCTAATCAATTTCAAATTCCCCAAGGAAAGCTGCGTCTTCCTATGGGTGTCTGTGACTGTCAGAGGAATATAGCTAAGTCATTAAAGCAAGATAAAATGAGCGTCTCCTTAACCCTTCCTTTAGAAATATGCTTGGATATTCAGTGAGAAAAACAAAAGGACGCCACGCATTCATCCTCCATTTGTCATGCAGATGTGGGGAAGAGGAGTCACTTCAGGCACAACAGCCCACTATCTTTAAAATGTGCTCCTATTCTGACCATCTGCTAGTTTAAATGAAAGAGGTAGGAGTCAGACTACCTGACTCCTAAGGTTTCTTCCAATTCCCAGTTCTAGGAGACCTTAAAATTTAAAAAATAAAGATGGAACAAGGAAGGTTAAGATTTTCTGAAGAGAGAGATTGAAAGTAAAAGCATGGGCTAAAATACCCATAATTACAACGTAGTTCTACACAATTTTCAGATGAAGCAAGGACAAAGTATACAGAAGATTGAACTTGCTTACAAGTACAGAAAAAGCTATTCAATAGAATTCTTGAAGGGTACAAAGGTACCACTTAGTAAGTCACTGAGTTCAAGGCCCAAATAGCATCTTTGTGAAACCAGTCAATGCACCCCTAAAGAGAGGCCCTCTGGGCCAGGTATTAAATACAGAGAAAAAGACCCTTTTCTATGGGTTGTGATGGAGGCAAGGGAGTACAGGGGAGGAAGGTCCACTCAACTGGATAAATGGACCTGGCATGGCTTAGAGATGCAGCATTGCTTCTCTAGGTCAAAAGTGTTTAATTTTATACAAGAATAACAAAGAACCCTGGAATTAAACAAGGCATTCTAAAAAAAAAAAGTGGGGAAAATTAAGCAAATCCAGCAATAACTTGATTAACCTATTTAGTCACATTGGTTCATAAAAAAATCAATTATTTAATATAGGCATTAAGTAAAAAAAAATTTTTTTTAAGCATCTGTAATTTATTCACTGGCCCTAGGGATATCTTTAGAATCAAAGACAGCTTAACTGAGTTCTGAAGTTCTCACCAAGTATTTGTACGGTTTTCAAAGGGCCTTGAAAGCAGCTAGGCACTTTCTGCTTCAGGCTACACATTAACTAAATTCCAATGTGCCCTGCACAGAGCAAGCTCTTAATCAATTATTTCCTGCAACTCTTCAGAAGGTTCTTTTTTGCAGAGTATGTGGTTAGGCCCTGGGATCTCTGCAGAGAACTTGACACAGGCATACACACTCTGGAACTCTACAGTCCTAAAACTCACCCACTTGTCATCTCTACAGCAAAGAGTGAAGAGCTGAGAGAATTCAGGAGAGGTAAGGAGGACAGAATGTGTGAGGCAGGGTGTGCAGAAAGAAAGAATCAGAGAGGGAGAAAGAGAGGGGAAAGGGAGAGACGGAAACCAACGAGAACAAACAGGGCATCTCTTGTTTATAGAAACAGTTTCTGGAATGAAATCTTTATTTTATGTTGAGAAATCAAGTGGACAAATGGGACAAATGCAACATTGAGGAACTGATTTCAAACAGAAACTTGTTCCACAATAAACACCCACAATGCAGAAAGCTCCATGGTAAATGGCCCCAAGCACAGGCTATGAGCAACACTGAAAGCTTCATGCGCAGCAAATATATTTGAATCCCAGAATTTAAGTCACCAGTTCAATGGAACTACCATCGGAAATGAGACTAGAGATGGAAACACCTGGCAAAGAATAAGCTGTGTCTTGCTGTGAAGAAGGGTATTACCGAGAGTACCTGCCTCCTATAACTGAGAGGCACTGCCACCTGCCCAGGCAGCAGCTCCCGAGCCTCAGCTAAACCAAGTTTGATTCCTTCTTCTTCCCTCTGCTCCCAGATCCTTTCTTCTACTCCCAAGTCCATTATATGAATGGTTCACACTTTTTTGTGTGTTGAGATTTGGAAGATTCATGAACCTGAAGTTCATTCATGCAAGGAAAGAAAAATACCATATAAAGACTTGTACTGAAAAGAAAACACAGTTGACTGTGAGGCAGGAGACCTGGGTTCCAGTCCCCATTCTGTGTGACATGGAATGTGACATACATTCTCCAGGGCTGGGTTTCCTTATGGATAAAGAGAGGGTGCTGAAATGAGCAGGGGGTGGGGTTTAGGGGCATACTTAATTCTAAGGCAGCATACTTTTTATTTTGCTGGAAATATAATCACAGTAATTTTCAAAAGGTTTTGAGGAAGTTCAGTTTTGGTCATTCTCTACTAAAATAAATAGCGGGCATATATTGCTAAATGAATAAGCAAATTACAATCCTATCTAATAAAAGAGAAACATGGTAATTAGCCGTTCCTCCACTACCCTTCCCATTGGCTAATCAGGGCGATATGAAAATTAACTGCCAGCCAAGATGGCGGCCGGCAGCCAGGCAGCTTGAAGCGAACATGAGGCTTGCTTGCTTCAGTGACGGAGGACTCCAACATTCCCCGCCTGCCTTGCCGGCCTCTGTGCTTGCAGTTTGAAACATTGTTACAAATATAGAAGCTAAACAAAACCCCAGAAACCTGCTTTCAGCCAGCCGGGATCTCAGAGCTGGAGTTGAAACAGTGTTTCGATTATAGAACCCAAACAAACCAGATACCTGCTTTCAGCAGCGGAGGCCTAAGAGCTGGAGCCAAGCCTCAGAGCTAAAGCTGGCCCAGAATAAAAAAAAGAAAAAAAGAAAAAAAGGAGCGGTTGGGAGCTTCCGTCGCCCGCCAGCCTGAAAACAGCCCTCAGCCCCTCACCCAGATGGGCCAGGCACCCCAGTGGGGACCCCCACCCTGAA
The DNA here is from genome assembly GCF_964212035.1 of Myotis nattereri. Classification (NCBI taxonomy): domain Eukaryota; kingdom Metazoa; phylum Chordata; class Mammalia; order Chiroptera; family Vespertilionidae; genus Myotis; species Myotis nattereri. The sequence goes on from NC_138079.1 coordinate 62,364,794, forward strand.
GGGTGTGTGACCAGCTGCAAACAGCCATCAGCCCCTCACCCAGGCTGGCCAGGCACCCCAGTGGGGACCCCCACCCTGAAGGGGGTGTGACCAGCTGCAAACAGCCATAATCCCCTCATCCAGGCTGGCCAGGCACGTCAGTGGAGACCCCCACCCTGATCCAGGACACCCTTCAGGGCAAACCAGCTGTCCCCCACCCGTGCACCAGGCCTGTATCCTATATAGTTAAAAGGGTAATATGCCTCCCAGCACCGGGATCAGCGGAGCCACGAGGCCTCCCGGCACCAGGATCAGCGTGACAGGGGGCAGCGCCCAAACCCCCTGATCGCCCTGCGGCTCTGTGTGTGACAGGGGGCGGTGCCCCAACTGCCCTATCGGCCCTATTCTGTGAGTGACAGGGGGGAGCTCCCCAACCCCCTGATGGGCCCTGCTCTGTGTGTGACAGGGAGGAGCTCCCCAACCCCCCTGATGGGCCCTGCTCTGTGCGTGACAGAGGGGAGCTCCCCAACCCCCTGATTGGCCCTGCTCTGTGCGTGACAGGGTATGGAGACCCAACCCCCCTGATGGGCCCTGCTCTGTGAGTGACAGGGGGCAGTGCCCCAACCCCCCAATCGGCCCTACCCTGAGCGTGACTGAGGGTGGCATCGCAACCTCCCGATCCGCCCTGCTCTGTGCATGACAGGGGGCGGCGCCCCAACTCCCCAATTGGCCCTGCTCTGAGCCCGACCAGGGGCTGCACCTAGGGATTGGGCCTGCCCTCTGCCACCCAGGAGCAGGCCTAAGCCAGCAGGTCGTTATCTCCCGAGGGGTCCCAGACTGCGAGAGGGCACATGCCAGGCTGAGGGCCCCCCCCCTTCCCCCAGTGCACAAATTTTTGTGCACCGGGCCTCTAGTATAATATATAAAGCAATTTTGAGCATGTTCACACACATTATAGATGTATTATGAATAAAGTTTACTTTCATCAGTGCATTTAAAAATATATACTTCTAATTTATTTCAATGACAATGCATTTCTTTCTTTTTTTAAAAAAAATATATTTTATTGATTTTTTACAGAGAGGAAGGGAGAAAGACAGAGAGCTAGAAACATCGATGAGAGAGAAACATCGATCAGCTGCCTCCTGCACATCTCCCACTGGGGATGTGCCCGCAACCCAGGCACATGCCCGTGATCGGAATCGAACCTGGGACCCTCCAGTCCGCAGGCCAACGCTCTATCCACTGAGCCAAACCAGTTTCGGCGCATTTCTTTTATAATCATGAAAACAGTATTAGAATTAAAAAGCTAAGCTATTACACCTATCTGTTTTCAGGACTATCTTCCAAGATTTTCCCAACAAACATTTGTGATATATGTGTGTACGTGTGTGTGTGGGGGGGGGGGGGGAATATAGCACTGAGATTCAGTGATAAGATTTGGGTCACTTAGTAAAAATAATTGACCCAAACATTTTAGAGAGCAAATAAAATTCTGTTAGAGGGCTTAGGAGAATTTTGATAATCAATGGAGTGATAAATTCAGGTACAAAGAAAATTAAAACTATTACTTGAATTAATCTGGGGAAGCTGTATCTATAAGAATTTTCTTGTAATCAATTTAAAATTCATTAAGATTGACCTTTTCTATACTCTTTCATATGCTTCCATATCCTCTCTTTTCATAAAAGCTATGCACTTTGCTTCCTTGTGGGGCTGATGTGACGTTACTAATGCTGACTTCAAAGGCATACAGTCACACCTACCCATCTGCATTGAGCACCCTGATGCGAGCACCTTGCATGTAGCTAGTACCTCGTATTAGATCAAGGTTTACTCTGAGAGCAGCAAGGTAAGTGGGTTGGAAGCATTAAGGAGAGAATTTTAGAGTTCAGGAGAGAGAGCTTTTATTTATTTTATTTTTATTTTTTTAAAGAAGACAGTTTTCTTTTTTAAAAAAATATATTTTATTGATTTTTTTACAGAGAGGAAGGGAGAGGGATAGAGAGTTAGAAACATCAATGAGAGAGAAATATTGATCAGCTGCCTCCTGCACACCCCCTACTGGGGTTGTGCCCCCAACCAAAGTACATGCCCATGACCGGAATCGAACCTGGGACCCTTCAGTCCGCAGGCCGACGCTCTATCCACTGAGCCAAACCGGTTAGGGTGAGAGAGAGCTTTTAGACAGTTTTAATATCAATCTTTGATCCAGAAGCAATGATTACAGATAAAGGATAAAAAGAACTTCACCAGGTTTAAACAGGAGGCAGGGAAATAACTTAGGCACACCCTGCGCCTGGCTTCCTAACCTTGGAGACTGGCTGGCTTCAATTCAGCCCCAGGGCCAGCAAGTAGGACTGCGATTTCTGGGGCCAAGACAAGCTCAGTCCACTCTATTGTCCTCAGCCTATGCCTACCCTCTCCATCATCCCTGTCACACCTCCGGCCCTGGGATGCCTTTTGATGAACATGAAACAGTGTCCGTCCAACCCATTCCTACCCCAGGACAGAATAGAGCAAGGCTGTGCTCTGGCAAAGGCGGGGGCAAAACACAGAGGTGATGCTGCTTCCAAATCTATTGTCTGCACGTCCTCCGGGGATAAAAGAGAGAAATTCTGTACATAATTTTCCAGAGAAACAGTATCACAGAGGACCCTGGGCTCCCTCCCTGCCGAAACGCCTTTCTCTGAGGTGGTGAACAGTTTCATTTCCTGCCCGAGCTTTCGACAATGAACTCTAATAACTCAGCCCCTGCCCTCCTGACAGTTGAGTTAAACCCACAGAGCAAAATGTTACAAATGGAATCCCAGGCCAAAGGGGAGTTGCCCACAGGCTCAAATTAACTACCAGTCCCTAGTAGCTAACCTTCACTTATCACACGGAAAGAACTCTGAAGCAAATCCAAATCCATGAGCAAAATTCATCATGCCAGGGAAGAGGCGAGGGGGAAATAAACACCTCAAGTCCATAGCTGGTTTCCCACTCTCTCTCCTGGCTCCAGGTCCTGACAGAAACTGCATTCAGAGCGTCCCTCTGCCTGGAGAGACCAACCTGTTTTCAATGCAAAACTCCCTTTTCTTTCTCTTTTTTGTCCTTGAGACCAGCACTGAGCTCACTGAGGAAGGAAGGCCTAAGGGTTTACACCTGCGACCCAAACTTGCCATTCTGTGTGAGATTATTTTAAAGAAAAACAAGTTTCTGAACCACTGCCTGTCCTTAGGCCAATGCTTACCAACAGCACCAGCACTGTGGTGGTGGTTTTTGTTTGTTTTCAAATGTGACCCAAATTATGACTTGTAATACACTAGAGTTCACCTTGACTTCTTTCCAAGTTGCTCCCAAGGCCATCTTTTCTTACATACTTGGGAGGAGTGGACATCAACCATTAAGCTTCTAAAGGTAATGGCTAAAGATTACCTTAGATGACCACCCAATGTAATTTCTTTGTTTCCTAGATCTTATTCTGTCACAACTTATGCAGGACACGAGAATAATTGAGATGTCCAGGGGAATCCTAAAAAGGAGTCCTGGGCTGCTGCTGACAGGGCAGAACACCAAGGTTCCACTGCTACTCCAGGGACAACACATAAATGCGTGTCCGTGCCTCGCAGCCTGAGCCGACGACAGCAAAGCCAGGGTGGTGCTCATGAAGTTATGGCATTCAGCGTGGGAGAACTGAAGTCCAACCCAACTGAGAGTCAACTAAGTAGCTAGTTAAACAATTAAGAGGTTTTATTCCCAAGCAATTCTCATAGCGGCAGCAGAAAGGCAACAAAAATAATGATACTCTCCTCTCCAGCTCTGACTATTCAATTAGTTTGTTTCCTCATTTTAATTTTTAAAGATTTTTTTTATTGATTTTTAGAGAGGGAGAGAGAAAAAGAAAGAAGCCGCAATGTAAGAGTGAAACACAGATTGGCTGCCTCTTGCATGTCCCCATTGGGGATCAAGTCCACAACCTTTCGGTGCATGAGAGGACGCCCAACCAAGGGAGCCACATGGGCCAAGGCTTCATTTTCAATGTATTGTCATGGAGTCTTACATTGTAAAGGTAGTGTGTGTGTTTGTATGTGTGTTTGGGGGGGGGGGGGGGTGCGGGGACTCCCAAAGATATACACATACTCCAAGCAAGACAGAGCCTGAGATCTTCACAGAAAAATAAAGAAGAGAGGAGCTAACTAGGTTTCGTGACTGCTGGTGTGCTGTGTGCTACAACCATCCTGCCCTCCCTGGGGTACCCAGTAACAGTTGGAGCAGGAGCCATTACCTCGCCGTCATCTCCAGCTTACATGAGAAAGTCTGGACCACCAGGAGTCTGACTAACGCACATCAAGGCTAATTGTAGGACTAGGATTCAACCCCAGGTGTTTCTGACCCCCAGGACTTCTCATGAGACTAGGATTGCACAGATGGTGCCCAGGTGATTCAGAAATGCATCCCTTTGCTACGACAGTTCGCTCTTGCACTGCCAATACTCCACTATGACACCCAAGTTCCACTGTGGCTTTTAGAAGCAATAAGCAGCTCGTAAATCCTGTTAAGCCATAGTCTGTGTCAAAGGTGCAGGTATTAATGCTGAGTCACTGCTTTGCTTTGCAGAGATAATACTTTATCCTCCCTGTCCACATATGCTAGCCGGTCAGCTAGGCTGGGAGAAAGATGGCTCAAGTGGAGCTGGGCACCTGAGATCAAACGAGAGGAACGGCTTCTCTGTCCTGAATTCCCTTCCCCACTCCCGCAGCTCAGCAGGCCGCAGTGTCTGCCGGTTTTAATGAGTTATATGCACAGGAACACAGGCCAAATTTGGGTGAATGGAATGCTACCCTTCCCAGTTGTGCCGCATGAAGGCTAGTCTTGCAAAATCAGCTGAGAGAAACTTGCTTTGTGACACTCATCTTTCCTACTTTCTGTCGCCATCAATGAAGTCCGGTCTCCTGTTCTTTCACCACTCATGCGCTGTCTACTAGATGAGGAGATAAGGTGAGCTCGAAACTAGCTATGATGTAAACGAGTGTGGTGAGTGACACATGCAAGATGCACAGAGCCTTCGACATCTCGGTGGGCCACCAGGGAGGGGCACACAGGTGTTGGCCTTTGAGCCCAGTGTTGTAGAAAGTGTGGCAGCCAGAGCAGGGGAAAACAGGGAGAGAGGGCCTGTCCCTGTCCCGGGCTGAGAGAAATGCCTAAAAAGACACTACAACCCTAAGTTAACCGCAAAGAATGTATGTTTGTCTGAAGTATGTCCTTTATTCTTTCACAGCCCGAATCTCCAGCCTGTGTCCTTCTTTGGGGGAATTTAGTCTCAATAAGGGAAACCAATCTTTAGAAGACTACTAAGAGGTTACAGAGTAATTTACATTTAAATAGGTAATTACTGAACAAAATCGAAATATAAGTCTAAGGGAATGATTATAATGGTGGAATTGAGACAACATGACAAGTGAGGGGCCCTCTCAGAATCTATCAAATCTCATCACATACGGCATATTTTCAAAGTGAATGATCGACACTTCTCGCAGGATTGTGAGAACGACAGGAGATCTGTGGATATAGCATTAACCAACTATGAGTCACAGAATGAGAAAATTATTCCTTTATGAACCCTCTTTCAACTTCTCAAGGAGAAAGTCTCAGTTTGGTGCTAGTAGGCCTTTCACACCTAACACTGGCTAATCTCTACTTTTAACAAGAAAAAAAAGTAGGCTTCAGGAACAGACCCTCCTTTGCTTAGTGATGGCAAGTAATACTATTCATGGCAAGGACTATTTAGAAGAATATTTAGGAGATATAAAGTTTCCATGAAAAAATGTTAGGTAAAAAAAATATTAGGGCCTATATATTTTTTAAATATTAAATAAATTCTGGCAAATGTGATAGATGCCCATAGCAAAAATTTTGAAAGCAGCACATGGATGACCAAAGTTTGAGAGACCCGGTCTCATAAGATGGCTTTACCTTTTGGCTTTAATAGCCCAGAAGCAAAATCTAAGAGTGAGAGTGGGTGGGGAAAGCCAGACCCAGAGGCAGGGTATGGACATGCTGTCCGGCTGTCTTTCCCAAGCAAAAGCAGGAAAGGCGTCTGTGACCCAGTGCCCGGGGCCTTCCCTTTGCACAGCACATCACAAATAATCAGAACAGGTAGCAAATGTAGGTATGCATACGTGCTGACATCAGTATCAGGCTTCGGGACTTGGTTTTGCCCCCCCCCCCCTTCCCCCAGTAAATTCATCCTCGCATTATAGTTACAGGAATGAACCATTTAAATCCAAATTTTCAAATGCAACACAGCACTTTGTTCTTTTTTTTACCATGACCTATTTACGCTTCATTTAATGCTCAACATCACTGACATCCTTGTAGAACTAATAACACACAAAGCCATATAGCTTTCTTTTGTTAAAAAAAAAAAAAAAGGCAACGTTATGTAAAATGTGCTTGAAAACATGTGCAGAGAAATGTGAAATCACAATTTTTTTTTTTGGAAGGGAAGAAATCTTGACTGTCTTTTGTTTTGCCAAAAAGTTAGTTCAGCACCCAATAAAAAAGAAATTATACTTACAGCTTTAAATAGGCAAGACTCACGTTGTCAAAATGCACATATTTTGTTGAAAACAGTCTCCCTTAGGCAGGGAAAACAAAATTGCTGTTAATGACAGAACTTTTTAGATTGTACTTGGAAGGGAAGCGTGTTTATGAGAAATAAAGCTAATGAGTCACAGAGCAAAAGAGAACGGAGTCATTCCTCACCTGATAAGGGACAAGCCCAGCGAGCAGGGCTCACTCATTAAAGGTCGGTCCTGCCCTGTGCTAGTGCCAGGCGACCTCCCGTAGAAGGTGCTTTTGAAATATTCCAGGTCTGAACAATCACACCCTTAGAGATGAAGGAATGTGCCCCAGGGTGTTTGAGAGTTAAAACCTCACCATTCTTTTATTTTTTATTATTTTTTGGTATTCCACCAGCTTTAATACTTCTCTTGGTTGAAATATGCATTGAAACTTGTATGAAACTAATTAATCTGTCCTTATTTCAACATGAATCCATAGTCTACATTGGATGTAGAAATGCCCAGCTGGAAAGCTAAAAAATATTTAGGTCAAACAGGTTATTTGGGATCATGTAAGCATTAAGGAAATACAGCTGCTTAACTGAATGACATTTTAAAAGGAACAAGCCCGAGAAGTTGTCAAGCCTGTTTGTGTGTTGATAAGAGCACAGGATTTAATTACTTGTGGGTGGTTGAGGAGAATCTGGCTTCTAGCACATTTGGTAAAATTTAAACCACATTCTGCTCCAACGACCAATGAGTGCTCAGCAGGACCAACTACATAATTTGCAGGGCCCACTGCAAAGTTAAAATGTGGGACCTGCTGTTCAAAAACTATTAAGAATTTCAAGACAGCAGCAGCATAACATGGAACCCAACGCCAGGCTTTGTGAGACGGCGCGGTCAAACATCCATGCAGCCCGTTACTCCTTTTCCAGCTCCTAAAAAAGCTCTTTCCCACCCAGTGTCACAGAGGTGCCCACACCACGTTCAAATGAAAATAGATCCTCAAATGCCCCAAACAATATTCCCCTTTACAGATTCAAAGATTGATATAATTCTGGAATTTCCTCTTCCTCTGTCTCTCTTTATGTTTTGGCAAGTCTGAATCAAGACTTCTCAAAATATTTCAGTTCCTGCTGAGGAGCTAAGCCAAGGGATCGCTTGGTTATAAACAGGAGTTCAGTATATTGTAAAGGAAGAGGTTAACAATCATCTGAAAGTCAAGGCCTGTAGCCCACCACCGACTGGCTGACCTTGCCACAGTGGCCGCTTTCTTTTCTTGTTAATGTGTCTTTCAACACTCAAACAGGATGTCAGCTCTGAGGGAAAGTTCCTGCCCTTTTCCTACCATGAACCCAGAGCTGTTTCCATACCATACAGGAATCCCTGTTACTTCCCAGCGATCGGCTGTGCATTGTGGCTGCACTTCAAAATGAAGCAGACGTATAATACAGTAAGAGTAAACACACACACACACACACACACACACACCTGAAAGAGAAGTCGCTCCACAAATTCTGCCTGTGAAATTCTAGCATCTTTTCTCCTTTCTGCATTTGGAAGCTTCAAATGATCCTTTTTGAATTTAGCGATTCTTTCTGGCAATGAAATATGAAGAGGTGATGATTTCCTCCAAATTAGGAGGACATTAACAATTAAGTGTTAATGCGAACACCGTTAACAGTAATGCAATTATAACCGTTTCCCACAAAGGGCAATAGGAAATAATTACTCTGATTCTCAAGTGATAGTTCTAGGAGAATGAGATTCTTGGTCTAAAATTCATTAGGAGAGGCTCTCAGCAACTCTGAAGCACACCTACAGCTGAAGATAACCCTGCTGCTGCCAGCTGCCAACGCAGGCCCTCTCTAGATGTCTGCTCTTGCTCCTGAAATATGGCTGCAGTGGGTGGTCCTGGGACCACTAGCTTGCTGTTCCTGAGGCTGCCATCCTGTCCTGAAAAAGGCTTGTCTGAAGAGCCATATATGCCCTTTTAAGCCTCCAAGCTGGACCAAAAGCAAATGACACCCAATCATCATTGTTGGCTCCTAAGTTTGATGAAGTGTATCCCAAGAAATGACTAATCTCCAATTTCCATATGCATGTCAGCAGTGAGACCTAACCAGAGAGAGTGGTATAATAGCAGATAAACCATTAATGCCTATCTCAGTCTTATTTGATTAAAATTGGAGGACTAAACTGAGAAGCTGATAAAATCAGTCAGCTGCTAATGTTTTCTCCTAATGATGCATAGATGAAAGTTTAAAGTGTCTCAATTCCATAGCAACCCTCAATTTTAGCAGTTCTTCAACAATCCATAAATCCTTCTCTCCTTTCATTTATCAAAGATTAACATTGCGAATAATGGATTAAAATGAACTTTTTTTAAAATTTCATTTCTCTATTCCCTTCTCTGATGGAGGTCCACAAGAAGAATGATAAAACAAAATCAGGAGAAATATCATTTTTTTCCTGTCTCTTTCCTTCAACACAAGCTTGTCTGTTAACCAGTCTGATGATTTTTTTGCTTCGCTATCTGCTCAAAGCTATCAGAATCTATTCTACTACCACAGGCTCTTTTGAGCCTTTTTACACGTATGAATTAGCATCATGATCTCCTTAAATGCTCCCTATTATTTCCTTCCTTTCTCCTCTCCTAACTCACCAGGTCTTCCTGGGTGAAGAGCCACATGACTCCCTGTTCTACAAGAACAGATCTAATTCATTCATGCTTGGTCCTTCATGTCGTCCACGGTTTGGCCCCACTGTACCTATCCAACCACAATTTCAGGATGCCCTGTCAACCTGGTTTTCTCACCTACCCTGTGAACGCCCAGCCTCTGGCCTCTGCTGAGTCTCCCTTGGCCTACAATCCCCTCAGGTCTCCACCACTGGGCTTTGCTTTTCTTTTTCCCAATGGTTAAGCTCCACTTTAAATCTTCCACCACCTTCTTAGCCCAAAAAGAACTCTTCCTTTTCTGAGATCCAACAGGACTGAGACCATGTATTTATAGAGATAATCTTTTGTAATCCTGGGGCATGACCCCAGTTGCATTTTATATTCCTGGGTATTGATGAGGACCATGTCTTCCTCATATCTTTATCCCTCATTTTAGGGGACATGACCTACAAGTTCATGCTAGTCATTTGAGGATAGACATATCAACCCTCCAATTGAATAATACAGCCTGGATAACTGATAATGAACTACTTCTGCTAATAGGTTAATCACTTGCAAATTATGGTCGGGGCATTGTTGCTTAGTGATGCTGGACCACAGATTGTGATGATTCATGATGGTATGTCTTTTACCAAACAGTGCCGAAACGATGTATTTGATAATCAGTTCAGATGTAAATGGTAGCCAATGAAAACAGAACTTAAAAATCCAAGAATTCAGTCCTCTCCTTCACTGCTTGACATTATACCTATAGGGAATAGCAAAGTCAACAATATTACACATGGAGTTCTTAACATGTAGTTGAAGATTTCTCTATTGTTTCTTTCAACATTTAGTAAGTTAATTCTGTGTCAGGATACTTTAGAAATAACTGATATAAGATATCCTTGCAGAGAGTCCAAATAAATAGCCCTAAGTCTGGACTGGTAATACAAAAGCTCTGGAAATTCTAGGAAAACCTATCATTATTCACAGAAAACACATGCACACATGTGAAAAAAAAACCATACATGCAAAATACAAAGTGTAATTGAATAATTTGTTACTCCAGAATAAATGTAGCTGTTGAAGGAAATAAAAACAAAGCCAATCTTCCACCATGCTCAGAGCTAGTTTTACCTACAGTAATGGGGCATCTTGCAAATTTAGGAACTAACAAAACCAGTGCTTCCAAATACTGTTTTTATCAGAACAGAATCATTTAAGGGTCTGTGCTTGCAACGAACTAAGACCATGTTTTTCTCAGTGGCTACAAGTAATAATGTGAATAGTATTAGTCATGACAAAAACTGTAACGTTTTAGATGTTAAAACACTAGAAGTTAGTAAAGGTCTCCAGGACTAAAGGAGAACATGAGATAGTTTTCACATTCCTGGTTGCTCATTAGCAACCATCACTCCACAGCTTTCATATTAAAAGCATGGGCGCTTGAAGACTTTAGTTCTTAATAAACTCTGCCCAAGAAGCATGCATCAAGTGACAGGATAGTGCTTCCCAGGACAGGGGGACTTGTCAGACTGTGCAACAGGATCCCATGGACCTGTCTCAATCAAGTTAATTAGAGACATCTGCAGCACAGAGATCAAGCAAGCCTAGCCCTGGCAGCTTATTTGCACCAAAAAGGTACAACTCATGTGGGAGGTAAGAGGGCTAGAATGACAAACAGATAGCAATCAGTAACATGAGCCAGCTCAGTCATCTGAGCACACTCACTGCTGAAATAAAGCTGGTAGGACCAAGGGATGCAAATGTCAAGCCGATGAAAAGGCTCAAGGATATCTGAACAAACCTTTGATATTCTTAGCCCCTGCAGGAATCTCAACACTGTAAATGGAACCCCTTCTACCCCCAACCTCAGCACCTGCTTGAACTCTTCATTCACCTATGCATTATCTCCCAGGGTTGCTCACACTCATTCCAGGGACCCTGACCCCTGTTTTTCTGCAAACAACTCTGCCCTCTTCCAAGATGTTGTTACTGATGGCGATCCAGCTCAAGGGCATGCTCTGTTTGAAGTTGTAGCCTTTGTACAGCTGACACTGAAACTTTGCCTCTGGTACTTATACTCCACAACTCAAATCTTAGCTCAAGAAAGCCACATCATTCCCCCATGCTGCATTCCAGGGTTTTAGCAGTCCAGCTCTATAAAAGTTAGTTGAGTTTGAGCCTTTAAAGAATTTCTTTTATTCACCCTTTTTGGATAGTATTCTTAAATCCCCCAAAAATGACAGCAGCCAGCTTCTCACGGATTGCACTACTTCTGTTTTGCATACATACATTAAGAAGAGCTGGGTGTCTTTCACCAATGACACGTAGGCTGTTCTCTGTTATTACTAGGGATGCTGTCGTGTGTTAATGTGAACTACAGCTCACTGGAGAGGCTGACAGAACTATGCCCAAAGTCAGGAACTGTGGCTGTGATAGACCCAATTTTCAAAGCTGAGTGGATCTGAACATCCAGTTAGCTTAGTCATTTATAATTTGGTGTGGGATAGATGTCATACCATGATGTACTCTTTCAGCTCTGGAACACATTTTGGTTCAGTGTTCTAATTCATTAACAACTACTAGTGGCCCGGTGCATGAAATTTGTTCACATTAAAAGGGGATTAATTAGAGAAAATATTTTAATATTGCTATTTGCCCTTTCTCTATAATAGAAGTGTCAGAGATGAAAGAAAATTAGTAAAATATATATGAAAATCTTCCTCCTGTCAGAGTCTGGGGTGTGCTGCAGGACCCAGAGTCAAGTCCCCGCATAACCGCGGCACCTCAAAATCATGCGAGACCCAGACCCAGCCAGCCCCACCCTCACTGGGTGGGATTCAGACCTAGCCGGCCCCACCTTGTCAAGTCCCGCCAGGCCGGGGGCGCAACCTCAGGCCCCTACTGATTGCTCATTAAGGCTCATTATGGGAACTCAGCCTCTGCTGTGGGCGCAGCCATCTTGTGTTACAGAATCCCTGCCTCCGCAGTGGGCACAGCCATCTGGACCATTACAGTGTGATGGTCAATTTGCATATTCCCTCTTTATTAGATAAGATGTTTTCATGTTATCTTAACTTCCACGTCGTCAATAAACCACTTTCATGGTTTAGCTATAGAGTTCCATAAATGACTGATTGTAAACTGGTGGCCTGTGGACCAATCTCAGCTCCGAATGTCTAAGTTTTGGCCAGCTCGGTGTTTCAGAGTAATCTGAACCAACATTTAGAAATCCAGAGATTCCATATATAGCACCAACTTTGGCCTTCTTGTGAAAAATTACAAGAGCTGGCTGCTTCTTTCATGGACATGTTCTGCTAGAACGGATCAGCAGCCATCCCTTTCTACAGGACCCTGACGCCACCTGTTCATGCACCAGGCCTGATTTTCTCACTTGGATATCTCCCTGCTTGTGGTAGCATATAATTTTGTACCCCATGCCAATGAACCTGTGTCACTTCTCAGAGTTTGCCACATAATCAATATTTTACAGATTTTTGTCTACACAGAATAGCCTGAATAAAGTTTTCAAGGGTTTCAGACAGTCTGACTTCCAATTTTGCATGTAAAACTTTCCCAGAGGATCAGAAACCCTTGTTGAGTTTTCCTCCAAGCATAACTGATACAATACAGTGAGGTGTCATCACGCATCCATGGACCTCTGCACTGGCAAAGAGGAATGGCTCCACTGCAATCCTCCCACCTACGGCATCCTGGGATGGCTTTACTGTGTTGGAGAGCCTATCTCCAGGCCCCCAACTTTGCAGTCAGGCACCAGGCCTATCGATATCAAATATTGGCTAATAAAGGGAATATGACTTCAATCTTGTTAAATCTATTTTGGAAGGAAAATCAGACATTCGGCCACCATGGTTCAGCCAAGAGATCCTCACTCTGAAGACAGAGAGTAGACCAGCAAACTGTTGCAGAATGATGCTGGCTGACCTGCCAGCGGCGGGGAGCAAGGAGAAGCCATGAAGATCAGACAACATAGACGCATGATTATTCAAGGCCATTCTAAGCGAAAGGACAAATGATGGTAACTCAAAAGCCATTCAAGGGCTATGAAATTTCCAGTAACATCACTGCCTATTAGAGGAATACTTCCTGGCCCTGGGTTCACATAGTGACTGTGCAATTTGAGGTTACTTCCTACTTCTATACTGTGACTGCTCCATACAAATAAACTTCTGGACTAGGGAGTTTACTTGACTGGGAAATGACTACTGCTAAGTTATTAAAGGCTGTATCCTCATGTTACTACCTGTGACATTTGTAACACGTTCCCTGTTGAACAGAGGTGCCACGGTGGCATGATGAATACACAATCCTTTTCTCTCCCTGTAAGTTATACAGCATTACATGTGAATAATTAATTTGTCTTTGTGAATTAACACACGATCTTTTCAAACAGGTACCGGTGCAGCCTCCCGCCACTCTTATGAGGTGGTAATCATTTCATGGACTTCACACCTACCCAGCTATCAGTATCGGACCTCAGCTGGCTAAGTGGGAAGCGGCAGATGGTCTGTAGGGTTCATTAATGCCCTGTGAAAATTTAACGTGAAAACTATCTAAGGGTTCTGGTGGAGGATGGCAGTTCATGTGAACTTTCCTAGAGACTCAAGAGAAAATGCCACTGCTGTCCATGCCGAAGGATTGGTGAGGATGCTAGGAGAAAAGCGTCAGAAGATTTTAAGGATTTTAGTGGCACAATATGTTCAAAGTGCTTCAGAAGTTATTTTAATTTGCAGCATTGCTAAAGGGGACCAGAGCAGTCTTTGAGGGCTGCTCAAAGACTATGACAACAAATCCTTGAACAACAACCCTCTAACCTTGCCTAAGATTTGTACCTCTGAAGATAGATTGGTCTAGGGTAGTGGTCAGCAAACTCATTAGTCAACAGAGCCAAATATCAACAGTACAACGAATGGAATTTCTTTTGAGAGCCAAATTTTTTAAACTTAAACTATATAGGTAGGTACATTGTTATTAACTTAATTAGGGTACTCCTAAAGCTTAGGAAGAGCCACATTCAAGGGGCCAAAAAGCCACATGTGGCTTGCGAGCCGCAGTTTGCCGACCACGGAGGTAGGGAATCCACAACCTTATTGCAGATTCCTCATGAGGACATCCTGTTTATGCCACCCCAACGTGAGAAAGCCCTCTGGATTGTTCTACCTGAGATTACACTACTTCAGAGCCTTAAAACACCCAGGCTGAACTGTTTCTGGAGCAAGGGGACATTGTTAATTAATATCAACACTTCGCAGATCCTTCTCAAATGTCTAGTGTTGAAATATTTTACAAGGGTGAATTTCAAACTGTGTTCATGTTTTTCACAGCTTGGTATCCGTTTGAAATGGTATAGTTTGAAAATCAATAAAACATGAGATAGAAGATACCAGGGCGGCTTGAGAATTTATAAAGAACTACACTCTTGAGTACATAATACTTAGAATGAAAATATGTAAACCTTTACAAGTCTGTATTTTCATAACTCCCTCATAAAGCAGGGATCCATTGCTGTTTTACTGATAGTCAAAGCTAGCAACTGGCTTGTTTAGAGTTTCAAAACAGACCCCGCTATTCCTGCTCTTTCTCCCCTCTGGTTTAGTTAACTATAGAATAAATGAAAATGACCACTTCCATGAGAGTATCTGAGTAGAATTGGGGTTGAGGGGAGGGAATACTTCATTATCTTTTCATCAAGTCCAATTCCTAGAATTTTATGTGTCAGGATCCTTCAACTCTAACTCCCTAAAGGAAGTTTTTCTTCTTGGCCCATTTAATTGTCTTTATTGTCTTTAAAATGTTTATTCTCTCTCTCTCTCTCTCTCTCTCTCTCTCTCTCTCTCTCTCTCTCTCTCACACACACACACACACACACACACCCCATGTTGCTGTTGCTACTATGTACAACAGAGGCATATCCCTTTCGTGTTTATTATATCCTGATTCCCTCATGAAATAATTTGATGCAGTTCACAAATAAGAATCAGACCTAGTGAAACCGTTAGATCTTAAGAGACCTTAAAAAACAAAAAAGCCAAAAATAAAGAGGATGGGAAGTCAATTACAATGAAAAACAACTTTAAGTCATACATTTGCTTGCCTGAGTGTTTCTTTATTTAGCCTGTAGTACTATATGCTAGTGGGGCTGGGGCTGTGCAGTGGACAGCTGGGGCTGTGTGGCAACTGACCATGAAACCTAACTGAGCTTCCTAGTGGCCAAAGCAAAAAAATAAATAAATAAACACAATGCATCACACAGTTTCAAAGGGAGGTACTGGCTTATAGAGAAAGTTCTCCTTGGTAAGAATCTAAGGAATAATTTAACAAATAGGCCAATGCATATAAAGAAGATACTAAACAGAATAATAAGAATATTAAAATATATTTGAGTACCTACCCTTAAGGCTTTCTCTTCTCCTAAAATAGATTAGATAACACCTAATCTTTTGAACTAGGTGATCAATAGAGTAAGAGCAGGAGAAACCCTTATCTTTCTGGACTGCTGAAAGGCACAAATCTAGAGCTAAAATTACATGTGCAACAAAGAACAGGAAGGTATTACTGCTCTAGAAAATTTTCTATGTTGTATTTGTAATAAAATTTCTGGCAATTACACTTATTACATTCCTTTGTTTTTCAGGTTTCTTTTGGTGATACGTGCTATGAGTCTTTCTCTATATAACCTGATAGTAATGATGAACTGCCGGGTGAAAGGTTTTCCAAGGTGTGGCTTGACTAATTTCTACCTGCACAATTTCCATTTTACAGGATGGTGCTCATGAGACTAATCTAAGGCACAAGATGTGAATGTGTTTTTGTTTTGTTTTTTCTAACTTAGGTAAGAGCAAGTACCTCCAGACCTTTAATTGCATACTACTTTATTTGCTAAATTATGCAAATCAATACACCCTAAATCAAATACATACCTACTCCAAAGAGAGTTCCCCTTGGTTTTGAAACTCACTTTAACAAGCTATCAATCAGAGGCTGATTTTAGAGGTAGCATAACTGATTGGTAGCAGTGGGATTTCTGGCCATTTTTAGTGATAACCACTTCAATATAGGAGCAGGTTTTTAATTTATCGGAAAGATAAAGCCCGACCAAAAAAAAAAAAAAAGAAAAAAAAAAGGCACAACCTGACAGCTATATAATGCCATGATAGAAATGCTACTCATTATGTCATACCTAATAATCCACATGTGTCTCATCACACAGCTGTTTGCTACACCCTGTTGCCAAAGAGAACTCCTGGCTTCCTGTCCTCAGCCAGCAGTTAATATGCACATCAAGCACAATGGCCAGCCAGCTATGGAGGAAGGGCAGGCAGGCAGGGGATCCACAGGCCTAAAGACCTAGGCAGGTAATGTTCTCACCATTATTCAGGGATGTTTAGTTGCTTGCTCAAATTCATCGTTAACAAAGGGCCTATTTCCCACAGGTCTGCACTGTGTAATTAGCAGCAACAAACACTGCCCCTGCTCAGGTCAACCTATGGGATTAGTTACAAAGGTTTTGTAAATTTCAGAAGCTATCTACACAGATGTCTGAGAAAAAACACACAAACACACAGAACAGCATAATGGATGCAGCCAGAGCCATTAAGCAGTTTAGGATTTGTGAGACTCAGACAACCAATACATTTTATGGGGGAAGTCATAAAAGTCAGACAGGAAAAAATATATAGCATGAAAGTTGCAAACTTCTAGACAGCATGTAAAAAATGCTGAAAAGTGGCAGGGCAAAGGAATAAACATACCGACCAGAGTTCATCAGTCTTAATAAATAAGACAGGGTCACCTGAGTTTACTTCTGGAACCAATAAAGTCCCCTAGTATCTAATTATTTTTATAAAAGGATTGAATTTTTTTCATGCTCCCATTTACTGTTGTCATTAGACTGGTTCATACTTCGTTAGTCTGCTTTCTAAAATGAAACTTTCATTTATTTATGGAAGTTTTTATACTTCCCTAAGGTAAATATGCTCCAAAACATGATTATTTGGTTTTATATATAATATAAAATATATAACATATATGCTCTAAAAACATAATTAAGCAATGCTAACCTTCCAACCATGAAGGTATGCTATACTAAAAGAGATGCAAATGCATGTTGATAATTCGTACTGATGGAAAGACCTCAAATTAAATCATCACATTGTACCTTTTAAATATCTTAGTTTTGTCAATTATACCCCAATACAGCTAAAAACATAAATAAAAGCTTTTGATCCAAGAAAGTAATTTTATTTTAGATTAAAAAAATAATTTGTAAGTGAAGTGGTCTGGAACAACTTGTGAATAAAAGTTAAGGCTAATGACCTCATCGTAACAATGAATTACTCTAGTTTGTAAAGATTTGTTCACGCTTAGTAAATAGCACTGCTCATTTTTTTATGATCATCATTAGTGTTTAATAAACAGGTTGGCAATTTTCAATTCAGACGTCAAAATTTTTGTCTAGGTTGCCAGCAAAAATAATTAATAAAACACCTCTAACCCCAGGGTAAATATGTAAGCAAGTGCATGATAATGGATAATAAAAATAGCACTTCTTTCTACATCTAGTGCTAATTAAAATCTGATCAGATTAATAATTGAGCAGTGCCCAGGCTACCCTTGATTTTTCTCGTCAGGTTTCATTGTTCGACACAAATGCACTGACCTCAATAAATGAAAACATATTTTTATAAAACCTAAATTATAGCTATCCTTATTCAGGACAAAGAGTGATTTCCTGGTGCCATGGGGTTTTGAGGTTACAGGAGAGACGTTTTCTAGGGAGTCCCTCATTGCCATGCTGTCCATGAACTAGAAAGCGCCAGAAAAGTGCAGGAGACTTTTCTTCAGAGGTTCCCCACCAAACACACAACGCCCGCCCTGTACAAATCCCAATTAAAACAAAGGAATGATATTGCCTACCCATGTTCCGAGTGAGTGTGTGCCAGGCACGCTGCTCGAGCTTTCTAGGCACCATCTCAAATTTTCCCAGCACCCTGATGAATAGGATTATTACTGGCCCCATTTTTTAGATTAGGAAACTAAATCTCAGAAATCTGACTCCAGAGCCCCCATTCTTAATTTGCTACATGCAAAGAAATGCATATATCAGTAAGTACATTTTGAAAAACAAAATAAAGGAAATAGGGCTTCCAGAATACAATACTTGGCAGCAATCTGAAAATATTCTCTTATAAAGAAGGCAAAATACCCAAATTCATTTAAATAGTACTACTTTAGTTCTACAATGCAAGGTCTAAAAAAACCTACAAGTACTTGCTTGCTTCTCTATCAGTTTTTAAGAAGTCATTAGAAAATACAGAATCCATATGTCCACGTAAAAAGTGCCCTACAGATATGCTTCACAGATATAAGGCTCTATGCAATTGGAAATGCCAACACTTTACTATTTTGACATGACTCATAAAATATACATTAATGCTCAAATTTAAGAATTTTTTTCCATAAATCAAGATATGGCTTGAACTATCTGCATTTTTACCCAGTCAATATTCACTCTTTTTATTTAAAATTAAATTCAAGCACATTGTATGTGCACCTTCTTGCCCTATGAAAGATGTATTGGAGATGCTCTCTGCCCCTAACGAGTTCAGTGACAAGAACCAAGAAACGCCAACAATCAATTATCCACTATACCATATGGTAGAATATAACAAAGGTTAGAATTCATTTTGTTAAATGTACTGCACCAGGCTCCATATAAAGCAGTTTTGTTTGCCATAGGATATCAAGTCTAATGACACAGACTCTGCCCTCCAAGGCATTCTTGTGGGAAAGGAAAGGTGTTGAATAAACCAGCTATGTGGACACCTGCTTCCCTTTGATAAGTGTGTAAAAGGCAAACAAACCTTGCAGGCGTGCTTCACAGGGGCCTTCTCAGAAGCCACAACTGGAGCAGAACCAAACTGCCGAGACACTGGGAAGACTGGGCTTGAGTGGGCAAAGACAGAGATAGGGAAGAATGAAGTGAGACATGCGCACAAATCTCAGCTGGAAGGAAGCTCTGGATGCTGAGGCTCTGGGTGCTATTAATCACGAACCATCTTGACTTTGCAATGATAAGGGGTGATCTTAGGTTTTGCAACACAGTCAGACCTGAGGCTGGGGAAGTGAGTCCGATAGCTAAGTGGGGGATGAAGAGAAGTTGGGGAAAGCAGTCACAGACTCTTGAGGGAAACAGTCCAGGAAAGACTAACTGAGGGCTTGCACAGGGCCTGGTAAGGGGAGTGGAGAGGAATGGAAGGATTAAGAGATGGGGAAGCCAACTTTCCAGGATGGGTGACTGCTCAGAAGTGAGCAGAAAGGAGAACTTGATGACTGAAATCAGAATCAAGGGAAGGAGGCGAGATAGCCCTTAAGGACAGAACAACTGAGGAGAATTAGGTTTGGCAGACAAGAGAAGTAGGTATGGTGACGGGCTTCCTGAGTTTAGGAGCTGACAGGGGAACATCCTGGGGAGAGTCATGCATTTAATTAATTCAGCATGTGTGTACTGAGCTCCTATAATGGCAGGCACTGTTCTGGAACCTGGAGATACAACAATGAACACAACAGACACGAGAGGTGTGCAGCAGGCAATGGGGAATTAACATCTCCTGCTGAGAGGCCAAAGCCAGAAATAAGGGCTGAGCATGCCCACTGTAAAAGAGGAAACCCCGTGGTTCTCCTAGATTCAGGAGCATTTCAGAAAGGGAAGAGATGGGCTACGAGATAGGCTCTGAATGCTGGGGTGGTTGGGAGTGACCGCCTGGCTCCATGAGAAGTGGGATCAGTGGGTTTGACAATAAGGGTTCCGTCAGTTCCTGCTGAGACAGCCTTCTCCACAGGGCTGGGCCGGGACCCAGCGGGGAAGAAATAATAGCAAGAGTGCCTTTAAGATGTTTGGTGGCAAAATAAAAAGCGGATGGTATTTTTGTGCCTAGTTTTATACCTACTTCTCTGAGAATTCAGAGAAAATAGTGATTCCTCCTGACTGGATCTGGAGATGCATATGGTAGTAGGGAGTGAGGATGTTCCCTGCATATAGGAAGAAAAGCAGAAAAATAGATAATGAAGAGCCAGGGTAAAAACAGAGTTTACTCACTGTCCTAGAAATATAACTCTAAGTTAAATTTCTGAAAAAGACAAAATGTGCTACATAAAAAAGCTTACTATTCTGTTTTAAATAACTATGTTTATCTGTTGTTCTGGGGATACAAACTTAGCCTTGGCTGGTCCGCCACCTGAAAATATTCAATTTTAAGACGAGAACACAATAAACCTCTTGTTTGAACAAGGGCATGCCAAGCTGAGGATGGCGGATCCCTGACCCCACCCTCACCCCAGGTCCTCTTCATCTGCTCTCAGCAAAAACCCAGCTCATGGGAACCAAATTAAGGATGCCTCAGCTGGATTGGGCCTACTGCGCTGGGAGCTGCCAGAGCGCTCGGAGCAGCAGCAGGAATTCCTCTGGGCCTTGTCATGACATCATTTGTGCAATGTAGCCTGTGATGGCAGAAAATGAAGCTGGTATTTATACAGGGTATTAGAGGAGGACCCTCCCGTGCCAGGCTTAAGATGACAAAATGTCAGCCTCAATCATCTGACAGGCTTTGGTCTCCCTCTGTAACCTCTTTCTTTTTGGCTGCTCTTTTTTTTATATACATATGACACTAACAGAAAAATAAATTGAAAAGAGCACTGAGGCAGAGTATATTTCACGCACTGGTGCCAATGTTTCATATCTCATGAACCTCGGAAAACAATTCGTAGAGCTAATTAGTTTACAGTATTTAAGCAGCTTGTTCCTCGTCTTTAATCTTCTTTATGCAATACTGTGAACAAAGCCATATTATCTTCTGATTTTTTTTATACAGTTCAACAAATATAATCTCCCTTTTCTTTTTAGAGATTACTTCATTTAGACATCAAACTATGTTGTTGTTGTTTACCTGGGGAGAAGGGATATATATATAGACTGGCATCCATTCACATAGGTATCAACGGTCTGCCAGATCCACCCAGACCCTAATCCTCTTTGTTGTCATGGAAGCCACCTGGCTTAATTATATTTACAGTTTCCAACGTTACCTCGTGGCATGCAGGTTTTCCTAAACTTTGCACAGACTCCTCAATCCTAGCCATAAGTCACATCTAGACTGCTGTCTCTTCTCAGATTTGGGATGGTGACAAGGCGATCTTGCTTTACCTGCACAGCGCACCAGGTCCCTGAGGAATGGAGTGCCCACCGAAAGAGCATGACATAAGGGCCCTCATGACTGACACCCACGCAGATGGAGAGAGAGACATACGTGTACAAATTAGTTGGTGGAGAGGGGGAAGCAAGGAAGAACAGAAAACTTAACCTGGGAAAGTTTTATCTTGAAATATGGCTCATCAAGTATGACTTGTAAGAGACCTTTTTGTGCTTTCCTATTCTAGATACGTAGCTACTTCATTGCTAAGCTGCTCTCTGCCTATGACATATTAGTCCCAAACCAGACAACTGAAAAGGGAGATTTAATTTGTTAAGGCTGGTGTTAAAAGAACTATTCATCTGCTGGGTGACAGCACACACATAACTCCGTGCACTACCAAGGGTTTGCAGCTGTGTGGTTCCCTGAGAGAGACCCTTGCCAAGTGGCAGAAAACCTACTTTAGACTTTTTTATACATTTGAATCCACATTATTAAAGAAATTTTATAGTCTCAGTAAAAGACAGTACTTGGTGCAAATTTTGATTTTGCTTGCCTGAGAACTATTTACCGTCCCCTGGTACCGATCTGCCTTAAAGTTCACTCTGTCCTTAATTGTCAAGCAGATTCATGGGAACTCCTAATTAGTGCAAAACAGGTAACACAGCTGCGACTTTGCAACTGCTAAACACCTTCAGCATCTCTATCAAGCTGAGCTCAGGAGCTCTCTCTGCTCCCTTGCCAAGGTTAATGGTTTCCAGTCTTCTGAGAATTATGGAGTAAGGTGCCCACAGTAAGAGGGGACGGCCGGTTCTCCAAACCGCTGCTTCTCCCGCTCATGGAGTCAGCACAAAAAGTTGCTGGGTTTTAGCCATGGTAACACAGGAGAAATTTCTTTCTCACTGCACAAGTCACGTTGAAGATCTGATTCACAACCACTATGGAAGATTTAAATAGATCCCATGCATTGGACATGGTGCATGCAGTCTGCTGAAATGAGAGGGACTAACGGAAGAGCTGGGGTGACATCAGATGATCTCTTGAGAATTCGTGTGAGTTTCAAATACATGAGTCAATGACACAAACTATCATTGCCCCCAAGATTTTATTTCTAAGAGCTTCGGCACTGGGAGTAAGACCACTAGGAAACCCAGTGCTGCCACTTTACAACTCTATGAGCCCAACTTAATTAAATAGGACAGTGGTAAAGGATTACAGAGACAGTGCATCTAAAGCCCAGGGCAGCTAGTAGGACACAGGGAAGATGACGAGTTATTATTGTTGTGTCAGTTATGATTCTTTTGCATTTGCATCACAATTCAGAGACAGTGGTGTTTGCCAGCAAAAGCTGTAATGACCCAGTTGCGGTACATATAGAAAAGGAACCAGATCTTAAAAGTAACGGTGCCAGAGAGAGCCTAGGAGGAGAAAAATGGAAGATAAGAAAGCAAAAGTAGTTAAAAGAAAATAATATTTTTCAGGACCAGGAAAAAGAAAGAAACATTTAAGGGGAGGGTTCTAATTCCTCAGCCTGTTCTTTCTCCTTGAACTTCTGTTGGAATCCCTTTTCTGCATCTTGACTCTGCCTGCACTGCATGGCCCAGGTTGGCCAGCTTCAACTTACAGGTGTCCCGAGGTAGAAATGGGAGGAGAGCCCTAACCAGTTTGGCTCAGTGGATAGAGCATCGGCCTGTGGACTGAAAGGTCCCAGGTTCGATTCCTGTCAAGGGCATGTACCTGGGTTGCAGGCACATCCCCAGTAGGGGGTGTGCAGGAGGCAGCTGATCGATGTTTCTCTCTCACTGATGTTTCTAACTCTCTATCCCTCTCCCTTCCTCTCAGTAAAAAAAAAAATAAATCAATAAAATATATTTTTAAAAAAAAGAAATGGGTAGAGAAAAGAAAGTTTCCTCTTAGCTATGAAGAATGAAAAACATTAAAATGCAAAGTCACTAATAAAAGAAAGCAAGACTATACGCACATTTCACAGTAGCGAATTCCCAGGCAGACATGAAAGCCAGCAAGCCACCCCTCTGAGGCGCACCAGGATAATATGTGTTTCAAGTTTGCGGGATGACAGATAAACAGCTAGCCTTGCTCCTACTGAATGAATCTCTCTTTTTTTCAGGGCAGAAATGTTTGTGGTAGAATTGGTCCTTGGGAAAGAAGAATTGATCTGTTAGCTTTTTGTGTTGGACCAGAAATAATTATTGCCATACCCACTTCCTATGGATTATGTTCAAAAGCTACAGATACTCATTTATTCTGTCTTCACTGTAATCTACAGGGAACCAATCGGAACTGGGGTTTGCTTCACCGACTCTCACCTATTTTAAAAGTCAGGCTTAGCAGGGAAGAAAAAGTCAGAGAGACTGACCAAGAAAGAGTGGGTCAGGTAATAGTCAAAAATCCTGAGGAAAGTAATGAAAAAATGACAACAGGTTATGGAGTGGCAGGGGTTTCTACAGTTCACCCCTATTCACCATCTTCTCTTCCTGAGCATGTATTACCCCCCTAGCACGCCCCTGCTCCCCTACACACACAATAGTTAGGCAGAGTCGTGACAAGAAGTTGCATCACTTGTGGGCTAAAGCAAACCTCTCAGCGTTCTTTTACAGGGAGGCTTGTATCGAGACGACAACGCCACAATATTGACGCAGCCTTAGAGGCCATACTGAGGCACTGCACGGTGAACGGCTACCTGCAATAATAAGCTTGGTCACGCTTCTGAGATCCTGGGGCTGTCTGTTACTGAAGCACAACCTACCCCATCCTGAAAATAACATGTATTATTTTACAGCAGGGAAGACCCAGGGGAAGTAACTCTGAAAAGGCCTTTAGGATCTCCTCACTGCCTTTTCCCTGTGGGCTGGCAATATTCCAACACTCTGGCCAGTCTGCCTCCAGTATCTCTCACTCAGATCTCCTCACTGCTGCCAGAGCATTCTAAGACCCACATCTGTTCACATCTGTGTTTGAAGGTTGGTGGATTTCCCTGAGACAAAGGATAAAGAACAAATTCCTTTCCCTGGCCGCTGCTGGTCAGTGGTTAGACCAGGGGCGGGCAAACTTTTTGACTCAAGGGCCACAATGGGTTCTTAAACTGGACCGGAGGGCCGGAACAAAAGCATGGATGGAGTGTTTGTGTGAACTAATATAAATTCAAAGTAAACATCATTACATAAAAGGGTACGGTCTTTTTTTTTTTTTTTTTTTTAGTTTTATTCATTTCAAATGGGCCCGATCCAGCCCGCGGGCCATAGTTTGCCCACGGCTGGGTTAGAGCATCTATCACTTCAGGGTCTTGGGTTTGATTCCAGGTCAAGGGCATATACATGGATTCCAGGTTCGATCCTCACTGTGTGGGGGAGGCAACCAATTGAAGTGTCTCTCTCACATGGATGTTTCCCTCTCACATGGATGTTTCCCTCCTCCCTCTCTCCCCCTCCCCGCTCCCTTCCACTCTCTAAAAATAAATCAAGTGAGGATTAACAAACAACAACAACAAATAAGAACAAACTCCTTGGCATAAAAGTCAATGACCACAATAATCTGGCTCCCAGAGTATCCAGTGTTACTTTTGCCCAGTGGCACCCACGCCATATTCCTGTCCCCAGCATCCTGATGGAGCCACATTTTGCTGTGCTCCGTGAACTGTTCACAAGCTTCTGTGGGTAATGCTCTCCCTCCCTTCCCCTGGTGAGCCTATCATCAACTTCTGGCAACAGTCCCTTCCTCTGGGAGGTCTGCAGCTCCTGTCCTTGCTCAGCGCTCTGTGCCTTCTCTCACAACACCACACACTGTTCCTTAAAAATATTTTCCTGTCTGCCTCCTCCCACTAGACAGTGAGTTGCTCAAGGCAGGAATTGATTCCTTCTCCGCCCCCCCCCCAATCCCCCCCAGTACCTAGCACAGTATTGGACAAACCGTTGGTATTTGCAGAAATCCTGAACAAATACAGGAAGAAAGGAATGTATGGATGGATGTGTTCTTGACAGTACTAATAAGAGGACAGGAGCAGAGTAGAAGTTTGTGGGGTA
Source organism: Myotis nattereri (assembly GCF_964212035.1). Lineage (NCBI taxonomy): Eukaryota > Metazoa > Chordata > Mammalia > Chiroptera > Vespertilionidae > Myotis > Myotis nattereri. Next base: position 62,390,238 of record NC_138079.1, read on the forward strand.
GTAATAGAAAATAAATGTAAGCAGCTAGGATGGTGTCAAATTATGAAAACTGAGAATCTTTTATTTGATCCAAAAGGTGATAGGGAGTCACTGTAACTTCTTGAGCAGGAAAAAGATGCAATTTCCGTCAGCCTCCTCGCACCTTGTGACCTGAATGGCAGCTTTGTTTGTACTGCTTTTGTTCCCTCTTTGACTATAAAAGCTCCCAGAAAACAGGGGCTATGACTTCATCATATTTGTGTCCCCTGTAGCACCAAGCACAGTGTTTGTATAACAGGTGTCAACAAATATTTGCCGAATTTAATTCTAGAAAAATTACTCCCTATGCTGTGAGGTTGGAGAAACCAGCTAGCAGGCTGTTGTGTTGTACACAACATTAGATGGGAAATGGACTTAGAGGGGGGTAGTGCCTATGGAAATATGGAAGTAGAAAGCGAGGACAGTCTAACAGTCCCATTGCCAGCTTTCAGGGCCTCTAAAAAAATTAACGTTTGATTGGAGCCCGTGGTCCTGCAAAAATGGTGGTATACTTACAGTACAAATGCTGGGGGGAAGGCTTGTTTTTCCCATGGAGAAGGTGAGTTTTGTGCTGGAGCTGTGGCTTCTAAAGTGACAGTGGGTCAAACAAGAAGAAAGTGTACCATAGCTACAAGCAGCCAGAACACTAGCTGTGTGCAAGTTTATCCCCCATCTCAGGATGTAGTTACACTTTTTATTGATTGATTCACCTACTCACTTGTCCATTCATTTCAGATTTACAAATTACATACACTGTGCAAGTCAGTGATGTTTCCAAAGCTTATTCTAAACTCTATTTGGATTTACTGTCCATTTCACCTTGACCTTTGTCACTTTATTCCGCAAAGGCAAGGATGATAAATGAGGTAAAGGAGTAACGTGCCCATGTCTCATCTTGTGTTGGGTTGCTCAAATATCTCTGGTTATTCATGATCAAGTGGAGTTTGCAGGGACCACCTCTTGTTCAAGTATTATTATTATTTTCAAAATGGCTATGGCTTTCAACATGTAGTCCTTAAAACATCTCATTATATAATGAATCCCAAGTCCAAAACTGAATTCCATTCTGCTGGTTTTACTGTGAACCTCTTCTTAAGACACACACACACACACACACACACACACACGCAATCACTGACCGAGTAAAATGATATCCTTAAAAGAAATATGAAGAGGGAAAACTGAAAATCTCCTTTAAAGAAACTGTCCAAAACTCAAATCTCAGGGATGCAGTCTTAAATCTTCCAAAGTAGAGTATGTTGGAGACAGAATTCAAGTATACATAGTACAAGGTAGGGCAAAAGTAGGTTTATAGTGGTGAAACACAATTTATTCCTGTATTATTTATTATTGTATTTTCCATATGAATGACTGTAAACCTACTTTTGCCTACTTCTGTATAGTAACAATATAAGCATTACCATTGTTACGGACATACTCAATATGTCACTTCACCGATAGCAAACTCATGTATTGAGCCAAACAAAATTTAAACAAAACTTCACAGATTTAAAATTGCATTGGGTTGATCTTAAAAAAATACCCAAGAAAGTAAAATTCCTGTGTGACCTGAGAAGGACCCTGAAACTTCTGAACATTTCTGGGTTGATATGACTTACACCTCTACCCATGAGGTCTAACATCCATGTTTCAGTCCTGCAACTGAACTCGATGAAGTGTTCCAATCAGTATTGTGACAAAAGGAGGAAAAGCACACACCCATGGTGAAGACTATGCCTTCCCAGTATATTTGTTTTTAAGCCATCCCACCCACACCTTCAATTAAATAATTATTCTTTCTCCATGAATCACACTACACTTTCCAATACAGAAACACCAAATCAATCACTTCAAAGGAAGTTAAGCATTTCTTGCATGGTCACCCTGCAGTCCTGAGATGCCAGTGGAGGATATAAACTTCACCTCTCTTGCGGGGCGGGGCCGGCCACCACCTACACTCCAGAGTCATCAGACATAGGAGTTGCCTGGGGGGACCACTAAGTGTTGACTCCTGTGTGTTACTATACATGACGAAAGCTGATACAGGTAAAGTAGTCTACATGTGCACACACAAGGCCACCGCATTACCGTGGATCCTGAGATGTACTAGCTGAGCCAGCATTCATTGAGGACAAGGAACACTGTATTAATCCCAGTTGCGTAAACTCCACCATGACATTATCTTAACCATTCCAGCAGCATTATTGTACCTTTCAGAGGTGCTATTTATTACACATTTGAAACAGAATTGAGATTTCATTCACCCTTTTACTCGATAATCCTAAACTCCAGCTCCAAGATAGCAAGCTGAGTTTTATGCCTGCTTAGGACTTAAGAACACGTTTTACATTGATTCTCATTCAAGCCACATCTTGACATGATTTATGAATTAGGGAGCACAAGTGTTATCAGAATTCAGTTACAAATTTCAGGGCCTCTTGGCTTTTTCACCACTCGGGATAGGAAAAATGCTGGATTTCCAAGGTAGCCAATATGCCTCCAAGGTAATAGTTAGAGACAAGACTCTTCCTCTGTGCATATTAAAAGTGATGGGATGGGATGTGCTCCACGTGGACAGGACTCTTAATTCTAGTATTTTCTCAATGCCAATGCAAAAGGCTTCCACTATGGTCCCCCTCTCCCCCTTTGGGGACTGGAATAAGGAAAGTTTGCAACTTTTATGATTTTATAAGAAAAACTGGATAATTGGAGAACAGGAATGGGAAGGAGATGTATTTTTCACTGTGTACCATTCTATAGCTTTTGAAATGTGTACCATGTCATGTATTATACTCAAAAAATGAGAACTTAATTTTAAAATAATTAAAAGCATAAAACCCGCAAAACTTTCCTAAACTACGTTTAAAGGAAATAATCTAGTCTTACAAAGTTATACACACATTTTTAAAAAATCTTAAAAAAACAATATTCACAACTGATTTTGGAAAAAATGCTTCAGAGACTTGATATCTAAAACACTGCACTCAGACATTTTTTTTAAAAAGAGTCTATGTTATCATTTTAGTATAATTACTATTCAGCTAGAAACACCATTACCTACTTCAATATTATAAAAGTTAGAGATTTTTTAAAAATAATGTGTTTTTAAAGTAAAGCATGTTATTTTTCCCTCTTGGTATTCTTGACAAATATTCAGCATTTCAAGCAAATACCTATTATTTCCTTTGCCTATTGTGATCATCTTATTCTCTTCAATATGACCCACGAACCTCCATGAATGTGTTTTGCCACATCATTCATTCTCACATGCCAGGCTACACCATTGGATAATGAAGCCACCTCTTTAAGGACTTCCTAGAACAAAATAGGCTGATGATGAATTAGGTCCCTCAATTTGCCCTGAAAGAAAAATTGCCTTAAGGCTTATTCTTGTGTTTGATTTTCAACCAGGAACCAAAACATGCTGATAATAAAGTCAAGATTTGAAGCCACCAACTAGGGAAAAGTAAATATATCCTATTTGTTACTTAATGCCCCTCTGCAATAATTACTTTTATTTGTTCATTTTCTGGAGCAGACACACTAGTTTAGTAGTTGTCTTTTACAACCAAATACTATTTTAGTAAACAGGAGTAAAAGACCAATAAAATCCTTTGTTCTCCCTCCCTTCAGCCAAACTTTAAGGCTTATTTTATCTCCACAGTTATTATCTGAAGTGAGTTACTGATAACAGAAATTAAAGGACTCAGGAGCTCAAAGTATGTGGTAATTGCACAGTGTTTTCCACATCTTGTTTCTGCTGGGCAGGGCTGGCCAAGGCTCCTGGCATTCCCACCAGCCTGCTTTGCACGCAATGAAAGAAAACTGCCTGAGTAGAATGGCCCTAAGGCCTAAATTCCTCTTCCAAGAAAAACCAAATAAATAACAAGACTTGGGAAAACCAAAGTCATACACTTACACCGTACTTATTTGAATTTGTAAACTGCTAAGTGGTAGGAGAATATTAGCTTATACTTTTAAGGGACCTTCATGTGCAAACAGATTACTAACTACCTGCACAAACTTAATGATGAGCTATTGGTTCTTTTTTTTTTTTTTACTCCCTTGGCCAAAACTGGTATACTTTGCATTTAGAATAATAGCAACAGTGTACACTGATTGGACATAGTCACAGTTCTAGGCACTTTACATGTATTAACTCATTTAATATTCACAACCCATGGGGTTCATATGATTATTGTCCTCATTTCATAGGCGAGGAAATGAGGCACACTTACCCAAGTTATATGGCGTGCCAATGTTAGTGCTGAGACTGAAACCCAGGTAATCTGGCTCTATAGTTTGTACTCTAAATACTATTTTACAATGAGTTTAATTACACTAAAATGACCAGCAACAACATAGAAAACAACCTATGTATTTATTTTAACTCAATCTCTTTTATGATAGCATTGCTGACTCAAGCAGCAAACATCCATGAATTCCTAATGTATTCGTATTATTCAGTTTAGTAAATAGTTTATCAAATCCCTAGAACATGCACAGTGTCAGGTATTTGAGAGGAATATGAGGGGGTCTGACAAATACCATGTGTTCTCAAGTAGTTTAAAACTCTTTGGCTTCTTCTCACCCCCAAAAAGGGAGAAAAATGAAACATTAAAAAACAAACAAACACATTTCCAATTATCCCTGGAAGCCAGGCTCTTTTAATACCCAGGGTGTTTGGTATAAAGAGGCTCTGTGCCAGGTGCTGACTGATTGCTGGATCCAGTTTAGGCGGAAGTGAATTCTAGGAGAGCCTGGCAGGTGGGTTCCATAGTCAAAGGCAGGAGGAAAGCCTGGGTCGCCTTTAGTCCTGGCCTGAAATCAGACCAAGAAAGGTGACCTGACTGCTTGCCCACATCTGTCTTCTCTCCTCTCTCAACCTCAACACAACTCCCCTCGGATTAAATTTGAAAACAAAACAAGAAATTCCACTCTGCAGCTCTTTGCCACGGACAAGATGGTGCAAATCAAGCTTCTGAGAGGTCACGTCACATCTTGGTGAGTTATTCCATTTTAGGCTGCTTCCCTTTCAACAGAGGATGATCACTGGCCTCACGAGGAGACTGTACCTTATCACCACCCTACCTACAGGACAGACACAAGGGCAACTACCTGTTCTCACAAGAAGATTGTAGCAGAAGAAACAAACATGTCTGTCCCGAAAAAATGTCACTCTTGCTGAAGGCAAAGGTTGATACCTTCTGTTTGGGGCTTGCTAAGCAAGAGAATGCACTTAAAAAATAACTGCAACTTCCTTAAGTGCCTGACTGATTCCTAGGGAAAATGGGCTGGAAAATACATCAAGCTCAGGAAACCTATGACAAAAACCAGATCAAGGGTAGGGCTTCTGGCTTCTCCTCCGCACCCGGGACCACAGTCTCTCCTGCTGAGATAAAATGGTTTTAGCGAAGTATCAAGTAGACCCTTCATGTGGTTGGCTCCCAGGAGCAAGTCATTTCACATTTAGAGTCTTGGCTTTTGTTAAACTCTGGGAGACAATGTCCCCTGGACTCTTTGGCATGGCTCTTTGAGAGGATAGCTCTCACTGCCTGCCCTCCTCTGGATAGCTCTCCCCCTGGCCCACAGCAGGGACCTGTGGTTTTAGACTAGCTCTCAGATGTGACTTCCATTTATTAACCCAGTGTGGACCTAGAAGCGGGTTAATAAGTCACCTTGGGCCAGAGTGGCACATGGGCTTAGGGGATATGAATGAAACATTGGTCTGACAGTGTTCCTGTCTGTGGTAGTAGGCTGCTTTTATCAGGGAGCTGTTGATGTTCTTGAGGACAAATAAATCAACACACTCACATCTCCTAACTCATTTGCAGAGACAAGTAAACATTCTGCTGAAAACAGAAAAGTCAGGAGAAGGTCAGAGGCAGAGGGCTGGCAGAGAGAGCTATTTAATAGCATGACTAGGCTGCTACAGAATTCCCCTTTTTACCAACCACGTCTAAAAAGTCAAAGGACTCGGACACATTATTGGAGAAAATGACACCCATAAACAGATAGGTGGCCTGGACATAAAGCCTGCAAACATTTCTTTGAACAGGTAGAAATATGGTGGGAACTAATTAAATGGGAACCTGTCTGGTCAATCCTTTGCTTCAGTTAAGGCTCTTAAGAAGGCACAGATGTGTATCTGTGTGGTGCCTGCATGTCAACAGGCCACCTGGGGAGCATCAGGAGGTCTCAGCACCCCCTTCAATCCCACCCAGTTAAATCTGAGACTACAGGCCTCCTGAGTGGGGTCCACTACATAATTTGCAGGGCCCATTGCAAAACAAAAAGAAGGGCCCCTTGTTCAAACCACAGGGAAAAAAAGTGCCATTAAGGGCATTAAATATAAAGCTTTATCCTTTCTCCCATGGCCTCTCTCTCAATTTCTCATGATTTATTTATTTATTTTGCTATTTAATTTTTTAAATAAAGAAAAACAAAAATATTTTATTATTAGCATGAATTTTACTAGTCATTTTTATACGATACAATGACAGTTTTAATGGCAAATATAAGAGCACTTAAGTTGTATGTGGAATCACCAAAATCATGCAACCTGCATACTGTAGCTTGTTTATGCACATGCCTTTTGTTCTTACCAGGACAGTGGAAACACTGCGTGAAGTAATTCAACCTTTCAAATGTTCCTTCTTATACATGCGTATTCTACCAACACTATGGAAATGGGCAGCTTTCACATCATGCTTACCTAGCAGGGGCTTGTAGTCTCCTTGAATTCCCATATAGCGTGGTCTGTGTTTAGGGGGCACAGTGAATGCTATATGCAAATTGTGCCCCAACAGGTGAACTCATATTTTATATGCCACTTCTGCTCATGTATATGCTCCACTTATAAAACACCCGTTCAAGGGTAAAACTAAAAATGTTGAGACAGTGACAGCAGAGACTTAACACCAGTACCGGGCCCTTCTGAGTCACTGTGTCACTGAACTGGGTGCATGCCTGGGAGGCTGGCCCTGGACTCCAAACCCCTGGCCATTATTGTGAGAGAGCCTATTCCTGATCAACAATAACAGCACCTTCCGCCTTCCAAGAACAGGTTTGATGGCAACAAAAGGCTTTGTGGTAAGGCTGTAGGGGATAGATTACACATGGCGATTACCTGTAAATTACCTGTTCATACAGTTTCCCAGGGTTGTGTGCTTGGGGCTATAATTATATGAGGCTCTCCTCTTTAAGAAGGCTCCACCTCATTGCTAGCCCAGGAAGCAATCCAGAAAATTATTGACAGCAGCCAAAGGAATTTGTGATTTCTCCTACTGTAAGCTCTTCTTCCCGTTGGAAACAGAGACAAACACATACAGCAAGTTCTCATTTAAGGTCACGGGTAGGTTCTGCAACCTTAAGCAAAACAACATAACAAAACCAGTTTTCCCCAAAGCTAACTGATATAACAAGAGTTAAGTTCCTATGGCATCTCATCAACATAACAAAATGACATTGAACACCGTTATTAGAGGGCCTGCTGCACTCTGCTCTCCTCTCTTTGTTTTCAGTATGTCATAGCCAAAAGCAAGCACACAGATTTTAGTCAGTCATTCTTAATCAAACAGGACAAAAAATATGTAGGAAAATGTCAAAATAACAGAAGGCAAAGAAAGACGAGTAATAGCATAAGAAATAGGAGATGGTGAAACATACCCTAGATACTTAACTCCCCCACAAACGGACAATAAGAAAGCTACCCCTAATATGGGCACCGCCGGGGGCACACTCTCTTCCTTCTGGTCTCTGAATAGCAACGGGTTTCAACTAGTTTGAATTAAGGAGCCAGGCTGCATCTGCAGCCAACAGCTGGAATTCAGCAACTGTTGTTAATCCACCTTAATTGCTTATTATTCTATCAGTTCTTGTGTGTGCTTTTGTTATTCAAAGTAATTTTCCCTACACACACAACCAAGCATGGTTTTGGCAAGCTCTGGCCAAAGAATTCTGTTTCAATCCTAGGGCTGTTATTGTTTTGTTCTGAAACGAAACGCACTGACACTGGATTTTTAAAAAAATTAAGTTAGCAGTGATGCCCCCAGTTAGACTAACGTTGGCCTGCATACATGTACACAGAGATTCAAGTATTAGCCACCTCTAAATAAGAACTAGTCTTCTTTTGGTGTTTTAATTAGACTTGCAGTTAGGATGGTTGCTATTTTCCCTACACAGTTCTTCCCCTTCTTGCTTTAGGGAGGGATTTTTCACTCCCACTCCGCCACTTTATTGCACTAGTGAATAAATGAGTTCCCAGGGTCCTAGGGAGAAAAAGAAATCACCAATATAAATGCATCAGGTACAAATTACCAAGCTAAATAGGCCCATAGAGACTGTGAAGCTGGCAACATCAACTGGAATATCTGAGAGGGGCCAGCAGAAGTAAGCCCACGGGTCAGAGTCCCAGTTCTGCAGTGTACTGTGTAAGCTTCAGCCCAGATCATTCCCACTGCGGCCTGCAGGAAGGAATCCCTAGCAGAAGGCAGCTGTGACTTGGCACTGGCAATAGTCTTACTACAGCATCAGTTACAGTTCTCTCTCTCCCTCTTTTTAATTCTCCCGAATGCCACTCTTGGGTAGCATCTCTCAAAGCAGAGCCCCCATCCCGGAAGACCACTTCAATATAATTTCCATCTAGAAGTTGATCCCTAGGAATAAGTTGTTTTGTGGGGCTTTGTGTCTAATCTGCAATAAGGCAAAACTAACACAAATTTATCATTAGTAACCATGATCCGCAGGGCATGAAAGCTGATCTTTTTATACCTTCTCTACAACTTACGCATATGTGCCCTAAAGAGTGTATCCATAGCTTTGCAGATTCTTCTCGCCATAGTACTTTAATTCGGTCTTTGTTCTTGAATGATTTCGCCAGCACAAGCGAGTCCCCCTATAAGCTTCTTACAAAGCAGAGACCTATCATATACTTGCCTCCCCCTACACTGCCTCACTGTTAAAAGAACTGAATTCAATTTTCTCTACATGAGAAGAGACAAGGCTCTCTGTTAGCCTGGCCTTGTGTCTACCCAGCACTGTCCTCATATGGTGTGGCTGTTTTACTTCGTACCTTCTTCTAGAGATCTATCCCGAACACATACTTGTTAGTCTTATTTCTCTTTTTATTCCTTAAAAAAGTAGCCTGCTCTGTCCTGACTAGAACGTGAGACAATGCAGGCAACTGAGCATGTGTTCAAATATGATAAAAGAGCTATATTATGACAAAGGTCTTTAAGGGATATTTGCCTTCCCCTTAAATATCCCTGTGTAGGGATATTTGCCTTCCCCTTGGCTCTGTTTCTCCACACAGCGAGAGCCTGAAAAGTATGCCTCAAAAAAGTATTTCCTGGGAACATTTCAGCCAGGATCATTCATCCCAGAGCCTGCAGGAAGGAACCTGTGAACCAGTAGGGAGAATTCACACTGGAGTCCGTTTGAGTTTCCAACTTACTATTTATTCATACCTGGTGTCATTTTAGCTTTATGCATCCTGTTTTAGAGCATGCACCCGGCTAGGTAAAGAGATACTGCATACATAACATAAACTAACGTGAGGAAAATTTCCACAAGCCTTCTTTAGCATGTCCCTCAAATGTCATTTCCTAAAGATGAAAGACCTTTGTTAAAACAATGCATTTGTATAGGTTAAGCCTCATTCAGAGAGAGTGCTTCAACATAGGATTTTTAAATGTCTTTAAAAATATTCCTTTGCTCATTCAGGATTATTTCTTACTGCGTTCATAATAACTACATTAACCAACAAAACAGAGCCTTTATCTGTAAATTAAGCTTCTTATTCCTTTTGTGTAATAATTGTTATGTGGTTTGGGGGTGATCTACAGTTTTAAATACATTATATCCTGTTATATCAGTTATGACATGTAAATGGAAATATTATAGATTATCAACCTCTCATTCACCAGTTCTATAGCAAAGAATCAAATTGCCCTGATTTGCAAAGAAATTCCTAGAAATTATTTTTCTATTAAAGATTGATCATTTTAATCCTTTAAAAATATTTCAGTATTTTGCAGTCATTCACTATTTCTTTGAAAAATTTTGAATTATAATAACATGTAATACAGTCATTATTAACTAAAACTCAAGGTATATACTACAGTCTTCCATTTTTGTTGTGGCATCTTAACCCTCAATTTGCTGAACCTGCAATGAGGAGCATAACCTGAATTAAAGGATGCTAACTTTGCATGTGAGAGACAGGGGTGGAAGGCAATGCCCGATTTTAAATGATGGCATTAAAACAAAAAGAGAGACCATAACATCAACATAATAGGTGGCAACTAGGTGGGAAAAGTAGTGGATCTAGAATCCTGTAATTTAAATTTTATCGAATTTAAACTCTCTTTCTTGCCTTAAAGAAAAGTACTGCAGCTGGGATACAATTCTGAGTCCCCTGTCCCCCCTTCCCTAGCAGCTGAACTCCAGAGAAATACCCCATATGACGGGTTTCTAAGATGACCCTGGGCATTTCCTACTGAAACCAGTTAATTACCAGTTAATTACGCCAACCTCCGCCCTTAGCACTGAGGCGCTGCTCCCTTTCCTTTCCCCCAAACACAGGGCGGAAGCCAACCCTCTCACTTCGCCCCTCTAATTTCAGTTTTCCAGCGCCTGGCCATCCTTCCCTCCCCTCCCTCACCTTCCTCCTCCAATTCTTTCAGAAAACGAGATGAAGCTCATCTGTGTCTTTTCATGCACTTCCCCTCCTGCCTCACGGCCACAGGAAGGGGCTGGCTCTGCTGTTTCGCCCTGTCTCATCACAGCCACGTGCTAAGGATACATCACCGTTTAGAAAGGACCCTCGTCATACCAGTCAGCATCCCAACTGCTCCCCAACATGCTAAATTTATCCGGCACATCCTCCCATCTGATGCAAATGAACTGGCGCTAATTTTAGCAGAGGAAGCAGCGCTTCCAAGGTCTGTGAGCCTGACACTGAGGAGGTTTGCGCATTACATCTCGCACAGCTGTATCCTGCTGTTGCGTCGGGTCGGAGGCGCTTTGGGTAGCACGTGAGCGTCGCTGCTGGAGAGCATTTGGGATGTGCCCACTCAGGACATGCAAAGGAGCATGCGACCGTGCCTTAAGTGTATCAAACTATGACTTCTACATTCCTTCCCACCCGACGCCAGCAGAGGCGCTTGATAAACGGCCCCGAGGAGACCACTTCTTACTGCCTCGGGATGGAATGACTCGCAGGCAGAGGACACTCCATCAAGGCAGAGCCGGCAGATTGAAAGGCGGGAAGAACTCTCCGTGATGCGGGGCATCTGCTTACTAATAGCAGCCGCGCTCCAATCCTCTTCCCATTCATCCCCGACAGAAACCACTCCTGAGAGAGGCACGCCAGTCAGCAGATGGTCTCTGGCTAAGGTGTAATCAGGAGCAGCTTGCTAAATTTACCCAAAACAAATAGAATTACAGGCTTGTGCCCGAGCCTGAAATTGAATTGAGAACTTGGGTGGTGGATAATGGAAACTAAAATGGGAGCGCTGGAAATGTATCACAGCACGTTGGGAAGAGGCCGGCGTGGGGACAAGCCACTGCGGCGAACTTCACTACTGACCACCAGGTCACCGATTTCCAGAAACCTTCTCTACCAAAGCAGGATCGTTTGCCCTCACTATCAAAGTTTCCAGAATCGGTCCACTTGTCGCCAGCAAATGAAGTCATCTGCCTTTATCTGATGTGCAGTGAATAAAACAGTACCCAATATTTTGAATGTGTTTTGCTCAGTGGCAATACCTTCATTTTAGGATCACTGTAAAATGTCAACAGTTTTAACCATTTTTGCATTTCGAAGGTAAGGGTCATTAAGGGCTCTGAATAATGTTTCGTTTTTGTTTTTTTAGGGGGGGTTAATCCTCACCCAAGGATATTTTTCCCATTGGTTTTTAAAGAGACACATTAATGTGAGAGACATTGATTGGTTACCTCCCAAATGCAGGAATCAAACCTGCAACCCAAGCACTTGCCCTTGACCAGGAATCAAACCCATGACCCTGTGGTGCATGGGCTGACGCTCTAACCACTGGGCACATCATCCAGGACAAGGGCTCTGACTAATCTTGCTCTTCAATGCCCTGGTGTTAAGTCTATCCCCAAACCCCCACACTGCACTGAATTATGCTCTGCTTAGATTACAGCGGTTCTCAACCTGTGGGTCGCAACCCCTTTGGGGGTCAAACCACCCTTTCACAGGGGTCGCCTAAGAACATCAGAAAACACATATATAATTACATACTGTTTTTGTGATTAATCACTATGCTTTAATTATGTTCAATTTGTAACAATGAAAATACATCCTGCATATCAGATATTTACATTACGATTCATAACAGTAGCAAAATTACAGTTATGAAGTAGCAACGAAAATAATTTTATGGTTGGGGTCACCACAATATGAGGAACTGTATTAAAAGGTCGGGGCTTTAGGAAGGTTGCGAACCCCTGGTTTAGAATGATAGTTACTTAAAGCCTTAGAAAGGGCCTAGGGGGGAAAAAGGTAGCATAAAATTAGGAGGAAATCACTTTACCTATGCCTGGGTTTCACTGCTTACACAGTAAGAACTGTGCCACCCATGCAAATCACCATGTAAGGGTGGTATACACGTAAATGAGGCAAAATATGTAGAGATACGAATTCTAAAGAGATAAAGTCTTAAAAGGTTAACCCAAACTATCAGCAGTCACTTTAAAATTATTATCCTCATAGATACTAACATCACTAGAGAAACTTGTTTACCCGTTTAAAGAAATACTAAAAACCTGTGAGAACATGCATGAAACTACTTCGAACCCAATAATCAGACAGAATCTCCTCATTCTTCATGATTAAAAATCTCACATTATGGAAAACTTAATTTTCATACATCAGTCAGAATAACATTTTCAAACATCAGTTATATGAAAAGTGTCTTAAGAGCTTTCTGATTTAAGTATTCTGGTTGTAAGGAACTCTCTGCCATGCTAAAAAGGAACCCCAAAAGAAAGGTCTTCCTTGTGGCAGAATCGAGGTATTTGCGGGGCGGGGGATATTTTTAAAAAATCATCTGAATAAGAGCTTCATTCTCCAGGTTTGCTCTACAGACTGATGTGTTGAAACATCTTTTGGCATAATTATTTCAGAAGGTGGCTGATTTGAAATGAAACTAACTTTATTGTTAAACTGGAGGCCTGGTGCATGGATTCATGCACCGATGGGGTCCCTTAGCCTGGCTTGTGGGGGTCAGGCTGAAACCAGCTCTCCAACATCCCCTGAGGGGTCCCAGATTGCAAGTGGGCGGTTCTTGGATGACACACAATGGAATTGGGCTCCGCCTGCTCTGGTCCTGGTGCGTCACCCAAGAACCACAGCTGCCAAGCCACCACAGCTCTGCAGCTCCTGCGCTAAGTGTCTCCCCCCCCACCGGTGGTCAGTGCGCGTCATAGCTACCAGTCGGACAGTCGCTTAGGCATATATATATATATATATATATATATATGTATATATATATATATACATATATATATATATGCTCCATTAAATGAATATGACAAAGTGTGTCCTTACTCGCAGGGAGAGCACATTATTAGTGTTATGTTACAAAAACGAACATGATGCTAGACCCACTTTACTAATATATGTGCCCTCTCCAAAGATAACTTTATCTGCTATCCTCTCTTACCTTCTTATATAGAAATACAAAATGAATTCTGAAAGTACAATTAATATCTATGCTTATAGGAATAAATGTTTGAGCAGCAGAATAATCTAATGGGAAGAGCACAGACACGGATATCTAATTACTACATAACCCTGGGCAAATGGTTTAACTGCTCTGTGATTCAGTTTACCCACCTGTAAAATCAGTAAAACAGGCTCGCTACCTGTCCCCAAGGTAAATGGTGAGAGCCCATGAAAAGATGTTGATGAAGCCTATTTAGACACCAAGCCTAAAAGGTCTGGCACGTATTTGTGAAAGTACAATTATAATGATTTCCATTACTATTCTAGTAGACTCTGAATTTTACGCTTTAAGAATAATTCTTACTATTTTATTTTAAAATGCTTTAAAAATATCGCTGTAACACCAAAATCTACCATACGGTTCTCAGTAAAATTATGGCACTTATAATATTGTCATGTTTATTATTCAATCATTGCTTCAAAAAGTTTCGGTACATATATAAAAAAGCAACCTTTGTTTTCTGTACTTTAAATGCAATTTGTTCTGAAAAACTACTGTGATATTAATAATAACAGACAAATCCTATAGGAAAAAAATGCTTAACAAGGACTTGGCAGTAATCTCAGTTAAAGGCAAAAATGCTATGAATTTTAAGATGTGGGACCTGCTATATACTAAGTAAATATTTATAGTTTATAATTTGTGAAGCGGTAGGCATTGTATATCTACGGGTAAAAATACTGTTCAGCCCTAACCGGTTTGGCTCAGTGGATAGAGCATCGGCCTGCAGACTGAAAGGTCCCAGGTTCGATTACAGTCAAGGGCATGTACCTTGGTTGCAGGCACATCCCCAGTAGGTGTGCAGGAGGCAGCTGATCGATGTTTCTCTCTCATCAATGTTTCTAACTCTCTATCCCTCTCTCTTCCTCTCTGTAAAAAAAAATTAATAAAATATATTTTTTTAAAAAATATTGTTCATTGTAAGAAAGGCAATTTTAAATACTATCAAATAATTTAAGTTAAAATGACCGAGGAAAGCAGCAATGGCATCCCATGCTATTAATTTCACAGACATATCATTAGAGAGGAAACTGAGTCCTACAGAAAAGGTGTGAAACTATAAGGTGCACTGAGTACTGATTCTCTATGCGACAAATCTGCAAACACTGCCTACAGCGTGCTGTATCTGAAATCTAGGCAGCTGGAAATCACAGCAGACAAGAAGTTTCAGGTCATTGATCTCAGAATTGGAAAATTTCCCCCCGTGAGCCAAAATGAATCCAGCCCGTATCACACACACACACACACACACACCTCCCATATCCTGAAAAAAGGAGCATGTTACTGAGCGATATCGTTAGAAAATGTATGCTTCTGTAACAGACAAAGGGCACGAGTCCATAACTGATCAGTGGCAATGCTCAATCATTCAGAAACTATTCATTGAGCACAGCCTATGTACTGGGCACTGTGAGAATCAATAGTAAGAGATATAAAAATAGCGAACATTACGCACTTTCTATTCTAAATTCTTTACTTCATTCAACTCATTTAAAACCTCCTTCCTAATTTCCTCTCTCCCTCTTTTTCTTTATCTTTCTCCAAAATAAATTATCATCCCTATACTCAAGAAAACTGAAGCACAAAATGATTAAATAATTTGCCCAAAGTCACAGAACTAATAAATGGCAAAGCCACGACTTGAACCCAGGCTGCTCACTCAGTCACCACATCACATTGGTGTGCAAAGCGGAGCCACGAAGGAGGCACAGGGAGCACTATTAGTGGAGTGTGCACGGCCTGAAATGGTTCCAAGCTTAGGACTTACCAGCTCCATGGACCCTCCCCAGGTTACCCCCAGGAACAGTCTTCTACTCCTCCCTTTGGTCCAGCAAGGTGCCTTACACATGTTTCTATGTTTATACTTATCAGACCTGGTCTCATTGCTTGCCTACATATTTGCCCTTTTGATGTTTGGGGTCTGGTCTAGAATCTAGAATCCAATAGGGACAGTAAATAAAAGATTTAACTTGAACTTAGAATGTAACAACTTACAATGTTTGGAGAACTGGTCCAAAATCTATAGGCATATCTGTTTTTGTTTGTTAAAGGCAGCATGTGATAATAACAAATAAGAAAAGTGTTATTTTAGCACAGGTTGCTAAATTATGGATTGCAGTGAAGATAGGGCTCAGAGCTAACTCTATTGGGCTTTAGCAGTGGTTCTCAACCTTCTGGCCCTTTAAATACAGTTCCTCATGTTGTGACCCAACCATAAAATTATTTTTGTTGCTACTTCATAACTGTAATGTTGCTACTTTTATGAATCTTAATGTAAATATCTGATATGCAGGATGGTCTTAGGCGACCCCTGTGAAAGGGTCGTTCGGCCCCAAAGGGGTCGCGACCCACAGGTTGAGAACCGCTGCTTTAAAGGATGGCAATGATTCCGATAATTGGAGGAGAGGAGAGGCTGTGTGGGGTGCTGAGTAGGGGCATAGGACATAGAAAAGGAATGCCCGAGGAAGGTCTAGGTGGGATGGATGGAGCAACCTGCAAGCAGAAATGGCAGATTCCTGCAGGGACTCAGTGCAAGATAAAATGAGGAAGGCAGGCTGAGGGCCAGAATGAGCATCTGGTCAGTCCCCTTTAATACTAAGGTAAGGAGCCTAAAATACATTCTTTGGACACTGGAGAGTTGTGAACAATGGAATAACATGATTAGAAGAGCAAGATGGGCAAAATATTTTGGTTTCAGGAAAAACAAAGATGGATAAAGAAAAATACGCAATCTCTAGTTTTTGAGGGTCAAATCTACTTAGAAACCTCCCTTTGGTAATAAAAAGAGCAGCTGAGACATTCTCCATTTGCTGACATATATCCACCAAGAAAACTATAACCAGTAGTTTCTAATACAACTAAACTTCATTTAACATTCACTGCTGCCATGTTATTCTATGTGCTAAGGGTATATAGAAAAATACTATCATCTTTAGGGCTAAGAATTTCAATTTTTGAAAATGAAAATATAAAGTACAAAAGAAATTAATAAAAACAGTCACATGCTTGTTTGCAAAGGTCAGCCAAGGAGAGTTATTATTCTTCTGTAATATAATCTGTCAAAAGAAAATAGTGCATTTGTTCTAAAACAAATTATACCATCAGAGAATGGGAAAGGCCTTTAGAACTAGTAATGCAATCCCACAGCATTTAATAGAAGATTAGATTGAGAGGACCAGAGAAGTTAAGCAATCTGCCCAAGGTCACACAGAAACTTACTAGTATAATATAGATTCTAAATCTAATCTCCTAACTCTGCTTTACTAGTACTATGATTGTACTAGAAAAAGCATTTCTAGTATAAACTGGCTCAAAACAAGTTTTAACTCTTTAAAAGATGAAAACAATAGGCCAATAGAAACGGGCGATTCATTCATAGCCTAGTGAGGCAATGTGGGAGCAGAGGAAGGATTCAGATTAAAGATAGAAAGATTTCAAACCCTACTCCCTGTATTCTCACAGTCTGGAAGTTGTAAGTGTAAAATACACACCAGATTTTGAAGACTTACTATAAATAAAGTAAAATATCTCATTCGTATTTTTATATTGATTAGGTGGTGAAATGATAATATTTGGATGTGCTAGGTTTAATATAAAATTAATTTCACAGCCTTTTTAAAGTTTAAAAAATGTAGTTATCAGAAAACTGAATTATATATGTGGTTCCCATTCTCTTCTGATTCCACAAGGCTGCTCTGGAGGAGGAGCAAGGAGATTAAGCAGCTGTGGCTCTGACATGCCCAGGAAGGCTAGGAAAGGAGACAAGATGGAATCTAATCAATTCTGAGATAAGGATCTTAAGAGGGGCAAAAAGACTAGTCCTCAGGGCATTACGTTATAGGGGAAAAGGGGGGAATTACCCGAGAGAAAGGAATCTCTCCCATCATCTTACAATGCCTTTGGGCAAATCAGGTCTCCTCCTTCCTCCCAAGACCTAAACTTGCAGTTTATCTTTTGTTTTGTTCTCTGTGGAACCATGAGCCAAATACAGTGCAGATGGATATCTTCTTAGAATATAACTGAACACATGCCAGCCCTTATGTTAGAAAAGCATCCACCTTCAGTGGCCACAGTTACCATGTGAACATTCTTGGTCCTCATGCATGAAGTCACCAGATTACAGAAACAGCTCTCTCTCTCTCTCTCTCTCTCTCTCTCTCTCTCTCTCTCTCTCTCTCTCCTCCCCCCCCCCACCCCCCGCCTCTCTCTCTCTCTCTCTCTCTCTCTCTCACACACACACACACACACACACTCATCAACTCATCATAGAGTTGTTAGGTATAAACCACTATTTCCATGCATGTCTTACACTGCAGTTTATTTAATTCCTTATTGTGCTTTTTAAATAGAAATGTGGACCTCATCTGTATTACACCAATCTCAAATATATGAATTGTAGATAAACTTTCAGAATGCCTTCATGGTTATCAAACTAGCAAGAGTTGAATGATCAAGGTCAATTTTACCATTTTCTAATCCTGTTTGGCCAGTGATATAGCAATAATCTTAACTAAGTAGATTCTTCTCAAAACTAAGGGTGAATAAATCAAACTAGAACCAACACTATTTTCAAACAGAAAATACTAAAAGCTAGTGACATAAGTATGTACAATGAATAGATACTGTTTCCATATTAATGAGAAAAAAGTTCTAGAAGTTAATTTTACTTAAAGGTGTTTCAATATTTAATTTTAATAATTAAACTTGTTTTAATAAGTAAATTTTAATAATTAAACTAGTCCAGTATTATTAAAGAATTAGACTTATCCACTACTTAATCATTCATCCATTCATAGTATTTCTTTATCATATGCCATGATTATTCTGATATTTATGCTTTCTCAACTAAGTGAATATTTAGGTTATTGTAGTCTAAATTATCTAGGAGCAAACTTCAATTTTTATTGTATTTGGAATAGTGCTATTCTTAGAAATTTATTTATTGGATGACTTTGTTCTTGAGCTAATCAGAATTTGTGCCACTTATATAACAATGTTAACTAGCATGACAGTTTAGTCTTTAATGCAATTTTGCCTAAATATTTCTTATATCCCCTTAAACATTAAGAGCAAATAACTTGAGAGACTCCTTTCAAAACTCTTTTGTGCAACTACCAGTTCTTTTCATCTAAAGAAACCAACACAAAAGAACAGACATGGTGCCAATTCTTTCCACATCCATTAAAAACACACTCATGTATTCATATGCATGGCTATCAAATGACATTAAAATGGAGATGAAAAACACTGAAACGTGTCTTCAAAGAAGGTGGAAAATTTTGCCTATTATATTCATTGCTATATCCCTAGAACCCAGGAGGCTTGACAAAGTAGATGCTCAATAAATATTTGTGCATTGAGTGGCCCATAACTGGCACTCGAAATATAAATGTTTGCATGGTAGTGGTGAGGTCATTAGTTATTAACAATATGCTACATAATCACCATTTCACTGTAAGCTACGGTGTGAATATTTTAAATGGTAGCTGTCAGAAATTATTAAATGTAATGATAAGAAGGTACTTAATAAGTTTTCTTTGATAAATGGTTGAATAAATAAACTGTGAAGACTGGGTCAAGGTTTAGAAAAATGAGTCACAGAGACATCATGATTTCCAAACTACATGATTATGTTGAAAGCTGTTGAGGAGCAGAAGAATGGCCCAATCTTTTCTTAAAAACCTCCAGGAATACAGTTTTAACATGGTGCCAAAGACAGCTGTTATAATTTTTCCAAAATTAGATATAAAGACTAGGATGACAATGAGCCATCCAGTCAGAATTTGTCAGGATCAGAAATCTCTGCCTGATTTAGAGTATTCTCAGATATAAAAAGTGTTAAACTAAATGGTAAATTCAACCACGTGGGCTGGATGGTCACCAAAATGATTACATAATTATTTCAACATAATTACATGCCTGGATATAATCTTCTTACACAGTCTGAAAATATGATGTTGAGATCAGGACATTTTGTTCACTTATTTTTTTTTTAAGTAAATGGTATAATCCATCTTGCAAAATACACTTGCTTTTGAAGTATTTTGCTGTGGTAACTCCCCAGACATATCTATTTAAAAAGGGTTATACTCCAACCTGAGACATAAAAGTACAAAATCCCTTTAAATATAAATCTATAAATTGCCTTAAATAGTCTGTTCACACAGCTCTAAATTCATCCTTACCACCACTGCCTGTTAACATAAAAACTGTCCATTAAAAACAAACTCAAAAGCTAAGTTGTCGTCTATCAATGCAGACACATATTATTTTTCCCTAAAAAAAATTAAAATTAAAAAAACTAATTATGTGGCTCAGGAACATGTTATGTGCAGATGTGATGGTTCAAGGGGCAAAGAAACAATTATAGCCCCATCCACTCGCAATGCATTATGCATTCCCACAATTTCCATTAGCTTACATCATAGTAGGACTTTACAAAATTTTCATTTGAAAAGACTCACTTTCCTTAAGACCTTATGCACAAAACACCCAAAAGGTGCATTTTGGGAGAAACGAAGAAAATGCCATGATGCTATCCATGGCTGCTGCAAGACTTGTTTCACTTCCTTTTGTAAGGAGTAGAAAGTCAAAGGAGATTTCAAACGGTAGGCAGATGTAAATGGCATGTGGCTGAAAAGACATAAAGCAGCATTCAACAGGGAAGTCCCACCCCACTGAGTCTGTATAAGCGCTCACTCCATCTCTGTTGTAGTTGAAGACAGCGGCTGTCAATCAATCCACGCTCAGTGGTTAAAGAACTCTATGTCTGCTCCTCAGTAGGGTGTAAATTGCTCCAACAGTCTAGGTAGAAGCAACTGATTTGCAAGCTGAGGGGGGAAAACGGGTTTACGCTCACATACTCTGAGGTCAATACTCTTGCCTGTTTTCTGCCTTCTCAGAGGCCACCATTACAGGAGCAGCAGAGGGCATAGAGCTGGAGCACCTCACTTAGGTTAAGAAGCTGCGGACATCGTGCAGATGTTCAGTGATTATTGACAGTAAAATAGAGCAGAGAGATAAAGTTTACCAGTACAACGCAAATACGGTGGTGTTTTCTCAGAAGCATACACGGGGACACAGCCCCATCCTGCTCTGAATTCAAAGGTAACCTTGCCAGCCACTATGTCTGAGTAGATCACTTAACCTCTTTAACACCTCAGGTTGTTCATTCTGCACCACCTCCACATTATCAAGAAAGCATAGTAAAAGTAACTGTGGCGCGCTTTGGTGACCGGAAAATGCTGTAGAGACAAATCAACTGAATTTTTGGTGAAGAAGTGGCTGAGGGAGCTTGTTTGGATTAGGTCTGTACTTCAGGCTGTTCTGTTGTTGGAGGTGCTGCTCCTTGCTAATGGTAGGCATGTATGCAATAGCCTGGAGCCAAATCAGGACCCACAGGGAGACTGGAGGCAGGCCCGGGCTGGGGGCCCTGGTACCACAGAGTGATGTATGCCTCCTCCATTTGCTTGGGACCCCGTCTCTGCAGCACAAGTGCCTCAGCTGGGAGGATGCAGAACATGCACCAGGTCCAGATGCTGTAGGTGAGCCCATATGCAGTCAGCAGTTCTGATCTGGGGAATAGGGAGGTGGCTTTGTCCAGAGAGGCAGCTTGGTACCTTTCCAAGGGAAGAGAGAAAGTGTGTGTGTGTGTTAAACTTTATCAAAATAAAATGCCTGTTGCCCAGCTGCGCGAGGATCAGTGGTTGAATGCCGATCTATGAACCAGGCGGTCATGGTTGGATTCCTGGTCAGGGTTGTGGGCTTGATCTCCCGTGAGGGGCGTGCAGGAGGCAGCTGATCAGTGATTCTCTCTTATTGATGTTTCTATCTCCCTCCCTTCTTCTCTAAAATCAATAAAAAACATTTAAAAAAATAAATACCTGTTGAGATTTACAAGGAAACACTTGGGAGCTCAATTAATAATGAAATGTGATGAGCATGTTGATGCTTTTGATTTTGTTTCCAATATGCTTGTTCATCTCCCCCCCACACCCGCCGCCCACCAGCTTCAGAGCATTCAAGAAACAAGTACTATCCCATTGCAAAGATGGAATTAGTCAAAGTGTCTCTATTACATAGCAAGTAGAAGCCAGATGTCAGAAGCCGTATGCTGGGCAGATGTTAGAGTTTTAAAATGAGAACTACCTGAGCAGCCCTAGATGATAACATGGCATTCTAAAAATAGGACATCGACACCCCACTGAAATCAACTGTTCATTTATTTATTCTACATGACGGGTGCTGTGGGGCACCAGCTTCTTGCAAGCCTGCAAAACTGTGCTCATTTATTCATAAGATGCTTCTAAACAGAGGCCCATGGTACCCGCCCGTTAAAAACAGACTCCCCACTGAGATACTGGGCACCACGTTGTTTTTCCTTTAATTCCAAAAATTCAAATGGAGGGACAGAAATGCTGGCTGGATAGCTCTGGGTGGTGTCACATGAAAGCTAAAGAGTAGAGGATGTTGCCAGACAGGCCTAGGTCAGCGTCACACAGGTGCTGGCACTGGAATTCGTTTCCTGAACATCTGTGTTGAGCACAAAACAGGACTGCGGGGAAGAAATGGCAAATCTCACATTGCCATAGCAAAAACATTAAAATAAAGCCCATTCCTGTTTTCTGCTGTGTCTGTCACACTCAATGACATCCTTGTCCCAAGTTTAGCTATGTTTCTTGCTACCTCATAAAACCCTAATCAACCCTCGCTTCTCTCCTGGCACCAAGGTACGAACACCCTGATCTCTCAGAGCTAAAAGGAAGTAGCACCAAGACCGACCCCCCTCCCCCAAATCTGGGGGAGGTTTCCTTTTTCTCAGAATTTGAGACTAAATACAGATTGGAGTATTCAAGTGGGAATTCAGCAGAGCTCCATCTCAAGGAAAATTCCAAATGCACAACCAGAAAGAAAGCATTTGGATGCTTTTCTGCCCCCTCTTTGTGGCGGGCAGAGATCTCACCTGGAATGGGAGCATGTGTGAAATACACGTTTTTAATCTAAAGTTCTCTACAACCTGAAGAGAGACCCAATGAAGCGGACATAAAAGGGCAGATTTATTTTTCCGCCAGAAAGGAACCGTCAATGTAGTGGCTAATGGTAACCCTAAAAACTGGAATGTGCCAACATTTTTCATTGTCAAGCAAAAAAAACAACACAAAAACCCCCCAAAACCTATTATTTTTCAAAAGGAAGAGACACAAATGCCCAGAAGCCTGCAATGGATTCCAGCCAAGTCTCCATGATGGTCCTGCTTCCCCAACCCCTCCTTCCTTACCTCCGAGGGTCTCCTCCTGTTCCTCTTGGAGAGGTTTCATTCCACACTAGGAACATGCTCTGGCCTCAGGGCACTTATATATGCATGAATATATTTATTATTTTTTTTAAAGATTTTTTATTGATTTTCAGACAGAGAGGATGGGAGCGGGAAAGAGAAACATCAATGTGAGAGGTGTCGATAGGCTACATCCTGCACACCCCATACCCAGGATCAAGCCTGCAACCCTGGCATGTGCCCTAACCAGGAATCGAACCAGCACCCTTTCAGTGCACCAGACAATGTTGAATCAACCTGCCGGGGCCTCAGGGCATTTAAACTCGCCATTTCCTCTGCCTGAAACTGTCTTCCCCCAGAAGTCAACATGGCTCTTGTGGTCCTCGCTTGCTCTGAGACTTTCCAGGTTTCTCCTCACATTTCACCTCACCAGAGAAAACTTTCCTGACCATGAACTTAAGTTAATTCTCCCGTACTCCACTCCCTTTCCCCATCCCTGCTTTGGAGCACTTCGACTATCTCGCTGCTATATCCTCAGCACTTAGGACAGTGCCCGGCTCCTAAGAGATACTCAACTAGTAGTTATTTTTTAATGGAAATTTACTATTTCTTTAAAAGGGCATCTTCCCAAATAATGTGTAACCTAAAATGTATTTCTCCTTCCCACAGGAGACAAGACGGGGCAGTGGCTTTCAAAGGGCTCTGTTTTTATCTATTCAAGGCCTGGATTCCACAAATCAAATCAATGAATTATAATATGGAACTCTGGGTACTTCCTAATCTCATAACCTCTTCCTAATCATGCTCTTGCCCCAAAGGTATCTATCTTTTTTTATGAGATATATTGTATACAGGGGAATTCAACACCAGGAAAATCATTGCAAAGTAGTTTTTAAATAAACCAAGTTGATATCTCTATACAGCTTGTTATATCATTCATTTGTTGAATAATCCATCATGTTGTGTAACTCATCCTTACAATTCAAATGACCTACAGTTCTAGACACTGGAGAGTTTGGTTTAGTTAGGCGGCTACAACATATAGGAATTAAGAGAGCATAATTCTCAAAAGTCACACAAACAAACAAAAGTCTAGGAATAGAATGATTCCACGTGTATCTACATAATGCACCCCTTTGTCCCAAAACACCTGTTGGTCTGCTAATCTGTTAAATACGTTTTTAACTTTTAATAAGAAATGACTTATTTAAAAGTGATAGCCTTGTAAGAACCTGGTTATTAACAGGAAAGGAGCAAAGGGAAGACTAAGTGATACAGGCATGCCATTTACACAGCCTGACTGCATAAAAAGCTGCCATTTCACACTCTCCAAGTCTGTTCCCCCGCTGACTGCTGGGGGAAGGGACTGGACAACAGACGCATGCCTAGTAAGGTCTGAGTGACACAGGAAGGCGCTTATTTGTCAATCACACCTGGGAACAGGTGATTGACCAGAATAGGTGTGGCCACTGCAAGGGGCAGAAACCTGAATATTTAAACTCCTGGACAAAGGAGCGGACTCTTTTGGTTTTTACTCTCTTGGCTCTCTCACATGCCGGGCTCTGGGCTCTCCTGTTGCGGGTGGGGGGCTGAGGGGGAGTGTGCCCCTGGGCCAATGTGGCTCACAGCCGTGTGGGCTCCACACAGTGGACTCATGGACTTTAGCCTGAATGCTGAACTGGGCCCAGCTGTGACATGGAAGGAAGCTCTGGACACTGGCCTTGCTTTTGGCTTTACTGGAACTCCAGTTGCACCTTTTTCAGAACTGACTTAAGGGGTATGGGACTTTGCAACCAAGGAATGTAACTCCACGCCAATAAAAGCCACTCATTCTGCTGTGCAAATCTTAGAAAATTCTTCTTCTAAAGGTATCTAAGAACCCTACCCCACAAGTGAGGGAAGACTTCGATTCTCTGGTAACAAAAGTATTTCTTTCACAGACAGCTCTTGTTCTGCTCAAACTGCCCATGAGGCCCAGGGCACGTGCAGTTTGATTCATGAGCAGTGCTTCCCCCCTTTCCTCACACACCGGCGTGCGTGGAAAACCGTAATACGTACGTATAATGCACACTGGAAGAGACTAAAGAGATAACGATAATAGCAAACACTTAGGGAGTGTCCAACAACTGAAACATTTTTTCAAATACTGAATTTAGTATTTACTCCAACCCTCTGAGGTACATACTATTGGTATTTCTGTGTACAGACAAGGCAAGTACAGTACAATAAGTGCCTTAAAGTGACTGGCCCTGCATTATGTCCATCTTATTTCCAATGGCAAAAGGAGAAGCTGCTTCAAGTAGCATGAAGCCCATATATAAGCCCTGAATTAAATATCCTGGAAGCTCAGGATGATGGTGATGTTTCCCCTCAATGGTAAACTCCCCCAGACTCTGTAGGACCACCTACACCTGGTGTGACAGCTACAAAGCACAGCACTTAGTGAGGAGAACCAGGGCTCATCACTTCCATGAGGGCAGCCTTAAGAGACATTGGAAAGATGACTGAAAATCATGAAACATTTTACATAAATGTCCAGTATCTAGAACCTCAAAACCACTATGCTCAGTGACAGAAGGCAAACATAAAAGAACACATGTTGTATGGTTCCATTAATAAAGGAGACAGTAGAGTAGAGGTTGCCTCGAGCTGGGCAGGAATAGAGAATGACTGTAAATAGGCACGGAGCTTATTAGGATGATGAAAATGTTGTAAAATTAGATTGTGGTAATTAGTGTATACGACTGTAAATACACTAAGATTCATTGAATTACACATTTAAACCCCTTGAATTTTGTGGTACATATATTACATCTCAATAAAACTGATTTTAAAAATGAAAAATAGCCGAAGCCGGTTTGGCTCAGTGGATGGAGCGTCTGCCTGCGGATTGAGGGGTCCCGGGTTCGATTCCGGTCAAGGGCATGTACCTGGGTTGCGGGCATATCCCCAGTGGGGGATGTGCAGGAGGCAGCTGATCGATGTTTCTCTCTCATCGATGTTTCTAGCTCTCTGTCTCTCTCCCTTCCTCTCTGTGAAAAATCATTAAAATATATTTAAAAAAAGAAAAATAATTACAGCATCTATAAAAGCGGTAATTTATGATGGGGTGGAACAGAAGAAAATGATGCTAGTTTAGTGCTCATCATGCACATTACGGTTTCTGCTTTTCTCCCCACTCCTGTGCATTCGTGAGGAGCCCTGGGAGGGTTACAGGGGTGCCAGCACAGCACAGGTGAAAAGCACAGACAAATAAAAGCTGCCTGGTTCCAACGGAGGGAGGAGACCACAAGGCCTGTGATCTCAGGGCAAGTCACTCTAAGGCACTTGGTGTACTGTGGTTGCCTTGTCTGTCAACAGAAATATCAGTAGTATGTACCTCATGGGGTTGGAGTAAATACTAAATTCAGTATTTGAAAAAATGTTTCAATTATTGGACACTCCCGAAGTGTCTTTGCTATTATCATGATCTCTTTAGCCTCTTCCAGTGTGCACGCTAAGTATTATAGTTTTCCGTGTATGCCAACGTTTGAGGAAAGGGGGAAGGCACTGCTCACGAATCAAACTGCACATGAGTCAAACTGTGTTATCTCTACATTATTTTCTATGACAAATCATATTTTAGTGACATATTATTCAGTGAACGTGATAACATGTGAGAAAAAAAAATTAGTGAACTACATAAAAAAGTTTTTACAAAAATAAGGTTGAAATTCACTTAGAAGGATCTACTGAATTCACTGTAATCTAGTAAGTATGAGCACTATAAAAAGTACTTTGTCTACTCAACTGTTTGGGTCAAAGTAGAACTGGGTTGGGTTTACTGGTGTGTCTTTTAAAAATACTGTGTGGTGTGTTGTGTTTTTTTTTTTTTTATGCAATGACGTGTACCCAGCAGAGACCCAAACTATATATGCAGCAACAAAACATGATTAAAAGCTTTTTAATGAAGGCACTATAAACAGCATTTTCCTTCTGCTGTAGAATATTTTAAATACAGAATTAGCAAGCCCCAGAGACTGGAATTTCTGTTACAGAAGAGATGAAAGGTTACTGTTTAAAAAGGAAAGAATATGTTTGACATATTCTATTTAGAAAATAAAAGTGCTTCCTAATAAAAGCAGAGCCCCACTTGATGCATCTAATGCTCCTTCAGTGTTTGCATACACAACTGAGTAATTAGAAAGCCCCACTCCAAAAAAAAAAAAGTGAATCAAAAGCTATTGCAGACATCAGTCCCTTGTTTACCAGGCATGCTGGAGGCCCCCGGAGGTCACTGTGATTGACAGGATTTTGGTGTTGGTAGGAGGGTTGATAATGCACACACATCTCTTGAGAGGAGAGCTCCGAGACCTGACCATGCCTAATAGAAGGGCAGCTACTATGGAGAACAATGTCACAGGCAAAGCCTGGGGGACTACTGGGCGGAAGGATGTTCAAGGATTGCAAATGACATTCCCAGACAATTAGTACCCATTGGGAAGCCAAGGAAGACCATGCCAAAAAAAGAAAACTAAAAATTCCCAGGGCAAGGATCTTCCTTTGCCAAAGGCAAGGCACCCCGTAGCCATTTCCATTAGGTACACTTCAGTACCCTCAGCTCCCCAAAGCAACCTTCAAGCTGCGGAAGCCCCAGTCATTTTGGAAAAGCAACACTGGTTTCTATAACGCATGGCGATGTTATTTCCATTAGGCACGTCTGAAAGGCAGAAAACCACAGCTTTAAGTCACAAAGCCAACCTAGCTCTACCTCCTTGTCATATCTGAATTCCTAGAAACTTGATGAAAAGTATTTTCTCTGTTGAGATAAATGATGCCAATTATTCCCAAGGTTCTTACACTTGAAGATCCCTGTGACCTAAATTTAACAAGAACATCCAGCCTATTTCATTGGCTACAATGATGCTTGGGATACGTGGTTACAGAGAATGAATCTATTGCCATGATATGTTATTCAATTAGTTTAATAAACGTAACTTCCGAGAAGGAAGATGAGGTACATAAAGGCAGTGGCCATAAGAACTTGTGTTTTCCTGTCCCTGTGCTAGACTTGCACTGAATGAGACCATCTATCAGCTGCTGTCCAAGCAAATGTTCAAACCATCAAAAAACAAAACAAAACAAAACTCGGTCTTTCTAAAAGTCCAAGCCTGGCGAGCAGAATCACAGTGCAATTGCTGATTCTGCTTCATAGAACATCAATTAAAACTAGAGAAGTACCTCTGCTGAAGGGTAGGTTTCTACAAAATGGAAATTTACCTTTTCCTGACACTTTCACCCCCCAAACACAAGCCATTCCTTGAGGCAAAGGAATAAAAATAATCTTGTCTTGACAAGGTCACACCAGGTTTTTCCTAGCTTAATCCTTTCAGAAAACTTCTCACATAATCCACTTCATCCTGTAGAAAGCCCTGCTTGGAGTTTCTATAT
The DNA here is from genome assembly GCF_964212035.1 of Myotis nattereri. NCBI lineage: Eukaryota > Metazoa > Chordata > Mammalia > Chiroptera > Vespertilionidae > Myotis > Myotis nattereri. The sequence goes on from NC_138079.1 coordinate 62,418,714, forward strand.
GATATTGAAACAATAAACAGACATGCAGGGTGTCAAAGCTCTAAGCGAAATATATACAGAGGTCTTTAAAAGAGTATTTTCTCTTCCAAAACATAAAAAAGAGTATTTCTTTGGATTACTATGTGCTCCCTTTAAAAAATACACACAGTAGAAAAATATAAAATTGGACATCTAGCCAAACACCATAAATAAGCCACAAAGCAGGTATTCTAAAGACATTCAAGTGTGTGTGTGTGTGTGTGTGTGTGTGTGTGTTGCTTTAAATGCAACTTGGATTAAGTGAATTTATTTGAATATTTTCACTTGAAAAATAAAGTAATTTTAAGCAGAGAGAGGGATGTTGCAGCATTTTCATTCTGAGACCGTCAGAACTGAAACTCAATCTCTGAAGGAAAGCTTCCTTTCTCCTTTGAACTGTAAGCAGGGCTCTGGCCCGGGAGGTATGATGGAGTGCACGCCACAGTGACAAAGCACAGTGACTCACTTTCCCATTCTCTCCTGATTTCTCATTCATAGCTTATTTCCCTCCTCAAAAGGGGTGGGGGTGGGGGTGGGGGGGAATGACCCTCCACCATTCATTTGCCACAGGTCCACAGAACTATTCCAGGGCTTATGGGGACAGTGTGTCACCAGGACAACTGAAATAAACACGAAAGACAGATGTGAAGGCCGGAATTCTTCAAAGGCAAGAGGGTTTGACACTTCATAAATCACCGTGTCACTCTGGTATAACAAAAGCTGTTCTCATGTACTGTACTCGAGGCTTTCTCTCGCTATACTTGCTGGTGGAGTCTGTTTGCATACCACATCTGGCTTGTCACTAGAAGCTTTATAAACGCCACAAATCAATGAGAGTGAGAAAAGGGCAAGGTCTTTGTTCTTCATACAATAAAGCCCTGTTAATAAAGAATTCAGGAAACCAGCTACTAAAAATTTCAAAATACTAAAATTATCTCGGGTATGAAGTGAAAATCCTTCAAAATTGAACATATATTTAAAAAGCATACACACACAGGACGTTTTATGGTCTTGGTTATCTGGCTACTTTTAGTATATTCTGCTCTTCTGCTCTTCTCAAATCGATAGGTACAAAATATTAAGTATCTATTGGTACCTGTATTCAGGTTACTCCAAATCAACTATTCTGTCTCTCATCTGGTAGGCAGGTGAAAACTCCTTTTGAGTGTTTTAAGAACTCATTAAATGTTAGACTGAATTGACTAATTCTGTCATCTTAAGATTTTCTTCCGAACAAGCTACAGTACAAGAAAAGCTGGTCTTCCAACTATAATTAGCGAGTTTTCAGGACTGTGTGAGATCATGTTTCTGTCTGCTTGGTACAGCTCAGGTCTGTCTAAAGCAGAGTGAATCAATAGTAATGACTACAGATCACAGTGTTTTTGCTGTTTCTTTCAATAAATTATCTTTACAGTGATAACTCAGGGTAGCTACCAGTTACTCATACCTGGCCATATAGTCATATATAATATTCAAATGAATCACACTGAATAACACGCCCTTTCTGTCTACTTCCCAAGCTTGCACCCCCCCTTAAATTCAGTCCATAAATATTAATTATCAGATAACTGTAATGTGATTTGAGTCTTAAGTGGAAAATGAACATATGCTATTTTCTCATTAGACCTACATATTAGCTTTTGCTCTCTTGTTCTTTTAGAAGACAGGAAGGTCAGCCCATGCAGCAGAAATACACCTATCAATAACTCTCATATGGCAACAGTTCCTACTCTTTAGAAGTGAAAATTCTTACAAAAAAACAGTATTTTTTACCTGAAAACTAAAAAAAAAACTGAAAAAAAAAGATGCAAAACCACAAAAACTACTCTAAGGGCAGGTAGAGTATTTTTAGAAGATTTGTATTTTATTATTCCCAACAATGAGTGTATTTTTCTGAAAAATAATGGTACCCATATCTCCAAGACATGCAGACTTTTTCATACATAGACATGGGAAGACCTCCTTGGAACATGCACAGGTCACCCAGGACTCTCAGTTTCAGAGCGACCTACGTCCCTGGCTCTTTCTCATTTTTCTGGTCTCAGTTCAAATATTACTACCTCAGAGTCTTCATGGACCACCCATGCCATTTTAGTAGGTTTCCTGCACCTCCTGTTCTCTATCACATTGCTGGTTCTCATTTACTTTATTTTTTGTTCACATCACCATCATCTCCACTTCTCTTGTTTATCCATTTATCTGAATATTGTCTATATCCCCTCTATCAAAATAAAGCTCCATGAGAGCAGGAACCCTGCCTTGCTAACAAACAGAAGGGTATTTCCAACACCTCAACCGGGTTCACCAAAGTTGACCATTTAATTTCCACTGATATTGAGTCCGTAAGATAAACAGACAAAATCTTTTAATTTACCACACTGATGTTTTGAGCTCCATTGCTTCTCTTTAAAAAAAAAAAAATCAACAATGGCAAATCTTTACATAGCCTGAAAAATATTGTGTGTGTGTGTGTGTGTGTGTGTGTGTGTGTGTGTGTGTTTCTGGCTTATTTGCTTTTGAAACATTTTACATATACCAGACCCCTCTGGAGGGGCAGCTACCTTAGAGTTGGGCAATAGCCATGATCTCAAATCAATCATAAAATGTGTCCTGCCCTCCCCCACTTTTTTAAAAAAAACAAATAGTCTCAGGTATTCCAACTTATTTGTCTTCCATTTGTTTAAGCACAAAACAATCCAAGATGTGTTTAAGGCTTTTGCTCTCCTACTGTTTTGCAGCAGGCACGGTGCTTGCAAATGTGTCCGGCCCTTTGTGCAAATACCCAAAAGGCTACATCACTCACAAGCTCTGGTTCACAAGGGGGACCAGCAGGTGGAGAGCAGAAGAATCAGCAATGAGATTGTGCCTCCTGCTTGCTAAGAAGCAAAGAAGTGGCATAAAGAGAGGACCGTGGTTCCGGGCACATCAGTCCGACAAAGAGGCTCTATCATTAACAGAGACCAGAGAGATCATATTCAGTACCCCAATCCTACAAGCTTGTGGAATGCTCAGAAGGTTTAAGTGCACTTATCAGTCACCCGTCGCTTTATATTTCTTTACAGAAATAAATCCCTTTGTAATAACAAATGAGAGTCGCCTTCTTACCCAGAGGAGTGATGCATAGGTGCATTTGCATTTTGTTGGTAGGGAAGGATGACAACAGTAATCCACAGTCTCCCTTCTGCTACCTCTTGACAATTAGCAAGAGTAGATATATCTTCTTTCTTCCAATTCCTTTTACTCTCCTAACAGGAAATAATTAAATTGTGTGGTAATGTAAAGTAACAGGTTGGTTTCTGAGTAGCTTTGAGGTGATGCAAGATAGACATTTAAATGTTCTATTTCAATGCAGTGATTTGGATCTGAAAAACCATTCTGTTGGGTTCTTTCTTCTATTTTGTAATTCATGTAGTTAATCAACCAAAATAATACTGTTTAACCTCTTTCTCCCCGTGTCAATCTTGACTATAGATGGGGTCACTGAGCCATGCACACTCTAACTTAAATTACCATGGGTGACTCCTTAACTTGAAGTTACTCACCTATGTTCCTGGCAGATCAGATCTGTGAGCACCAAATTCACTGGAGGCAGCATAAAAGCCATTCTTGGCGCCAGCTGTACCAGTAGCAACAATTGCTCAATATGTGGGAAGGGATATTAATCATGGTAAACATTGTTGTTTGCCTGGTCACAGGAAAAGGCCCCCTGAGCACAGGTTGAGTGAGTCACAGCAGAGCAGAAAGTGCCTTGGTCTAAATCCAAGGGTCTAAGTCCATTAACAAGGCAGCAGCAGCTTAAGGTGGATGAAAAGCATAGGGCATTCTGTATTATTTACACATCATCTACCACTCACTTCATTAATGTAAACTTAACTAAAAGCATGTCTAATGCTATTGAATACATAGTGAGGAGAGAGAAAAACTCAAAATTACTGGTTTCACTAAGCCTGGGTTTTTATACATGAGGTACAGTCATACCTCATGATTAAATCCAAGAAGAGGTAACTTGGTATCCTCTCAGGCATATGGCGAACCAGCTGAATATTCCTAAGTGCAGAAGGGATTTCCGTGGTACCTGTGGCCACCATCTGTGCCTACAGTGATGCCACTTTACATCTTTAATAACTCTTTGAATAGTTGCTTCATACTTGTAAGAGATCCACCCTAGAAATTTCTATTATAGCAAATCAATTTATAAAAACTAATAGCATGTAAGTTCAGTTTTTAATTAAATTCATAGATATGCAGAGTAGACACAGATGTGTGTGGTATTACACAAATATGTATTATTTATTATTGTACTTATTAACACGTTAAGAGCCCAGTCAGTCACCGGTGACTGACACTATACTTTCCATACGGAAGACAAAACAGGCTGGGCGCTTAACGTGTTAATCTTAGAGTGACAGTACAGCATTAGAGAGAGGAGCAGGAGCAGTGGAGTCTCTGGCAACCTAAGGGGGTTTTCTTTCATATCCAGCATTGCCTGAGGGACTTCAGACAGAAACGTTAACCTCTCTGAGTCTCTGTTTCTTATGTAAAAATGAAGATAATTACAGTATAACTTGTGAGGGTTATGAGATTAGGAGGTTAATGAGCTACTGTTAGGATGGAAGCACAGTTCTTAGCACACAGTGGACATGTGGACAGCGGATACGTAATGTATGCGAACAGTCTGTATGGCATACTCTCAATATATGTTGCATTCTTATCTTTTTTTCTCCCCTAAGTCATACATTAATGTGCATATTTCAATGGCGTGGTGTGTTTTTTTGGTTTGTTTTAGCAACAAGCACCTCACTTAAATTTGAAACAATAGAAAATGATCTGATTTTCCTAAAATCTATTTCTAAATTTTCTTTCAGAACTTTCATTTAGTTAGCAATCAAACTTGCATTGCCCTATGGAAGATGCTTATGAGGGAAATGCTGAAGGACCAGAAACTGCTCACAAAGTTAATTAAAAGACATGATGCCATTCTTATAACCACCAATACAGGACCACAGGGGGGAAAATTGATACAGATCTTGTAGCATCTTTCTGGGATGATTCTGGAATCTAGATTCTAGAATTTAGAATATCACTGCTTTTTGCAATGATAGATTTTGCCTATAAGACTCAAGGACCCAGAAAGGAAGCCTGATCCTGGTTCTAGATTGTGGGTCTGCAGCCAGAGTTACATTTTCTCTGCATCAATTCATTCCAGCATGACATGGAAACATTCTTCCTACAGCTGAAGCTGGGCTTGACATGGGAGTTCTGCTCGCTCTGACAGGAGAAAGCAAACAGCACAGACTTGGTTGGTTCTGAATGTAGACACCTTCTGTCACGAGTCCCTGTGCTCTATTCCACACGGCAAAAGTGATACAAATGCCGCCTTTCTAGAACCATCTTTCTATGTGCTTTTATATTCAATCATGGACTGTAAGTAGAGTCTCTGATTAAATAGTTTCTCAAGTGAAAGTGTATCGAGAAGAGTAGAACAGGATTTACTTCTGAGTGTGAAAGTACATTATATTATTCTAGCATCTAAATCAGTGGAGTAGCAAGTTATCCCTAGGATATCAGGAAAGCAAATTCCTAAATAATAAGTGTCATGGTAAACGGGAGAGTCTGAGAATAAACTGCAAATACAGTGGGAAATTGTAGTTTCTTCAATTACAGTAATACAATAGCTTAGAGTGCCAGAAAAATACTGTCAAGCCATTAGAAAAGTCTGCAAGTTATGACAAGATGGTGTAAAGTGAAAAGGGACTCTACCTGTGCTATTCTTTTAATATAATGACTATAGATACCACACAGTTACATTTTTTATATAGAATAGCCAACTATATTACCCAGAAAATGCCAACTCAACTTTATTTTCTCCTGGGTAAATCAGTAGAAAATACTCTTGTGCCAGGAAGAATTATTTGTGCTTCCCTCCCGACCCCCTGTAAGTTTCTGGCCTATAAATACGACCTTACTTAGATTTTGTCTAAGAGCCAGAAAACCCAAACATCCCATATTCTTGTTTTGTTTGTAAATTTGTCATTCAGGTAAACCGTATTTGCTTTAAAAACGACGGCTTAAGATTCTTCCAGATTGGAGTGTGTGTAGAAATGGTATGAGAGAAAGTAACACTCTTAATACTATTATATTGCTAAAATTAATTTACCTTTCCAGGATATTCAGGTACATTGCTTTACTTCAAGTGCACAGCCACTATGTGCAGCAGGTAGGGACGTTTCACAATAACCTCACTGAACAGAGGTGAAAACTAAGGCGGAACAATGTGATAGGGAATGAGAACGGCCCGATAAGGACAGACTATGGCCAGGCCAGGCGGCCAGGTGTGATTCCTAGCTCTCCTCTCCACTCTGAGAACATTGGAAACAAAAAGTGCCACAACTTTCTCCCCCTAGATCAGCCCTTCAGAACATTCTCCACAGATGACGTTTCAGAAAGCGGGAAATAAAATGATGTGCAGGAAACAAAGCTTGGCCAGTGGATGGACTACAGGAAACAGTACTGTCACTGTTAACACAAAACCCTCTCTCTGAATTGGCACAGAGCTGGTGATTTACAGAGAGGGCAGAGGTCGCCACACTCTTCGCCGTGGTCATCTGTAAAACGGAAACAGTGGTCCCTGCTCTACTCACCTCACAGAGCGGCTGGGACAACTGACTGGGGGATGAAGGGAAACATCCTTCTTCATCCACAGAGCTCCTATCAAAGTTTAAGCCTGAAACAGGACATCTGGTTCTTACTTGATGGGACATTAGTTATTGCGAGAAAAATAACAGTGGCTTTTACTAAGCCACAGACACAGCTTACTCATGATGAGGAAACAGTTTTTGTTTCGTTTTATTTTTTTATTGCCATCATAATCAACATCAATTTAATTTACTCAGAGTATCTCCTACATACCTAAAACTCCATAATGCTAAAAAAAAAAAAAAAAGTAAAATTCAGAATTTAATAAACATGGAAGGATGCAACTTGCTTCATTACTCAAGCCATAGTTATGGTAATCCTATGTATGTGAATGAATCTAAAGGGATAGTCTCAAAAACAAGAAATCCTTGTTAACTTCCATATACTACTATTCTTGCTTGTATTAATAGTTCATTAATTTTCCCTGTCTTCTCACAACTGAAATGTTCTTCCGAAATACAATAAAAACCATTGGAACATTAAATGTTTAGCATTTCTTTCAGTGATATCATTATGGTAAAAAGTATTGCAAATGAAATTTAATATTTTAATTATACCATAATAGAGGCCTGGTGCACAAATTCATGCACGGTTGGGGTTTCTCGGCCTGGCCCGTGATCGAGGCAGATTGGTGATTGAGGCAGTCTCACTCAGTCCCAATTGGGGTCGTTTGGGCAGGCTGACCAGGGGGAGGGACTGAGGGAGGTTGGCCATCTGCAGGAGATTGGCTGTGGGAATGCACTGACCATCAGGGGGCAGCTCCTGCATTGAGTGCCTGCCCCCTGGTGGTCAGTGTGCATCATAGAGATCGGTCAACCAGTCATTATAGTCACTTAGGCTTTCAAATATAAATATATATATATATATATACACACACACACACACACACACACACACACGCACTTGATTTAGGTGTAAGAAGATTACATTATTTACAATAAGTTGTTATAGGTAAATAGATATGTTCTAGGCTTTTCAAACTGCGGGTTATGACCCATTAGTGGGTGGTAGCTTTTTTTTTTTTGTAGCTTATTTTTTAATAGACCATATCATATAACAAAGGAAATATTCTTTCATAAAATTCTCATTTCAACTACGTGCATATGTATTTTCCCAACTGTTATAAAACCAATTTCTTATTATAGGTCATTTAAAAGAAAAGAGAAGTATTTAAGAAACACTGTCTAGGATAAAATTTTATATATTTTTTAATTGTTCAAGGTTCAAGTTATTTTGGTTTTCTCAATAATTGAATCAGCTGACTAATGATCCCAATATTGGTAGACGAGTGGTTGGTACAATTTGAAAAACTAGTCTAAAACATCAGGTTGTTAGAAATAATGAAATTTTTAAAATTGTAATCCAATGTCCTATTTTCACAGGTGTGGAGACAGAAGTCCTGAGGGGTGAAGGCACCTCAGGTCCATTCATGTCTGTACCACACTCAATTTAAGAGCCAGGCCAGATAAACTCTGGCTGCAACCATTCACCACACTACAGCCCACGGCAACCACCGGGAAGGGGACCCCGTCACACCTGGGCACTGTCCAGGTGGTGCCCTGTGAGGCTCTAGCTTCCGAAGAAGCTGCCTGGGAAGAGGGCACAAGTGGCAAGACTGGAAAAATGTGGGGTTTTGACCAGAGAGAGACAGGAAAAGTCAGAGACCCAGCAGATATCTGCTTGCCTTTTGTCTCTCTGGTGGGTTGAACCAAGGCAGAGAGGTTTTGAAATACAGCCTCTCTGATGCCATCCACATGACCAAGTGACCACTTCTGTTTTGTGCTGAAGGTATGGCCAGCTTAGTAAACCATCACCTTGCACCGCTCCCCGACCTTTCCCGACACACGTCATTTTCCCCCTCACTCTTGCTTCCCTAGGATTATATGCTCGACTACCCCCTCTTCAAAAAGAGTTAGCACTTAAGTTGTTGATTCATGCTCTGCCTCCTACAGGCCAGGGCTAGGACGGTGCCCAATATTCTAATGCAGATTCCACTGCATTAGAGATTTTAGGTATTGCCTATACATAGGATTGCCTTATGTGTTTTCATATCAGGAAGGGTTTCAAGTAAGTGCAAATTTTCTATCTTTTAGGCTTAAACGAGTATTAGGATTCATTACAAGCATCTCATCCATGTTTGAGCAATGGTTAAGCTAGTTGCAATAATCATAGTAAGTTAGATTATGAAGGAGTAATACGCAAGTCCCAAATTTCACTGGCCTGAAACATTAAGGATTTACCCCTTGCTCGTGCTACATAGCTCACTGCAAGTCAGCAAGGGACTCTGCTCATTGTAGACAGATAGCCAATATCTTGAGAAAACAGTATGGCTAGTACAGTGAAGCATATACTGCTTCTTAGAGCTCCTGCCTAGAAGTGACACGGTCACTTCCACTCACGCTTGCTTGACCACAGCTAGTCCTGTCGTCATACCAAATTTCAAGTCGGCGGGGAAGTGTAATTCAACCATATGTCTGGAAAGTCAGAGAACCAAAAGCTTTGTAAAAGGTCCGAATGACAATCACAGATAGTGCAGGGAACAAGGACACATTTTGTTCCCGATGTCTAAGCCACTGACTTGATGTGGTTTCAAATGACCGATGCAAAATATTGGGGAATTTGAGAACTTATCTCCAAAGCCATGTTAACATACAAAATTGAACCCAGACATCACAGCAGAGTCAAAAGAGATGAGGTTTAAGATCTAGGCTCAAATCCTGGTTAGTGTCATGGACTCTACGTGACTGAACGTCTCCCAGTCCGGTTCCACATCTGTAAGGGGGAACAATATTTACTTTGTGGGTTTGTTGTCAGGCTGAGAGATAATATGTGCCAGCCTCACTGGGCTGGCGTATCCAGTCGGAGCCTCTGATAAAAGGGAGCTGGCATGGACGGTGGTTTACCAGGAGCTGGGCATTGCTTTTCCTGTACAGAAGTACCCATGTGTGTTATTATTTCCTTTTGCCAGATTGATATGCTTTACCAGTATTGAGGCACCAATTCCTGAAGAAAACTTTTTTAATTAAATTTGCCAATGAGTCAAAACTGTAAAAGATGACAGATGTAGAATTTGACAAGGTGCTGTTCAATAAAGATTTTTTTTTCAAGTCCTGCACTCAACTTCAAAAAAGTCAACACCACAAGAGCTAGAAGGGAAGTGAGTCTGTACATTCACGGAAATTGGTCTGAGGGGTTTTGATTAATGCGCATCTCACCATGCACGAGTGAGACAGGGTTGTGCCCTAAACCCTAGGCAATCTTAGCCTCTTTAATCAAAACCTAGAATCCGGAGTAAGAGACATTCTTCCACCTCATACCTTCTACCACCAGACTACATATTGAAGTGCTCTGGACAACCCCAGTGTAAACTTCTCCTGACAAATGAAGGGGCAGACAGGCTGGTCGGGCTGCAGAGAGCATGACAGATGAGGAATGGCTGAAAAAACTAGAGATGTTTAGGCTGCAAGTCTGTCTCAGGAAACATGATGCCCACCATCCAATACCTGAAGAGTTGTCATGCAGAATAGATGTTCTCTGTGCTTCTCTAGAGAACAGGAGGATGAAGCAGTAGGTATTACCCCTTGTCTGCTGGTGAGATCACGGCCAAGCAGAGCCAGCTGCTCGCCTGCTGAGGATATGGTGACGATTCCAAATGGGTGGGAGCTGGAGCGTGGGATGTCTAGTGTGCTGTATTTCCAACCCTAAGCATCTATCAGCTTCTGGACATGCTGTACTTGTTCTAAATAGGCATCCTCTCCTTTCCTTTTTAATAAAGACATTATCAAAATAATAATGTAATGTGCAGGAATTCATTTACCCTGCTTACGCTACAGAAATCTTGATTTAGTAGATATCCCTTCAGGTTACGATTTCTGCTGCTGGCTGCAATATAATAAAGATGCTGACAGTTGTGAATTACTTTTCCCCGAGTTCTACAAATTATCAACCGCAATGGTAAATAGGAGAGAAAGAAAAGGTAAAGTCGGAGGTCAACAGGGGGGATGCCTCACTTTTCTGCATAATTTAAGACCTCCTGCAAATGATGGCAAAGAGATGCCACTTCTGAGGAAGACGAGAACGTATAGAAGGCTCTACGTTTCAGGACATAGAGGTTAATGGAAAGTGGGAACGGCTTTGTTTTATGGGCCCTACTCAAGATGGATGGCCGGGGAGATGGGCAAGAGGAATTATTTCTTATCTAGAAGAAGCTGAGGTTAAAGAGATGAGGCAATGGCGTGTGAACGCCGCCTGGGACAATTATTAGGAGAGAGCTCTGACTAAAGGTGAACAGCCTGCTGGGAGATGGGAGACATCTGATGGGTAAAGTCAGTCTTGCCCTGAGGCCGTGACCTCATTAATAGTTAAACAACAGCACTGGAAATTAATGACCCGCACCTGACTGCCCAGTGAGATGGCACTCCTCTTCACAACCGTCCGGAATCTGCACATCACATTCCAGCAAGGAGGCCGCCAGGGATGCAGCAAGCCCTCCGGGAACCAGCGGGTTATAGGAGGAGTGGCCAGACAGCCGAAGAAAGAGCCGTTGCCCGGTCTCCAGGCTGCAACCTGGGCCAGAGGCAGCCTGAAGCTGTTAAGAAGTAGAGACTGACCAGACTGAAGGTATTTAGAAAGGAAAAACCATGAACGGTCCTCGGTCAGAACTGGATGCGCGGACTGAATGGCACCGATCTGGGTGAGGGAGGCTGGGCACCACGGTGACCTCCATCCCACCTGCCATATGGCTGTCTGACAAAAGCGATTCGTCAAGCTTCCTGGTTGCCAAACCCGCTGGCTTTAAATCACCAGGTGGAGGGAAGAACGTTTGAAGACAGCAATTTAAACCACCTCCAAATTTCAAACCCGAAGACTTTTCTCTTCGCCACACACAAGATCACCTAAGGTGTTCACACCACCTTTAAGGGCTGAGAAAACAAAACCCATCCCCTAGTCTGCAGGTTGCCTTTCTGCTCTGTGCACAGATTTTTGAAAATAGACTACAATAAATTCCACGCATGACAGCTCGCTGCGGCTGAAGAGTGAGCTCCTGAGGTGCACCTTTTTATTTATTGGGGTTGGGGAAGGGAGGTGGTAATGTTTCCTGTATCGGATGCCTATACTTTGCAGACCTTTGGGGACTCATCTCTGCTGAATTCTTTAACAGCTGAGATGACAGGGATGTCCATTACCCAAATGGGCAGCACTGTCTATTGATCAGGGCTCCACTTAGCCATCTCATTTGTCATCCTATTGTCTCCCATCTTCACTGCTCTCCATATGAAGGGGGAATCTTTTTTCAGGTGTTCAAGAGTTAATCTACATTCCAGGCACAACGGAGCAATTAAAACATATAATGAGCAGAACACTCCGGCGCTTCACCTACAGAGAAGCCCGAACTGGGCCTCTCCCTATCTCCCCTACACAGGCCATAGGAAGTTAAAGAGGTAATCCACTCCTGCAAAAGCCCAGAAGAATAACTATAATACTCTTCAAACCTAAGCTGTGTCAAGTGCTTGCTTTGCCGCTATTTCTGCTTTCAGAAACTCATTTTAAAAGATAAAAAGGAATATTATAGGAAGAAAGCTCAAATCCCAACAAAACAAAGGAAGGTCTACCTAATCTTGCCAGTTAATCATTTGGGGAAAGTCTTGCTCTGCATCTAATTAGATCTATGCAGTTAAACATCCATCAAGAATTCTCCCATAAAGAGGATGTTTTATGTAGTTCTCCTATGAGGGATTAAATTGGGTATGTGGAAAGCAATGTTGATCCATTTCATGGGCTCTCCCAAAATATACATCAGCATCTGTGTCAGGGAGCTGGTCAGCTTCTTTATCCTTTCACCAAAATGCAAGCACCGAAATAATTAAACATCTCTCAGACCTGAACTGCACAGTCATTAGGCAACAGTCAATGACTGGAACGGCCTGAACCGCATTCTACCCTGGCTTTGCTAGCCATTTCCATTCCGAAAGCTTTCCCCGTCCGGATTTCCCCTGAGAACCAGTTTATGATGCTATAAAGACTGGCAACCAGAGGCAGCAGCTCTCCAACACCTGAGCCACACACACAACTATCAAATAACATTTAATTGCTAGATGACACTGCGTGTCAGGGCTTGAATTCTGATCTCCAAATATTATCCATGCAACTTTCTGCAGAGATAAGGCTGTTATGATAATAGCAGACAAAACCAATTAAGCCTGGGAGCAGCAAACATTTCAAGATCTTGACTTAAACCATAAACGGAGTTTGAGGATACATAAGCTATAAGAGGTCTGATGCTCTCTCCCTTGTCTAAAGAACATTACTTGAGGCCTCTTTCTTTTTGTGTATGTGGGTACTTCCATGTAAACGCATGAGCTAAGAGAGAGCAGCGCATGCAAATTGCATGAGCTATTAATTACTTTTACATATGGTGTTCAAGGGCTAATCATGAAAACGAATATAAACCTAGTTCATTTTTAATACATCATACGAGTTGTGCTTTCATTGATAAACTCAAGCATGCTATCATAACTACGCTCAGCACAAGTTTCAGATTTCAGAAGCTTTCCTGCTTCTTAGCTGACAAGTTTCTACTAGAGAATGTCTCTACGGCTTTGTACGCATACTATATCTGCTTTGTGATATGTTTGCAATGCCAAAGCCACAACACCAGGAGGAAGTGCCAAATCTTAACCCCAAGTTACTTCTGGTAGACCACAGATAAGGAAAACAGAACTGAATTGGGGTAAAATGAACAGTATATGTGGGCTCCCCGAAAGCTTATCAATATCTGACAGCTAAACTAGGATACTAGGAAATTTATCAACCAAATGATGTTCTAAAAGAACACAAAACTGATAGAAAGGGGAATGGTATGGCTTCAAAGGGAGCCTGATTCTAAAAAGCATGAATTTCTTTCATGAAAAAAATAAATAAATAAAAGCATTATGGAAGTTTGTCACTAAGGAAAATATTGAATTTCCTATACTTTCTATACAAAATGACTTTCTATACTTTTCATGAAAAAATATGATATATCCTCCTACATGTATGCTTCATCTGAGAAAAAAATGAAAAAAATAGTAGGACCTATTTCATTTAGCTCTCCCTCATACCTGGGTATAAATAGAGGATAGTAATTGGTATTGTCCAAGACAGGAGAGGAATAATAAATGGCATTCAATAATGGTGGGTCGATAGGTAGAGAGAGGACTATAGATTTGGAAAGCAAAACTAAATGCCACATGTACCAGGCGAAGAGTGACTACTTGTAGACACAGAAGAAAAGAGATCAGAGTGCTTATGACCCCACCTAACAAACAACACAGTGTGCAGTTTAAAAAGCAAGTAATTTACAGTAGTACCAGATAATAAATAGTGCTGACAACCTTGAACGTAATCGTGTTACAGTATATGGGCCTGATTGCACCTTTATTAAAACTATGATGACCCTAAAGGAAAAAATACAAAAACAAATGGGAGTTGAGATCGAATAAAAATTTTCAAAGACTAGAACAAAAAAAGACGATAAACTTGTAAAATTACGATAAACTTTGAAAAGAAAGTTTATCTTCATTACATGAAAGAATATTTTATAGAGAGAATGTAAGCTAATAATTCTTAAATTTAGGATGGGAGATAGAGTTCTCTCATAACAGCACAAGTAATTTTTACTGGCTCTAAGAAGGAATTTCCAGATTTGGAAAAGTCATATGCAAAGAATGTAGTGTCTAGTCCATTTTATTACTCAGTGAGGTCCTTTGGGTCCTTTTGGACTAAAGAGTTAGCAATTAATTTTTGTCATAAGGATCATCACTATCATTACTCATAATTAATATTTATGAAACAGCCACTGTGTGCAAGGTCTAAAGGAAATGCTAGCATGGCTTGTTCTGCAAATAGTTAGAATTCCTCACCCACTGCCTAGTCTACACTTCTTGTCTACCTGGGAAGTTCCTATTTTATCCTCTAAAGCCTTTCCTTACTCATGCATTGTACCCTGTCTTCTCTGATTCCACAGCATCTACTCTGCCCACTAGCCAAGCACTCATCACTGGCAGAGACCACTGCTTGAACAACCTTGCACACTTAGCACAGTGTCCCTCATAATGGAGGAGGTATTCAGTGACCATTTTCCAGTGCTCCTTGTTTGAGTTCTGTGCAACATTCCTACTGCCAGCTACATTTCATAAGATATTAAATGATAGTACAGGGAAATCTTCAATAACATGCTTATTTCATACCATTTACCTGTAGCAGCAACGAGCTGACCTTCTACACAGAAAAGAAATCCAGATTTAATTGGGGCAGAGCTCAAGAATCTGAACATTTTTAGGCAACTCAGATGATTCTAATATGTAACTAGGGTAGAAAATTACTGACAAAGAATTATAACTACTTTTGAAAAAATCCTTTTCTTCATTTCCTACCACAAGCCATTCAACCGCATCTTTATATTGCTTCTGGCTATGTATATTGTTAATAAAAAATTTCAATGTTTTAATAATTTATTCTGAGCACACCATAAACACTGTTTATAATCTATTATTTCTAATGGATGGTCAACATACCAACCTTGAAAGAAGTAGACAACATGCCCAAATTCTTAAGTCAGAAAGTACTTCATACTAAGAAATTTGGAAAAATATGTAAAACAAAAGCTCATAAATCTTCCAATCAACTTACTAATATGTCAGTTAAAAAATACTTTTCGGCACTATGTGCCAGGCATGATTCTTAGCTCGGAGATACAGAGAACAGAGAGTTTCCTTAAGTAATCACGATCATTTTTGCCTGTAATATGTGGGTTTACAATTTAGGAATATCTGCTCAAACAAACCTTTTTTCATCTTCATGGCAATCCTGTGGGCGATTATAATCATTTTTCGATGATGAAACTTAGGTTCAGAGAGGTGGAGTGATTTGTTCAGCTCACACCGTTATTAGGTAAAACACACAGTTATTAGGCGAGATTCATGCAAACCAAACTTCTGAATGCTTTTCCCTAAATTCAGGGGCAAACATTACGCTAATTACTGTGCTGTATACAAAAGGATTAAACTATGGTCCTGAGACCTGGAAGGAGGCTTCAATCTAGTTATGGAAAGAAGCCAGATACACACCAATAATGAGAATATAATACACTCCAGTGTTTACAAATAATAAATGATGTAAGACAGTCAGCTGTTGTCCAGGGTTGCAAAGAAAGAGCAGATTGAGATTAGAAAGATGGAGAAGGCTTTTTTATAGAGTTGGACCCTGGGCTGAGACTTAAAAGGACTGGTAAAGCTAGAGAAGCAGGAAGATGGGAGTTAGAAGCTCTACAGATAATGTGTCTCATTATAGCCAATTTGGAAAATTTGAGCTAAAAATAGTTCTACAAAGTATGCATCAATTTTCATTTACTACATAATTTGAGGCCAAGAAAATTTCACCACTATGGACAAATTTTGTCAATATAGAGGAGGCACCTGGATTCTCTCTCAGGCTTATCCAATCAAATCCAAAAAATTAATGAATCATCGAGGTTCTAATATGTGCAAAGCGCTATTCTTGCCACTCTGAGAAGTACAAAAGGAAGCACTCTCTTTACTCTCTAAGAGTTTACAATCTCATTGAGCACAGAAACATTTAGTTGCTCAAATTAAATACTATGTGACTAACAAGAAAATAAGAATGGTCACACCTATAAGCACACTGAAGGAGTAGGGGGATTTACATGAGCTGGATGCTAAGAGCACAAGCGAAGGTAACAGGGATGGAGTGAGTAACATGTATTCAGTAAACTCATCTGATGGACTCTGTAGGATCTACTCTGCGTGGGAACTGGATAAGACACTGCAGATACACATTTCACCAGAAACCTAGAGGAGGAATAGAAGGCTCAAGAAGAGATGAAATTGATAGTCTATGCTTCATTCATAATTTCTTTTAATCCTCACCTGAGGATTATTTTGCCATGGATGTTTGAGAGAGAGAGAGAGTGGAAGGGTTGGGGAGAGACACACAGAGAGAAACATCAATGTGAGAGAGACACATCCATTGGTTGCCTCCCACACGCACCCCAACCAGGGCCAGGGATCAAGCCTGCAACCAAGGTACATACCCTTGACCAGAATCAAACCCAGGTCCCTTCAGTCTGCTCTATTCAATGAGCAAAACTGGCTAGGGCTCCATTCTTAATTTTGTATTTCATCAGTAAAATCCTGATTCAGTGACAATGACAGCATATGAGCACAGGAGTCTGGGTGTAGGGGTTGAGAGGAGAGCTTGCACCTTTCTATGCAGCTGTTCCTTTGAGGCACTCAGCATTTCTCTTTTGTTAAGGCTGCCTTCCCTTGATAAGGTGTCTGCATTTCCGGCTGATACAATTAACAACTCATACATGGGAACAAAAGCCACCGTCGTAACATTCACAGCTTTCAAAGCAGAATAGACAGAAAGTGCACTAATACACGAATGAAAAGGCAGACTGAGATCCTATTTGTGCCCAGCGAGGTCATGCCACATCATGGCCTGGAGAACTGCCTGGGAGACACTGGGTTCTTTGAATGTGGCCCCTGATCATTTTCACGGAAAGATAATCATGCCTTCCATGCCTGGACTGTTTTAAGGCCACAGGTGCTAATTTAATTTATGGTGTTAAGAAGAGCTGCACCATTTGCCAGGGGAGTGGAATGTGAAGGGCTATTCCCAGCTCTGTAGCCACAAGGGATTCCCTGCTTCTCTGAACACCAGGGAAGAGAGAGTAATGGAAAACACTAACCAGACACTAACCGCGGCCTGGTTGCCGGTAATGGACTTAATCCATGACCACCACAGGCATGGAGGCTAAGCTACGAAGGGAAGTGAGATTTAATGGAGGAGCAGGGAATCACCTGACTTTGAAAGGCCTTTAAAAACTCCTCCAGTCAACAGAGCACTGGAAGAAACCTCTGGCTAAAAGGACAAAGGGGAGGGGTCTCACTGAAAAGCACTGGTGCCGGAGCCAGAGGTCAGAAGAGGCTTCTGCGTGTGGTTTCTGAAATCACGCCGTGGCCAAGGGCTTCCTGCCTCTGACTACACCCAGGGAGTGCTAAGACAGATACGTCTGCCTTTCATGCATAAACGCTCCTCAGCTTTCCTTTAGCCAGGGATTGTTTGTTCTGGATGATTCTGAGAGGGCAAGTCCTCAGACAGATGACCTGACAGATGGGCTCAAGGGAGGCAAGGATCTCTCCTGGGTGTGAGGTGGGGGAGGAAGCAAGTCAAAAAGCAGACGAGACAAGCACCGGGAGCATGCTACTCTTGCAGCTTTATGAACGTATATAATTATGCCTATGACTAAAATACACAGTCAAGACAAAAGAAGCACAAAGTAGTTATTCTAATGTGTAATCTAAAACCAGATTGAGAACGCATGACAAAACCCCTTTATGTAAGTTTGCTACTATAAAAAGAATCCAATTTATTTTTCACAAATTTAAGAAAGGAAAAGTCTTATTGAAATGAACATGATGTCACTGGAAAAAGTTGATCATCCACAACCTAGTGCCTTAACCCTACGAAGGCATCACTGCAAATACTATGAGCAGATTGAAGAAATAATGCAGATGGATAACAGACATGAAAATGCCCCCCTTATCAGTGAGGTCAAGGATGTGAAGTTATAGTCAATTTTGCTACAAAATATTAAAGCTAATGAAAAGATCACTCAATACGTTCGGATGCCTTAAGACTATAAACCGGAAAGAGCTTTTTTAAAAGCAATTAGGCAATATGCATTTAAAATCGTCAAGTGTTCATAGGTTTTGACAAAAAAGAAAGTCTAATTCCGGGAATCTTCCTGAGGAAATCATTAAAATATGGGTAAAGATTCCTGTTTAAAATTTTTAATTAAAAAATCAACTTTATAAAGGTTTTAATGGCTGTAAAAATAATTATATTAAGTGAGAATAATTAAGTCGCAGAATATGTATCCAGAAACAAATACTGAAAGTTAATGCACCGAAACTCTAACAGCAATTATCTATGGATTCTTATTTTACTTGTAACTCGTTAGAATTTTACAAATATGTTACAAATGATAAATATTATAATCAGAAAAATGTAATCAAAATCCACAACTCCAAAAACAGCAATAAAAATTACCAAAGCTACTCCATGAATTATTTATGAAGGAATAACAAAAATATTGGATTAGGGATGATAGGGTCAATTTTCTTTCACATACCATTGAGCTGAAACTTATATTGGTGTATAGACTGTAGAGCGAGGGCCAGGTGGTTATACCTCACATTTTGTCTATACACACACAAAGAATATGGCAGGTACACCTCAACCTCAAGGCCAATAAACTGTAATAAAGAAAAAAAATTTTTTTCTAAATAGCCAGAAGCCATAGATTATAAAATTTTAAAAGATAAGAGGACAGGGAAGAAATAAGAGCTATCTTTTGAAGACCTGACTGAATTACACATGGGGAATTTTCTATAGGTCAGCCAACAATTACTTTCTCTGCTCTAGTAATATCTTCAGATACCTAATTTTTTTGTGTGTGTATTATAAATGTTCTGTAGATAGACCACAAAACATTTTTTTTTAATTTTTGTGTTGATACAGTATAGAGTTAAGATCTTTCAAAGTCACATGTTTTCAAGCAAATGATAGGAAAAATAACACTGAAAATTCTCAAGAAAATTAACTTTCCAAGAAAATGCTGACATTCTGTTAAAATCTGATCACATGCAACCCTTCTATTCCCCCTATACTCAAAGAGTTGAACACACTAAGGCACCACACTTTTTAAGGCAATAAAAATAACACACTCTCCCTGCATGTCTTCATAAACCTTGCCTAATTTAAAATGCTTTAATGTCATAAGGATGCTTAAAAAGTTAGTCATAAAGAACAAGAAATGAGAACCTTCCTGCCCCCAAAACTGTACAGAAAGGAAATTGCCAAAGGGAACATGTGAAACTCAGATAAGAGCTCCCCATCCCCTAGTGCTGCAGACACAGGGAGAATTTCCTGTGGAAAGGACAAGTACAGCTGGTGTCAAATTAGTAGAAGATGGGGATGAGAAGATGGAGTTATTTAGGGTCTGTCCTTTGAATATAAAATGACGAACTCTCAATGAGTCTGCTCATAAACCACCATCTCACTTTCCTTTCGAAATCTGTGTTGTTGTGGGATACGGGCGGGGGAGACACAGGGCCATGCCTTCTCTGTTCTGCAAAGATGACTAAAGAGTGTCCCGGAAGGAGGAAGAAAGCACTCCCCTGGTTATCGGTCAGCCTGACTCACCTCTCTTTATTGCAGAACACCAAGTATCCAGAAACTCTGGTTGGTATTTAGAGAGATTTCTATCAGCTTTCATGACATCTGAGCTATGAATATGCTTTAATCTCATTTGGATTAAATATTAGTTCACTTGCTGGAAGTGGTTTTCATCACCTGAGTAGACACCAGGCGTGCCTCGCAAGCTCAGAGGCGGCGTATTTGTGACTTCCTTCTGGCTATCCCGAATTGCCTGGCTCAGGTGCTCACAGGGCAGGTGGACTGTCTGTCGCAAGTGAAAATAAAAGTGACGGCCTAATCCCAGGCCCACTGTGTACTTCACACAATAGCTACACAGCCTGGCAGCTCCAGGAGCTGGTGCTCCGGAGACCTGAAAGAGGCCAGCAGGGAGGCACCCGCAGGCTGGCTCCCAGCCCATCGGGGCGGGGCTGCCCGGCAGAGTTGCACAATATTTGACACGTGTGATGCACATTCCCGGAGCCTCCGCTCAGAAGAGCCAAATTCACCTCTCACCTATCAGTCTGAAAGAACAAAGTACAAGGAAAAATAAGTTGAGGACGCCAGGTTAAGAAAAAGAGAGACAGATTTCAAAGTAACTTCTTCAAAGGGCCTTTTATATCTCTTTCCAGAAGACATTTGAATTTAAGTGACACTGTCAATCATTTCCTTTTTCAAATATGACAAACCTATTCTACCCCCAACTCGTTCGCATGGCTTGATGGGAATGAGGGGGGAAGTTATTTTCCATACCCAGAAATTCACACAAAGAATATCTTGGCAGGGGCAAGTCATTCCAATGTTTTACTTTCAGTGTTCTTTTTAACGTAGTTCTTTCCCATTTACTTAGGATTAAACCACTTTTATAGAGAGAATGTACAAAGTTTTCTGAGGATATCACTTGGGAATACAACCGACTAAAAGAAACGAAGAACAGGATTGAAGAAAAGTAACAAAGTGGTAAATATTCCAAAGTACAACTCACATTTCTTTCTTAGGACTTCCACTTTGCAGAAGCCACTGAGCCAAACAGAAAACTACAACTTTCGTATCCAAAACATTACCATTTGTGAGACTATCACTTACATATATTCCATACTTAACAGGTTTTTCAAATGGGGCGAAAAATGCCTAACACATAAGTTCTGTTCATTCTACGGATTCGGGAAATTTAAACAAAAATCAAAAGGTACAGGGAAGTGGCTATGGCTCCTTAACCTCAGAAGGGGACAGGAAACTGGGGTCTGTCCCGGAGGCTGTGGGTTCTGGACAGTGCAGGTATCTGAGAGAGAAGGCGCTTGTCAGGTGGGTCCCGGCGGGGAGCCCATTGTCTCTGTGGGGGTCCTGACATTTGGGGAAATCTAAACCTTGTTACTGTGCAGATCACCCCTGGTGGGACGGAGATTTAGAATGGATGCCTCTTTACCAAAGCAATTAAGATCATTTAGGAAACCGGGGAAACGGGCTATAAGGACCTCCCGCCTAGAGAGCACTTGCTGGTGGTTCAATCAGACAGTTCCAATGACAGCTCGGTGGTGGAGACGCAGCACTTGCCGAGTGAAACACCCTTGTAAATGCTGGGGCTCAGCCCCACAGAGGGATTTGAAAATCTCTTAAAGGGCCCTGCACAGAGCATCAGAGAGCTATCTCCTCACATCCATGGTGTCCCCGAGCACCTGAGAATGAGGCAGAGCAAGGATGCTTCTTCTGTGTGTCCAACACAGGGCCTCCTCGCAGGTGAGGGGCAGTTGCGTCTTGGAGAGAGGTTGTGTTCTGTGAATGACTATACAACTCTGAACTCCAAATTACACAAAAGCAGCCCTTGGACAAAGCAAGTAACGAATCTTTGTAAGCTCTAAAGGTTACCTTCGAGTCTACTTAAACTCTTTGCGCGGCTCCAGGGCTGGTCCCACAGACGGAACCACACCCTCCTCAGTACTCAGCATTCTCAGTTCAGGCCTCACGGGCAAGGACTGCAATCAGTCATTTACTTGCCCCCGCTCTGAGGGCCTAGAGAGCAGGGAATGTCTTATTCCCATCTTCACTTTAATGTTTAGCACTATGCCTGGCCCACTTTAATTACTAAATAAATATATGGCGAAAAAAAATCTGAAGAACAGTTCTGAGGAACTTTCTCAGAGATGTGGTAAAACACACACACACACACACACACCATTATTCTACCATCATATATGATAGTTTTTTCATTTCATAACATGTCTACGCATCATTTTAGTTATTACTGCCCACCTCTCCATCCTTGACGCTGTCTTTGAAACCATGTGACTCGTAAAAAATCATCAATGATAAGCCTAACTGACAACTTTGAAAAGGTGGATGACAGGGGAAAACACATGTCTTTCTCTACCTCCTGAAGCCCTGCCCAGGTAGCTAACTGAGGCAACAAAAGTCACACATCAAACCTTTCCCTTTCCTTAATTCACCAAAGCCACATCTTTCACAAGCATCACCGGCCTGTCATGGTGTCAGGGCTTGGCTGAAGGCCTTCCTGTTGGTGCAGTAAGATCGGCTGTAAGCCAGATGTGTCCAAGACTATGGGCCACATCTCAAAAACACATGCAACATGTCTAATGTTTTGATATGTTAGGTATAGTGCGTATGAAATTCTTTTATACCAATGTGATTAAAAAGAAATCACAGACGCCCTAGCTGATTTGGCTAAGTGTACAGACTGTCGGCCTGTGGACTGAAGGGTCCTGGGTTCAATTCTGATCCAAGGCACATGCCTGGGTTGCAGGCTCGATCCCCAGTAGGGGGCATGCAGGAGACAGCCAGTCGATGATTCTCTCTCATCATTGATGTTTCCATCTCTCCCTCTCCCTTCCTATCTAAAATCAATAAAAACTATATTTTTTTAAAAAGAAATCACAGGAGCCCTGGTCGGTGTTCTCAGTGGTTAGAGCCTCGGCCTGCGTGCCAAAGGATTGTGGGTTTGATTCCTGGTCAAGGGCACATACCTGGGTTGTAGGTTCATTCCCCAGCCTGGTCAGGGAGTGTGAGGGAGGCAACCAATCAATGTGTCTCTCTCACATTGATGTTTCTCTCTCCCTCTCCTTCTCCTTCCCTCCTTCCCTCACCCTTATCCTCATTCTCTTCCTCTCCATCTCCTTCTCCCTCTCTCCCTTCCTCCCTCCCTTACACTGTCTCTAAAAATCAATGGGGAAAAAAAATCCTCTATTGAGGATTAACAAAAAAAATCAGGGAAAGAAAGGAGAATGTTCACTGAGGGGTTACAGATGCAAAACAGAGGCCACAGGAGCACAATGAAACTACTTCAGCTCCCTCTGGACGTTAGCATGTCAGGTGGACCCTGTCTCAGAAGCTAGCTCAGCTTCTACACTTGCATCCACTCCCTAAGAATGAGGATGCATTTTCTTCCCAGATGCCCTGAGGACCATGTGGCTGCTAGGCGGTTAATGACTTCAGGCCAGGGTCAAAACCCTGTGGTCGGAAAGCCACGCGGAGCGCCTCGGCAGCATGTGTTCAGCTCTTCAGTCCACTGGCATCAGACGGTAATTTCAACAGTACACAGCGCACAGGAGTTCTGTTGGCCAGAAGGGCCTTTGATGGCTCTGTAATCAACTTGGCTTCAATAGGCCTTCTGCACAGACTGAAAGCAGGTCAAACGTTTGGAAAGCCATTCGTTTTCTCCACATAACACACTGTCTCTGGCCTCCTAATGTTGTCCTTATGGAAACCACTTCCATGAACTTAGGGAAAATTTTGTTCACAGCAGTTTGAAAACAGAGCAGAAGACCCTTCTGCAATCCTGACATTAGTGTTTCATTTTACATTGAAATTCAACATCAAGTAACATATTTGTGTTCAGGAGAGGAGAGCAAACCTTCGGAAAAACGAACGTTCGGTCGATTTTGCGAGGCAGAGAGATTGAGGTTCTTTTCCATTTCCATTAAGCTATCCCAAAGTGGCTATATTTTCAAATGCAGGAATGAAAAGTGGAAAAAGACAGCCTTCCTTATTGTCCCACAGTACAGAACTGAGCTAGTAGACAAGAGTCTCAGAAGATAATACAATTTGCAGGGCCGCCCCCAGCACTGGAGCTGCTCTGCTCATCTTCACGGATCAATCTGGCTGTCTCCAGCACATCTGCTCGTGCGCTGACAAATGATGAATTCCATCTCCGCATCCATAAGCAGAAAGAGCCGCTGATAAACAGCTATGAGCGGAAATGTATGCACCTTTCATAAGCAAGACAAATCACTCATTCTCACCAAACGCTTCTAACAGGAACACTAATTTTGTATTTATTTGCACGGCATATGTACTGCGTCCGAAGCAGTGCATTAAAAAAGATCTCAGGCAGTCAACTGCTCTGATTACATTTATCCATCGCGGTATTACAAGGGCTCAATGGCACAGCAATGAAATAGGAAGCTCGTTGAAGATTGAAAACACCTCATCAATGGCTTGTCAGGGCCAGGGATTTTCTGGTGCATTAACACACACACACACACTCAGCTCTGACATAGGAATGATTTTTTTTTTTCTTGAACAAAATACTGTGGCCATGCATCTTAAATCTGCCATATGCCTTTCCTGTCAACCAGCAGTTATTTTTATTAATAACTCCAAGAACATATTGTGGGATGCTTTTTGTTTTCAGATCCGGTCATGTGACTCCTTTGGCACCAGGGAACACTGGGTAAATTGTAATGTTCTAACATGCCAATGAATGGGCCTTTTTAAAGTCCCGTTGGTGATGAATTGGTATTTGCTAAGGCCTAAGCAAGCACAGGACACTATATCTCCTCCTCCTTCTGTGCTCTCTGCAATGATGGATGGAAGTGAGAGGCAGAGAAGAAGTCACAGGGATGAGCTCAAGCTGACAACCAAGTGACTACAAGTGGATTGTTTTAATCAAGCCGCAAAAGAAGTGGCTTTTTGTATTCCTTACTGTGGCTTCATTCTCTTACTGTACACATAGATCAGAGCTAAACTGTACTGCGCTGGCCTGGCTGAAAATTGGAATGCAGCAGAAAAAACCGAGACGATACAGCTTCCTTCAGGTCCCCAGAGGAAGGTAACTGAAGCAAGAAATGTTTCCAGAGATGCCAGACTGGAGATTCATGTTCCAACTTCCTGAGATCCGGCTTTTCGGAGGAGGATCAAGGTGGGTTTGCTGTTTTCCTTTAATAGCACTGGTTCCTCCCTGCAACAGAAATCTCTGGGACAACAATACAGGTGTGACAGTGCTATGCAGCGTCCTCCAAGCCACCTACCAACAAAGCTCCCTTGGTCAGGGCTTTTCGATTTACAGTTGAAAATCGAATAAGTTGGGGCAAAATACTGATGCTGTTCAAAGAAATAGACGTCTACCTCCCAGAACCAACGCATGCTATGCAAATAAATACAGAATTAGTGTTCACCCTTCACAGGATAATTTTTGGTAGAGCTGGTGGCAGAGCATTTAAAAAGACATTAAGTAGATTATCTAGTCATATAAAGTCCCCTGTGATTTTTCACCATTAAACAAAAAACACCAAACAACATTTTTTTGAGGATGTACGCTAATTGTGAGTGTTACAAGAGGTGATTGTGTAATTGTGCATACCCCCCTGCCCCACCCCTAGAAATTTTTGTGTAAATATAACTTTTGCAAAATTGTTTAAAAGGATCTGTTATTAAAATAAGTGCTTTGGCTCAGATGGAATCACTATTTCTTGAATAAACGAACAAAAATCATACCCTAAAACAGGATTCAATTTCAAATAGGTGGTTAGTTCTTTATGTAGTAGGCTCCAAGTTCCTACGAAAGTTTCTATAAAATTCTGTGGTGGTAGTTTTGCTGAAGAGCCACACACACCAAAAAAAATAAAATCAGTGGTCTGAACTTTAATTTTCCAATGAGGAAAATGAAAAATAGCGAGGCAAACTAACCTACCCAAGGAAACAAAGCTAGCATAGCTGAAATTAGATTCAAAGTTAAACCTCATAATCCAATTCATTATTTAAGTTGGGGCAGAGTTGGGTAAAGCTGGCCATGTTTTCTTTCCTTTTAAATTTTTTGAAGCTTATAACCAACATAAACCTTACAAAACAATGAATTTATAATTTATTATTTTCCCACACTTGGACTGTATGGGAAAAACTGGGTATTGCATACCCACATGCTAATATTTATGATCAAAATATTTTTTCCTAGAATTTAGCCTCACACATTTAACATAAGATGATTACTTTTCTAAGGGCAGCAACAAAAAAATGGTGCAAATATACCTTTAGACCATTTTTTTTTTTTTGTAGGGAGAGTAAGTTTCTGAAAAAATCAACAGGTAAAGCTTTAAATGTGGGAAACATCTGCTTTGAGTCCTGTTAGACACTGGGCAACAAGACACTGTCACATATATAACCCCGATTCTGCTAGAGGCAAAGAGACTGATGCTGAGTAGCTGTGAATCAGTCCTTTGTTTTAGAACCAGATGTGCAAAATGTGAGACCACCTGTCAGTTCCCTCGTCTGTAGGAAGCAGTCTCAACAAAACATATTGGCATTAGTGGATTATGGTGGTAGGACTAACACTTCAAGTTCAACAGTGCAGAACGGAATCTGGTCAAGACCCACCCAACTAAAGTCTTTGAGAGCATTTAGTAGAATAACATAGTTCAACCCTTAGCAGGAAGACAACACAAAACATACACACTTGTCCATATACGTTTTTTGCATGCTGGATATTTTTTCATCCAATCAAACTCAAGGAGAGGAAAAAATTCATTTAAAGTCTGTTTCCTAAAATAGTGATTCTGATCAATTTTAGAATAACAAAATATAAGCCCATATTATACTTGGTTTACATGATAGTTTCAAGAATGCTTATTTTCTTATTGATTAACAATTAACACTGATCAGCAGTATTCAGGCTTTCAAATATACAGGCACCTAACCAATCTCAATCTTCCTGGTAATTTACCAAGAAATAACTATATGCCATAATCCTTCTACTTTGATAGAGCTGACATTATTTCATTTGATCCTTCAAAATCTTCAAGATAGGCAAGGCAAGAGCGATCCTCATTTTACAGGTAAGGAAATGGATAGTCATAGTTTGCCAAACTCAAAGAGCTAATAACTGGGAGCTTTTCAGTCTCCTCAAGGAGATGGCAAGTATCTAGTTCCTACGAGTAAACTGAAGTTTTTGTGAACAGGTGGGCCTGAACTATCATATTCCATGTTCCCCCAAATTAGGCACCTCTATCTTTTAGAATCTCGCCAAATTTAATCTTTTGGTGGATCCCAGGTTTCCCACAGTGACAAGAAGAAAGAGGTGTCCCTGTGAGTCCTTGCAGAGGCCCTGGGCAAAGGTGTGGCCACCCTGAGCCCTGTTCTCCCCAGTCATGAGAAAGGAGCAGCCACATCTGTAGGCTTCCGAAACTGTCAAGATTCTCACCGCCCACAGGGCTGTCTGACCCAGGCAGAAACAGTGCCCGTCTCACCCGAACATAGGGCGTGGTTCATACCTGCAGCTCTCTGGATATGAAGTCAACTCCTTATAAGGGACATGTCTGCCTTTCAGCTTTTAGACTGCTTCTCAGACAAATTCTTAGGATGGCAAGCTGTACTCAAGTAGGGGAGCGCTTGCTAGAGGGCCTTCTTACAACAGAAAAGATATTAGCAAAGAATACTGTAAATAGCTCTCCTCCTGGGTCAAGGGCTCTCACATGTTTCTACTGAAAGCGGAGATGCTTTTAGATGCACTCCGGTTTCTGATGGGTACACAAAGCTGCTGGTCCTTACCCACAAGCAATTTGACTCTGCCAGCAATATTCCCAGGGATGCCAAATATCAGTTTCACAGAGAATTATGATCAGAACCTAGGCATTTAGAATGTTTACTTTAACATGTAGATTAAACAATACTAATAGCGCACTACCATTTCTATCAGTGTTTCCTCGTGTGTATAGGTATGAGAGGCAGTGTTGGAACCTGTGCACAGGGGATTGGAGTTTTTTCCTCTCTGACGGTGCTATAGAGAACAATGGCTATATGTGCTCACCATCTGCATTTACGTGAACTGACTAATCTTTCTGAACTTCGATCCCCACCCCCTGCCCCCCACCCCCGCAATTTCTCAAATGGGAAGAAAAACACAGACCTTGTAGTACTGACATGAGGGCTAAATGATAAAATATATCTGACATACCTTCATTATAAAACACAATTTTTGTTCCTACTTTCTATCTTGAAACAAAATGTATGCACTTTTTTAGACATTTCGACTCCCACCAAACGTTTCAGTTTTACACAATTTGTTCATCATCACAAGGGAACCTAGTGTCAGGGAAGCCGCCTCAAACGTCATTACTTGGTCATCTGCAGTGCGACTTCCAGTTCCTAGAATACGTCTAGGCCAGACCAGTACATCGGTATTCTAGGGAGACTACTGTAGCATTTTAGTAGTAGTCCTGCTAGGTACACTGGAAAGTATAGAGTCAGCTTCCATAACTGTCAATATGGCAAGTTTAGAAAGCTTTAGTGTGTAAACATCAAATGTTACAGAATCAGAGTCCTACAAAAATGTCATTTAATCCAATGGCACCCTACATTTACAAATGTACTTTAATAAATACCATGTAAGCTTTATAGAGAGTGCCCTAGGAGCTCTTTACATGTGTAATTATGTGTATTAAGTCATGTGGACACCCTATTGGTACTCTCCTCATCTTCATTACACAGATAAAGAGACTGAGCTATAGAGGTTAATTCACCAGCCAAGTGCTCCTAGAGGGCAGAGCTAGGATTCACACTCAGGCTCTAAGCCAGGGGTCTGCCAGCTTTCTCCGAAAGGCCAAAGAGTAAGTATCCCAGGCGCTGTGGGCCATTTATTGTTATAGACTATCCATAATGTATAGTTTGCCCACTCCTGCTCAAAGCCATTCCACTCTCATGCCTGTCAGATGCTTTATTATTTTCTAAGTAGCTTTACATGTCACCCATTTGATTCTCACTAAAATCTTCTGTAGTAATGACAGGTTCTATTGTTTCCGTTGGGTCGGCAAAAAAAATCCTGACCACAGTTTATATCTCCCTGAAAGCAGCAGCAGAGACTAGATGAGCCCCACGTGCCTGGACTCTGGATTTAGGAATTCACCTAAGGACTCTTTCTGGTCTATTCTACCTGCCTACAAATCTCCATGTTCTTCTCCACCAAGCGGTACACTTACAAAACAAGGCTGCCAAGTGAAAGCGATGACGCCTACTTTCCTCCTCCCTGCAGTTCTGATCCATTCCATCTCTCTCCTATCCCATCAGAACTGATGCCTCTGAACATTTATTTTTTTAAGTTTCCTTACCTAACTTTAATACAAAACATGTACTGATAACTCTCCTAAGAAATGATAATGCCTTTAACTCTGAATGGGAACTATGAGCAAAATATGTAAGCTTAAATTTTAAAAAAATTAATAAAAGCCTGCTAGATTTTACAAAGATAAAAGAGCCCAGTGTGGCTCAGTTGGTTGGGCATCGTCCCTTACACCAAAAGGTGGCAGATTTGATTCCTGGTCAAGGCACAAACTCAGATTACAGGTTTGCGCTCCAGTTGGGGAGGTGGGGAACATATGGGAAGAAACTGATAGATCAGTTTCTTTAACAGCTCTCTTTAACATCTCCCTCCCTCTCCCTCTATCCCTTCCTCTCTAAAAAATTATCAATAATTTTTTTTAAAAAAGGTAAAAGAATCCCCACTACTCTCTCCCTGACCAATACATGCAGCTAAAAGTGTACTTTTATGATAAACTTTGTCTTTCCTTTCTTCTTTTTAATTGCAATCTAATTTTTCTCAAATATTGCCAAATACAAATATATATATATATATATATATATATATATATATATATAATTTTTATTTATTTATTTTTTTACTCTGGCTTTGGTAGACTGATACAGTCCTAGCCAGTGACTGTGGCACAAACACAACATGACCAGTTACACGGTCTCGGGTAACTTATGCAGGGAAAAGTGGGAAAAGGCCTAGGAGTCTTACCATAGCTTCATGGCAAATCAAAGTACCCAAAGTGAGGGAAAAGAATTACAATCACATTAATACTATGAAAGACAATAACAATAGCTACCAATATTAACTGAGGGCTGATTATGAGGCCAGCTTTGTTAGAGACACATCTTAAAACATTTGATTTTCAAGCAACCCCTGAGGGAGGTGCTATTGTCATCCCATTAAACAGGGGAGGAAATTGAGGCAGAGACAAGTTAGGTAATTGGTGAGAAGAAAGCTGGGCGTGACAGACTCAGCTCTGACTGCTGGCTCCAAGGTCTACGTTAACCGATCTCACTGTCCACTAATGAAACAATATCTGGAGCCTACTTAGAGCAAGGCGCTATTAAAAATGCTCGTAACTCAAACTATATTAGTCCAAAACCCATATATATGGATGGGCTTCATCTTAGCACAGAACTTTATATATTCATAACACTTTCTATTTTTACAAAAACAAGAGAATCAAGATTTTTAAAAATCCAGAGAAGAAATGTGTTTTGATGTTGTCCATGTGCACCAGATGCTGCAAACAGTCATTAATGTCATGGTGAAGTGGGAAAGGCTAGCCCACCTTGTAGAAATGATTTCTGGGTCCAGTTCTGCCACTTTGAGGCACATTTCTATAAGCTGTATTATGGAGACAGTAATAATTTACCTCTGAGAGTTTGTTTGGGGTATTAAAGGGAACGTGAGTGAGGACACTTTGTAAACTGTGAAAGGATAAATGTAACCCGTTATTTCATTATTACACTTTTCCACTAAGGAATTAGGTTTTAGATATAAATTTCCCTCCAGAGGGAAATCCTGAGACAATATAAATACACCAAGAAAGAAAGAAAGATGGGGAAAGGAAGATTATTGCCACTGATCCACTAAATACCCCGGAACTTAAGATATTTACTTGGCTTCCCCGGGGACCCTAGGAAACTGTGGCCAGGCAGCAGCCACCACTAGGATGGGGTGAGCTCTAAACACCTGCTCTGCAATAACGGGGAGCCTTCCTCTAGTTGAGAGAAGAGGAGTTTGTGACACACGAAGGGAAAAGATGGGAGCCAGGAATGACCTCACCCCTACTCCACCAATGCCCTGCAGGTCCCTGCTTTCAAAGCTTGGTGAGAGCAACCTACTCCAAAAGGTCAATTGTAAACCCAGGGAAGATAACCCGCCCATTAGATTTTATATCCCTAAAGGAGAGGAAACCACCTCCATTTCACCACTCCCAATGGTATAGTTGTTTTAACATCCAAAGGAGGCCTTGACCTTGAACAGAATCTTTAGTTGGCCTTACAGGGACTGCCTTCTCCTAGTGGTAGAGCAATTACCTGGCAGGACACACACACACTTTGTGGCCATTGCTACTGACATTAATGTATCTTCAAAATCCAATGGGAATTCTAGAGAATTCACTAAAAAGATAAGAGATGAGAAGTTGATTCCATTTATGAACTTCCTTCTACTAAATGAAGCATACTGAAAAATTTTCTAAATTGTATATACGTCATAATCACTCTATGGCATTAATTCTTTATTAAGTCAGTGAAAAAGTATTTGCTTAAAAAAATCCTACACCTATTAGAGTCTTCTTCCACACACTATTATATTTTATATTTATCTTTGCAGTTGTTTTTTTATTACTATTTACTTGGAATGAAAAAGTATCTTTTATGATACTTTATAAAACAAAATTAATACTTAGAGTTCAGAAATAGTTCTTTTTGAAAGTATAATAATTTTATGATAAATTCTGTATGCAGAATAAAGAGTTCTTTCAAAGGAAAGGCAAGCTGCAACTGATGTCCAGAAAGCTAGCTGATCACTCTACAATCTGTTAGCACTATTTTTAAAATGGTACTGACAATAACAGCTCATTTAGTGAAGCATTTTTTCCTATAAAATATTTCAAAGCTAACAATTTTAAAAAGAGAGAAATTAATTACTCTAGAATATAAACAGATATATATTTAAAGCACACATCTAATTTGTGTAAGAAAGAAAAATAATTAAGGCTTTGAGCACCTCTTTAAGAATCCTATCATTTTGATGTTCTTGTTGAATCTTATACCAAAATAAAGGAAGTATTGCTGCCCGTGATTTTTCTATGTCACTGATACGGGAACAATTAATATTTGCATAATACAGTTAAGATTTTAATAAAGAGAGCACATACTGGTAGTAATGGTGAGGTTTCTCTGTTTAGCCTCATCGAATCATTAAGTGAAAGAGGGAAACAATCATAATCATTCTCCCCCTGCCCCCAAAAAAGATGGCGGGAAGAAACTGACAAATTGATAAGCAAATAAAAATATCAGTGATGTGTGCAGAGTCCTCTATTTAATCCTTTAACCCTTAGACCTCCCAAGAATTGTGCCAAATACTGTGAGATGAACTTTAATCCCAACAACCCTATGAATTGGGCACTATTATCTATACTTCGCAGATAGGAAAACTGAGTCTCAGAAAGGTTATGTATCATGGCCAAGGTCAAAGTGCTCCACGTACAGAGCCAAGATTCAAAGGTCTATCCTGCACACCTTTGGAGGAGCACGTGCTGTACGATTCAGCAACAGCAGCGCCATCAGCGGGGAGGCACTGAGGTCACCCTGCTTCTCCTGAGCAACTGTGCTTTTCTCTGGCTGAGCTCTGAGCAGCGGAGAAATGTTTGAGAATCTGGAGTGGGGCTGAAGCCACTGCCTGTAACCTGGGCCCCCTCCATCTTTTGCTCTGTGCTGGACACACTGTCCGACATATCCTGCAGAGGCAGAGGTAGTGAGCAAAGCAGCTTAAAAAAGAATGAGTCTTGGCAAACTCTGGGCTTATTAGCTCACACACCAGTTCACAGATGACTGGAATTCTCAAATCAGATTACCTGACAGGCAATTTCATTATCTTGCTCTGGTACACTTTCAGAACCATGAGATAGCCACATATACATCACCCATTAATCTGTTTGGTCGGTCAACGTGCAGTTTCGTAATCCTGTTTGTGCAGTTACCCAAGTTCAAGGTTTTTTCAGTGCCTTTGTGTCAGTCGTTATGTTATTTTAGATACAGAAAGAGAATGGAGATTTTCTTATATTTCTTTTACTTACTTAAATTCATTATTTTATTCTACAACAAGTGAGCCTTAAATTCATCAAATTCCTACCCCTTTACTTTTCATCTAGTCGTCTGAAAACTGAATGTTAGACACTCTGCCATATAAAGTAAACTCTGACCACAACATGAATTTAATTAACCTGTGACAGAAGAAAGGAATGCAAAGAATGGCTAATAGCTTAAAGTTAGATGTAAGATATACACATTCTTCAATAATGGGAGTATATGCAGCTAATCTGATTTTGCTACAACTCTTCATCAAATCTCTACTTAAAAATAATGGCATGGAACTTCTTTGTAAGATACTAACTTAGTGCAAAGCTCCATTCGAGAAAAGAGTAAAAATAGTATTCTTTCTACTTTCCCATCTTCCATGCAGGAGGCTGAGAAAACAAGGGAAGCTTCTTCTGGGGTGCAGGGTGAAGTGTCTTGGCCCCTGTTAAGTGCAAGCGCCCAGCTCACCGGTCAATCCTGCCCTATGGAGATCAGGCATTCAGGAAATTGGACAACTCAGTCTACCTGCTGGACACACTTACGATTTCCCTTCGCCACACCTCTATTCCCCTCTAGAATATCCCTCTCTTGAACCCCTGCACCACTTGCTGCCTACTTGGTAAGTCAACCCAATAGCTGCTCTTTGGCTCACGCATCATAAACTGCCCTTTCTGTGGGTAAACATCATATCTCTATTGAGACTGTCTGTACCTGGTATGCACAGTGTCTTATCTACCTTGGCTTCTCCCATACCAACCAGTAACAAAGAGAACTAAATTTAATCAGCACTCGCTATGCCAGGCACTGTGGGAACTATTATATGTACTAATATTCCTTCATTAAATGTCACAAGAATCTTGTTAGATTTTACCCCAAAAAAGTTATTTGGTTGAGCAGAGCAGTTTACCAAATATCTTTAAATCGCAAGGTAAATTCTCATTTTCTATCCATTCCCTTCCCCACAATAGTCATCTTAAATAAATTTCTCAAATCTGGTGGTCAGCAGCAAGAGGAAGTTTACTTGAACCAAGTCCCTTATGAAGCCAATTCATCACTGCACTTCACATTACACTAATGAAAATCCACAGGAAGATGTTTTGTGATCAAAATTTTCATCTTATTCAGATCTAGTCAGCATATCTCATCTGCCCTAAATCAGTCACTAGGTGGGAGACGGTTCATATCAAGGTTGGAATACTTAGGAAGAAATGAAATGATGGCTTAGCCCAAACCTCCAGCTCCTGTCCCCAATCCCCCTCCTGTCACCACCTGCATCTCTCTCCTCTATTACTGTTAGTATTCTTACAATTTCATGTCCCTTTGTGTGATTATTTCCTTAATGTCAACCTCCTCTGCTGAACTGTAAGCTACGTAAGGGCAGCAGCCATGTCTGTTACCAGTCACATTTTAGCCCTGGGACCTGATATGTGGAAGGTGCCCAGTAACTATCTGTCAAATGAGAAGGGGTGACCTCCACAAGGATGGAGGTCAGGTAGCAGGAATCCTACCACTTGAATCTGAGCCAAAAGCTACCTTAAGAATATTGTAGCCCAGTGGCCAATGCTGAGGATGGACAGGAATACAGGGGCTATGGTACCTGGGGCAATGTGCTAGAAGTTGCTTTGCTTTCTCAGGTCTAAATGATGATATTGGCCACTTGACACAAACAGAAGTAAATTCAGTCCTGCTTGGTTGAGATTCTTCCATGTTCTGACAGGACTTCTTTCTTCTGTGTGTGTGTGTGAGATATGGTTCTACTCTGTACAATGGGGAATTTTAAAAAAGTCTCTTCTACCTTTTCCCAGAGTTCCTTCAAAGACAAAACAGTTTGTATATCAAAGTTTATCACTATTGTGTATGTTTAGAAATGTCTTTACCTTTGAATAATTGAAATATTTGGCCTCACAATCCTATATAATAAAAGCCTAATATGCAAATCAACCAAATGGCCAGTGGAATGACAGTCGCTATGATGCACACTGACCACCAGGAGGCAGATGCTCAACACAGGAGCTTCCCCCAGTCCACAGGCCCCAGGCCAGCCAAGGCAGGTGCCAGTGGGGACCCCCGATTGCCCCACAGAGGGAGGCTACCTGTGGTGGCGGCAGAGGGCAGGGCTGGCCAGCAAGCGGGCTGGCACTGCCCCGTGATCGCCCCCTCTGCAGGAGGCGACTGGTGGTGGAGGTGGTGGGTGGGGCCAGCAAGCGAGTGGCACCAGGCCAGCCAAGGCACACGCCAGCAGCGGGTGGGGGGACTGGATCACCCCACAGATCAGCCCTGATTGCTGGCCAGACCTAGGGACTCTACCCGTGCATGAATTTCATGCACCGGCCCCCTAGTAATGATATAAGTAACAAGGCCATCAAGCATAGTTCAAAGCATTGATTTACAATCAAAGACACTTGGGTTCAAATAATTTAACTGAAGTGTTAGACAAGATAAAAAAAAGAATTAATTGCAATCATATACTACCTACCCTATAGTGTTGTTGGGAGGATTTGGTGATCAAATGTAAGGGGTTTAGAACAGTGCTTGCTGCTATTATTAGTAGTAGTAGTAATAGTATGCATTAAAAAAAATCTAACCCTAAAAAGACTAAATGATTCATCCAAGCTTACACTGCAAGAGTCAAAGACAAATCTAAAATTCAAGTCTCAACTCCCACCTTTGACTCCATCACACCATCACCCATGGATTATGCTGTTAAAAAATGTAACTGGCTTTTTTTCCTCTTCCTTTTTTTTCCTTTCCTTTTGCATTTTACACTGAGCAAATAATTTCCTGGCTTTCAGGAAATAGTAATTTTTAAATGCTTACTACCTGATTATATTCATTAAAGATTTCCAAATGGTCCTGAGTCTAGCAAAGTAGAAATTATACCATGATTATATTGTTACAGAACTGAAGGAAGAGAATATATTTCTCTTTCAAAAATTCTATGAGAGTCAACATAATTCCCATTATACTTTCTCTGCTATTTTATTATCCCTTTCTTTATTAGAGGTTTAGATTTGAAGCTGCTCTTAAAAAAAGAATAGGAAAGGAAAAAGATTTAAATTACTCTTTGTCCATTTCAGGGCCAAAGCTTTAGTAGATAAGGGCAAAGGGAAGGTTATGTCACAATAGTCAAATGCTATGACCTAATTATGCCTTGACTTATGTTCTTGTCCTTTCATTAATGAAAATCATCCAATTCGGACTCAGTTATTACGCAACATTGAAAGTTATGTATGTTTAAATGTACAGCTTTCTCTTGATGTAATTTCTCTCTAAATGGGAAATATGGAGCTGAAGAATCTAGGTTGAGTCTCAGGAAAGAGAACAAAAGAAAGATGGCTTATATGAGTTTTCTTTTTCTTATATATGTTCTGGTATTTTTATGTTTAAGCAAAAAACTGAAGGTAGAAATAAAGAGAATTCTACAACCAGATGGGTGCTTACATGACAGAAGAGCAAGAAGAGATGTTAGAGACAATCTTATATTGGAAAGAACTGACACAGTGAAAGGTGCAGTTAATCACTGGGATCACCAATGACCATGGCTGGGCCAGATGCCATGACTCCCAAAGTAGCACTCCTTTCCCTCAGCCTCCACCAGGTGGCCTCTCCCAACATCATCCATTTTCACGGTAATTTCTGCTGGCAGGGAAATTATTTTCTGATCATTCATTGTGACTCTTCTTAAACTACCATTTAACTCTTTCCTATATATCTGTCTGAACAGAAAAAAAATATGTATTTCTTGAGGGTGTCTTATTTATTAACATCCCTCTTGGCATAGAGTGCTGTAGGCCCATAATGAGCACTGAGTAGGTACTGACAGAACAACATGA
Organism: Myotis nattereri; assembly: GCF_964212035.1. Classification (NCBI taxonomy): domain Eukaryota; kingdom Metazoa; phylum Chordata; class Mammalia; order Chiroptera; family Vespertilionidae; genus Myotis; species Myotis nattereri. The sequence continues at coordinate 62,455,643 of NC_138079.1, forward strand.
AGGAAGGAATTCCTCTTGACAATAACGGTGTTTGTACACAGCACTTTCAACAGCCCCTCACAGTAGTTTTCTCCCACAATATAATTCGTGATAGAATGTTAACTTTACATTTAACAAAGACAAGACTACATCTGTTTATAAGTTCATCTCACTACACAGATAAAGTTTTTAAGTAACATGTACAATCCAAAGAATACAAATATTCTCTCTGAAGGAAAATATGGTCTCAAATAGAGCTATTTAAAGGTTAATCATTGCATCTCTGGAAGGAGCTGTCCTGAAGCCATCCTGGTACTAGGAGTAAAATTACTGAAAGAAAATAGAAATGTACTACACTGCAAATAAATACTGAAATATACATTGATGCCTCTAGAAGAGAAATTATCCTTTAGGTAGTTTATTCGCTTTAAAAAAAAATACTTCTTTCTAAATGCCTTCTCTGCCCCACTTCCAATTCGGAGAACATTGAATATACTTTGGAACAAGGATTGTGCATATATATTACTTTGCTTAATGTGTGTTCTGAAATTGACTAAAGGAATAGGCTTGCTGAGAGGATAATACATTCATATTGGATTCTATCTCAAACTTGTTACTGTAAAACACTTTGGTATTCTAAGAGTATTAGAGTAGTTATATAAATCTAGGTACTCCATTTTTTCAAATGCTCCAATACTATAGATTCCAGCATCTCATGCTAAAAGTTTATTTTTAAAAGATTGCTTTTACATTGAAAAGCTAAAGAATGAATTACTTCCAACTTCAAAGTTTACATAATGCTTATCAGCCAATATGCAGAGAATTTTAATTTTTACTTAAAATGTACTCATTCCTCTTCCGTTTTAGGTACTGTGTAGTACAATACTGTGACCTATAAGAAGAAATTCACATTTGGTCATTTCTCATATATATATTTGGTCTTCCTCCAAGGTTCCTGTCTCACAGTTCCCCAAACCCTTGAGATCTCCTAGGGGTTGAGAGTGATTTAAAATATCTTTTATTATGCTAATGAGGCGACTTTTAAAAAAGCACTTAAAGATGGGAGACTGGTTGCCAGTGTAGCCAACTATATGATGAGAGGATTGGAACCCACAACCTCCTGGGAGGGGAGAGGAACTAGAGATTGAGTTCAATCACCAAGGGTCAATGATTTAACAACACGTCTTTGTAATGAAGCCTCCATAAAAATCCAAAAGGATGAGATTCAGAGAGCTTCCGGGTTGGTGAGCATGGGGAAACTTGGGAGAAAACAGCATGCCCCAAAGCTTTGAAGCTCTGGCCCTTTCCTCCTACCTTTCCTATGCATCTCTTCCATTTGGCTGTTCCCATGTTATGTCCTTTTATTACAATCAGGTGATGTTCTAGCAAATTAACTGAACTTAAGCAGGAGGTCATGTGAACCTCTGGTTTATAATCAGTCAATCAGAAGAAGTACAGGTAACAACCAGGGCTTGCAACTGGCATCGGAAGTGGGGGTGGGAGGTGGTGGTGGTGGTAGTCAGTCTTGTGCGACTAAGCCCTCCCCCTGTGGAATCTGATGTGATCTCCAGGTAGATACTGTCAGAATTGAGTTGAATTGTAGAAATTCAGCAGGTGTCTGAGAATTTCTTGTTGATGGTGTGAAGGAACCACCCCCCTCTACACACTGGAATTAGGTTCAGGAACCCAAAAGATGTAGTGTCAATCATAAAGAGCAGGTGAATTTGGCTCTTGGTGTAAAAACATGTGAAAATATACCCTGCTCTTAAATTTTTATTCCTCAAATATTCACACCTTTAATAATATTACCCCTCTGTTCTTCTTTCTACTTAACTGTTTGAATACCTCCCACCTGCTTTTGAAGAGGGCTTACCTTTTGATTGGCCAGAAATGTAAGTCAATCTATTTATATTTTACACATTCTAGTTTCATAGATGCTGCTACCTAGATGGGTGACATGGATGTGTGGCTTAACGCCCTTGAATATCAGATTCTTTATCTGTCAAAACAGGAGTGAAGAGAGAGAGTGGTGAATAAAGGGCCTTGTAAGACAGAAAAATCAACAACAAAAACACAGGGGTGAGATGAGAATTGGGCTCCTCTCCTGGTCTGGGTCCCCATTCGCCCTCCTGCCTCTAACACTGCAGGGACCGACCACATCCTTCCTAACAACTGCCGGCCTGGAGGGAGGCTCTGGAGGTCAGAATCCTCATGGCAAGGCAGCAGCCTCGCTCTAAGGAGCCTGGTTGGGTCTGCAGTTCTGTGTGTGAGTCCGACCTCTACATCACGTTTCTAAAGACTGTGCTCCTTCTCCAACCAACAGAGATAACCGCTTTAATTACCGAAGAAAGTTTAACTATTAAGTTCTCCTTGAAGCATTAGAGAGTAGATGGATGAGGTACAAGACATATAAGTCCTGCTCCCTCTTCTAAGTTCCCTAAATTCTATCCCTGCTCAGGCCAGAGGGTCAAATTAAGCACACCTGGACAAGCCCAGCGCAAAAACTGCAACCTTCCTTGCCTGCTGAAATGTGTTCTCCGAGTTATGATTCAAAGCCACGAATTTGGTCTTATGAGAGAGCCATAAAATACAATTTACAAAACTCAAAGGAGGTTTTGCTATCCTATCTGGTACCATTTATATTAAGAGTCGCGTGACAAATGCCTTTTGGTAATTAGGAAATGACAACTGTATAATCAGGTTTCCCTTTTCCTATCACCACCAGGAAACTAAAAGCCAAATATAATGCTTAGTTAGATATTCTGGATTTCTCCACTACATTTTCCCTAAAATGTTCTCATCTACATTTCTGACCTCTCTTATAATCTTAATTTCAACTGTCCCTTTATGATATATCTTTCTCACCTACAGCTTCAAAATATACTTGGAAGTTAAGGCATACCAATATATGCCAATATCTCTGCCAATCCTCTCCCCAGGATGAAGACATGTGCCATCAGGGACAGAACGGTGGTAACGAGAAACACAAGGAACTGAAGGCAGTGTGGGCCAGGCAGATTCCTTCCCACCCAGGTCTTCGAATCTTGCCCTCCACGGCCACCGGTGAGGGAAGAGTTCCCACCTCTAGGAGCAAAGTCCTGTGGATTCACTGCTGAATGTCATTACCTACACCCATGCTTCAGACCTAACTATATTCAGCTAGGAATTTTCTCTGAGCTCAGCAATGTTGCTTCTTGATCCCTTGACAAAATTAATGATGTAGCAATTCATTACTGACAGGGCAAAAAAATTTGCCACAATGTTTACAAGCTCTAATAAATTATGGATAATTTACCAAATTAATACCAGTGAAACGTAGCCTGACTTTTTAGATTTTCATTTATCATTCTATCTAGCTCCCCTTTCTCTCCCTCTCTCGCTTCTCTCATACCTCTCTCTCACACACACAGTTTCCATAACAGATTATGACTTGAAATCAAAATTGAAATGTACTGTAATTGTTGTTTTCTACTGTGGTCTCATGGCTAATAAAGAACTAGAATTAGACAAAGTTATGAATGGATTCTATCGGAAGTGAGCATCAGTATTTTAAAAAAAACAACAATTTTCAAAACGCAAAGCAGACTCACCAGACCACAGGAACAACAACCTTTGTTGAGCACTTACTGTGCAGAAGACTGAGTCCTCCATCAAGAAATTTTTAATCTAGAAATAAAATTGAAGGAAGAGCTTCCCTTTATATGTGTTTTTTAATGTTTTGGTTTGGAAAGAATATATTCATGTATGACCTTATAAAGCCGAATTATTCTTAGCATCCAGATAATTTCTTGTGGTAATAATGGGAAATTATACCCATAATGGAATATTTATGTTGGAAGAACCAGCATTAAATTACTGGGCTAACTGTTTGTGCTGTAAAATGTGAAGGGAAAGGCCTCATTTTCAGTGGATTCAAAACCCAGCAGAACAGTCAGTGGGATATGAAAATAATCGCCCTCTGGCTCTGCGACTGCACCATGATGTCATGTGAGGAACGCAAATGTTTTCTTAAAGAGGTACCCAAGTCATGGAAAAAAACACATCAAACTCCTCTGACAAAACGGGACTTAACTAATAGTTCATTCTCTTAAAAGTGAACTCTCTTTAAAAGATTTCATCATTATTTTCTATACTAACACCTCATCCCCAGCTCCCTACCTGAAGTCTGACATTTTCCAAACACTCCACTACTAAAATGTGGATGTCACACCTGCCCCTTTTGTGCCCACTCCTGTGGCCACATGCCTTCTCTTCCAAGCTTTGGGAGGCACTTTCTTTTCCTTTCCCAGAGTCTACTTGTGTCCACGCTCACATTTCTTTCTTCCACTGTTGAAGCAGCCTCCTAACTAGGCTTTTTACGTCCCTACTCTCCCGGCAAGATTCCTCTTTCTAAAGTGCAGTTTGAAAAACATCACAGTCCTGCTCAAAAGCCCTTGGAGCTCCCCTCCATGTGCCTGGTGCAACGACTTCTGTCTCCTGTTCCAGGACTTCCTCAGTGGGCGACTCTCACCTCCCACGCTCCAGCCCCAGCATCTCCACTCAGGTGCTCCAGGAGCAGGCACTTCTGCAGAGATATTCTCTCCCCTGCTAAGGAGAGGGGGCGGGCTGGGAGGCCCCCGGGGACTGGAGAGGGCTACTCCCTGGGACCTGTCGCTCCTGCCTTGAACAGCGGGGTCTATTTACCCAAGTGTCCCAGTGAACTATTTTCTGGAAGATGCTCCAGGCAAAGCGACCTGACAAATTACAGTTGCAGGCAGACCTTCAGGCCTGGTCTTGGCTCCTAACCTTCCCTCCACTCTCCATTTCAAAATCCTAACACGCGCCCATCTCTGCTAAGATATCCTTCCTGACCACCCAACCACTGAGACACCCCCTTCCCTTAAATCCCAGCAGCATGTGGTGCATATCTGACGGCATTCACTGTATTAACCCCGCTATTAATAGATGATAGTCTCCTAGCCCTGTTCCCATTAGGGGATAAACTGCATTGTGGCCCCAAAAGTATCTAACTCGTACGATACGCACCTAGTGAGCGTTTGCCAAAGTCACATAATTGAAAAATAGATGGTTAAAACCACAGTTGGGATACCCTTCTTCTATTTGCTTTGATCAGTTTTCTGATCGGAAACTCTTAGTCAGACATTAGTCCAATCTAGTCTCCTAACAGCACCATCAGAAATTATCTGGGCGGTTTCGCGTAGGAGGGCCTCTCACCCTGATCCTGGTCCTCTGCTGGTTTTCTCGAGGGTCCTTCTCAGGTTCAGGACTGACTACTGATGTGATATGGATACATAATAATAAATGTCTAGGATTCACTCACGATCGAAGAAGTCTTGGCTGGAGGGGTTCCATAAACGTTGGCCATAAGGACTGAACAGGAAAGCCTCAAGTTCCCAGTCCTATGGTGCTAAAAGATGGAGAAGTGGAACTGTTCTGGCAAATGTGAAGGCCAATAATATGATCTCATTCCAACAGAAAGCCACAGGGAAGTCCACACTGGAACTAATTGGCACGACCAGGAAGTGGGATACAACACTCCCCCTTCCCCCGAAGACCTTCTGTGGTTTCAGGGCGAGGACAAAAAGAATGAAGAAAAATAAACACGATATGAAACGTAAACCACATCAGGAACAAAAAATATGAACAGAAAGACTTCAGATTAACATTTTTATGGGTAACTTTCAATTTTATCAAGATCGTCAGGAAAATCGTACGCATAGCTGTGCTATGTGACTGAAACGCCGAGTTTTCATTCTGTTTGCACATTAATATTAGGACTTCTCATATTTCATCTCTGTTTGTGTTTACATAAATTACATTTATATCAAATCCAGATTTGGAGCATCTCAGAATACTTAGGTAATTCTTGTTAATGTTTTCATAGGAGTTCAAGTTTTTATTTTTACTGTTCCTCTGGAAAATAATACCTGTGTGCATACATTTAATTCACTCAGATTACTATATTGCTATAGTATGTTTTCATCCTTTGCACAAAAAACGTGCTGCACCCAATATATCATTTATGTCCATCTAGAAACACAGATTTTTCCAATTTATAGAAGCTAAATCATACTAGGCATATTAAATACCAAAAAAAAAAACCCTCCAGGGAACTTTATTCTCTATCACATTCTCTTCTGTGTTAAATGGGGCATAAGTCTTAAAACTCCAGCGGCTAAGTGATTAAAAGTTCTGTAAATCACAAAATGGGTGAATGACACCAGAAAAGAGCGGAATGAATCAACGTTCAACTCCAAGGAAAAGGAGGGAGGCGAAAAGGTTAATTTTACATGATGCTGCATAATTTTAATTTAACTGCTGTTTCATTCAGCGCCCAAATGCACCCTTTGGGAATGCCCTTTTGTCACATGTACAGAAGGGCTCTGCTATTGTCCCTCAGGAAGGCCGGCAGCTGGCCCTACACTTTGACCTCCAGCCCTGCCTCAGCAAGGGGCTCATTGATATTCCCAGAAGCTTCTCTCAATGGAAGAAGATCCTTTAAAAAAGAAAACCCCACCTCCTGGGCTGGTGGTCCTCCCACTCCCACCCTCGGCTCCTGGCCCCCTAGGTGGTGGCATGCAGGTCCAGTCAAGCCCAACAATCCCTGGGCCTTCATAAACTCACTATTTTTCATGTAGATTTGATAGGTCCTTTCCCTGTTATTCAAAGCAGCTTTCACAGTCATGTTAGTGGGTGAGAGCCTTCTATTCTGGACTTACATTTGATTAATTTGTGGCATTCATGTGTCTAATTCTCTACACACAAAGGGAATGAACTGGCTTGGACTCTATCGACAAGCCATTTCTGCCAGGGAAGTTCAAATGTAAAGAAAAAGGCTGTGTCAGTGGGGATGGTTTCCAGCTTGCTAAAGGCAGCTTGGAATGAAACAAACAAACAACAACGACAAAAAACCAGGCTGGCTTAAAAACACAGCTATCATCTCCAACGCTTTTGTTAATGATATTTTAAAACACGTAAGCAAATTCCTAAATGCTGCATTCCTTGTCACGCATATGGAGATCTTCACAAGAGGGAGTGCCCAAAATGACCGCAACATTACAGACATCACACACATTAAAAAAAGACTCCTGGCTTCCTTTCAAATCCCATCAGTCGACTTTTATCAACCGTAGGGGAAGCAGAAGACGATAAACAGTGCCTGCGATATCGCTCGAGTTTCCAGCTTTGGGCCTCCAATTATGTTTACAAGAGTGTGAAAGTATTAAGGAAGAGAATATTGACCAAATTCCTTATTCTTACTATGTAATAAATACTTCCAAATATGTCCCTAAATGCAATCCTTTGTGATTCCCTTAATCTTGGCTAATCCTTAAAAAATAAGGACAGCAAAAAATTCACTGTCTGCAGGAACATGCTTACTATAGTTTCCCTTTTTAAGCTCTCCTTTAAATTTGATACATTAAAATATTTAATCAAAAAAAATCCACAAAATTCTATCCAATAGCTTACTTGAGCTTTTACAAAATGTTTAAAAGAACTGAAAACTGGATACAAATTAGTTGACATCATCAGGATGAGCAAGAGTTGTCCGATGTGTTGTGTCGTACAACCTTCCATGTGTCCTTCAATAAGAAGCATGGCCATTCCATGATGTGACTGATATTTTGTACAAAAAAAGACCCCCAGACCCAATTCCACTTCCTTTCTATGCTGCCAAAGATGAAATAAATCTTTGAAATGCAGGGAAGAAAAAAATGGATATGAATTCTACAAAAGTATATGAACCAGCCTGCAGGAAATAAGATTAAAAAAAAAAAAAAAAACACAAAACACCAACAACCCTGGCTTCCACTTTTGCTGATTTACTTCTCTGACCTTGGGCTTACCTTCTTGCTAGAAGTGGAAGTTGTGTGTACATGTGTGTGCATATACTCAGACCCCAGACCCTGAACACAGCATGTGTCTGCCCTGGAAAGGCGAGAGAACACCACACCAGCTCAATGCAGTTGGAGGCAACGTGCCTCACCCACGTCTGCCCCAGGCTGGGATGCCTGAAACCAAGACCAAGGAGGCTCCTAAGACAGACATTCCCACGGAGCAGCCGTGTCACAAGGATAAAGGAACCATTAACCTCAAAAACCACTAACAGGTTCCCTGAAGAGCACAGAAAGAAGATATGCAGGGTGAGGTCTCTGTTGAATTTCTAGGCTTCACTAGAAAACCGGGCACTGAAAGCTCTTAGCCAGGCAGCACGTGGCTTGGAAAAAAGAGTGTGTTTCTAAAAATCACGTTCACGTTTTACACGCACATACATATGCCTCTCTGCATAGAGACATATATACCCATGGATAACAATACATACATCTACCTTCACATAGAGGAGGGGACGGCCAGGGGAGAAGAGAGAGAGAGGAAAGGTAAAGATCTTGAGAGAGAACAACCCATGAGAGAGCCCAAAAGGGACCGAGAGATGACGGGACTGGAGCAAAGCTGGGAAGTCCAACAGAGAGGCCGGCCGAGGCAGGGAGTGAGGGGCAGGGATGGCGAAACCCCACCCTCAGCAGCACTGGAGTGACAGAACAAGCAGAGGGTAAACACTAAGGGTAAAAACCCATCTCAGTTTCCGGGTTCAACAACAGATCTATGATGGGAGCTGGTCCTGAAAGTCCTTCAAAAGGAGAGGTCAGGACAGCCAAACTATATACCTTTTGTTAAAACATATATCACTATTTCTCCCACCCTGATTCTTTTTAGCCTGGAGACCAAGTCTTTTCCCTGAACACACACACACACACACACACAATGCATGTGTGTTGAATAGCATCATAGATATCTGTATATATGTATAATTAAATCTGTACTTAACATATTAACTCCAATGTGGACAAAAAGACATTTATGATCATGCTCACAGAACAGAAACCAGCTCTAGTGAACTTAAGCATAAATGGTGTCTCCCGAAAGAAAACAGAGTTTCTAACAAAATGACTGTTCGATTAGAAGGAAATGGGCCCAAACCTAAGGATTCAGCCCCTGGAGCTCACGGCCCTGGCCATGATTCCCCGTGTCCCTCGCTCTAGACTCCAAGTTGAGCGCAGGGACACTAGAGTGGTGAGTTTAGACCACCTGCCTGTGCCCTCACTCCGAGAAGGCGGCAGCTAGACTCTCGGACCCTCACGCTCTGTGAAGCAACTACACACTGCTGCTTTCAAGTAACAAGTGTGGGATTAAACTTATCAACAGAAAGCATTGCAGATGACCTTATTTAACATATGTGTGTGTGTGTGTGAATATATATATATATATATATGTGTGTGTATATATATATATATATATATATTAGAAAAAGTGGTCTGCCAGAAAAGGCCAGTGAATTCCTCTCCCTAGCGAAGTATAACTTTTACTTTGCATTCCAACATTGGGAGGCCTCTGGCAGGGAGAAAAGTAGGCCAGGACTATCTGGATTACTGCCCTCACTCCAGAAACTTGGCGTCGCACAACCAGGGCCTACTTAAAAGCTGGTTGTATCTGTTTAACAGCGAACTCTGAGCAGAGAGCTATCTCCTCATGGTAAAAGAAACTGTCTCCACATTTTGAGAAGCAAGACCCGTAAAGCAAGGGCCTCTAATTTCTCGTAATTACCCTGGTACCTTAAAGTCGGTAATTACATAGAGCACCATGCCCTGAACTGGCCTGCAGTGTGTGCCAAACCCAGTGCGTGTAATTAGCCTTGATTAATATCCCACATTTCACATCAACAGAAACAGTGAATCCAAATGATCCCCATATTCTGCTGCCTCAGGAAACCTCGCTGTTCGGATTCTATGCCTTTATCAGGGGAACATGCTGAGCAAATGGGATCAAATGCTGCCTTGGCACCCACCTTGGCCTGACTATTCAGAGGCAAGCAGCAATGCCTTTCATGTAATCATCTTAATCCCTTGTATCAACTAATTAATACACAGAGAAAGCTTCTACGTGCATGTGAGCAATTATAGCCAGTTCCTGGTCGGTGTCCAAATGGATTCACAATATAATTCACGAACAATGAGGGTCTGGGAAAGACAGCTTCCAAAGATGACTTTTAAAATGAAAAGGGGTTGGGGAGGGGGAGAGTGATTTTGTTCATAGAAGAAAAAGAGGACAGAAAATAAACCTCAGTTTCTCAAAAAACTTTTTTTTTCAATTTCCGAACCCTATTTTGCACATGACTTTTCTGGAGCTGGTCCATTTATGTGAGCAAAATAAGACCCAACAGATAGTAAGAGCTTTGATTCCATGTTCTCAGACCGCTGAAATGTCACCGAGTTACAGGGGGCTTGAAAAACAAAGAAAACTGATGCCACTGAATAAGTAGCTTCTGTTAAAAATAAACCAAAACGGGATCACTGAACACAAAACTTCGGTAAGCCAACTAACACGTGAGCTCAGCGATGTCACACTCCTCCCTGGGGGTACCTGTTGCACAGACTTTTTTCTTTTTTTAATGCGGGAGAAGGCTCATGGGTATCTGCAGATGCCGGAGGACTAATCCAAGAATGGGGAGCCGGGGCACAGGGGTGGGGGGCCTGCACAGAAGCACATCTGGAGCATCAGCACCTGCCTGGGGGCTCTGCTCTCCAGCTGCCCCAGCCACACTGGGAATCGCTCCAGTTCCCGGGCAGCTTGCAATCCAACATGATGGGGCAGAAGGCGTAGAAACCTGGGGTTCAGGCATCAAGAAAAGGCTCTCGGTGATGAAGCACCACGTTGAGGGAACAAAGCCCGGGTGTGCACCCTGACTGCCCCTGCACGATGGCTCACCGTCCGGGGACAGCACCAGCCAGCACAGTCCCATCCACGAGGACATGGAATCCGAGTCTCAAGAAACAAATGGCTCCCTCACATCGCCCCCTCCCACCAGGCTATGCTGAAGCTGCTTGAAATCGCCAAGGGTTGGAATTTTTTTTTTTTTTTTTAAGAGTAAAATGCTAATCGCACAGGTTTGGGCACTCTGAATAGAATGCTGTCCTGAGCCACCCTGGGAACCAGACGGTATCCTCCCGTCCACGGGACGACAGAATGCGCAGGCACCAGCCTGTGGAATTTTCATGTCCAGCTTCCCCATCTTCCCGGCGCAGACCCACTGGCAGGAACCAAAGAGCCGTCACCCTGATGAGAGAAAACAGGTTTTTCCTTCCCAGAGACATTCCTTTATGGCGAGGTCATGTAAAACAGCGACACGCTCCCTGAACACTCAGCCCTGGCCCCTGCAGGTGACGGTGCCCTTCGGCTTGACCCGCGATACAGAGGGAGGGCAAGAACACCTCGCTCCCATTTCTGAGAAAAAGGCGACCGTTCAGCAGCCGTGGCGAACAGAGCCGTACTGTTAACAACAAAAAGAAATTGAAAACAGCAATGTAGACAGCACAGTCATACAGGTGTGAGCTGGGGCCTGAGAGGGCAAAAAATAAATGCGTCTGGGGTCAAATCTCCAGCCACACTGACTTAAGAAAGGACAGGCCGGCAGAAAACGTGATGTGAGCTGCTCTGGCACAGAAAAACCGGTTCTTCTCTGGCAAGCGCACCCCCTGCTGGCCGCGGTGCCGAACTCCGCCTCTTGGTCCGGCTCCAGGCAGCCCGCGGATCTCTTTGGATAAGGCCAGCAAGGGGCACCGCGCTCTGGCGGAGGAGTCCCTTGTAAAGCACACAAAGAGAGCAAAAGGTCCCGTCATCGCAGTCACCGCCCAAAGCCGCAATCTTTGTCCGGTCACGGTTCTCTGCAGTCAGATAAATTCCAACCAGGCTGAAAAGAATGAATATGACCCTGATTGCTGTTTTGCCTGTGAGTTTAGAAAAGTGGGGGTAGGGGTGGGGGTGGGGGTAGGGGAGGTAGACACAAAAGGGACCCCATCACAAAAAGATTCCAAGTCCCTCACATCTACAGTGCATGATCACTGGAGGAAATCTGGACTACCCTTTTAAAGGCAAGATTTTATTATGGCATTCGTAATAGTAATTATTTAAATCCTTAGCACATGGCATGGCAACACTGAATTCAAATGCATTCAAACATGAAGGCAGACCTGCCAACAAAATAGACTAAAATCACATGATGCTACTATATACATAGACATTTTCACTCCCCCCTTCGTCCCCCACCGCCACACACACACACACGTTTTCACTCTCCTTCCTTTTCACCTAATTCTTTTTCACTTCTTTTGCTGTTAGACTGTTACAAAATTACCCTGATGTTTTGTAATATCAGCTCACTGTCTCCTACAACGATTCCCCACAGAATCATAGCACTCAGTGCCTTTGGCAGAAAATCCTACGAAACATGGGCTTGTGTGTAAGCTCATATCCATTGCCATCAACTGGGGACACTGACTTGAAGGAAAACTGCCAAGGCATCCAGCTAGACAGCCAGAGAGAAACCTGTGTGGGAAGGCCGGTGGGTCTCTCCCCCACCAGCACGAATGTCATACTTGAGTGTCTCTCGCTCACTTTATCTGCCCTTCGCCTCGGCGAGTTCACTAGCTCGGGCTGAACTTGGCTTCTCTCTGGGACCTCAATCTCATGTCTGTTCCCAGCTCTCAACTTCAAACACTGGGGACAGAGAAGGCAAGGCATCTAGGCGTGAGCAGAGAAATATAATGGACAAAACCAACATGATTCATCTCCTTGGGGTCATTTGGTCTGGTTTTCATTTTCTGGTTTACATAGGCAGCCAGGGGGTTAAGAAGTGCCAGCAGAATGCAGGCCCCAGGGACACACACTCTTACTTCAAAATTTAAAAAGAATTTCCAAAAGCTGGAAATCTCAGTGCTTGTTCTTTATTTCATTGTCCTTGCCGAGATGGTTAGGTTTTTATTTCTTCACGGTCCAGGTAAAAAGAGTGTTTGTACTCATTCTTTTATTTATTTGTTCAATGAACATTTTTATGGAATGTTAGACCTGTTTGGGCCAAAATATTCTATGAGGACAATATATAATACAACGGTGGCTTTTATTCACCACTTTTTTTAGTTTGTACTATAGATGTCTATCCCCGGGAATAACACGGTTATTTGGGCTTCCATGCTGAGGTTTAGAGAGTTCAGCCTTTACCTATGAAAAGGCCTGAAAGTGAGTGTGTGGGTCTATTTTTATTTATAAGAGGGGAGAGCAGAACAGTTTGAGAATGAACAAAATCAATTGGTACCAGTTTGGGGAATAAGCTTCCGTTTTCAATAGAGCTGTCAAGACATTCACAATCTATTCACAGGAGGCTAAAGGTTTTATAGTAAAAAAGTAAGGGGGTTTTATTCTTTACCACTCGGATAGCAGCAGCCTCATAACATGGGGTGATTTTAGCTGTTCTATTATACCCTAAAGCACAAAAATGCACATCTGTATTTATACTCACATACACATGTGTAAAATCATCTGTAAGACAAACAGAATCTTAAGCTAGGCTCACTCTTGCTTTAAGTGTAGGGGTAAATATGATAGCTATCAACAGGCCTTTTTATTGAATTTAAGAACGTGTTTAAGCTTCCTTCAATAAGGTCAGGTGGCAAAGAGTTGCTTGGAAGAACTCAGAGGATTTTTACTCATGGCTTCAAACATTATGGCATGTGGCATGAAGAAAAGTCCTTCATAAATCAAAACCTCTTTGAGATACTAAGTGTCTTTCTCCTATTGTAACAAGACGAAGACCCCTCCCTTGCAAAAAAAAAAAAATCAATAAGTAAGCTTTGACCGATACCAAACCCCTTTAGATTAAGCTCAATATGCCATTAATATGAAAAGAATTTGACAGTTTACATAAGGGATGTGACCTGGTGCCAACAACCTCTGGCTTCTCCATTCTCCAGATGGTAGCAGATTAGTAGGCAGCCTTTATTCTCATAAGAAGATTTTTTTCCCCCCATGGAAAAACTATAAAGGCCAATTCTGTTCCAAACTTCAAGTCTCCTTCACAAATGTCTACTCAATTCTGGGCCTTAACTAATGCCTATTAAAAGAAGCCCTTGGGCCTGAAGCTGTGGAAGGGGGTGGTGGTAGGGGGGATGAAGGCAAACTTAACTCTAATGCCTGCCTTTAAAAGATCTATTGACAGAAGCAGTGGGGAGAGTTTGAACTAATGTTAACTTAAAGAAAAAGGCTGGTGAGATTCAATTGTGGATGTGAATGCTTGCTTGAGTTTGATCTTGAGGGGGCTTAAGATACGGGAGATAAAAACCTAAGCCTACTTACATATTAAAAAATGCAGTTGTGCTAAATTCACTACATGCCACTGTTCTCAATTTGATTTATGCCCATCATCGCCAAAGATGTTGAAGGACATCGCTGTCTAATATGGTAAAGAGCAGCAGCAGAGGGCACTTGCTCTTCTTTGCTAATGCAGACATGAAAAACCATTTCCTTACAACGCATGATGTTCTTTCACATTAACTCTTCAAATGGACGAAAGAATAAAAACGGGAGTTTTTCTTTGATCCTGGTCTGGAGGAATAAATATAACAAGTGGTTAATCAAAAAGATCTGAGAGGCAAAAAACAGCACTTAATCTGTAAGAAAGTCTCCCCCACCCCAAGGGCAGGAAGTGATCTTGGAATAATCAAGAAAAAAATCATATTTTATAAACAGATTGACCTTAGTAAAAATTTTAAGAATATTCAGCTGCGTTGAAAACCCAGCAAGCGAAGTAGATACCTCCCCCAAAACACCTGCCTTGTTTCGTGGTCTCCTCCATACAGACGATGTTTTCTGGAGGGAAAAACTGTTCCCTAGGAAACTTTTGAACACATGTAGACTTCTTTTTGTTCCAATTAGTTCACAAAACATTAGAGATCCTTTTAATATTTCTATTAATATTTTCACAATGAAAACAAGTCATACAGCACATGGCCCCAAACCCCAGGACTTTACAGCCCCCTAGGCAAACTGTACCAAAGAAAGGAGAGGTTTCAATAAAAATTCAAGACATCGGGGAGAAAGAGATCAAAAAGAAAAAAGGGTCTAGGATCCCAACTATTTAGTGTGACCTACTTCTACCGGTTTCCAAAGTCATTTAGTTAAGAATGTCAGCATTTGCCAATAGCAAATATATTCAGCAGTCCCCAGAAATAACAGTTTTCATGGAGATCTCAAAGACAATAAAAAAAAGGCAGGATTTATTTTATTTCGGTCTTTTCTACAAACTGTCTCATTTCCTTAAGGAGGAAATACCTGGCCAACAGTAACTTACACGGTCATGTTAAACACTCACCTAAGGATACCTACCCTGTGGTGATGACAGCTCAGACCTCCAAGGGAAACAACTAGCTCTCCAAAGGCATGCTACAAAACCGATTGTTTTCAATGGATGTATCCTAGTCTCCAACTCTGGCTACAGTGTTCTAAGAGCATGTCCTTTTCCACTGTCGGCGTCCTATTCTTTTTAAATGAGAAAAGTTACATCCAGTAAAAGAACTATCCTCCAATCCAATAACTGGGACCATCCTGGCAATCAGATAACAAGTTTAGGAAACGGCTTAAGGAAATGAGCTAATAATGTGACTGCACACAAGCAGATTATCTCCGATTGCTACGGAGAATGCTATTAGGGGGCACCATGTTTTCAAGTGATCATTTTTCCAGCCTGTTACAGAAAGGTTAATCTGCAGGCTTATTCGTAAAATCAATTTTGAATCATGCCAAGTACAAAAGAATTACATTAAAAATCAGGAAGTATGCTGACATTCCTCTTAATTGTCTTACAGGAGACTAATGCAGATATTTTCCTGTTCAAAAGTTTACACATGAAAATAAAGATTATATATAGATATAGATATAGATATAGAGATATAGATATAGATATAGATATAGATATATATGTGACTTTATCAATTAACACTGTTTACCCAGCAAGTTGGAGTAGACCTGTGTGAGAGGAAAGCACAATAACAGTTGTTTATAAAGGCTCTTTGAAAGCTGTTAACTGTTATTTAACTCTCAAAATACTAAACCTGCCTTTAGAACCTCAGGAGAACTGCTTAGATTGTACAATACCGAAGTACGATGAAACCCTTTCTCCAGTCCACCATCATCACACAAACTCCCAAAGGTTAACATTCCAGGGTTGTCTCTGGTCCCCACCAGAAATTTGTTTCTACCTACCCACCTATCTGAGCCTGGCTCAGAAAATTTCACCTAAATAGAAAGTATATATATTTCACTTTGGGTTTAAAACAATCTAGGGGCCAACTCTCCCAGTTTTTCACCCTTGGCTGGCAGCAGATCAGACTGTGAAATGTAAATCAGAGTACCTTTCACCTGCAAAATGACGACCATAAATGCCAACCCAGATTTCCTCCGGCCCCGAGGGGTTTCAGAGGCACTCTGGCCACCTGGCCACTCTGAAACAAGCTGACTGTGAACATAAAACTCAAACCTTGCTGAGAAAGGAGCCTGGGAAAACGGGAAACTTGCCATTCCCAGATGAAGTCAGTTTCTCAGCCGGGCTGTTGTGTCTATGAACAACATTTCCGAGTTCCTAGGAAATCTAAATATCAGATATTACTGCAGGCCTCAAAATAAAGAAGAGCCATGTGCCCTTTTCTGATACAGAAAACCCAGTGAATGCCTGGCGATAAGGGTTAGAACCAAAGGGCACACAGAAATGGGGAGACTTCAGGATGCCTCGCCCCAGCTGGATTACATCCAACACCCACTTATCGGAGATAGAATTAGACCAAATGTCAAGAGGAAAGAATGGACAGGCTCACCCCTTCGTGTATCGGGAAGAGCTCGTCTTAGTGTTTTGCTGACATTTTAAGTATAAAAGGGTCTTATTGTAAACCCCCGACCCCCAGAAGGGCTGCTTCCAGTGAACTCTGAAAGGAGAGATTAGCCGGGGGAGCTTCGGCAGCGGATGCCACCTTTCAATCACGTTAGACACAGAGCTTTAGCCACTTTTTTGCTTAAAGTCACGCATGTGGTCAAAAGTTTAATTACATCACCGGCTGCATCAGCAAGCAGATTGTCTGCCATCCGCAGGAGGGATCAAACCTTTTTGGTGCATGGGGTTCAGACATGGCTGTGGAAGGCTTCCTGAAATCTTGGGTTATGCCTGACAGCTGGTATTTTTCCCCCCTTAACTGATCAAAGGACATACCCTGGGTCCTCATACGGTAGCGGAAGGTTCCTCTCCGATTGTAAACTTTGGGAGGACCACAGGGGCCCCACCAGAACAGCAGAATTTTTCACGGACGGAGTCTGAACACAATCAAATTGGCACCTTTGACATAACTGACTGGTTGCCTGCCAGCCACTCATTCCTTCGTTCCGTCTACAAGAATTTACTGAGTGCTTAGGTGTGGAGCCCATGTTCAGCAGTGCCTCTGTTAGAGAGGTTTGCAACCTAAGCCAGCCAAAACACCAAGCCATTAAACCAGTTACGCGCTGATCAAACTGGTTGGGCACGTAGATTGGGCCTAAATCCATGAAGTCTGAAGTAACCACCAGTTTCATTCCGAAAGTTGAGAAATGCTGATGGTAATCAGTTTTTGGTTGTGGATTTGAGGGGTAGGAGGCAAGAAGGAGCTGCCCTATCAACCAGCTTCCAGGCCAGAGAAGAGCAGGAGGGGCCACCCGGGACCAAAACCAGCTGCCAGCTCTAATCAGGAGATGATTAAAAAAAAAAAAAGTGAAAAACTATTCCAGATCTTTCTATAAATAGCTTCCAGTCTGAGCATGAGTGGCCTAAAGGTTCTAAGATATGTCAAATACCAGAAAAAATAAATGCTAAATCACGTAATCCAGACTAATCGGTCAAGAGCCACCCCAGAAGCAACCATCAAGGAGAACATCTGTCCAGCTAATGCCAGCTTTTTGTTCCCCACAAATACACACACTCTCACCCATATACACTTGCCGAGCAGAATTCATTATTTCAGTTAAAGGACATCATAGCAATACGATACACTGTCCTGGAACTGACCGTCGAGTCCGGGATGATGTGGGCTGACTTATAATTGGGCACAGTCGGCCCAATACCTAGGGCCTGCACGAAGTTTTCATTTTCTTAATAAAATAAAAATGAATACAGTCCAGCCTTGATTATATTCATCTTTCTACCAACAAAGTCATAAAGTAGAATTTTTAATATTTTTTCTTAATGGAAGAAAGGGACCCTAAAGACAAAGGTGCTGGGGGCTACGCAGATCACACTGTGGCTCTCTGTGCCCACGGAGGCCACGAACTCTACATAACCTCTCTATGCTGCCCAGCAACTCTAGAAGTATTAACATTGCCCACATTTGTATACGTGGACACTGTAGTGCAAAAAGCTTAAGTAGTGCAAAAAGCTCAACACAGGAGAAAGAACATGGATTTTAGAGACAAGCACAGCTGGAGTGGGAATTCTGGCTCCTCCATCAACCAAGTGTGCGACAATGAGCAAGGTACAACTTTCCAGGGCTGAGAATTAGTCAAAATGTATGCAAAGAGCCTCGCACAGGAATAGTGAACAATAGTGGCTGCTATTACAATCATTATTATTGCCCACAGTGAAATAACTAGTGGCTGAACCAGTAGCCGACTCAAGTCAGCTGCTGAGGTATTTTCTTCATGCTACTGTATCTATCCTCTTCGGATCTGCCCAACAGATACGAAGTCCCGAGAATTCTATAGCTGTGTTACCCAGTCCTTAAAAGAGAGACCATCCTTGAAGAAAATCATTTATGCAGAACAGAGAAAATCTTAAAGCCACAGTTAACAGTGCCACAGTGTTTCTTTTGCCTCTTCCTGAAATCAGCAATATGATTTGGTAATGCTAGTTCAAACCCTGTAAGATGCATTCATCGTTCAGTTAAAATGTTTTCCTCCACCAAATAGGCGGCACCCTTGATTCACTTCCAGCAACACTTACTCAGCCTGAGCTGCACTTCTGACCTGGGTCAGTCCGCAATTTCACTTATTAGTCAATCCAGATCTCCCCAGTTGTTTACAGTATTTCAACTATCTAAGAAAGAGGTGGAATGTTTAACTAACCACAACTCCGAATATTTATAATGAAAGTCCTTATCCATAAATCTCGTAACGGTTTGCAGTCGTCCTTAGCGTTTCTGGATCTTTTGAGGCTGATTTTTACATGCCTTTGATGAGGAACTTGAACAATAATTCAGCCCCTCAGAAAGGTTTATTACAGGACTGTAATCACACTGCTGAACACACATGACGAATCCATACAGCTTCACACAAACTGCAATGCAAAGAGCTCTTGTCGGTCACCGACTGCCACTGCAATGGAGGGTACTTAATTCTAAAAGTTCCATCTCTGCCAAGAACTCATAAACACTCTGCAGAATGTTCCATTACAGACAATTCTGATAGCACACCAAACTCTGTGTTCGTGTTTAAAAGTTGGGGAAATCTGCATAAGAACAGAGTGTATGCCTTAATATACCCATTTTCTCCTGCTATTTATTCCCGTTGCAAGGATCGTCCCTTTCTGATTATCTGAAATGATGATAAATGTGGGTAAATGCAAAGCAAAAAGGGTGGAAAAAAACCATTCCCTGAGAGAGAGAGAGAGAGAGAGAGAGAGAGAGAGAGAGAGAGAGAGAATATCAGAAAAAAAGGAAATAATGAAAAATAAGCACACATTCATATTATGTTGTACCACTCCATTAGCTGTGGTCCACACAAAAAGTTTGGCTGGTTTGGTCAATTTGTTGCCTTTCAAATAGTAGGAATATCTGATCTTAAAGTCAGAATGTTCAGAAAAAGTAAGCTTAGGGACTTTCCTGATCTCAGCACTGAGCCAGCACCCTGAGAATAATGTTTACTGTAAATCAGTGCTCGGGTGAATCTGGAAAGTGACTTGGAACCAGAAATGTTGAAGGTGGGTGCGTAGATGAGTGTGCGTACAAATTATACCATCGTGCAGTTGCAGCAAGATCTAGTCAAAGTTGCACCAACTCCTAGCCAGCCGGCCCATGTAACCCAGATCCAGCTCCTTCCTCCTCCACATGCTCATCTGCCAAAATCCCATTAATCACACCCCGAAACATCATAGTTTTCACCTTAGAGCAAACTAATACAAGGTCAACTGTTTCATAGACACAGAACTGAGAGAGACTTTATTTCTTTCCCCACTTGCTAAAGTTTCATCCCCCTGGGATACGATCCTGAGAGATTATTCATTATCATGGTCCTTTGCCCCCGAGACATATAAAGAAGCAACAAAGAGCAACAGAGACGCAGGGATAGAAACAGCCAAAAAGAGTAAAAAAGTTCCACTAGGCGAGAGCACCTTGACTATCTAATTAACTGCAGGCCACATTCAGTTCCAATGGAAAGTGTTTAAAATCCATCCCAACACCATCCACACTGATGACCCAGTGCTGCGGGCGGGAGCCTCCACCCGCAGGCCGAGGGCTGGGATAGAATTTCCCAGACAGCTCACTAGTGCAGACACTAACAGTTGCCACATTCAAGTTTCATATGTTATAACACCCTGTGATTTAGACTCAAGTTCCACTTGTACAGCTGCCTGCCTTCCTGAGTAAATGGGAACAGAGGACAGAGTCCAGGTCCCACTGCAGGGAAAGCAGATCCTTCTCTATCTTAAAGGGACAAGCTCACTGTCCCTGGGCCTCAGGAGCACCACCACAGCCCCTAGGTCAGTGGTCGGCAAACGGCGGCTCGCGAGCCACATGCGGCTCTTTGGCCCCTTGAGTGTGGCTCTTCCACAAAATACCGACTTCTGCGCATGGGCCACGAAGTTTCAATCGCACTGTATGTGCGCGCCCGCACGTGGTATTTTGTGGAAGAGCCACGCTCAAGGGGCCAAAGAGCCGCATGTGGCTCGCGAGCCGCAGTTTGCCGACCACGGCCCTATGCCATTTTAGCAGCCAAAACCTCTCTGCTCCATGTTCAGAAGAAGACGCTGGCTGCACGTGGTAGAGTCTCCTCAGATGGCCGACATCAACTGGGGTCAAGGCAAACAAGTAAAAGAGAATCAGAGAGAGAAAGCACCTCAGACCCTCTCAGCCCAAAGACACGGAGAAACTGGTTTCTGCACGATTACAAAGATAAAATGATAGTCGCTCTAATTGGGTGATACAATAATAAAGTCAGTTTTCACTTGTTAATTAGTTGTGTGTGGTGTGCCTTGGCATGCTAAGGTATTTACCACACAGTACCCAGACTGGCATAGAGCGGGTATTCGAAAAATATTGGTGGATTGAACAGTTATTTCAAATTCTTGTGCTTATGAATCCTTCAATATATCTTCATAAGAATTTAAGTTCCTCTGGGCCTGGGATTATGCTTTGTTCACGTTAGCATCTATAAACAGAATATTGCAAATAATAAATGATGTAATAAATGTTTAAAGAACAGAATATGGGCCTTTTTGAAGACTTAAAGTCCTGTCAATTACATATATTTTGCTAGTTTAGGAAGCTAAGCCAAAATGTTTCCGTGTTGCTCAATCTAAGCAATCAGAAATAATTTGCCACTGAATTCTGCCACAGGCCCGAGGATAGTACTTGGGAACAAAGAAATGAATCTTCCATTATTTTCCAGATGATATTCCTTTGTGCTAATTTTCAACGTTATTTTTATTATCATCCAGCCCCATAAAATGAATGATTCAGTATAAAACTAAGCGTAATTTCTAAGGAATATATGAAGATCTTACACCAAAAATATAAGACTAAAAATAAATGGAACATTCTCTTTTTCTGTCTTTCTGTTCCTCTCCTCTCTACTCTCTGGCCAGATCGATGTCAATAAATTCCACATTCCTTCTCAAACAACAGATGAATAGAAGATTAGCTTTTCAAGGAAACAGCTGTAAATAACTATAATCTAGTTAGGAGGATTCCTTTATGGCTAGAAAGGTTATAACAACAGGAGTCCTAAGTTCCCCTGATCAAACACTTTAATTCCCTCCTACCGAGAAACAACAGGACATCTTCTAAAGTTCAAAAACAAGGTCACATGTATAACATTTATATATATGAAGTAGCAATAAAGAGCCAGGATAAAGAATTTTAATCCTGTAAAATTGAGGTAAAGATCCAAGAGTCTCATAACTAAATATTTTCTGAGAAAAAGTGAGAAGCTAGTTTAATAGGAATCAGTACTCTTTGTCCTAAGAGTGACCCTCATCCCACAAAAATATAGCAGGCCTAAGCGAATGGCCACATAAATTTGGCTAAGTTTAAAGCTCAAAATGAAGTAGGGATAATTCATTTGGCTAAAAATTCTGGTTCAGATTAAAGTACTTAGAAAAAGAAAAAAAGGGAAATATCAGGTTTTAATGGACACTAACAATTTGGATATAAAAATATTCATTGTGCACTATTATCTACCAGGCATTGGCAAGGCAATGGGAAAATGAGGGGTATCATTTCCTCACTCTGTAATGTGAACATGCTTCTTCAGACATCTTCCCAGTGAATGAGGGTTTTCATGGATGAGCATGCTTATTGCTTGGTAACAACAGAGAGGACACTCTAGAACCAGGCCCACCTGTGAAGGCCAGCATGGGGTCACACAATAACCACAGAGCAAAAGCTGAACGGGCATTAAGAGAAAAATGGCCTGTAGAAAGGGGCATGAGCACTGTCATGGAAAATCAGTTTATACCTTAGACAAGAGACTTGAATACTGCTTATTTCCAACAAGTACTTGATTTGGAAGAAGACTGTTCTCACCCAAGAAGAATGGATAATGTCTTTTCTTGGAAGGTAAATAAGGCAGTAATACACTGAGTTTATTTCTCTGGAAGACACCTACAGAACACCAGGTTGGATCAATTTAGGTGAAATACAGGTCCAGTATCTGGTGACCACTGACCAGCACACTAAATCTACACCTCTGAGTGTAGATTGAGGGCCTATTCCTACTTGCAGCTCCAGAAGAGAGTCCATCATGGATCTAGGCAGCCTCAATGTCCATGGGGCTCACACATCTCTAGGGAAAGGCCACATGCAAACACTCCCTAAGGTTCCAATTAGCTCTTTGGGAATACCAAGAGGTCCAGGATGCTCTGGGAAGATCAAAATTTCTCCCCTAGAACCAATCAGAATCCCCTTAGGAAATTCACATAACAGAGCTCTGTCCCTAAGAGGCCAATGAATTGGACCGTAAGCCAAGAACACTGCTGGAATTATCCTCTGAGGTAACCTCAAACTTTCAAGGTGACTGGAATCCAGCAGTCACCATATTCACCTAAACCAAAGGCCTCTAAACACTAGGTGTCTGGCTCACCGACGATGAGCCCTTTCTTGATTCCTCTTTGCAAAACTGGCTGTCCCAAACTCAGTCCTATTAGGACAAGAAGCACAGCTGAGGCACAGTCCAGGTAGCTGGCTGCAACATTCTCCCAGGCATTTACCCAGTCCCTAAATTTATTACTTAAGCAGTAATAACTTTTAAATGCCAAAATCTGGAAATGTCTATTTCAAATATTATTTGAGTCATCACCTTCTAAACATTGCCTCTCTCTCTTCTCTTAGTATAAAACTCAACTATTAAGAAATCTAATGGGCACAATCTATGTCTCTGATTTGTTTTCCTTCCCAACTGCCAGCAGTTTCTAAGAGTTATTGCTGAGGAGCAACTTGCTATCAATTTTCATATCAATGTTCTTGCTTACTAGCTATGGGATCTTGTGTGAATTTCCTAGTATATAGCAGTTATTCAATAAATATTTGTGGAATGAATGAACATAGACTACTATGAGGTTCCACAGAGAGAATGTAAGGAGTCTGACACATTGCAGACACTCAGTTATTCTGAGGCGAGACCAGAAGCGGGGGTAATGGTGAGAAGGTGGTCCGAGTGGTCACGATCGTAAGCAAGTCTTCTGGCATTCTACTCTCGGAACAAAAAGGCACATCCTCCAATAGATAGGATTTGAAAAACAGTTTCATGTAATCCCCATGGCAATAGGCAGTGGGTACAATTTCCTATTTCCCATTTATAAGAGCTACTGAATGGAAGTTCTAAGTTAACTTCTGTAAAATATGAAAGCCAAAGATCCTCTTACTGGTACCCAAGCAGCTGGCTCATTTCCTCTCTCACCACGTAAAGCACCAAAAAGGGTTTCCCTTATACTCTCAATTTTTTTTTTGCCATTTCTAATAGCAGCAACAGCAAGTTCATGGCAACTTGGAAAACAGTTTGGGGATCTGCAAAGATAAATTCTTCCAAGAGAGAATGGTATTTCAGTCATCAAGTTAGGGTACTGATACATTCCAAATGATATTAGACCACATGTAGAAATAGAAAATCTGTGAAAGGCGTTCTTTTCATGTGCCTGAAAATTGCAAATGAACAGTTTTCATAACAGACCTGAGATGAATCGAACAATGACACTAGGTCAGACACTACATCTAAGATCCAAGACAGGTGAAAGTAACTACAAATCCGGAGGGAGGGAGGTTCTACAGAGTTAGCAAATCCTTTAAAAATCAAGTCAATCCCCAAATATAAAAAAAGTTCATTCTCTTTCCATGAGAGAAGTTTCGACAGTGCCATAGCAGAAATTAGCACTAAATGTCTCAGAACTGGGGTTAGAAGTTACATAAAAACATCCGGATAGTGAGAAATCACTGGGAGGTTTTACATGGTAGAAAATAAAATTATATTTTGGGGACAGTTTAGTTCACTGGTATGTTTAATGCTTTGACTAGTACAGTAAGTAGAACTGCTGAAATGAAGACTACTATGTGAGGCCAATCACTCAGAGAGAAATGACAATGACACCAAAGTCCTCATCAAGCTCACGCTGGAGTGGGCGCAATTCTTAAGAAGGGACTTCCCATGCCACAGGACTGAAAATATTATGTTTTCCTTCCTACCCACCCCCCGCCTTTTTTAATCTAACTCTCCCAGAACACACCCTAACCGGGGCCAGGGACCGAACTTGCAACTGAGGTATGTGCCCTTGACCGGGAATCGAACCCAAGACCCATTTGCTTCACAGGCCAAAGCTCTAACCACTTAGCAACTGGCCAGGGTATGTGTACAATACTTTCCTTTGTTTCTGAACTCTCTGGTTGACCCATGGAATTGTTCAAATTCAGGTATTTATCTTTTATGCAATCATGTTCAATTAAGAATAGAGCCTGCCAAAATAAAACTCACTACATAAAGATCAGCAATTACGGAAATAATTGCTCACAGGAATGACTGTTAAAGGCACTTCACACCTAGAAATCAGGAAAAGTAAGCTAGCCTTTCCTATAAAGAACTAAACAAAAGATGGTAAACAAATACATTTCCAGACCTAATTAGGGCTACTGAATAAACAAGTGAAATAACAGACCTCGTGGATTCATTTTTAGAAAGAACAGCTAAAAGCATGAGATTGAGAAAGGACTTAGAACCATGAATTGAATGTAAAAATGGACACACTGCTCTGCCCATGCATCTGCCCTCCAGGCATTCCCGGAGTGTTTTTATTTGATGGCTATTTTTATTAGCCCTCTCCCCAAAATAATTATAATCCATTAATGTATACATCTTAAATGCAGGGAGTGGCTTAAATGTGGTTTTAAATTTTATGATACAAGCCAATGGGACAAGGGCTCCAATGGCCCTGTACTTAGAGAAATGCACCAATCTTTTTAAAGATTATTATGTATTGGTTTCAGGTGTACAGCTTAGTGGTCAGGCAATCGTACACCTTGTATAGCGGCCCCCTCGGTATTTCCAGGACCCCGGCTGGCACCATGAAAACTGCACCAATCTTACAGGAACACATCTCCTCCATGAAGTGAGCCTCTCAGTTCGGAGGGGAAGCCAACAACATTCCCTCAGAAATCAATTATTTTCAGGGAAGAATTTAGGTTAAAAAGGAAGAGACAGACATTTAGCATATCAGTGCATTACCAAAAAAATTACCAGAGTCTCTGTTTCTAGAAAAATAATCGTAAGAGTTAACTGCCTTTCAGCTATAACTACGCATCAGTAATCTTACATGGAAACAGAAGGATCAAGTGGATCATTTCTTCCGGAACCTTCCCAGACCTGTGTATCAATGTAGACTGAATGGACAAGCCAGATCCCTTAGAGATCACATTTATTTTCACCTGTATCTTAGCAAAATGTAGAAGGCAGGGGGAAATGCAAGGGCATTAGGTTCGTTTTCTAAGCGATATCATAATAGCATTCAGGAAACACTTAAATGATTCACATGTATGCAACAGAAAAGTGTTGGATGACACTTAGCCAAACCATGCACTTCTCTTCCTTTGCTCTGCATGTCCTCACTCCTCTCCCTTTCCATGGAAAATTAGGGGAGTAGTAAAAATGGAAGCCTCTTGGCCTCCAAAGAAACCTGAAAGTTATTTCAGGACTCTCAGAAGACTTCTTGACCTACTTGTATGCTGTGGGGGGGAAAGGGGAGAGAAGAGACGGGAGGAAAAGTGGCAGAAATCACATGTAAGATGTCTAAGAGGCATGAAAATCAAGCATTTGCCCTGGAAACTGTGTCTATAATAGTGATTACACTCCATACTTATATGACTATATCTACATGATTAAGGCAAGGGCATCAGTTTTTCTCCTTGTCTTTGCCACCTACAATTTTAAGATAGAAAGATTATTCCTCTCTTCTGGGGTTGCCACTCTCTAACAACTAGGCAAACAACCCAGGCAGCAGGAGATGCTCAGAGAAGACAGGTGGACCCGTAGTATACTCATCGAGTGGCTGCAGGCCCTGTGGTGGCACGCATCAGGCCGCACACCAACATGCACAAGATAAAGCAATCGAGGCCAGGTAAGTTGGAAGCACCGAAGAACTTACCATGTGCAAGATGAAGCTTAAAACTTGCAATGTCCTTCTTCCTCAAGCAATAATTCATTTAAAAATATGTGTTGTCAAGGAATTAGACCAGGGGTGGGCAAACTTTTTGACTCGAGGGCCACAATGGGTTCTTAAACTGGCCCGGAGAGCCGGAACAAAAGCATGGATGGAGTGTTTGTGTGAACTAATATAAATTCAAAGTAAACATCATTACATAAAAGGGTACGGTCTTTTTTTTTTTTTTTTTTTTTTTTTTTTAGTTTTATTCATTTCAAACGGGCCGGATCCGGCCCGCGGGCCATAGTTTGCCCACGGCTGAATTAGACAAACTCAACCCCTGTCTGGGAAGAGTGTTCTAATTCTACTTGCTGCTTACATAGTCGGAATTAGTCTTCAAAACCACCAGATTTTATTTTTGTTAAAAACAACAATAGAGGCAGGCACCAGGCATTTTGGCATATGGCTCCACAGTCAGAATACAGAATGAGGAGGCCCATTCCGGTCCCACCACCCCCCTTTTCCCCTCCAATTATATCCTTACGTCCTGGAAGAAGATCTTCATGATTTTTCTTTTCTTCAAGTGATATTCGTCGCCTATTTATCCTGGTCTCTCTGCACTGACACTAATCTGCCTTGAAATTGGCTGATTCCGCTCAAGCCATGTTTACAGGGGAGCGAGTTTCATCAGGCCGTTCTTGTTCACAGACCAGTTTATGCTCTATAGCAGAGAGATTATTAAAAACTATATATTACGTGCATACACTTTATAATGACTCAACTTGGGGAAGATAACTGTATCATATCTGCATTTCATTGCCTGGGTTGTAGAAAGCAGCCAGGTAGTATTACACTCTCGAATGGAAATTGTTTCCTAAATATATTATCCTCCATAAGAAACATTTAGCAACTGTTAGTGCCCAGGAGACAAAGGCTAAGGGGGGAAATGTGTGTAATAGAACATACAGAGAGACGGGGAAAACGGGTAAAAGACTCATTCAAATTACCAAGCTGAGCATTAACCACAAGGAGAGAAAAACAAATGTTCTATGTTTTGCACAAACATAAATTACGTCTAGTAATTTAGCTAATTCCTCTTGCTGAACAGGTGCTCTGGCTGCAATGCAGCGTGGAAAGCATGCACACAACTCCTGCGTCTATGAAAGGTACCAAGGGTCCTCATCCTACTCTAAAAAAGATTTCCAACATTCCCTGGCATTGGCATTATTGACAGTTTCCCCAAGCCGCTGCCAGGTATGTGGCAGTGTGAGATAGCCTACGGACTAGCCATTTCAAGAGGCTGCCACTTAGGGGCAAAGAGAACAAACTCAAAGAGAAATGATGCAGGTGGTCACAGTTTTAGGCATTTTAAGCCAGCTGAATTATGCTTGAAAAGAAGGAGCAGGACAAATGCATTAAGTCGACAGAGAGCCACAAACGCTAAATATAAACAACAGATTTAACTTTTTCATAGACTAAGGCCAAAACTGCTTAAAGAACCAGAGTCGGCCATTTAATTCCAGACCCTCTTCTATTTAGACTGTAAAAGCAAAGTGATTGAATGACATAAAACAAATTGGTGGTGGTTGGGGGTTGGGGGCGGGGCGCGTGTATAAGCAAGGGCCCTGCTAGTATCCAAGTGAGTTAAGCAGCCTCCAGAAAGAGGAAACTAATTATAGACAGACAGGCTGACACACGTGTACATCAGTCGAGAGAAAAAATATGCCCCTTTTTCATAGTAAATATTTAAAGACTGTGGAATGAAGGTGAACTACATGGAGTTTCTCCTGCAAAGTACAATGCTAGTAAGTGGAACATCTCCCCAGTGGGACTTGAAATGAATGAGGCAATTTGCCTGGATCTTTGTTCTTTTATCGTCATCACTTACAAAGTCTAGAAGAGACCCTCCTTTAACACTGCTTGTTTCCCTTCTGCCTCGATTATTGATGTTGATCCCAAAGCAGGTGAGGGCTTTCTTCTGGGAAAGCCATTGTCTTGGGCACGAAGGCATCTGCTGGCTTGAGCTTTGCCCCTGGCTGAGTAAACTGAAGTGATTGGGCTCTTGCTTCCAGTCCTAATTCCTAAATGTGTCCCTCTGCAAACCCTGCCAGGAAAGGCATTCCCTCACTGCTCCTGCCTTCTCTTGACAATGAATTGCTATGTTCCCCTGTCTTAACGTAAACATGTGACCGACACAGTATTTACATAGGACCAGGAAGCACTGCCGTTCTTTCTCCACGCCCTGGCTCCGCTCACAGCTCTGCACACACCAGGTCCACACCTCACTGTGAGTCAGCTCCAACGGGAGGCGGGCCCAAACCAAGTGGCCCAGACACGCCTTAAGGAATGTTAACTTTCGCTCTCCTCGGAGATGGTGATCTTGGGCAGATGTCAGGCTTCTCTACCTTGGTTTCCTCATCTGAATGCCTTCTACCCAAGCAGGTTAGAGGAGACATGTAAATGACTAAGAAAGGCTGCCAAGGCCTTTATAAAAATGCTAAGGGAGACAGACTTAATTCAGCTCCTCTCTTGCAGTGGTAGTTCCTTCCTCTGTCCTACACCCTACCCTCGAAACCACAACCTTAGGAAGAATGACATTCTTGAAACGCTTCCAACTAAGTGCCATCCAGAGGGAGGAGAATTTAGAGTTCAGTGTCAAATGTCAGTGATCTGGGATCTCTCCAGTGACCGGCGTGATTTTATCTTAAAGTAAATGGTGTGCACTCGTAGGCAAGATCTCACTTGTTCTAGTGCCGTAAGGATAGAGCAAGCTCCCTGCAACCACAACTGCTTTCAGAAATTGTTTTGAGAAATAATGGGAACAAAACTCATTTAGATAGTCATCTGGATAGTTTATGTGCCCATATTTATGAGCATTTTCCACACCAATAATCATAGACGCTTGTAACCAGTTTGGTTCTTAATGCAAAAAAATTTAACAGTTGTGTGGGTGGGTCAAGAGGGGAGTGTATGTGTGAAGTGCATCCATCACTGTACACATTTTATTACCATCTGTTGTTTCAAGGATGTTTAACTACTTAACATGCAATTCTCAGTGCTGAGAATGTATTTAAAAGTAAGCTACCCCGTTCCAATAGTTCCCCTGTGTTGAGGGCCGGTGAAGAGCAGGGAAGAGTTACCAAAAATCAGAGGTCACGACAAGTCCTTGGCCTGCATACCTGCTGTGCTTGGCTGGCACGGAATTTTTATTTTTTTAAACTTGAGCCAACACTTAAAAGTCAGTGTAGAATTGACCAAAAAATCTAGATTAGTAGCTTCTCATAAAAATATGGTAACATCTGGCAGCACTGTTCTTATTAATATTCATGCCCAGCCACAGGGCTGAGCAGCAGCCACCCCTGGAGGTAGGGTCTGGACTTGACCACACTCCCCATTTCTCTGTATTGCACCCCGTCTTCCTCACTCAGAGTGTTACTCACTTTGCCTTTCTTGGCATTTGAGTTGGAGACACCTGAGAGACATCAGGAGTTTCACACATGGCAGGTGCTGAATAAAAAACTAATAAAGTAGCCCATGAAGAACCACACTTTAAGAACATCTGAGTAAAGAAGCCCCAGATAGGTTCCACTCCGGTTCTCAAAGCAGTTACTTGTTGTACCATCTATTTTATGGCTGCACTAAGGTCTATTTTCAAATGAACTTCCAACATTTAATAGTAGTTTGTGTTGAGGAGACCTCAAGTACACCACCAACGTTCAATCTCCACTAAATCAAGGAACACCTGGTTCACAAATTTAACCACGAAGGCGACTGATGGAGGCAAACGCGGCCCCGATTCTTGGGAAAAACTAAGCCAACTATTGGATTGTTGTTTGTAACATGACAACCTTTACATCCTCTATGAATTCCTTTCTCTAATCTGAAAAATGGACTGTACCAAACCTGCTGCTTTAAAAATTATTGAAAACTGGTCTTCAGTAGAGGAAATGAGACAGATCAATGACATGATTTCTTTTAGATGGCTTTAAACTTATCCATGGAGGTTAGGGGGGCCCCAGACCCCAGTCAGACACTACTACCAAAAGCTGCAGAGATAGGCCCGTGTGGAACAGGCCCTCTTTAGAAGGGGAGGACCCCTGAAATGGGATAGGGCCTTTCAACATGAAGGCATCAACGTAGGTGAACAGGACTTGCAGAAGCTGTACAGAGCTGAGGAGGGGAGTGAGACCTGTCACTGTGACTAAACCAGCGGTTCTCAACCTGTGGGTCGTGACCTCTTTGGCGGTTGAACGACCCTTTCACAGGGGTCGCCTAAGACCATCCTGCATATCAGATATTTACATGACGATTCATAACAGTAGCAACATGACAGTTATGAAGTAGCAACGAAAATAATTTTATGGTTGGGTCACAACATGAGGAACTGTATTTAAAGGGCCAGAAGGTTGAGAACCAAACCATCACTCTTCCTAATTTTTCACCAAAATGGCAAGCCAGGGGTCCCTCTGCGATTCTTTCTGTGAATGAGCCAGAGTGGAGACAGGATAAAACCAAGCCTCTTTTGACTCATTTTTCTGAGTGGCCCCAAGAAAACATCAATGGAAGACAGGAAAGAGGATGTGAGAAACTAACCTGCAGAAGTCATAGCACGTAACCGCTGTTCACGCTCCCAGTTCGCAGTCCTGTGTCAGTCCTTGCTGCCCAAGCACGTACATTAGCACCCATGTTGAAACAGCTCTGAGAGCAGATGGGAGAAGACACTCCTCAGATACAGCCACTCGGCCACTCTGTGCACTCCTCGCTGCCTGTCATCCATCCAAGAAGGTCCAAACAAGGCCTGCTGCTTCCAGGAGGCAGCGCGTCCCATCAGAGGACTGGGCCCTCAGGGTGCAGCCATTCGGGGGCCAGGCGCCAGAAGAACGAATCGGCTCTCTCTGGGAAGCAAAGCGACTTCCAGCCAATCTGCTTGATTCCAGTAATGTGGCTGATAAGCCAAGATTACCACTGGGGAACTGCACTCACTGCTCTTAAAGTCCACCTCCTCCGAGGATCCTAGGGCATGCCCGGTTTTGTCAGAGGATTTTAAGTCTCCACAGCTGAGGTGCTCAATGTTGGCTGCGCGTTGCAATCACCCGGGAGCTTTTAAACCCACCAACACTCAGGCCTCACCTGACTCAAATTAAATCCGACTGTCCTCCTCCCTGCAAGGTGATTCTAAATGTGCAGACAGTGTGGTAGAGAACCACAGATCCAGGAGGATTAAAGTGACAAAGGAACCAGAACCAGAAAGAAAATGCTAACTCAAAAGAGAAATGCAGAGTAAAAGGCCAAATGTTGCATGAAAGTCTCCCCTCCCCAGCCCATTATTACACATTCACCCCGTCTCCCAGGACAGCCCAGGTCTATTCACTCCTCTCCTGACCCAGCTATCACCCTCTTTCCACCTGAAACCCTTCAGTTATTTATAACCCAGTTTTGTTGTTGTTGTTTTAAGCTACTAAAATTACGCTCAGCCTTCTGGAGCATCCTTGCTTCTTTTGGTTCTTTGATGAGTAGAAGAGGAAGACAAAATAAGATATGGGTTGTCCTCTCATTCCTTCTCCTGACTGGCCCTTTGAACAATTAAACTTGAATGGAAAAAAGGCCTCGTTTCAAATCACACTGCAAGCTTGGGCATACTGGCCTCATTGACATAAGCTGCTTCACCTGTGCTGAAAATGCCAGCATCCATGAGAATACTGGAGACAGCATACACAGAGATCAATTCAGGAGGTAAGGTGGATTGTTAAAGATTATGGATGCTGGCGCTTATTCATAGGTATGTCTAAATCAAGCATGTCAAACTCAAAGGCTAACACGGGCCAAATAAACACGGCATGCGGCCCGCGGGCCCCGAGTTTGACATG
This sequence comes from Myotis nattereri, assembly GCF_964212035.1. Classification (NCBI taxonomy): domain Eukaryota; kingdom Metazoa; phylum Chordata; class Mammalia; order Chiroptera; family Vespertilionidae; genus Myotis; species Myotis nattereri. Next base: position 62,488,226 of record NC_138079.1, read on the forward strand.
CTTGGTCCAAATAATGTTATAATTGGGTAAGTCACCAAAGCTACCCCAGGCTAATAGAGAGGCAAAAGGAAGAGCTCTCTGGTGGTGGTACTGAGAGGCACAGGGAAGCAGGAAAGCGGGCAGGGTGGAGGGACCATTAAGGGGTCTGGGTGCCGTGCCAGCTGCTGGAATAACCACCATCCACAGGCCAAACCCTTACACATCAGCTCAACTTTTTTCAAAAGTTAATTTTTCAACGCAAAACCCAAGTTAATAAAATGTTCCAGTAATCCCCTATCATCAAATTTGACTCAATTTGCGGTATGGAACTTCATTTATTCGTATTTTTAGCTACGAAGTCAGAGCCTGCTTCCTTCCAACCATTTTCTCATCCTCCCCCCAAACCCTCCCCCACACACACGGCATCTCACAGATGTGCCCTGTTGTAGGCCTCAGCCAGTGGGAGCCCCTGCGCTCTGCCTGAAATTAGGAGAACAGGCAAGAATGGAGCACCAATCAGTGTTCCCAAATACAGAGGGCAGCCAGGCCTTTCCACTGCTCCTTCCATGACCTGGTCCTAAAGGAGACTTCTGGCCAGCACGGCGGCTGAGTGGGTGTGCCACTCCTTTCATCACCGTATCTCCTACCAGAGAGTTTAATTTTGTGTTCTTTGTGGCATGTGGCTGGATTACAAGAAGAAATGAAACGGAATCAAAGAAAATAGGGAAGAAGGAAGAAGCAGAGTCACTGGTCCCTCAATATAGTAGCAAAAGTACATTATAAAACCAAGACTGGATCTTTGGTAAAAAAAAAAAAAAAAAAAAAAATTATATTCGATTACACAGCTGGGTTAGTTTGTTGAATATGGTAATAAGTATAACCTTTAAAATGGAAGGCAGGATGAGCAGATGGAACCTAATTAATAGTGAAAAAATTATTAATCTGTCTTCCTCAGAGGAAGAAAAGTCAGTCATACTTTACAAAGGAATTCCTCTGTACAATTTAATAAACATAGGACTCACTATACCACTGGGGGCTCATTATGAAATGGATATGTTTGATGTAAGCCTGCACCAAATCCCAATAATTAAAATCACTTCACCCTATCCTATAAAGCTTAAATATACCATTAACATGAAGCCCAATTGTTTTATATCGCCATGTACCCTTTTGAATCCATTATTCAATAAATAGCCTCTACAGAAAAAGAAGCAATAACTCATTTTTAAGAAGCTGAGAAAGGAAAAGATAAAATTAATTTACTATGAACTCAACTTTATTATTTCTCGGAAATTATCCCACTTTTTTAGAGAAGGTTCACATCTCGGTAGCCTCCATGCAATGCTACCAGGAACACCCACTTTCTTCAGCATTGACACGACAGTGTCAATGGGACTAAAAGCACAGGCTCTGAACCAGACTGAGTTCACCCCCAGCTTTGCTACTGCCAGCCGTGTGCCACCAGCAAGTTAATGAAGCCTTCCAATCCTCCATTCCCTAATCTCTAAAATGAGGGTAGAATGCACACTCAAAATGTCTGCCACCTATATATTCAATAAGTAATACCTATTGCAAGAAAATGATATGTACAGCTTAAAAAATTAAAGTGAAAAATAGGGCGCCTGTATTGCTAAGTAATGAACAAAAAGGGTTCTACTCTGAGCAGGTGATAATCAAAAGACTCCAAATAGCCGAACCGGTTTGGCTCAGTGGATAGAGCGTAGGACTGCGGACTGAAGGGTCCCAGGTTCAATTCTGGTCGAGGGCATGTACCTTGGTTGCGGGCGCATCCCCAGTGGGGGGCATGTAGGAGGCAGCTAATCGATCTCTCTCATCGATGTTTCTAACTCTCTATCCCTCTCCCTTCTTCTCTGTAAAAAAAAATCAATAAAATATTTAAAAAGAAAAAAAAAAGACTCCAAATATAGTTTTTAATTGTCTAGGAAAAAATACTTCCTGATTTCTACCACTGCTTGTCAAAACAAGATTGAGAATAAAATTCAAGGGTAAGAAGGAAAGCTACAATTTATCTGAAACTATTCTGTTATAAGAAAATATAATGTTCTTAGTAGAAAGTGATATCAAAACTTTTCTTTTTTATTAATGATCAATAATAATTTTGGCCCTGAGCGGTGTGGTTCAATTGGCTGAGTGTCGTCCCATGGACCAGAGGTTGCTGGTTAGATTCTCCGTCACGGTACATGCCGGAGTTGCTGGCTCAATCCCCTGTAGGGGGCATGCAGGAGGAAGCCAATCGGTGTTTCTTTTTCTCCATCTCCCTTCATCTCTCTATAAAATCAATAAAAACACTTTAAAATATAATAATAATTTCAATTATTTGGAAGAGAACCCAAATTTATCTTTGGACTCAAAATTTTTGAAAAGTCATTCAACATGTAAAATGGGAACTTCTCAATCTCCTGTCAATAAGGAGACATACATGGAATAGCAGGTTTGGGCCATCGTCCTCCATCCACTCCTATCCAAAGCAGACAAAGGGGAAATCTGAGCACTCTACTTTTGTCTCCACCAAGATTTTATATTCTAAGAAAATCAGCAAAAAGTAAGCTCTAAAGTCAAATCTCATTGCCACTTCCTTAGACAGATGAGAAAAAAAAATCAATCATTCAAAAATTGGATTAGGTAGATCAGGAAAACAGAATTCCAAGACCCAACATGTAATTCTGACACTTAATAAGTTATGTGGCCTCAAGAAAGTTACATAATTTCTTTGAGCCTATTTCCTCACCTGTAAATTGAGGTTAATAATACTGTTTTCAGGGCTGGTGCAATGATTAAGTGAGATAAAACAGTTGAGCAGGTAAGCACATAAAAATTATTTTACAAAATAGCTTAGTCTTTTAACAAGTGGTTTAAAATATTTTTAAAACACTCACCAAAAAGAAATTCAGTAAGGGGAGAAAAAAGTGACAATTTTACTCCTTTTCAACCTAAAATGTGCCTACCAACAATGAAATTATATGCTACATACATACATAACATAAGGTATACATGAGCAGGCAAAGACAGATAACACAGATAGCCTCATCTTGGTCAAAGTTGGTTTCTATCAGACAACCTAACAAATTCCAATGTAAGCTTCTACTCGGCCAACATTACTTGGAAATGGATTCCTCTTCCACAGAATTATTTCCTTCCACTGGCACTGACCCATCCCCACAAGCATCATCTAGTTGTTTCCGAGCCCTGAATTAGTAGCTGGATGCAAGAGCTGAAGAACATCTTGAAACACGGCCATATTGTATCACACAGAATATCACTTGGAAAAATATTACTTTTCACAAACAAAAAACTTGGCTAGAGGAAAGGAAAAGAGAAGATTAAAACAAAATATCTCCAAGAGAAAAGTGTAGAAAAGGAATTGAAACCAAAACACTGAGAATGAAGTGCACTCAAGCCTTGTGCATTGTGGCTGCTTCCAGGAGATGCATTTTGAATATAACAAGATGAATTTCAACAGACCATGAACCAGAGATTTTCAACATGATAAAGGGGAAGCGATATATATTCAATTTTTACAAGCACTGAGTGAGCAGAAAACTGGAAATTCTTCAGCGGCTGATAGCGTGCTGATAGAAGTGCATCCCCCAACAGAATCCCTAATGAACTGCCAGAAAAATGGAGGAGTATTAAACAAACTAGAGAGAACAAATGGCACGGAAAGCACACTAACAACAGGTTAAATTATATATAAGCACACTAACTTTATTAGTCATTTTTCTATTTTTAAATGAGGAAATCATTTAGGAGCATTTGAATAATTTATTCAACCATTTACAATAACCTTTACGAGACCTCAAAGACAATAGGAACTCATAAAATAATATATGTAGGAGATAATGTAGAACATCTTCTGTTTCTACTATTGAATGGGTGCCTACCGTGAGTCAGACATCATGCTAGGTACCTCACTTCCCTCACTAGCTGTCTCTCAATAACACAGAGAAGAGACACGGTGTTATTCCCCACATTCTGTAGATGAGGAAGAGAGGGGTTGAGTAATTGTCCTTAAGTGAAGTCCTGTTCTGGGTTCTGCATTATTTTTAACATCTTGTCCAAATTACCAGCTCTGACACCAAACTGAATGAAATAGCAAATACTCCAAAAGGACAGATTATAAACAATAAGCTAAATTTTACCTATGAATGGAGGAAAGTAAATTCTGGGAAAAGACTAGTTATGCTCAGATATAGAAAAAGCAAGGTTCATAATGGATGACAGGCTCTGTGCAAAACCAGATGTGATAGGAAATACAAAAAGAAGAAAAAAAACACCTGGAGAATAAAACAGAATTATTCACTTGAAAAGTTTACAATCTCCCATCCCACTTCCCATTGCCCTTTCCTTTCAAAAAAGCTATCATAAATGTACCCACAAAGCAACTTCGGAATCCATAAATACATAGAGATCAACATATAAAAGGTCTATGAAAGTCAGAATTCAGAATCAGAATTATGGACCCTGCCTGACCAGTATATGACGACACTAATTTGTGTTCATCCAGTTACATTTATCTTCTCTACTCTTAAACTGCAATATAACATGTTTCATTCTTTTTCTCCCAAGTAGCCAATAATCTAATTTCAATTTCAATATTTCACTGTATGGCAAAACACCACAAAGCTAAACTCTTTAGCTACATCTGAATATGGAATATTTCTTCTTAATTATATTCACTGTCTTATAGTTCAATTCACTGAGTGAAAGATGCCCAAAGAGGCCAAAGTAGCGACTCAAATGAAACACAAGCAGCTGGGATTGGGGGCATCCTGCAGTTCAAGACATTGTTTCCTTAGCCAGGAAGTACTGTGAATATATTGAGGCAGATAAAGAATCATGCTTACTCAGTTTCATAGTGGCTTACAAGGTCTATAAGGAAATGGACAAGGAAGCAAAGATCAGTAGGCATGTAGTTGAAATGTGTGTACAAGGTTGTTCATTACAGCATTATTTGCATAGCAAAATACTGCAAATAGCCCGAGGGTCCGTCACTAGGGACTACCTACATAAACTACGGCACATCCACACAGCAAAATGCTATGAAGCTGTAAAGAACAGCGAGGAAGCTCTCTATGTACCGATATGGAAAGAACGCCCATTTAAAAAGCAAGGTACAGAATGGAGTATATAATATGCTCTGTGTATTAAATGCTTTGAGTAAGAAAGTAGCGCTTATAAAAATATATATTAGTATGTTCTTATATTTACACAAAAGGTTAAATACACAAAAAGCTAATAAAAGAGGTTTTCTGTAGGGGATAGTGGGAAATAGGGGGTGAAAGCTTAGACTTCTTAATATATATTATTCAATATGTTTATGGTTTAACCTCTTAAATGTATTAATTATAAAAATGTAAAATAAGAAGTTCTGTAGACAATTAGAAATTGATTGAAAATTGTTGATAGTATGTACTAATCATAAGAACCACTGTAGCCTGGAAGGACTTATTAAGTATTTTATAAAAAGTAGCTACCTATAGAGCACGTAACAAAACTTTGGAGATTTAATGAGGAAAGAAGACTTATTGCCAATGTATGCTTCCAGGACAATATTGTTGTAGTGACCACCTAAAAACCAGTGAGTGCTCTCCTTTTCAGAAATGCATTTCCCAGGGTGTGCCTTGCAGGCACTCCATGGCAGCTGCCTGTGGGGAGACACCAGGGAAAACATGAAAGTATCACATAGTCCAAGGCAGCCGCTTCCTTTCAGAACTCTCCACAGTCTCCAGAAAACCTTCCAAACCCAGTGAAAATGAGTATGAAGTAGGCAGACTCAAGAAGTGATAATTACAACAAAAACCAAAATGACAGAAGAACTTGGATGCTGACATTGCTTATGATGTCATCCGGGTAATGAGTATGAGTGATCAGCAGTCAGTCAGGGTTAATCACAGGCTACTGCCCAGAGGAAGTAAATTTGTGCCAAGGTTTGAAGGTGACAAAAGAGAAACAATGCCAAGTTGACAAGAGATGAATTGCAGTGAGATTTCGAAGGGCTATGTAAACAGACAGAACTGTGGCACAGAGCTGAAATGTGGGCAACTGTAATGGCATGCATTTAAGGAAAATGAAAATAAATTACACTTGGAGGATGATCAGTGGGCTAAGAGGTGTCAGTTACAACCCAAGAAGAGGAACTGCTGGCCACTGATGACTCAAGTTTACAACCTAGTATATTGCTGTAGCCCAACAACCAACAATAAACTGAAGGCTATCAGCTAAGTTATTAAAAATGTTTCCCTCCTAATGTACAAATCTAAAGTAGGTTTACACCTGGCATTCCATCTTAAAGCTGAACCCTACCCGCTGAAGTGCTGAAGCCAGTACAAGAGAGAAACTATATTTACTAAGATAGGAAGAGGCTGAGAAAACCTATACGATTAGAATTCCTTTGTGAAAACAGAAAAGTGGTAACCAAGTTCTTACTTCCTTCTAACCAGGCAAATATAAGGATTAAAGCAAGCATCCTTCTAAAGTATGTGGCAAACTTAGAGAGCTCATTACTCCCGCAGGAGGTATATGCTGAATCTAAAAGTGACTTCTAAACAGGTTTAGATGGTTTCATGGGACATCTATAATAATAAAAGCGTACTAGTATGTGCTAATTAGACCAGATGTCCTTCCGGATGAAGCTGAGGCTGCGAGGGAAGTGCAGGTCCCAGGTGCCTGCCAGTGGCCAGAGGGAAGCCCGGGTCCCGGGTGCCAGAGGGAAGAAGGTGCTGGCAGCGGGGGGAAGGAAGGCCGACTCTTGCACAGATTTCGTGCTTTGGGCCTCTAGTATATTCATAATAGAGTACTACTGGAAACAAAGACCATTTGAAGTATACCTGATATTCCGGGGGAGGGAATCCTTGGCTGTCCACCGTCTTTTGCCCTGTTGGCCAGGAAAGAAATCACAATGCAATCTCACCTCTCCTCAGCTCTCACGTCCACTGGCAGGGCTGACAGAGGGAAAAGCTCAAAGGAAGACAGTGGCAACCACAAAGCATAGCATGAGAGAAGCACAAGGTAATTCACGGCCCGTCTCTGGTCACCACTGCTTTGGGCTGCCTCATGTTCTTAGGACTGCAGAGATAAACACTATTCCGAAAAATCAACTCCAATGAATCAAGTATACAAAAGTAAATAAGGTTAGGAAAGCTGTATGACTTAATCTCCACAAGACTATGAAGTAATATGAAAAAATTCTCAGCTGTTTAGGTAGATAAGGCAACTATCATCTTGGTAAAAAGTCCTTAAGACTTAAATAGGGAAGGGACTGCCTGCAACTGACATTAAAAATGTCTCCTCAGGGTGTGCACACTGAGCAGTTACTGTGGCAATACACTGTGCCAGGTGCTCTAAGTTTTTGAACTCATATTTGCTCCTTTTACTTTCGATTAATACCTTTATAGAACCAAGGAGAGAGAAAACATAATCTGACCTGGAGTCCTGAGAATGTGAATGCATGATGATGACTCACTGAGATAATAAACTCTACATGCCAAAATACTCATTAACCACATTAGATGTTTTCTCAAAAACCTATAGAGTTTTTGGATAGAGTAATTCACAGCTTTCCAGGAACTAATTATTATTCTCTTCCTTTACTTAATGCATGTATTTAAATTTTCCTTAATTTACTGAATACTTACAATGAGCATTACTCTGAATTTAACACTCCAGTTAATCTTGGGAAAGAGATGAGAGTTCACAAGAAGCAAAAATGAAAAGGGAATTTATGATCACTCAGGAAATATGCACATTGTTAATGGAATTCAAAGCAAAGAGATGTTCAATAAGAGTAGCTCTTTTCATTTAATACAGGAGTTAAATTTGAAAAATCAACAGACACTCCACTTATCTAAAACCCTAGCCTTTAAGAAAATACTAGAGGCCCAGTGCATGGATTCATGCACTGGCGGGGTCCCTCAGCCTGGCCTGAGCCCTCTCACCATCTGGGACCCCTTGGGGGATGTCGGACTGTGGGGATCGGGCTAAAACCCGAAGTCCAACATTCCCAGAGGGATGTAGTAGTGTGCAAAGGGGCAGACGGCAGGGATAGTCCGAGCTCGGGACGCACCGTGCCACTCCCGCTCATCCCGGCCCCGCTGCACCTGTTGCCACTCAGTAGCACTGCCATGGAGGCGGGAGAGGCTTGCACTGCTGCAGCTGCACTTGCCAGCTGTGAGCCTGGCGTCTGGCACCCATTGGTCAGCTGAGTGACACTCCTACTATGGGAGCACACTGACCACTAGGGGGCGGCTCCTGTGTTGAGTGTCTGCCCCCCTGGTGGTCAGTGCGTATCATAGCAACCGGTCGACCAGATGTTCAGTTGCTTAGGCTTTTATATAGAGAGAGTGGTAATCCCGAATGTTGTGGAGGGGTAGGGGGCAGGGCTTGGGGCTTCATTACTTCTAAGCAGGCCTGTTGATGTATGTGGATGTATAGTCCTAACAACTAACCATTCAAAGAAAGAAAAAAGGCAAAGAGTCTGTGGGGAAAAGACAGAAGTCAGAGCCTGTTAACTGTTGTTAGAAGAGAAAGTGGAATTGGTTCTCATTTTGGAGTCAAAATTTGATCAGGAAACCCAGAATGTCAGGAACAAAACAAAAGGATCATTCAAGCTACATAAACAGGGCAATTAAAAAGCCCACATATTTTATTTGACGGGAAATGGTCAGCCCTGCTTCTACTCCCGCCAAACACCTCACAGATGGAGGAGCAGACTAATATCTGACTTAATTACCAAGTAATTCTTATCTGGATGCAACCAGAAACTCTCAAACTGGTCCTAGGTTATAAACGAAGAAAGGAAAGAAAAAACTATTTGGGATTCTGGAAATTGGAGCAGGCTCCCAGTGGACAGAGGAGAATAGAAATTATCAAAAGGTAGCAAAAAGAGAGAAAAAATACTAATTAGAAGAGCACAGTGACCAGAGGCTGTGGGCTTTGGGACACACACACACACACACACACACACAAAAAAAAAAAAAAAAACCCTAGACATTGGCAGGAGGCAGGAGAATCAGCCATCTGGGAAAAATCATAAAAAAGTCAGGCTAAACCTACAGACCTCAAAGGCTCCAGGGTGCATTCCAGTATTACCAAAGAGTTCAATAACTGGTGTTCTTAATGAGGGTCCTGGTTCATTGAGAAAACTCGCCATACTTTACCGGACCACGTCTGGTAATGACTGTGACATTTTAGAACCATTTGCAATGAAAGCAGTTATAACTGTTTCATTGTTTAAAGGATTAAGCAGATTTAGGCAGAATTCCTCCTTCCTGAACACTAGATAAATTAGTTACTATAAGGAAGGTTGTAGTTTTAAATGTATCAAAGAGTCCCTATTCCTCTTAGTGGGATATCACCACCACCACCCATTCCAGTCTTTAGCTTAGAAAGGAAAGAATATGTAGAATTAATTATGGATCTCCAAGAAAATAGCCTGGCGATTTTTACCTCTTACTTTCACATAAATTTACAGGCTTTCCTAAGTGACAGGATAAACCACCATCTCTGTTACATGAGGACTTACACTTAACAGAGATTAGTAGGCCACACCTCGGGAGAACAGTGCTCTCATTCAGAACGACGCACATGAACCAAAGGTAAGGTTCCATGTCAGCCATTTACTTCCATCAAATGCAAGTTAGTCATTTCGCTGACTGCTGTGACTCGCCTCCTAACTGCTGGCCCCGAAGACATCAGAAACAGTAAATCACCAAGTGTGTCCCCCATGTTTCTGCACAGTTGGGCCCATGCTCGGCAAACTGCATTTGTTAAGAGCGGAGAAACATTAAACGTGGACGCACACCACAGACCCCGCGCTCGTCCGTCCTGCCGCTCTCCACCCATGAGGAGTTGTGGCATGTTAGCCAGTGAAAACTGGGAGGCATGAAATGTCTTTTACAAGAGCAAGCCGAAATGATAGCAGGCATTTACATTTTATGTGTGGTTTTACAGAGCTGCAGCATGGTTCCTGCTCACAGAACAAAGTGAGCTAATCTGCTTTGCAAGAGACAATGACCTTTTAAAGCAAGCTGGGAGAGGTTTATTCCTTACTTCACAGAAAAAGGCCGATGGGTTCTTTAGCAGTCATCGGGACAAGGTGATTTTGTACGGACTAATTCAGGGGCTCCATTTTCAAGGAGAAGGACACACATTTCTCACATCTTAGAGGACATGGGCGTAGTATTCTTCATGCATGCAATGAAATTCAGACAATCAATAAACCTTGAACAAGAGATTGAGAGCTAAATACTGTAACTATACGAGAATGGCTGTTGTCTATCACTAACAATAACCTCCATTTTTTTTAAATCCTAATTTCATTCTTTAAAAGTCACAAGAAGAGGACATTGGCTGTGTAGATTTCATGTCTTAGTTCTTAGCAGCAATAAGAAATAAACAGGAGCTGGAAGAAACAGAACACGAGTTTCAGTGGAGGAAACAACTTAATTCAGCATCTTGCCTGCCCTAGAAGCACCTATCTTTAGCTTCAGTGTATTAAAAAAAAATTAAGAAATGGATAAAATACACAAAGAACTAATCTAGAACTTAAAAGAAATGGATAGTGCAAGTTGCAACCCACTTCCCATGGAGGCATGTTGGAACACGAGCCTCTGTAAGTCTATACTCCTCACTCTCAGACATATGAAAATAGAGCAAGAATGTCAGGGAGAGGATTGGGACATGCATGTGAATTCTGTAAACACCCTAGATGAGTCTGTTATTCCCCTGCCCCAGGTCAAAACCACTTATCTATTCAGATCGCAGGAGTCCATCCACTCAGTGACTCACAGTCTCATGTACCTGGTCAACTAATTTCATGGAGTGCTTCGTTGGGGGATATTCTGATAGGTCCCTGGGCACCAAATGGGTTCAGACTTGGCTCTAAGTCTTTCCCAGTCCAAATGGTCATCTCCTTCCTACTCGCAGGCACCTGCAAAACAGCCACCTAATAATGACAGTGACCTGACCTCGTAGAAATAGATTCTTCATAACTGTTTGCTTTCGCTCAGATGGAAAAGGCAGCAGGAAAAGGGACAGCAGCTCTACTGGGAAGAAAGCCATATGGGACAAATTAGGTGCCGCCGTAAGATTTAAAAGCTGGGGGGGTGGGGGGGGGACAGAGCTAACTGGAGGCAGCTGTTAGGATGTGGTTTCTGTGTTTATATTCTCCTTCCCCCCTAAAGCCTCTTATGGGTATTAGGAAGGAAAGCATGTGTATGACCCAAAGGAGAGGATCAGCTCTCTTGACTGTACATGAGGCTGGAGACCATAACTCAGAATGTTAGAGACAAACGCTACCTGCCTGGAGGATGAGGTAAACTGCTGTAAACCTTCGTTTGATAATGGTGTGAAATCCTCTCTCTCTAAATACAGTAGTACAGCAGAAAATTGCAGTTAGCAGACAGCGGGCGTGACAACTAAGAGAAACCCTCTGGGAGCAATAAACCTGCGTTCACTGGAGTTAATTTAAGGCTGACCTACCAATCCGCAAATGGTACATCCTGTTGCTGCTGTGCCCTTTGCACTTCGCCCTCCCCCCGCCCTGCCCTCCCCCCATTCCACCTTCAAGCTCTTAGCCTAAGGTTTCAATATGGCTCCTTGCCAGCCCCTTTCTCCCTTTTTTTTGGGTGCAAAAGTGGTTCTGTTGATCCATACATATTTCACGAGGCTTTGACTTCTGGCTTTAACTGATAATTAATGTCACATACTATTAAAAATAACACAGAGAATACATTGTTCTCGCAAGATCCTCCCTGTCCCCTGCCTGCCTGACCTCTCTTCCCTTCAATATTGTCCTCAATAACGGGCTTTCTTCCCTCCTTGTAAAGCCAATACGGAGGACGGAGAGGAAGCAGGGGGAAAGGAAGTACTGCTGTTTCTCTTGGCACGGAATGAAATGGTTTTCTAGGGGATGGAGTATCACTCCCATTTTAATAAAACTCCTGTTTCCTAAAGAATATCACTCAGGTCACTTCAAGGTGAGAAGGTGATCCAAACCAGAGACCAGAGCAGGAGACTACACTTGTGAATAGTAAACAACAGCCCACATGCTGCAAATCAACACAGCAGGGCAAGCAAGCCCTCTCTACCCACTGCTCCAGCTCCTCAAATACAGCAAATGTACCACTTTCATGCGCTCAGAAAAATAGCTGTTGCAAATACCTAACACACTGAAGCCACAGTTTACTTAGCTTTTTTTTTTTTTTTAATTCCACTGACTTCCCTAAACTCTGGTACTGCCACTTGTAACAAAATAAACATCCATCAAAGTTGACTTTCGCTGGCTCATATGATTTACTTATTACCTCAAGCTTTAATACAGAATAAAGAACAGACTAGAATAGGATTGATCTTAACTCTTAAAATAGCTTTCCCCTTCCCACTGTGTGAAGGAGTAAATTAACCCACTTGATTCCCAAAGGGAAACGTTTATTCCTCCTTCCCTCTCTCTCACCATCCATCTATGCATCTACCCTTGTTTTGTTTTTAATTGCTTTGATGCTTCAGCCTCTGCTATCCCACCCTGATCATAGACACACATGTATATACAAAACACACACACATACACACACACACATATATACACCCACCCATGGCCAGTAATGTGATGTAGCAGAATTTTTACCTGAATCACATACTTTGGCAAGTTGCATAACATCTTCAAAACTTCAGTTTCATCTTCAATAAAATCAAGATGGTAATTCCTGCCTCATAGGGCCACCAAATAATATCACAGCATAGCAACAGTAGGCACTCTATACATATTAGTTCCCACCTCTTCCCCTCACCCCAGGCACAATGCTCTTTAATATCCTTTAAATATAAACTTTACAGAGCAATTGAATAGGAAAGGGTTTCTTCTGGGGTTTTGCTGATGCTGGGAAAAGTCCTAAATGTTTTTCTTTCCAATGTCAGTTTCTTATTTAAGTACTTCTTACCTTTTCTTTCATATATCTGTACTCTCATCTCTTCAGTGGATTAATGTTTTGTTTCTCTAGTCTTTTTTAAAGGCAAAAAGATGTAATATAACTATATTTATATTAGATACCAATTTGAAACAAAACTATATATATATACATATATATATATATATATATATAGAGAGAGAGAGAGAGAGAGAGAAAATCATCCTGTCATTAGCCTTGAATTTAAAGCTAATTTTAAGATGCTAAAATTTCCCTCTTCAGTGAAAGCCAATAGTAAAAGAATTCTCCACAAGTTCAAACGAAAACATTTATGAGCCACCTACTATGATAATAATGTACTTCAGCACATTAGGCTAAAACACGGGAGAGGTTGGTGGTCTTCCACCCTCAGGACAGAAGCAGACGCAGACACTTAAATAAAATGGCGAGTGCCCTAACCCACTACCTTCTGGGGACGGCACTGCACTCATTTCTTCTCCATCTCCAAACATGAGCAATAGAGTTTGAGTCCAGTTAATCAATATCTTAGAAAAACTTTTAAGACAATACTGCCTATTTTATTTTCTGGCCATTTAATGTACAAACTTTTAAAACTAATGGCTTTTTCCCCCATGGATGTCAGGGTTTACTAAACTAAAGTGCTAACAATAAAAAATAATCTGGTGCTACATTTAAATCAATACTCATCATGACAGAGACTGTGTTATCGGGTAGCTGAACGTGCATCTTCCAGCTGGAAATTCGAAGTTTGTCTTCTTTTTCTTCTTTGCCTCTCAACAAAGTTTGGGGGTGGGGACCACAGGAGAGGATAAAGTAAGACACAAATCTTCAGGGTCAAAAAGGGCCTCACTTTGCTTACCATGCTTGGCCCACATCTAAAAAAAAAAAAAAAAAAAGACCTGGACCAGACAAACCTGCTTCATCCCTCAACGTTTCCTTGTCTCCTTAACACTCTCCCCTCCAAGCCTCCCAAAGCCACCACCTTCACAATAAATGCAGGTAAGCGGTCTGAGCTGGACAGTCCCAGACATCTATCCATCTGCTCACAAATTACACTGAGTTTTTAAAATTCAGCACCAGAAGAGGAAAATGGCGTTCAGCAACACCAAAAGGAACGCAGACCCAGTTCCCGTCTGAAGAGCGCTGGCAATGCCCACGTCACTGCTGCTGAAGCCGGAGTCATCCTTGTAACATAGGAAAGTGCTGAAGCAAGAGCTTCAAAACCTACATGACTCCAGCCAGCCTCTGGGTGTCTTGTATGCCACTCAGAATGCGTGCTTCTCAGTTCAGTCCCCAAATGGCTCGGCATTTCCTGACCCATCTGTGATCCACTTGTACCCGCTCCTGAGCTGTGCTAGGAGACTTGATCTAGCCATCGGTGGAACAAAACAAAGCCAGTTTCTCACGCTGTGGCCCACTGCCTCATGCGCACTTTAAAATGTGAAGCCTCATTCACCATAGAAACACACTGCCTGAACCCTAGGCTTCCCTCTTGCTCATGCAGACACACTTTCAAATGTTATGTCTCATGCAGCCAGGTCTTGCTGCCTGACTATTTCAGCTGAAAATGCGCTTTGCAAAATGTTCCCTTTGTGCCATGCGTGTCGTGGTGTCAGCAGGGTCCCGGGTTCCGGAGAAGGGGCTCCCTGGAGATGGAGGCTCAGAGGCCCAGGTGGCCTGTGGGCGCACACAAAGCATGACCCAGCTCTCCCCAGAGGAGCGGGAAGGAAGGCGGCTGCAACCTCATGGCTGGGCATTGCCTCCCTGCTGGGAGAGACACAGCCCCCACTCCACAGCAGGGCTCACCCCCCACAAAGTGGCAGCAGAGCCCTGCGGAGCCACAGCCTTCTTCCCGTGTCCACATGGCGCTGAGGATGGCTACTCCGGCCTCGGCTGATTCCAGACGCTGAACCAAGACTTCAGTCCCTGTGAGCGTCCAAAATACCCATCCGGCAGGACACTGCTACGGTAGGAAGGGCTCTAAAATGGAGGCTTTTAAAATGAACCCTACATAGTGCTTGCTAGTTGCAATCTGCTCGCACAGGGGCTCTACAAAACATCCCGGTCTTCTTCGCACCCGAGTCCTAGCCGTGTATCTCTTCTTGTGACACATGGATTTTCTATATTCCAGACACATCTGTATGCAGCTACGGTGATTTATAAAAGAAAGAAAGCTCAAATAATCAAGGAGCTGTTAAATTAAGTAAGAAGGAAATTGGAAGGAGACCAACTAAAATTACACAGTGTAATTAAAAGGGTGTCCTCTCTCAATCTCTAATTGGTTGGTACCGTTTATGACTGTGTACGGTTTTTCCGCCAGCATTCAATATCACACAGAGAAACAAAAACAATGAAAATTTACTATCAATAATTTCCGTTCATTGAAACAAAAACTGAAATCTATCATGACAAAAATTACCTATAAAACTGGTCATTAAAACTGTCAGCCCTGCCAGTCCAGGCTGGCCCCCTCCCATCTTCCCGGGGCCTGGCCTCCTTTGATCTTCCTTCCCTGGTTATGCACATCACTGGCAGAAGTAGCAGGATCCACGTCAAAATTAGAAAAATAATTCCTAGGCAGAAGAGGGCTTGACATGCAGCCAGCACCCTAGATGCTGATCCATGGAGAGCGGGGGAGCAGGCTCAACCCGGAGCCAGCCCGCGACTCAGACGCCTCACCCTGTGCCCACCATCAACAGCATCAGGCAGAGAGAAAGGCTTCGTGTTCGGATTATTTCTACCCCAAATGACCTGATTCCCAAGACCACAGGCCTCCAAATGTACAGCCTTCTGCCTCCCACCCTAGCGCTCACTCCCCGCACCGCTGGGCCCCGCCGGCCGCCGCCGATTAAAATAAGATGACTGAGCGGTGCCTCATGAAAAGTCGCGATAACAAATCCAATTTACGATTCTCTAAAGGGACAAAACCAAAAAGTGGAAGAGTCTGAATAAGTGAAAAATTGTATTATCGTTTAATTTTATTCATCAACAAGATCACCTCTCATTTAAGAAGCGGGGCTAGATAGCTGTGTTCAATGGGATGGGAGGGGGTTGGCAGGGCAGGGGTGGGAGGGAATCCCACCTGTCCTTCAAAGTACAACCCTGCGTTAAATTCCCTTCTATTATCCCCGTCCTTAAAATAGTCAGAGAGCAAGATGTTCAAAGGAGCACAAAGCAGCGTAGTGGAGCTGTCGTCTTTCAAAGGGCCAGAGCAGCGAGTCCAAGGTATTCAGGTCACAGAGAAATTACCCTTCTTTATGCATCTATAAAGAATTCAGAGTTTTCCATTTTTATTAGCATTATTATAATATTGAAGGTTTTCAGGCATATCATGAGGGGAGCACTTACAGAGAAACGCTGAGCAGGCTGGCCGCACGCAGCACCCACCCGCCTCCTTTATGAGGTGCCAGTGGCTGGCAGACATTTTGAGAAGCCTAATAAACACATTCCACTTCAATGGCAAGATCTTGTTAATCTCTATCTACACACGGCCAAACACTTTCTGTGCAAAAGCCAATGACCAGTTATTCCTGTCAACTACTAAGGCACAACAGGACGCCTCGCCCTTAGGAAGGCAGACTCTTTGGGGCCACCCTAATTTCATAGAATTCTCACGCTATCATTGAGTCGGCACAAAAAGGGTCTCTCTCTCTCTCTCTCTCTCTCTCTCTCTCTCTCTCTCTCTTAGTCCTTTCTTAAATTTTTCTATTGAAAAACTAAAATTATCTTTTGATGCTTTTTTTTCAACTCAGATCGTGTCAAAGTCCGGTGTTTCTGATATAAATTCCATGAACGTTGAAGATAATACAGACAGTCGTGTCACCAACTGCTCATTGAACTCACATATTTCCTGCCTTCTCCCTGGCACTTTCCATGGCAGCCCTGGTCCTTCCGGATCGGCACCGAGGCACGGGCACGTATTCAAAAGTGGAAGACCAACAAGGTCATACAGAAAGCACAGAATATCCTTCTAGCAAGGCGGATTCTGATCTCTGCTATTTCAGTGTTATTCCCACCAAGCCTCGTGTGCCAAGAATACCACTGGCGCTGTTCATGATGACTCAATGGAGAATCAGGAGACCTGGGCACTTAACTATGCGCCTCTTCCCGATGGTACTCTGTCTCCACTCATTTCCATCCTCATAGAAACATGAAAGTGGGGCAATGACAGCTAGGAAGCCCAGCATGAACTGCCTGGCAGAATTCTGCCTAGCAACACAGCTTTATCACTCCACCACACGTAGGAAGCCAGAGTCCATGGACAAAAACAGTGACATTAAAACCAAGCTGGAAATGCCATAGTTTAAGGAAAAGCTCCACAATGCATATCGCACAAGAAAGAGTAGTTTTATATTGAATCAGTAAGTACAAGTGAAATGTTAGTAGGTATTTTAATCCACAATGAATCAAATACTGTGTCAGCACATACTTTCCTGCTATGGAAAAGCATGCACCATGTACAGAAACCCATGTTTGTAAAAATCCCATAGAAGACAAAATAAAATGAATTGCTAAAGTCTTGACTTAACTTTGCCCTTGATATGGGAAAAGGAGGCTAAGGTTATGTCAATGATCATTCAAATTTGGTATGTAAATATGTTAGGTTTTCTTTATTCTACCTCATTAATAGGCACATATATCCAGAAGGTTATTTCTTTTAGTTTTTTTTTTTTCTTTAAGGATTCTAGGTTCTAATTTGCAAACATATGAATATGATAGGACACAGCTATGAGCTTACAATTCTTTTTTTCTGAAAGGATATGGGTTTGTGCTGCTGTAGTCACACTGATCTTTCCATTGGTTCCAATGATAAATATTGGTGAGCTAGCAGGCCAGGGCTGGGGTGGGCATTTTTAGCCTTAGAAAGGAATTAAACTAGCCAGTCTGATTCAGCCAGAAGCCACATCCTTGACCTGATTAATAACAAAAAGCACTTTAGTAGCAACCAAGGAATGAATGACTATGCCAGGAGTAGTTATTTCAAATCACTTTCTCTGCTAGATTTCATGTCAAGAAAAGGAATAGGTATCCACTTTTCTTAGAAGGTAAAGGATTTTAACTTAAAATTTACATCTCTTACATATCATCATTCAGTAGGAAACTTCTAGCTATTTTTGTTATGTTATATGTAACAAACACCTGCATGGAAATCATTTCAGGTTATTAGATTAGCTGTATTTCTCCTATTCATTTCTGATGGTTCTTAGGAAGTAAATTTTACTGATAAATAGGAAAGTTGATTAATTACAACTTTTATGAAATTTATGAGTTGTTCTATAATAATGTAATGAAATTTTTCAGAATCAGGAAAATATACAAATCATTGAGGAATGTCTAGGAAGACCATCTTATTATGTATTCTGGATTCTTACAAACAGGAATGCTTGTGCAACCATCAATAGCCCAAGCAAGCAACACATTGGCCAAGAAAGTAAAAATTCTCTTTTCAAAATGTAGTTGACCCTTGAACAACATGGGTTTGAACTGCATGAGTCCACTTAACATGTGAGTTATTACCAATAAATACATATAGTACTGTAAATGTATTTTCTCTTTCTTATGATTTTCTTTAATAACATTTCTTTTCTCTTGCTTACTTTATTGTAAAAATGCAGTATATAATACATATAACATACAAAATATCTGTTGGCTTTTTTTGTTACAATAAGGCTTCCAGTCAACAGTAGGGTATTAGTTAAATTGGGGGAGGAGGGTGGAATCAAAAATTATACCTGGATTTTTGACTGCTCAAGGGTGTCATTACTCTTAACCCCCACATTATTATTCAATGATCAACTGTAGAATTTAAAATATAGTTTAAAATAATATAAGCTCATCCAAAGTATCTACATTGGTTGGACTCTAAACCTACTTGGTAACTGTTCAGACCCATGCAGAATTAGTATTAAAAATGTATCATGGAGAACATACTCTTTGTTCAGTCAGAACACAGACGCAAAGAGAAGCACTCATGGCCGTACAGTGAAGATCTGAAGGGAGCTGTGAGCAGCACTCCAACATAAAGCCCTGGTTGTGATATTCTGCCAGTCACTTTATTAATACAGGGGAAGCCTACTTAATGAACTGCTGAGAACGGAAGACAGCCACTACAAGAATACATTTTGTGTTTACCAGACTGTAAAATCTGCAATAAGATCCCAGAATCCTCTTAGATGACTTAAAAGTTAAAGAAAATAACCTTCTAGACACACAAACTCGGTAGCAAACTGGGAGTACAACAAATCATTTCCAAATAAAATTTCTGACTTATTGCTTTGGCAAAAGCCACAAAACCTGCTTCATCTTCTACAAACAGTGATAAAGTAACACAAACAACTAAAGATAATTTCCTAAAAGACTTTAACCATTTTCTTCTGCAATAAAAAAAGGAAAGATGAAAGCAAACCTTGGGAAAAGCTGTGATTTTGTTCTTTTTATTAACTGAGCAATCTCATCTTGAATTATATCACTAAGTTTATTTGCTAGTTACTCATTTCTAAGTGTCTCACACTAATAAAAATAAAATCTCAAGTGTTTTATAAAAGTAACGGGCCTGGAAAAATTGCTGAGGGTGGTTTTTAATATCATATAAGTTTCTTTTATTTTCATGCCTTTGGGGTTGCAGAAATGACATGCAAGTTATTAACGATAATGTGGCCAGTGTAATTACTACTACCAAATTAAAATAAATATAATCTTCAAGATGTTTCAAGTTTCCTAAAAATTAGGAAGAAAACACTGAAAATCCGGTATGGATTGGTGATTGGATGGCACAGCATGACCCTAGCTACATGAACTTCTGTTCTCTCTCCATTTCTTTCTGACAGATCATGCTTCTACAGTGAAATAAATTAAAAACAATTTCCAACTGATTGATAGCTTTTAAACACAGTGCACCTTGAAGAAAATCATTTGCATAAAGTATTTCAAGGGTTACTTGCTAAGTTAAAAATCAAAGTAATGACCCCAATAAGAGATTCCTGAATCACTAAGTAATTTCAAAGAAATGAAAAGAGAATGAAAGGCATTTTTCTCACTGGATGATAAGACTCCTGATTAAATCTTCTTCTGACACTAACTCGGGCCTTGGAGTAATAACAACTCTTCATTTCAATGAAGGTCATCAGGAAGGGAATGATTATCGAATAAACCCAATCAGAAAAGACCTCAAAATTTTTCAGGACCTCCAATTCCTTAGGATTTCTAGGCATTCTGATTGACAGTCTTGTAAAACATAAGGGTAATTAAACTGACATGAAAAATCACTACGCTGCATAAATCCCAAAAGCAGTTTATCTAACCTTTTGATCCTTAGAGAACTCAGAGTCGTCCTAGCACCTGTTCCTAGTCACCATCCAATGACCTTCATAAAAAGATTAACACCCAACTATCACACCCTGTATAGTTTACACACATAATCCACATCCCCCACAGTAGCACTGCTGTGTTAATTACACAGATAATGCTTCATGCTGGGACTGGCTCATAGCAACTTCAGCCTCCTCCCTAGGCATGAGATGGGACCGGGTCTTCTAGAAGGAAGCGTTGTGATGTTGAGATAAAATAAAAGGTTTACTTTAAACCATGAAGCACTGACTATGTAATACACTACCTTGGTGTTGACAGTGTTTAAATTTAAAGGGGTTTAATAAAATCAGGTGATGTTTTAAAGAATCTCAAATCATACACAAATTATTAGCTAATATAAAATCTGCAATTATTTTTAAACTGCCCCTGAAATATATTGATAAAAAATAAGCTGGTCATATGTGGAAACACTTAGCTTTCACTGGCTTCCCCTGGATGGAAAGGTGTTTGGCCCATTGAGCATGTGTCCATGTGTAACTCTGCTTTATTTCAATGGCAACACACACACAATCTTTGAGTACCTGCAACTGACTCTACCTAAGGCTCTTTTCTCTGGCTTTTGCCAGAGTCACGCAGATACATTTACATGAATTCCTATAAGATTCCTGACTTCGTGAATAACTTCCTCTCTCAAAAATCCAGAAGCTACTTTTAAATATTTGTGTGATATTAAAGAAAGGCAAAACTCTCAGTAAGGCAATCAACCAACCTTATTAGGAAGTTAAACATCATGAACGATATATTTAAATGCTCAAACAATTCCTTCACTTTTTTTAAAGTGGTACCAAAAAAAAAAAAGTATCATATGTGAAGAGGCAGCTCAACGTTTATTTCTGCTTTCTACTTCCACATGGATTTTACTTCGCTTGTTCTCTTTTGAATGGAAAGAAATTATTTAGGAACCACAGTGTTTTGATGTTCAAAAATACCTATGTGAACCACCAAAAGAAAAGCAGGTATCAACTAGATATTCATGCAAAAAGCACTGAAAGAAATGGCCAAGTCCTGCTTCTAAAATAAATGACCACTAACCTCTTTTTCTTCCATCTTTTTTTTTAATCTTTAAAATGACATGGAAATCTGAGGTTTTAAGGGGCACCTGACTGGCTTGTCAGGCTAGAGTGGCATATTAACTACACTCCTGTGGCACCACTGGAGCCTCCGTTTTTATCATTTTGGTGTCCTCTCCAGGGTTCCAATCTTTTCTCTCAGAGCTCAATCATACTGTGTGATTCTCTGTTCCCTTATGAGGACGCAAGAGAATTTCTATTTTAAAGTACGTTTGGGAGGAGGGGGTGCCAGGCACTACTGATTGAGAAGGCATTCCATGATGATCCCTATTTTCAGTGAAAATGCACACTCGCAGATTTGGATTTAACACCTCTGCCTTTGCAGTCAGGCAGTCATTTAGCTGGAGTCAATCAAGCATGTGATTAGAAATAATAACTCGCAAGCAATGAATTCAAAAAGATTAGATCTTTGCCGAAATGCACAAGTACAGCATCCCATTATGCGTCTTTTCCTCTCTGGTTTCTACACAGCAGACCCAACACAACAACAACCAAACCAGTTCTCTTGAACATTAACCACTGGCTTCACTTAAACTCGGACTAATAACTCTTCTATCCCAGGATCAGAGACTCAGTCGGCTGGAGATCTAATCAGCAAAAGTAGGGTGTCTCATCTTTTCTCCCCCGCTCCCAGTTATGCAAAAGCTGTGTTTTATACTGAATACATCAGAAACTAGACACACCTTTTCTTACAGTACTTACATCGAATGAGAAAGATATACAGATAGAGCATGATTAAAGCCCAAAGGTGGTTCGTATCCAAACCAATGAGGAATCATTTTCCGTTTATAAATTCTTCTTCTTCAAATGATATGTCACTGCAGGATCTAGTATTTTATTTAAGGGGTTAGAGAGGTAATTAGAAAAAAATATGTTTGGGTTTAATACGTATTATATTAAAACCAGTAACCACAATTCAATTAAACCTTTCCATGTAGCACCTTAGATCAAGTCAAAAGGACTTAATTTCATCCAAAAAGTTTGGAGAATTAAAGTGAATCATAAAATTTTATATTGTGTAGTGCTTTATCTTTAATCAGAGAGCATATAATTCATAGTCAACAGTGCTAATAATGGGTAGAATAATTCTAAAGGGAAAAGGATTGACAAAAATGATGAATACTGTGCCTTAGAATATAATATAGAGGGGACGGTTTAATTTGCCTTCCCAGCTATGCTTAGTTTAGGCAGTTCTATCACAGCACACACTGATGACACTCATATAATTCATATAAATGAGGATAGCAGAGAGCAGCCTGGGAATTGACAAATTTCTGCAGATAATTCCCAAAATGCAATAAACCACAGGTGGGTAATTGGGAGCTAATGCAGGGTAGGAGAGATATATGAATAAAGTCCACAAACATGCTCTTAAAAATAAAAAATAAAAAGCTCCAGAGCTTAATTTTTTAAAGTAAGAAAGAAAAGATTCATATTTCTGTTTCAAATAGAAAGTATCTTGCCAATTAAGAAATGCCTGAACATTGTAAACTGTTAGTTCAACTAACTGTTTAAAGCAGTGGTTCTCAACCTCCTGGCCCTTTAAATACAGTTCCTCATGTTGTGACCCAACCATAAAATTATTTTCGTTGCTACTTCATAACTGTAATGTTGCTACTGTTATGAATCGTCATGTAAATATCTGATATGCAGGATGGTCTTCGGCAACTCCTGTGAAAGGGTCGTTCGACCGCCAAAGGGGTCGCGACCCACAGGTTGAGAACCGCTGGAAGGCTTCTTTACATAGAGGTCCACTATATTCATTACCAGTTGTGGTCTTAGAATATGCCAGTAAGAAAACTTTGAGGAGCAAATCCTTTGTTTTAACTGATTTTAGAGAGAGAGGAAGGGAAAGAGATAGAAACATGGATCAGCTGCCTCCTGCACATCCCCAATTGGGGATCAAGCCAGCAACCCAGACATGTGCCCTGACCAGGAATCAAACCAGTGATCTCTTGGTGCATGGGATGATGCTCAACTACTGAGCCACACTGGCCAGGGCAGAAGCCAAATCTTTTTATTAAACAAACAAAATTCATAATGTAAAAATATCAAAATATGAACATGAACAAGTTTGGGTATTTTCTATTGACTATTTTTCTGCATCTGTAAAGACAATAAGAAACATTTTCCCTTTATTCTGTTAATAGGGTGATTTATGTAACAAATTCCATGTGTTCTTGAAATGTCACAAGTTGTCCATGACACTGTGTGTATGTTTGTGCACGTAAGGGTATAAACTCATTTTGCTAATGTTTTATGTTAGGTTTTGCATTTTTGTTAAGGTAGCAGACTCACCTCAACTGGTCTCTTTCTTAATCTTTTAAAATGTATTTTTCAATTACAGTTGACATATAATATTACATTAGTTTCAGGAGTACAACATAGTGCTTAGACATTTATATAGCTTACAAAGTGATCACCCTGATAAGACTAGTAAAGTTGGGTATTTTTTGCTACATTTGAAAATAGCCAGACCTAATTTTTTTATTTTCTTCAAGGAGACCTTTAGGGGATCAATTTCCCCTTTGCATGATCTTAATTTCCAAGGGCAGAAGGCATATCAGTGGGCTTGTGGAGGAAATACTGACCCTACGCTTAACTGACTTTTATGGAAGGATCACCAAGAGCCAAATCTAAATGCTGCTGCACACTGCATCTCGCCAGCGTTAACCCTGGAAAAGTTTGCCCTGACTCAGCTGGTACCATTACTTCCTATCTACCTTGCCTTTATATTTCAATCCATTAAAAAGGGCCTCTCTATAGATTAGAATAGATTAGATAGATAGATAGATAGATAGATAGATAGATAGATAGATAGATAGACAGACAGATGGAACTCACCCCTCTCCGTCACACACACACACACACACACACACACACACATACACGTAGTAGAAAATGGAACAGGAGCAGGGTTCCCTATTGCTTCAATAATTCAGGTCAGGGTTCCATTCCAGAAATATTCATTCAGTATCAACCAGATGCTGGTCACAGTACCAGAAACTGGGAGAGATGTTAAAATCAAGAAAACAGATTTCTGCTTTGACAAATTTACCCCCTAATCAGCGAAGCAAGTAGAGTCACCTCTAACACCACCACCCCCACGCTCACAACTTGCCAGCTATCAGCAACTTTAGACTTTTCAATAACAAGAGGAAAAGGAAGTAAAAGAGAAAGGAAAAAAATTTCATGCTGAGAAGCAAGTTTGTCCAGAAGAGTTTGCATTTGTTCAAAAGTGAAGAAGAATTTAAGGCCACTATTAAAATAAATAGCATTCTTCTTTTCTACCTTCTACTGGGAGAACCATAAGATATATAATACAAGATGTGCACTGAAGTGCTCCTCTGGGGCCACTGTAAAATTCAAATGGAAATAAAAACAAAATACAATATAATCTTTTGCCATACAGAAAGGCATCCACTTAAATGAACCTATTCAATATTTAGGTTAAAAATCATGCATTTTGCTCTGGCTGGTGTGGCTCAGTGGTTGAGCTGCATCCTGTGCACCAAGGATCCCTGGTCCAATTTCAGACAGGGCACATGCCTGGGTTGCCAGGTCGATCCCCAGTAAGGGAGGTAGCTGATCGATGTTTCTCTCACATCCATGTTTCTCTCTCTCTCTCTCTCTCTCCCTCTCTGTCTCTCTAAAATCAATTTTAAGAAAATTGTTTTAGAAATCATGCATTTCAAGAAACAAAAAAAAAAGATGTGTGTCGTCCCCCCCCCCCCCCCCCCGGCACACTATCTACAATCCTTCATTACTCATTCAACAAAGATTTGCTGAGCTCCGACTATGTGCCAAGACCATTCTGGGCACAATATCTTTATATGAATGGTTAGCATGTAATCCAAAGATTTCATATTCAGTCCTGCCAGCAATTCTCCTCTATCTCTTTTGAACAAGTAAGGCCAAGAAAGAAAAGCTGAAGCTTTTGATGCTAATTCAATAATAAGATTTAATGCATTTTTGTTACTTTATGTTGTTAAGAAATGTGTGAGCATGAAATTCATTTTAAACAAAATTCATTATATGAACTCGTGACATTTTCATGCATTGTTGTTTTTTCCTCCATTTCCAAACACTAGTTGACAGCACTTGAAAACAGTGATTCGGCTTCTGCATGTCACAGGATTCCCAGGGACTGTAGATTCCTCAGGCCAGCAGACTGACAAATCAAAAGATAAGAAGGACCTCTCAGCTTGAATCAACTGAAATGTGTCAGAAAATACATTTGGCATAATCTTCAGAAATGTCAGGTTTGGCGATGACAGGAGAGGCACAGTTTTCCTGACAGTTTTAGCACACCAAAGTTTCAGGGTGCAAGTTAGAATGAGGAGGGGAAAACCTACTTTTGTCTGCTATTTTGGAGAAAACTACTACATGCAACTAGAGAAAGTGTCTGACATGCCCCCGGAGTCTTTGACAAAAACATTATAAAATGCCTAACTGCCTAATTAATGAAACACACTTGGAAAATGTCCACTAAGATTAAAAGGGTTAAGGAATCTTTTATTATCTCTGCTTAGGAAAACCATCCTGCTCAATCCTCAAGGGATGCGCCCAGCTTCACTCTTCTTCATATTCCCAACGTGCCTTGCACCATTTGGGTACTTTTATAAATGTGTGTTCAATGAATGAATGAACCAATACCATCAATTGGAAATGTCAAGACATCAAAGCTTAGCTGAATATGTTACATGATTTGCTTCTATTGGACCTTGCATGTCATCTATCAGCCTTGGCAAGTTAAAAAAAAAAAATTTTAAATCAACATAAATTAACAGACAAGTAGGTCAATTCTAATCTATCTTGTTATTCCTTTCTGAATTCAACAGAAGCTGTGCTTTTCTGTATCTTTCATCACCGCCACCATCCCTTCTACACCAAGAGCACACTCACATAATCATATTCAACAAATTGTGGCTAAAAGAAGAAACAGCTTAATCAGGGCTCCAAGAGCCACTACACAGAGCCAAAAGCCATGATTCTACCTCTGGCTACAGAACTCTGACTCCTCCAATTTCCCATTTGTAAATAGATCTCCAAAAGAACTCAGCCCGAGGGCACTGAATGCTGTGGGTCTCTGCAGGAGCGCTGGACTCTGGCAATCGCAAACCCCAGTGAGCCTCTCAGATGGGAGCCGCCACACAGGGCCTTACTCAGACACATTCCCTCCAAGTAATCTGACAACTCCAGCACTGTCAACCTTCATCTGATTTTCATTTATAAATGAAGTTGCACGAATCTGCAACAATAAAGAATATTGACAAAATCTTTGTTAACACTTGGCATCTCTCATTTTTTAAAATAGAAAATTAAGATCCCCATTCAGGCAACTCCTAATTGTGCTGGCCACGTTTCATTTACTTTCACCACCAATTCAGCAGCAATCTGTCAATATTTGTGCATTAAATTGTAAATTACCAAATACTCCAAATTACTTATTTCAGACTGATCATGCATGTACATATTTATGAATGTTATGTACTGAAAGGAGGTTACAAATCATCTCTTCGTTCCCTAAGTCTATACATACCTTCTCCCAAGTGAGAGATGGACCAAGTCAATTAAAAGAGATACTTAAAAAACACAGTTTTCTGACTTGACATGGGTTCTGTACGTTCAGCCTGCTTCACAACCTTTTTCCTTTTCAAAGGAGCAGAGTCAAATGTAATTTTTCATGATATTTGGTAAATGTAACAATGTAATATGAAATATGACTGCAAAAGACTGTTATTCCACCATTTCCCAAGCGTTAGTCATTTCAGGACATGTATTCTTCATTAAGATTTACTGGACATGAACTATGCCCGCTACCAGGGAAAAACAGACCAGGAAGTCCCTTCTATTAACTCACCAAAAAAATAAAAAGCAAACAGCTATAAAATAATTAGTACAATTGTAGAGTTTTGTGTGTAAAATGTTAGGTGCATGGAAGCAGGATAACTAATGCAGCCTCTGAAAATTAAAGAATGAACAGGAACCAACAGGTGGAGAAGATGGGTACAAATATGCCAGATTTGGATCACGATGTGTGAAAGGGGTGAGAAAGTATGGGACTTGAAGGGAAGGGAAAGTGACTCGGTATGTCTAGAATATAGTGGGTGGGAGGTAGTGGTAACTATTAATATGAGAAGGTGAGGCTAGAGGAGTTCTTTCTACTAGAAAATTAGGAGCAATTAAAGATTTTTAGTTAAGAAAAAAAAACAGCCCTAACCGGTTTGGCTCAGTGGATAGAGCATGGGCCTGTGGACTGAAGGGTTCCAGGTTCGATTCCAGTCAAGGGCATGTACCTTGGTTGTGGGCACATCCCCAGTAAGGGGTGTGCAAGAGGCAGCTGATTGATGTTTCTATCTCATCAATGTTTCTAACTCTCTATCCTTCTCCCTTCCTCTCTGTAAAAAATCAATAAAAAAGAAAAAAAACATATGATCAGATTCATGTTTTTGAAAGGTAACAAGATAGGTTACCTTCTGCCAGAAAGGCCTGGCAGAAGATAACTTTAGCAGCAAAACCTGGCAGAAAATGGGTTGGGAAACAGAAGTAAAGACAGAGAAACATTAAGAAGTTATCATGAGGGTCCAAGGTTGCGAGATGAGGTTCTGTGCTCAGCCAGCTTCCCCTTCCAGCCCTTGCACCACTGAGAAGGGTCCTGGTCCCAGGAAGCAGGGTTGGGCCACTTTCTACCCAGAGGTAATCAGTGCCGCATCACGCGATTGGCACCTGATTCAAGGGCAAAAATCCCGAAGCCCCAATACTTCCTATTTTAGTCTTGTCCACCAAAGAACCCAACAAAAACAGTATGGTCTGGTCAAAGTCAAGTCAACAAAATGTAACAACAGATGATGTGTGGGAGGCCAAGGAGCATAAAGGTTTAGAGAACATATATTTAGAAATTGGCAAGACCTAAACACATCTGGCTGCTGTGCCCCTCTGAGCTGCCTGACCATAATTGTTACTCACCATTCTGTTTTCTTATTCGTTATGGAGGAATGATACCTAGTTCATTGATTTGTTATGAGGATTCAAAAAGGATTACACTAAAAACACCATAACTCTCATTATCAGGATTAAATGGGGGATAAGAAAAATGAAGGAGAGGAGAATGTCATAGGCACTATTTTAGTAACTCTGAGTTGATCCTATATAATAAAAAGCTAATATGCTAATTAGACCGAACAACAGAACAACCGTCCAGATGACCTTCCGGACGAAGCCGGGGCTGCAAGGGCCAGCAGAGGTGGGTGGGGCTGCGAAGGCCGAGTCCCTTGCACAAATTTCGTGCATTGGGCCTCTAGTATTAATATAAAAGAAAAACAAGTTAAGGTGACTTTGGTTTTAGATGAGTGGTATTTATTTATTTTTTTAGGAGTGAAGAGAGAGGTGTTAGAGACAAAGGCACTTAGATAGGAGATAGTACCCTCCTACTATACTTGACTTTCTTTTGATTTGAAGTTGAATACATCCCTGTATCTCCCCAATTTTTAACTGAATGCATAGCTGCCTAAAAAAGAAGACACACCTTCATTTTATAGCCTAGTGCCCCCTTGCAGCAAGGTGACTAAGTAATGACTAATGTATATATATACGGGGGTAGGGGAATGTGCTCATCATTCTTTATTCTATCCTGGCACCTAGAGGGTGAATCTTATGTCTGGAGGTTCAGCAGTCATCTGGGAGCCATGAGGGCACAAGGCTGCATCCTAAAAAGTGGCAGAATAGCAAGGTCCTTAACTTGTCTGCAACCCTTGCTTGGCTGCACAGAATCACTAGGAAGCTTTGAAAAAAAAATACCCATGCCTCAGCCTCAAATACCCTACCTTAATTGTCCCGGTTGGGACCAGCATGTGTATTTGGATATGAGTAATAAAAGCTCCCTAGATGACCAAAATGTGAAACTAGAGTTAAAAACCACCTTGTTAGTTACATACATCATTATCATCCCATTATATTACACGCTATCTTGGTCCATCAAGACTTCTGTTAAAATGACATAATATAAAACAATAATACTAGTGACTTATTAAATACCTCCATTGTGCCACTGTGCTTGCAAACCATTCTACATTTCTTCTGGAACTCCATCCCTAAAACAAACACTCTGGTGTCAATAATATCATTCCCTTTTTACTTCCTGGAAAAGGGAGGTGCATTAGGTTTCAGTAATTGACTTAAGAGTCCCACAGGTTAGTATTCCAGCCCAGAATTGACTAAATCCAAGGCAGTTCTAACCACAGCACAGTACTGTCTCTCCAAACATTTGACTTCCTTTCCCTGCATCTATGGGTGCTAATGAGCAAGGAAAGGGTGGGGCAGGAAGAAGGAGGAAGAGAATCCTGGTAATATTTATATCAGTCTTCCCTGAGTAACCAGGAGTTAACTTCACTTCTTGGGTCATATAATGTGCTACAACAATGAACCTAATGTGTATATATGAAGGTTGCCCTCCTTTAACCATTATGTACAGCTATTTAATCAAGGCTTACATTTGTTTTCAGGTACAGTTTGCTCTGATCTAGAGCCAGAAGTGTACCAAGCTCAGATTAAATTCTAACATGTGAACAGAAGCACCAAATCCTCACCTATTTCCAGCTTCCTGGCTTAAAAGTTTAAATCAATCATGTGAAAATGCATAGAAAAAAACCATCTCTTTCTCTCCTAATGTTTAATGATAATTTATAGCTTTAACATTTGTAAATTTAACAGCCCATCAAAGTGTCTAAGAGCACACCCGTTCTAAGGACTCATTAAATGACATTAAACATAACTTTTCATGAAGTACTGCACAGCATGAATGGGTGGGCTGGTGAACAGCCATCACTACAATAATTTATCGTTTGTAATTTTGCCTTATTACTTACAAAAACATTTGTTAAAATGGGATAGTCAGTTACCAAAAAAGCACTTCACTACTTTGTCAATGCTATAAATGGCAAAAACAGAAAAACACTTCATGATCCTAAGGATGTGTTCATTCTTTCTCCAGCCACCCAAAGGTGGCAAAGAAGAAGTTTTGTGGTAAAGTCGTAGGGTATTTTTAAAATGTGTTTCTCTGAACAGGACTGTACTATTTCCAACTCACCTCCTCCCCATATTCCAAAGAACATCAGTGAAAGGAAACCAAAAATGTCAATTTTTCTTTTCAATACACAGTGAGAGAGTTCCCTACTTTATCCAACTCACATTCTTAAAATACAATTTCTTTTGCTTCAAAAATACCTAAAGAGATGAGGCCTGAAACTGGCCTTTATGCAATGGAAGTGGGTTTTACGATACCATAAACAATGACCCCAATTTTGCCAAGGCATTCATCCTAACATAGTAAGCAAAGCTAGGACAACAATCAATGCTGTAATGAAAAGAGAATGTTAACTTGAAGCTGACAGGGACCACAGACTATGTTAGAGTGACAAGAGTTAGATTGACAAGAGTCAGAGTTCAAAGTTTAGCATTCCTACCTGCACAGGAAACACCCTTCATGTTTTCCTTCAAACAACCCAACCATGCAACTTCCATGGTTTTCATTCTTTTGTTGTATCGTAAATCAGTGAATGAGATACAAGGCGCCTTAATAAGCCAATTAATTAGGAGTCGTTTATTGCGCAGAGCCCAGAGGGAGGTGTCTCTTCCAAATCTCTGAGCAACACATACAGGAAGTGTCCCTTATTTATACTTTTTGAGCTTCTTTGTTTGCAGATTTCACAAAGAGCTCGGTGTGGATTATTGTTACAGACAGTTGTAACCTTGAATACATAATATGTTAGTACTTGGCATAAGAATAAGGGAATTACCAGTATTAGTCTATATTAGTCTGTTACATTGGATGGCTAGCTTGCAAGGTCAGACAGTTAAGTTTATCCTTTTCTATTATTTGAACTAAAAACAAAGTCATTTTATAGAATGAGAGGCTGTTTTAAAGTGACAGTTTACAATGACAGAGTTTACAGGACGAGGGACTATCTAACAATAGCAGAGAGTTTCAAACAGCAGTTTTTTTATACAAGATGGAGGTTACTATGCTTCACTTTTACTACATACTACATGACTGCAGACTTAATAGAATTCAAAACCTTTAACTCTCAGTGCATTAAGCATAATATACTAGTAGTAATTGTACTGATGCATAATTTTTACTGCCATAATGTAGATCACTTATTTGTTTTAAGCTTAGTTTAAAAGGCTGAGTTTTTTCTTCTCCTTCTAGATATGTGGTCCCGAAGTCCCAGCACAGAAGTCTGTGTTTCTTTGCCAAATTCTGCTTATCTTTTACTAGTTTTGTTGACTAAAAATATTCTCTCTGCAAACTTGAATAACTTGGTGGTGAATTTCTACAGCAGAAAGAGTTTTCCTGTATGAAAGTTAAGTTATGGGATTAATTCACATTTAAAAAGCAGTGATTTTGAAAAGGGCCCGCCAACGTCACTAATAACCATAGCTAATTCACTTTAGACTGTTCTTATGCATACGTGACAACATATATGATAGTCCCAGCAAAATATGTGGCTGCCATATGTGAGCCATTGTTTACTTTTAAAACATCCTTTCTGAACAACATTACATAAAGGAAAAAATATGGCTTTCACAAAGATTATATTTTATATATAAACATTCACTTGCTAACCACTTATATAGTCCCAGCCAAACAATTCAAAAGTAATTCTAGTGATTTTTCTTGGATTAATTTTAGTGTTTCCATAAACTCTCTGTGCTTTCATCTAGCAAGCAAAAGGCTGGCCCGGACACAACCCAAAATTCAAACATCTAAACGCCGAGAGTTTATCAATTAACAGAAGAAAAACTCTCACCAAAATAACTTTTGCATTTATGCTGCAGCAACAAATTCTTAAATTCTACTCAAAGCTAAAAAACAAAGGAGCCCCCCCACCCCACCACCACCACCCAATAACCAAACCAGTTGTTTGATTCAAGTGAGGGAATTTAGTTGGCTGTTTTGACTTCAGGTGACTTAGCTGACATACATGCTCTAACTTGACAGGTGAGGTGTTTTGAGATTGTCTCATGTACATTTCTGTTTTAACCACCAAGTTAGCATAACGATTATATTCACAATTAGCCGACTTCTTCCGACATATATGGACAAAGCAGAACCAAGACAAGAGAACAAAGACCATCCTCAAGCAGCATGCCTTCTTGGTCTTGTCCCATCACTACATCAATTTACATAAACTACATAACATGTGACCATTCCAAACACTGTGTTCCCATCTAAAATTCCAATTCCTTACTAATTGGTGTCAAGTAAGAATTACCAGATTATTCCAAAGCTAATATTCTATAATAGCAAGCAGGCACACGTTGAGCCGTCATCCAAAATTAGCTTATTCACTGTAAAAATAAAGATTGAATGTTAAAGGTATAAAATTATTCTAAATCCCCAAACACACCAGAACCAATTGCGAAATTAAATGTGACACTTTCCATAATTCAAACTACAGTACTTGATTGTCGTCTTTCTCTTCAGCTACCCCTAAATTAAATTAGTCTTATTGATTATAACTCAGAACTCCCTATCTTGTTACCATGATTTTCAAATTTTAATAAAAAGTACAATTCAGTTGTATATAGTTAAGCTGGGTTTCTTAAATTACAGCATAGGAGATTAAGTATAGGCTTAATTACTATCTCAATATTATAGTTTACAGACACAACAAAGCCAATTTCTTTGCTAGCTTCAAACAATTGATAAATTCATGCATCACAAACCTATTTTCAGTCTGCCGTGATGGATGATCACTCACTATTGAAATAAGATCATATGAATTGATTAGCAATGTTATTTACCTAAACACTGGCTGCACATAGGTCCTGGAATTAAATAGAGACCCTAGTCCATTTAAAATGTGTTATGGGGTATAAATGATGGCTAATAGCTTTAGTAAAAGCAGAACCACCACATTAAAAGTCAAAGATCATTGTGCTAGAAAACAGAAGAGTACTCAGTATATTTTCTATAAATTGACTAGTGAGACCTCTATACTATAGACAGCAGCTTTGTTGGACCCAAAGCCCATTTTGGGTGCTCTGTCCCTGTAAAGTATCTTTGATGTAATAATAATTACATAATAAACAGCCTCAAAGAACACATTTAGTAAACTCAGACTGCTGTAGCATTGTTTTCAATGTACTGGGATTTCAATTTTATTTTATTTTTTTTAACTTAAGAGATAAACATTTCTTAAGAGCATTTCCTTAGTGGTCATAATTGACAGAGCTCTGAGCTAAGAACTGAAAGGACTGGTAACCCCCACCCATCTCCAGACCTTCCCTCCCGCCTCCCCAGTCCAAGGCTGTGTCACTAACTAACATCAAGCATCTGTATTTGTGAACAGTGCTGAGTGTGCCTCTCTTCATGGCTAATATTACATTTTATACAGCAGGATCAAATATGCTGTAACAATTCCTGTTGCTTTTTTCTATTAAAGAATAGATATGTACCTCCTTTCAGTCTCCTTGTCATAACAATATTTGTAATTTTTTTCTATCTTTTATTTATTTTTTGTTTATTAACTTCAGTGGAATTAATATAAAAATATTACTAAAGAGGGATATTAGAGTACAGGGATGAATTGATTTCAGCTCTCATCTCTCTTCTTCCTTCAAAATGGAGAAGAAACATTCATTTTCTCCACAGAGATATAATAATAAATGTTAGTGGCCACTTTATCACCTGATGAATTGTCACCAAGGGAATGTTTCACATGCAAATGCCTGTATCAGAGTTGCCTTCTTCCTCAACAGAATGCAAGCCAAAGCTTTACTGAAGAGTGCCTGGTCATTTACATCACACGCCAAAAATAACCGAGGATGTTACTTAAGATGAGAATACATCAGCAGTTGCAGAGCATTAAGCTACTGTTTGTGTGTCACCAGGCACCAATTCTCAACTGTAAATACATTTATATATACTTAAGTGTAATGTTGCATTTATTAAACCACGTATTTTATATTATGATGAATTTTAATTTCAATTCCACAACGATGTTTACACAAGCTGCAAACATTTGTTTTTACTAGAGGAGAATAAGTCCTATTCATTAGCACTGCTCACTGTCAATTTATGAAATACATTTTTATTTTCGCCATTAGAGCTATAGAAAACTAGTTTCAAAATATGTCACTACTCAATGAGAATAAGTTAAAATACAGTGTTAAGATTAAGTAGGCTAGATCTGCAGTAATATATCACTCACATGATAATAAAAATGATGCTTATTAGTTTCTTATGCTGTGGCCATGCATGAAACTAATCATTTCACATATATGAACTCAATGTCATCTGTAAACTAATAGTATGAGGTAGGGACTGTTTCTTCCCTACTTTACAGATAGGAAAAATGATGCACCAAGAATTTGAATTACTTCCCTAAAACTACATAGCTACTAAGTGGCAGATAATTAGTTCGAGAGCTTATGCTCTAAATTCTATAATAAGCCAGTATGTCATGTTGCTTCTTAAGAAAGCAAATGCTGACTATTACCAGCACCAAGAGTACTTTAATTTTAAAAATAAAGTAATAGGTTTATTAAGTTATGCACGTGGTAGCACTTTACAAAGATCATTTTAGATATAGTCTCAAATATGTATTAGCACATAAGATGAAACATAAAACAAAAAATAACCAGAATGCTTTGGATAAATTGATTACCTCTTGCTCCACTTACCAAATCCATTCATTACGAAAACCTGTCACTAGGTCTATGTAATAGTACTTCTTTTTGTTTCCTACTTAGACTACAAGCTGTTCATGGTCTGGAAAAGCAGCTAATCTATACATTATTGAAAATGCCACACCATATTGTACCCAGAGAACCCTTGATAAATACTAAATATTACACTGACAATGAGTAATGGCAACTGAAAATAAAATTACAATGTACCTCAAAGATGAAATATGAACCCAAAATAAAATGGATGTGAGTCCCATTCAAAATGTCCCCTAGTCTTTTGAGGTCTGTGAAAAAGAGAAGTCCCTATTTAGGACAAAGGAAGGTAGTATTTTGAGGTCTAGAAAAGACAATGACATCACTGCTGATTAATATTACAACACCAAAAAACGAATCATATGAGAAAGACATGAGGAAGGATGGAAAAGCCTCAAATATAAGTGTTTTATTTTTTGCATATACAAAAACTAAATGCAAAAGGGCTAGCATATTATCTGAAATGTGGTTTTTAAATATCCTAAATGATTTTCTTAAAATATCATTCATTTCCCCTGGTGGAAGGATAGGATTAGGAAGGAAGGAGATGTTTTCATTCTTTACCTCTGAACTGCTTTCACTGTTTGAAAATTACTTTGTGCATATATTACCTATTATTTTAATAATAAAAATTTAAGTGCCAGTCTGCACTCAGTCAAAGCTTGCAATATTTGACAAATTCTTAGAGCTAGTTATGAAAATAATAAATGATTATTGAATAATTTTGCATCTGAAATAACAAGCCAGAGAGAAAAATGCAAAACTATATTTAAATATACACAGTGGGGCAAAAGTAGGCTTAGTTTTGAGTATGTAAGACAGAGTTTATTTTTATATTATTGTTTATTAATTAAAGTATCATTTCCCATACAAGCAACTATAAACCTTCTTTTGCCCCATCATGTATATATAAGCTCTATAGTTTCCATATACATGGTATATGTAGATATACATGTATGTATATACATGTTTATATATATATATGTATGTGTACTTATACACATGCATATGTACATATGCACACATATTTTGACCATAATAAAGCTATAACTATAGACATCCCCAGAGCAAAGAATTTTCCTGGACACCAAAAATATTACTGGTTTATATAGAAAACAAGGACAATTCTTCCTATTGAAAGCTGATAGGTCTCTACAGCACAAAATATTTTAACCCTCTTCAATTTAAATAAAAGTCGACAGTGTTAATGTTTCCCTATAAAAATAAAGAGAAATAATAAAGTTATCAAAAGAGCTTTTTAAGGCTTTCGTTGGGGTGAGATTTCACGAAATAATACATGGATTTGGGTGTTCTGCATTTTTTTTTCACTGGTCCACAACAGGATGGGCGCCAGTTTCCAAAGGAAGAGCAGACCAGCCACTTGAAAGGGAGCCCTGCGCTGGCACCTCAGGGAGGCCTCCAGCCACCAGCCACCAGCCACCGGCCACCAGCACGTGACGGCCACCAGCCACCGGCCACCAGCACATGACGGCCACCAGCCACCGGCCACCAGCACGTGACGGCCACCAGCCACCGGCCACCAGCACGTGACGGCCACCAGCCACCGGCCACCAGCACATGACGGCCACCAGCCACCGGCCACCAGCACGTGACGGCCACCAGCCACCGGCCACCAGCACGTGACGGCCACCAGCCACCGGCCACCAGCACGTGACGGCCACCAGCACGTGGCAGAGAAGAGCAGGTGGTGAGGTGAGGCACAGCCCTGGAGAAACAACTGCTTCTCTTATTCATTCTCATCTCTCCCTTCCTCCCTCCTTAATTCTCCTCTCCTCTCTCCTTTCTTTCTCTTTTCCCAAGGGCCTTGCCTTTTTTTCTATCTTTATTCTACTTTTCTTGTTTACTCTGCTCTTCTCTTCTTTTTCTCACTTGCTCTCCCTCTCTTCTCTTCCCCAGTTTATTTCTTCTCTCCTCTGACATATTTTGCATAGTTGTAAACTGTGACCTTTCACTAAAAAGCTTGGCATACTTACAGGAATACACAAAATTACAACACTTTGGGAAATTCCAGTAGGGAAAAATGTAGGTAACAGTGGATGAGCAAGACCAACATACACTGGATCTTTCATCTCTCTTCACTACCCCTCCACCACTCAGTCCTGCCAATCATCTACTTCTTTCTCATTGTAAGCCCACTGTCCTCTACCTCAGTGGTTCTCAACCTGTGGGTCGCGACCCCTTTGGGGGTTGAACGACCCTTTCACAGGGATCGCCTAAGACCATCGGAAAACAGACATATAATTACATATTGTTTTTGTGATTAATCACTATGCTTTAATTATGTTCAATTTGTAACAATGAAAATACATCCTGCATATCAGATATTTACATTACAATTCATAACAGTAGCAAAATTACAGTTATGAAGTAGCAACGAAAATAATTTTATGGTTGGGGGTCCCCACAACATGAGGAACTGTATTAAAGGGTTGTGGCATTAGGAAGGTTGAGAACCACTGCTCTACCTGCTTGTGCATCCACCCTCCAGCATCCCTTTCCCCTCTTCTCTGATCTTCTCTTCACCTTTATTACTCTAACTGAAGAACATGCTTTCAGAATTAACCAAGGGCTCCACAACCTCCCCTTTGAATATGCACAAAATCCCAGCAAACTTTATCCAGAGAACATTTTCTTCTCCCATCCCTTCCTCTCTCCTTAGCAAGCCTATAGCAGTCAATGTAGAGGATGTGTCTCAAACACCCTCCTAGGAAGGAAATAACGCTGTATGTATCAAATACTTCAATCTACCATAGGATATCCCTAATATGAAGATAGTCTTTGAAAATATTTTCCTAATCTATTCATGTATCCAAACACATTTTATTTAAGCTAAGTGTTTTAATATATTTTTATTTATTTCAGAGAGGAAGGGAGAGGGAGAGAGAAACATCAATGATGAGAGAGAATCTTTGATCTGCTACCTCCACACCCCCAACTAAGGATGGAGCCTGCAACCCGGGCATGTGCCCTGACCGGGAACCTAACTGGACTCCTGGTTCAGAGGTTGACACTGAACCATTGAGTCACACTGGTCTGGCTAAGCTGAGTTATAAAATTGTCCTTTCAAAATACGCTGGGCAAGATTACATTTCAGAATTCACCTCAAAGGTCAGTATTTTATGTTTCTTCACATGCACTGAATATGCACGGAACTCATTCTCATTATAAGTGCACTTTAAGCACAGTGCAGAGTATGTCCCCTACTTGCTTTCCAATAACAGCACACGGAGGTGTAAGAAGAAGGAAAGGTCCTTTAATAGTCTAAATTGAGTTCACTTTTTATGTGCACTCCACTTTTTAAAAATGTCTTCCTGCCTTCACTATTTAGACTCACAGCTGGACTGAGTACCTTTCTGAAATGAACTCCTCCCCCAAAAACATTACAAATGTCTTTCCTGACGAATTACATGTAAACTCAAGCGCCGGAACCAGACATGCAATTAGGCCGCAAAACTCTAATGTGCTGACTCTTTCCACTTTCCCTGCCCCTTTCTGCATGGAAAAAGAAAGAAGGGAAAATTTCCTGACCAGATGCCAAGTGAGCCCCCCCAGCATTTGTGAGGCGGACTGCGTGGTGGGCACCTGCCCCTCTCCCGCTGGGCCCCGCCTGCGACCCGCGGACTCCGCGCAGCGCTGCGGCACATTACTTCCGCTTTTCTAACTTTTCCACTTCTGAGCACCATCAATTATGCACTAGAATAACAGAGGCCTGGCAAGGCAGTGTGACATAAAGGCCGATTATGACGATAAATAATTTAGACACGTGCGTGCCGTGTTCCTTTTACCACCGGTAGGAGGCCAGGGGAATGCGACGCCCGTGGAAGATGCAAATGCAACACGATGACTAGCTTGGCAAAAGCAGACCTGCACTCACCGGCCAACCTCCGAGTTCGCTGCCCACTGGGAGGAAAGGGGCAGAGTAAATGCACTGTTCACATCAGCACTCACACTCGCACTCGCAGAGGCCAAGGATCCTAACCACTGATGAGTATTTTTGGTCCTAGATGAAGCCCAGGGAGAGCAGGGAACAGCATTTCCGAGGTTCAGGCATACCTTCCAGAAAAGGGTAAACAATTACATATGCAAAGATTTTAAGAGGAAAGACACACCATTTCCATCTGAAGTCACTGAAACTTTAGTGAAACTCAAACTTGAAGATTCTCAGAGTCTATACATTCATGGGGTGACCAGAATATACTTCAGAGCTGGCAGGAGATAACAGATGTGGAGATTGCTGATCTGATCCCTTTTAAACTACCCGCACCACCTCTCAACTGTGACTCAGAAAAACTCTTCAGGTCTCTTTATTAGAATCCTATTTTTTAAATTGTGATTCAAAAAGTCACAGCTGAGAAGACACTTTTATATGTTCAAATACTCCAAAGAGAGCACCTATCTTCCCCGCGACACCCTGGCAAGTTCAAAACTCAGCCACAGTGAGCGTCCGAAGGCCAGGACGATGTTGTTCCTCATCCACACTGGCAAACTAAAATTCAAACTGGGTCTTTAATGGAGTGCACACAAACTTAAACAAAAATAAAGACAATTTCAAGTTGAAAAATTCAGATAATTGCTTCAAGTTTATTGATCTCCTTTATAAAGGTAATTCCCAAGGTATAATGTGACATTTCTAGCGCTTTAAAATGGTAGAATATGCAAGAGTGAAAGGAGAATAAATAAAACTAGGTACCAGCAGCGATGTTGAGAAATCAAAAGCTGACCTTCAAACATATGAAATTCAGGAGAAAAGCAGCTAATTCATGTCAAATGATACTCCACTTCAATTTTGGAATGAGGCACCCATTATCTAGAAATATTCCAAAATTAATCCTCAGTCTACATGAGAGCTAATATTACATTTCTAAATGCAAATTGATGAAAACTCTAGGGGGAAAAACCATTTTGAACTGTGGTTTCCAGAAGGCTTCAGGTTTAGTCATGTCAAATTAAAGGGGAGCAAAGCTTCTTAAAATAACATTCTTCTTAAATCGCATCCATATGATTTAGCAAATTGATATGGCCAAAGTCAATAAATCATGATGCAGAGTTTTTATTTTAATGTATGACTGCTTTTATTTTCGCTTTGCGCCAACTCCTTCTAATTTTTGGCCCTAAGTTGGATGTATATTCTTGTCTAGGTAAAACAAGCTACTTCTCACGTAATGGGTTCCTGCTTTTCAATGTCAGCCCACCACCGGTGGGCAAAATCGTCCCCAACAGTTCAGCAGGGCACAGAGCTACTTGCCTCTGTGGTTGCACCAACATGCAACCCATGGGCTGTCTTCAGTCAGCAGTATTTGAATCTGTAGATTTTTCACCACTTCTCAACGTGTAAGTTTTTCTTAACTCCGGGGATTTCATTTTGTGCTGACACATACCCAAGAAGCAATCTCCATGAAACTATCCTTTTAAGGCAAGCATTTTGTGCACTCCTTAATGATGGGTGTTTAGGAGAAATGGTAATTATGATAGATTTTGAGCCTTAGGTAACAGACATCCTCACAGTGAGAGGGTTCACTACATTTAAGACCAAACTCCTCATTAAGAAATGGAGATGTATCAATTCATTTTTGGGCAGACACACTGACAGTGCAGCCCAGGTTAGTGAGAGCATTCATCCTCATGATGGATGGCCTCACGAGTGAGCCAGCACTCCACAAAGTCATGCTAGTTGCCCAGATTGTGAGCAAATGAAACTCCTCAGGGACAACTGGCTGGAAATATTATTAAAAGCATCAATGCTTTCAATATCATTCCCTTTGTATGACTTTGAATTTGTTTTTGTTTAAATGAGTCATTTAACTGACCACATTAAATACTCTCCATGCTACAACTCTGATTCTGAAATCGTAGCTTTGACCAAAAGCAGTCCACATGGTCTTAACTAATGTTAGTAATGAAACTACCATGAAAAATATGTTATATGTATGTGCCCAGCTTTTCTGCAAAGATGGCAAACAATTTGATATTTCATGGAGCCCAAAGCACAAAGCATGTTCAAATTCAATAAAAGGAAATGTTTTATCTCATCCTCTGTAGATTAATAATCCAAAACTGTGAGAAACTTCAGAAAGCCATGACAAGTTTTAACCAAATGGCATGTAATTTTCTTCCGGACACTCAAGCTATTAATACAATGGAAAAATCTGAAATAAAAGTCTTATTTAATTTATGTGTTTACTTTAAGATAGTTGTTTCCAGAAGAGTTGCTGTATCAAATTACATTATTACAGCTAAAATAACTTAGAATATCATATCCAAATTTTATCAAGAAGATACAGTCATGTTCTCTAATATGGATGGCCATAAACCATGTATTTTGCATAACACCTCTTTTAAAAGCTAAGCTCTATGAAGGCTCTAAAGGGGAAAGGGTGAAAGAAACATGGGCAAACACAAGTCCATAAGAACCAGCTGTGAAGGCTAGAAGGTTCTGGCAGAGGAGTGGGCATGATGGCACTGATACTAGGCAGTAATCTGTAAACCATCGGAAAAGAGCATGAAAAGTATTTAGCATTTTATAAATATTTGAGAGCAAAGCAAGCCTCTCTGGTTTAAATCAACCAGATTTTAAGCTTTCTGGTTTTATAAGAACATCCTACTATAAATCTTTCTAAAATTTGCCTGCTTTTTGTTTATTTTATTTTACTCAGGCCAGTAATGACCACGACAAATACCTAAATGCTGAACTAAGCAAAGCTTCTATCCCTAAAATTTTATGTGGGAGGTTTAAGTTTCTTCTATAATGCCAACAACAGTAAATAAGTTCAGCATTGGTTACTTTCTTTTTGTTCAACCAAAACCAAAATTAAACCTTTATAGAATTTTAAGGGGAATCAAAAGTCGGGGGGTGGGGTGGGGAGAGAACAAAATGATTTGCCATATCCTCTCAGATCCTTAATCCACTCCCCCCAAAAGGTTTTTGGTTAAAATAAGTCTTTTCAGTCTATAATATTTATAATGACAAGAGAGCCCTGTGACTTCATCCTGCTTCCAGCATCTGTCAAGAAAATCACAAACCTGACTCCCTGTTCATGGGAGAATGCTAACGGGAGGTGAATAATACTTCCAGGGAGAAAGCACATTATTAGAAAGGTTCAAGACCAAGTATTCACAATGAGCAGCAAAACACTTTTTTTTGTTTTGCTTTTCAAGTATGAGTTAATTAAATTAAAAAAGTAGATGAAGAACAAGTTATCTTTTAGTGAAAATCCTCAAAATAAAAGAAAAACATATGTACATGTGTGTAATATATTAATAAATGGAAAACTCCTTATTAAGGAAGTAGTTTATCAATTTATTTTTTTTGCGCAGACACACTGACAGTGAAACCCAGGTTAAAGTGTGTATATATATATATATATATATACACACACACACACACACACACACACACACACACATATATCCCTAGAAAAAAAATAACTGAGCTAATAGTTACCTTCTTTAGGTCATTTTTGCATTTCAACTACTTAATTATAAAACTGCTTTTAAGGACTCCTACTGTCCAATCCACACAACAAATCTTATCAAATATACTCACATGTGCCAAACTTAGAATATTGTAAAAGCTTATAGTCTGCACTGCAGGTGGTGAGAACTCACACTTCAGCTATAAAGGTGTTTCTTTGAAAACAAAACTTCTTACTTTGGTCATTTAACACTCTCCCACTTTTCTCCACCCTATATTCTCACAGACGTAAGAATAGCAGGCATAAATTGGGATTATAAAGTATGGGATATCATTTACACTTTCTAGACTACTGCTGCTTTGAAAATGGCAGGGGACAGGCAGTGGCGCAGCAGCACTCATTTGGTTACGTTTAATAACAGGACACACACCTGCTTAGACAATGGCCGGAGGAGAGGAGCACAATGAGAGTTAAGAGCATAGTCTCTAGTGCAGGGGTGGGCAAACTTTTTGACTCGAGGGCCACCATGGGTTCTTAAACTGGACCGGAGGGCCGGAACAAAAGCATGGATGGAGTGTTTGTGTGAACTAATATAAATTCAAAGTAAACATCATTACATAAAAGGGTACGGTCTTTTTTTTTTTTTTTTTTTTTTTTTTAGTTTTATTCATTTCAAACGGCCGGATCTGGCCCGCGGGCCGTAGTTTGCCCATGGCTGCTCTAGAACCAACTGCCTGGGTTTATAATCTCAGTTCTGCCACTTACTAACAGTGTAACCTCCATTACTGTATCTAATGTGTGCCTTAGTTTCCTCATCTGCAAAATGAAGACAGCAATAACACCTCATGGGGTCATGATACAAATAACGTAACTTAATGCTGCTTAAAAAGGGCTTGGTACATATTAAGAGCTTTGTAAATGTTTTCGGATTTTAAGGCTGTTGAGCAGATTATACATGTAGTAAGCGCTGAGACAGTGATATTTTATTCTAATGGCACAGGTTAGTAAGAGCAAGCTTTACCAATTACCAGTGCCTTTATAAAGAGTGAGCAAAGACATAAACGAGCACCACATCTCACTTGTTGATTACCAGAGAAATGTATAGTAAAACAACAGCTCTTTCTCAAACGTGATCCTGTAAAAAAAAAACAACAACCCAGTTCTGGTGAGAGTATAATTACACTATAAAGCAATCTGACAGTACTGCCAAGAATTATACAGTGTTAATACTGTTTGATCCAATAATCCGACTACTCTTAGAGAAAAAAAAAACAAAATATAAGGAAAGCTTTAAGGTAAAAAAAAGTTATTTATGTGTCATTTATATTATGAAAAACTGGAAACAATACATGTGTCTAACAATAAGGAATAGTAATTCCATTTTTTAAGATAGTCAGCAGGTTTGGGATATCACATATTAGATTTCTCTATCATGGCCTGTCAGTGATTATTCATATGTTAAAGGTACTGAAAGGCTCAGACTTAATGTCATTTCTTTACTCCAGCATTTCCCTAACATATTGGTCACAGAAACCTTGGGGGTGGGGGTAGTTAGTATCTAGTATTTCCCATTGAACTAGAGTGCCATGGAATGAGCTGGAATATCAATGATTAAGTAAGTGATGGTTAATTTTCTTGGTGAAAATTTATACAGTCACTGAGAAAGATAGTTTACAGTATTATGTAGGCTG
Source organism: Myotis nattereri (assembly GCF_964212035.1). NCBI lineage: Eukaryota > Metazoa > Chordata > Mammalia > Chiroptera > Vespertilionidae > Myotis > Myotis nattereri. The sequence goes on from NC_138079.1 coordinate 62,532,439, forward strand.
CTTCCAGCAATATGGGGGGGGGGGGATCTATTTTATAATGTTAAGAGGGAAAAAAGGTTAGACTCAATCAATTGATTAATTACTACCCAAGCATGAGAAAAAGCTCCAATGGAAATATCCCAACATGAGTTGTAGAATTATGTGTAAATGTGTCTGTAATGCGATGCTACTTCTCTAATGAAAACAAATTCTTAAATAATAAAACCAATGTGCATTAGTGATATCAAGTCCCATCTTCCTTCCTCCTGACTTGAAAGCTGAGTTTGTTTACTGGTGGTTCGTTTAATAAGGCCTGAGGGGAGAAGCCTTACTAAAAGTGACCTGTAACATGAAAGCAGAAAACAAACAGAGCGATCATTCAGCTTCACCAGAGGAAACAGGGGAGCAGCCGGCCCTGTCAATTGGAAAGAGGCTAATGAAACATTATCTGCAGGTGAGCGGACTGTCTCGCAGCATTACAACTCTAAGCTACAAATGATTTCCTAACCACGGAGGTAACCACTGTACAGATACTTCCGAAGACAAATGAGAATACTGCCGCATGCAAGGTCAATCACAAATGTCCCAGAAAACTGGATGTGTCTCCTTCCCCAGGAGAGGACAACCTGGGGGCCACTGGCTGCACCTGAGCGAGGACACCACAGTCGCTTCTCTTGTATTTCTTGGTTTGAATTTTTGCAGCCTGTATACAGACCTACTTACATTTATGTATCAATAAATAAAATGTATGTGTAACATAAACTGAAGCTCCCACAAACTTTGAAAAATCTGATTTTCATTATGTCAGAATAGCAACTTTCAACCTTTTATATCATAGGGCACACATAAACTACTAAAATTCAGCATACCAAAAATGTTACATTTTTTGCCAATCTGACAAAAAAATATATAGTTTTGATTCACTGACATTGGACAGCTTTTGTTGTGCTGGCTGTTGCCATTTTTTTTTTTAATTTGACAATCTAAGGGAAAAGAGGTCAGTGCCCCTGACTAAATAGTCAGGTATTGCATGTTTTAAACATTCTTGCCATACACCAGTGTGTGGTAGCACACCAGTTGAAAATCACTATGTTGGAGAAATGCATAAACATTAATTTCCAATGCTTATAATTATTTCAATATGGTTAAAATAGTTTCAGGAAATCATTATACAAGACCAAAGTAGGTTATGAATGGGGGGGGGGGCAATGAAACTTAATTAAAAATAGACATTTCATGTTTATCTATGAACGTTATTAATACATCAACTCCCCAGGTTTACTGGAACCATGATTTTCTTTGATGCAATACATTCTATTTGGGGATTTTTCTTTTTTTTTATGATTTTAATTTTTAATTAAATTACGTTTTAAAGTATAGAGTATATACAAAAGCCGAAGCAAGTGTGCAGCATCTGTTCATTGCCTTTGCACTCAACTACCACAAAAATTAACCTTAATCTAAAGAGGCACAAATGGGTTTTTATGCCATCAGGAGGCTCAAGTATTGAAAAATCAATGACTGTCCATCCAGACAAAGAACAGCTGTTTCCTAATATCCCAGCTCCACATTGAACCTAAAACTGCCCACACTCTCACTTTCCCAGTTGAAACTATCAGAAGGACACTATCTAAAAGCTGTGGACTGGATTAAGTGGAGACAAGACATACTGGACTTGGCCAACCCACATGGCATTTTGAAAGGCATCGTCTATTGCCATCACTCAATGTTTTAGTAACATCGTAACCAATCTTATTTCCCGCATTCAGAAATCTACTTAACGAGACTCTTTACCCACATGTGTTAAAAAGGCCAAGGAATGTTGAGCGTGGACTGATTCTCAACACAGGGGCTCTCTCCCTGCAACCCATGAGACTTCTAAAGAATGATGCATAATTGGACAGTCAGAACATTCTCTAAAATGTATGCGCTATTTACCTTCCTCAATGACATGGAGTAAAGATGTTACAGAGAGACGTGTGCAAAACACAAAGAAAGAAGACATGGGGAGTGGCCATGTTTTTCCTTGGCACGTGGGGATTTTCTAGAAAACCTTGCAGGAGTTACTATTCTACACAGGGGAGAGGAGAAAAATCGCAGAATTCATAGATGAGAAGACAGACTAGTGTTTGATGTGACATCAAAAATGTCATTTTGTCTATGATTTTCCCCATCTAAAAACAAAACAATTGTTTAAAAAACAAAAAAACAAAACAAAACTAAGCTATAGCCCTAGCTGGTTTGGCTCAGTGTATAGAGTGTTGGTCCTCAGACTGAAGGGTCCTAAGTTCTATTCCAGTCCAGGGCACGTACCTGGTTGCAAGCTTGAGCTCTGGCCCTGGACGGGGCGCCTGTGGGAAGCAACCAATCGATGCTTCTCTCTGTGTGTCTCTCCCCCTCCTTTCCACTCTCTCTAAAAAAAAGTCAGTGGAAAAATATTCTTGAGTGAGGATTAACACAAACAAAAAAGTTGGGGGAAAAAACAACTAAACTATAGGAACTTGAAGAATGCATTTGGCACCAATTTTAGTGTTCCTGATTCTCATAACTAAATTTTTAAAATCACATACTGAGATAAATTTCTAGGTAATGCATGCAAACTACTAGGAGGCCTTCCCAAAGAATTAAGAGGCAATAACACATTGCTTACCCTGAGGCACTCTGCACACCTCTCTTCCAATAGGCTTAGCTCTTTCAATAACACCTCGAAGGAATGAGGTGGCCATCTCACCATCTTAGTGTCCCCACCATGGGGTTCTGGGAAGCTCTGGACCATGTGACTTAAATCACGGCAACTCTGGCTGGTCACAGATTCAAATGCAGTGATTTAAGGGAGCAGGAGACCAGTGGGTTGAGAAATCACAGAAAGCTTTCCAGTCCACACTTTGGGGCATGGACTCCCTACTGGAGAGATATTCTGTGCTCCATGCACTCCAAGGACCCGCCTGGAAACACCATCTGCACCCTGCAAGGGTCCCCGTCCCTAGTCTGAATGTGATTGTCTCCAGAAGCGTCCTGTTTCAAGCATGGGGCTTCTTAAAACTCAAAGGGAAGTAATCCCTGAATGCCACTAAAAGATCTCCAGCTGCTACCATTTATGAAGTAGGCTTGACAAGAGAGGGGGAGGGGAAGGATGGGGGAGCAGGAAGCAGGGGGAGAGAGAAGAATTTAGACAAGGGCAAGTTATCCAAACAGAGCCCCCATCAAAAAAAAAGTCATGTTTTATCAGCTTAAGCTTTCCTGCCTCCTTTCCCAAAGGTATTTCCCCCCTTAACTCTACTTAATTCTTCTTCATAGCTGTCTACTTTCTTTAAAAATTAAAAATAAAGGCAGCACAGGGTAGGGAAAGTCCATAAGTGTACAAAAATGAGAAAGACTAGCCAGATGAATTACCTGCAAAGGGGACTGAATATGTCTTCCCTAAAAAGCTAAGAGGAAAATGTGTGTGTTTGTTTTTTTGGGGAAAAGAATTAGAGTAGCTATCATTCTCTCCCTTCTACATTCTTTTGAAAAGGTCTTTTCATCTCATTAAGTTAAGCTGATTAATAAAAATTCAGCAGTTTGCCTATGGATCCTTTAGAAGTGGTGATAGAAGCTGGGAGATGCAGGCGGAAGGTTTTTGTGTTGGAGACAATGAGGGGATGGCTTCTTCAATCTGCTGTTGTCATCCTCCATTAGAGAGAAATAGTTACCTTGACTCAGAAGCGTCAGACAAACATTAGATTGCTACTTGTTAGCTCCCAGTCACCTCCAGAGAACGTTTAGTGCTTACTTATAAATAAAAGGAGAGAAAAAGAAACTTAGAAAAAGAAGTCCAATGAGAACATGCTGCTTCATTTCAAAATGATTTACACAAACTAATGAACAAAACATGGCCTGTAGAAAAAGTTTCATTAAAGGGGAAAAGCAATTTTAGCTAAAGTTATTTCACATGTAAACAAAAACGTGTACTTTTTTACTGTAAAGCAAACAGACGCAGTTATTTATTCATGAATAATTGCTTACTCGTCATCCAAAAAGATTTTTAATTACCTCATCAGTATCTAACACATAGTGGCTACTGAAGAGTTAATAAATGAGTTTCCTCAACAAATTTTAAAAGACTGTTGTTTACTTTTAAAGATGAAAAAAAAATGTTAAGATTATGAGTTAAATTTATCCAGAAAAATAAAATTACAAAATGTCTATTATGTGACACATTCTGAACAAGGGGACAGACAGAAAGATGATTAAATCTGGTTTGTACGAGTTGGAAGTATTTTCCTTGCCACCTTTTACTTGCATAATACTAAAATGTTCATCTGTGTTTTATGCAAAGCATTTTTCCCAGCTGACTAAATTTAAACTACCATTCACATTTTGCTTAAAAGTCCCCCTGAATAGCATTCACTATTCATATGTTAACACACTTCCAAATTTATTTCTATCAAATCTTTGTATGTATGTGACAGGGTTTTTAGTGCCACCTTACCCAATGTGCCCATAATATATTGGATCAAGTTTTATAATCCATCTGGTTCTATCATTAAATTTGCCCTAAAACACCAGAACAAATACTCATTTTTATTAATTAATTAATTAATTATTTTGCTGATTTGAGAGAGGAAGGGACAGAGAAACATCAATGACAAAGAAACATCAATGGGCTACTGCCCACACAGCCCCTATGGGGACCGAGCCTGCAACCCAGGCATGTGCCCTGACTGGGAATCAAACTGGAGACCTCTAGGTTCAGGGGACGAGGTTCAACCAAGTGAGCCACACATACCAGCCAGGCCCAAATAATAATTTTTGTCTAAATCTCACTTCAAAGGATCTTGGGGGAAAATGTTATTTATTCTTTAGTCATATCATGTGGATAAGACACATACTTAAAGTCATTCTTTACAGAATAGTCCCCCAAACTTTGAAAGTGTTAGCCAATTTTAAAAATGCAATTCTTGATTAGCAGATTGCTAAAACAAAAACAATCACCATTAAAGGACCATCCTAAGCTTCGACCAAAGCATCTACTTAGTTATTACTGTTTTCTCCAGAAAAATATGGAGAATTCAGTACCATTAAGAAAGCCAAACTCATTTGACCACACATTCCCTGTGGTCTGAAACCTGTCACCTGTTTTGCCATCATCAATCCATCTCTTCAAATACCTAAAAGGCTGAGACCAAACAATGCAGCTGAGAAAAACAACGAATAAGAGTCTACTTACACTTCTAATCATCGGTTAGCTGTGGCTTACATTATCCAATAAAAACCTGATAACTGGAGTATATAGCTCAGTGATGGCGAACCTTTTGAGCTCGGCGTGTCAGCATTTTGAAAAACCCTAACTTAACTCTGGTGCCGTGTCACATATAGAAATTTTTTGATATTTGCAACCATAGTAAAACAAAGACTTTTATTTTTTATATTTATTTTATATATTTAAACGCCATTTAACAAAGAAAAATCAACCAAAAAAATGAGTTCGCGTGTCACCTCTGACACGCGTGTCATAGGTTCGCCATCACTGGAACTCCTCTATGAAAGGAAAGATAAGCATAAACTTAACAGCATTATCATTCTCATATTTTAAAAATACTACAAAGTACCTACTCTGTGCCAAGTACTAAGCTAACTACAGTAAATACAAAAATTAACAAGGTGTGATGACACCAAGGTGACTACAATGCACCTGGTGTAATGTCGTTAGTGAGGTGTCACTACTGAGGATAGTAAAGGGTAATGGGGAGGACAGTAATGGAACATGTTGGTGCTCCCTCTTTTTCTTTTTTTTTCACAAATCTACTTGCATTCCTGGGTGTCCCTGTAAACACGGAGACACACGGACTCATGTTGTGTATGTCTTATTGAAAGAGGTAGCTGTTGAAAGAGCATTAAAACTACTACTTCTGCAGAAATAGGCTTTACATGGGGGTAGTAGTGGGTAATACTGCTACTTGGATGCTGTCACTGAACATAGTTCTTAAAATGGAATTTCCTTGATTCCAAAGAAATGTGGGGGGGGAATCTTACTGAAAAAGCCTCATCGTGTAGGATTTTCTTGTGGGTAAAGTATACACATTCAAGATCAGTTCTCCAAGTTCCTCCAGAAATAGTAACTTCATTATATAAATTGCAATGGAATTGAAAGTTTTGAATATTATTATCAGCACACTGCAGCCCAGCTAATAAATATGTTTAAGTGAAATATCATGTAAATGATAGTTAAGGTATGCATAATAAGGGCCTTCTAAGACAAATTATTGATTTTTTTCTCCAAAATAGTATCTTTGTGATGGTGCTACTCTGATAATATAAAACACAAGCAAATAATATAGTAAAAAAGATAAAATGCAGTTTAGGTGTGTATTTAAATAAAATGGTTCGCTTTGCATATCAACTAATACCAATGCACTTGTATCTTATGCAATTATGGAAACTTGAGCACTCAAACTTTTCAAGAGATATACAGCTACTATACCACATATACACTTTCTTCAGCATCTCACAATTTTGTCGTGAGTACTATTGTCTATAATGGATTAATAGTGACTCAGTATTTGTTTTAAAAACATAGTTTAAAATCATAATCCCATAATTAGCATTGTTCTTACAATGAGCTCTTATTTTAAGAATATCTTTTAATAAACATAACATATATTGTTAACTAGACATAAATATTAGCAAAATGAACCTACTTTAATACTCATTCTGATAAGAAGATTACAAAATTACAAGATAATAAAAAAATTCTACAAAAGCTAATTTTGGGTTCTTAAATTTACTCAGAATGCCTTTTATTAGGTAACAAGGAAGTGAAAAACATTAAGTTCATGTCCAACAAATTATTAAAAGCAGAGACACACTGGCAAACACACATTATGTATTGGTAATGGTTGCTACTCACAAATCAATCTACTTGGATAAGAATAAGACCTAACCTCTAAAAGGACACCTCTTTGTGGTCTGTGATGGCGATTAGTCCATTGAAAACCCACACTGCCACAGGAAATAGGGTGAAGCCAGTCCAATCTCCCCAGGAAACTGATTAGGAATAATTTGACTAGAAACTGCTGAGAAAATAGACCCTGAAGTGGGCCAGGCGTCTCCAAATAAATGAGCCAATTTCTCCTCTGTAAGCAGGTCTGTGCAATGCAAGGAAGACACAAAACAGGTGAGTTAGGTAATATTTGTTCATTATTGTTTATATACCTATCTTTACATTTACCATCATCTTGATGCAAATGCATTTAATAGCTTACTTAAAAATTTAACTGATTTTCTGGCTGAATCATTCTTTCTTATATAGTGAAATGGCATCTGGAAACTTATTTTAAAGATTTAGCATGTCTTGTCTACTTAGATTTTCACTGATTATTAAAGTAATTTTTGAAATGTTCCTTTCATAATATAAAGTCTACCATAACATTATTTATATATTTAATAATCATATATGAAAAATATATAAAATTAGATGAGCTACAAAAAAAAAACAGGACAAAAGATGGTGATAATGAAGTCATATATATTTATATAACATGATAAAGGTTTATACTGTAAATACTATGCTGTGTCCCAATACATATACATTTATCTAATTTTCTAAAATCTTCCCTATTCTACTTCATATTTCCTCCCAAAGGCAGAGGAAAAAAGAAAACCAAATGGTTTCAGTAAATCAATCTATGGCAGATCTTATATCTGTAAATTGTTAATAGTTTTTTATTCTAGACTAGAGGCCAGATGCACGAAATTTGTGCAAGAGTAGGTCTTCCTTCCCCCAGCTGCTGGCACCAGCTTCCCTCTGGCACCCAGAACCTGGGCTTCCCTCGCAGCCCCGGCTTCATCTGGAAGGACGTCCAGTCTAATTAGTATATTATGCTTTTATTATTATAGATTCTTCTTTTGAAAGAGCTTTTTAAACTCTTCTTAATTCCTAGAACTAAACTAAATTAAGTGTGTGATCAGACCCAATTCTGTCAAAATCTCCTTGTCCGTATTCCATGATTGGACTCATCAATTTGGATGATGGTGGCTAGCTAGTTTGGACAGCTGGATATAGGTCAAACATTATTTTTCTTACTGATTAACTATAGTTTTTCAGATAAATCTTTAAAATCATGTTTAAAGTAACAGAAAAAAATCTTTTTTAGTCTTTATAGTCATGTCTGAAGGTAAAAAAAGAAAACCTGTGTGATCTCTTCGAACATTTACACTTGCTATAGATACACATGCATTAGTTCCTCTGCCCTGATAAAACAAAATGGGGAAAGGGAGTAAATTATATGTTTTAACCAAGAAAGTTGAGGAGACCAAAAGGTTCATGAAGTTGAAAATGGCCTTCCAGAGGACACCAATCCCCTCCTTTCACAGATGAGAAAACTGGACTTGACCCCGGTTAAATGACTTGCCCAAGGTTAGACAGTTAAGAAGTGTCAAAGCCTTGCCACATCACAGATCTTCTGAGTCAGATGTTCTAGCCTAAGAGATCAACTAATTCAATCTCCAAGAAGAAACAAGATGAGTGAGTTAGGTAATAATTGTTATCTAAGAAACACAGAGTCCCAGGGTACTCAATGATTTGCTTAAGGTCAAACATCTAGTTGACAGAAAAGAAAAAGTAACATCCACATTAGCTGACTCCAGACTTTAGTGGGTTTTTTGTTTTTTGTCAGTTTTGACAAAAATCAAAAGGAAGAATTTTCACACAATTAACACATAAGTTCAGTTAGGTTACCAAAACATTTGGCAATAGGCAGGCAAGAAAACAAAATGAAGAAAGGAAGTCTATGGGGCAGACAATATATCATCGGTTAATACTCAATTGATTAATTCTCCAAATTAATTAATCAGAACAACAATAATAAGACCTAGCTTTCACCCAGGGAATGTAATGCACCAAGCATGTTGTATGCATTTACTTTCTCACTGAATCATCACATATTATCCATCCTTACTATTTTACACTAATGGAAACAGGGTTAGAGAAGAGTCAGCATTTGAACCCAGATCACCCCAACTCCAAAGTTAGTCAATTTTCTCTCCTTGACATATCTCTGTATCTTAAGATTTTTTTTGCATATAAAAAAGATAATGAAAAAATGCAGAAATTCATTCAAAAGTATTTAGCAGCTAACGTTTACTACCCACATACTATGTGCCAGGCATTTTTCTAATGTAATACATCATTTAATCATCATGATAATTCTATCAGATAGATACACTATTATTCGCATTTACAGATGAGGAAGATGAATCAGGGGAAGGTTAAGTAACTTGTCCAAGTCCACAGCACCCAGTTCATGCAGGAGCTGAGAATGGTACCTAGAACGTCAGACTCCTAACCATCATGCAAGGCCCGGTCTAGTGTTTCTGAATGTAAACCACAATCTCTGACCTCAAGAATCCTATCATCTGGTAATGGAACAGAACATATCTAAGGGATGCAGACAGCAAACACAAACTACAGTATGATCCATATTTCAACATGATCCATATAAACCACTGAAGTAGAAGGCAGGGTGACACCTTCCACTACAGAGGCCCAAGGGCTGAGCGTGAGAGATGGATCACCTAACGTGTCCAAGCACACATTTTAAATAAAAGACCTGGGTTAGTCTAGCAAAGCAGATGTCCATAATGGATAAGGTGCCAAAACTCTTTCTTCCCAGTCCAGTTGTCTCCCTGGAGATTAGATGGGAACGTGATCCATCTACATCCTATCAGGAGACTTTTGTCTTTGAAACTAATCAGGAAAAATTTACTGGCTGTTAAGCTATAGGGTATAAACTCCTGTGATGAAGGAAGAAACAGGAAAGGAAAATGGGGGTGGGGGTGGGATTTGGGACACAAAAGAACATAGTCAACTCAAGCATTCATCTACTGTTCCCTAAAGCTTAAAAAACACTTATTCCTTGCTCAGAACGTGCTTGCTCTGGAGTAGGCAAAAGCTGCATTTAAAATTTAAGTAAATTTGTATTGCAAACCAAAAATGACTGAAAAGTGCAGGGATTTAGACTATAGAGAAAAATTTCCTGACCATATGACAAACTCTGAAATTTTTATTCCCAGAATATTCAGAATTTCTTCTGAAATTTTTCAGAAACCAGCATTTTGCCTTGGCCAGCCCTCGAGAATCAAGCTCACCTGAATGCCGAGGAGGGGGGCGGGGGCCTGCGGATCCCTAGCAGGGCGATGATTATTCATAGTCAACACACATTGTACATACACATGGCCTCACAATTAGCTAAAAAGAACAAGTCCATGGAACAGTCTCTGGTGGTACTAATTACCTGCTGTGGGTGCAACAGTCGTGGCTTACTACCTCTTCTGTCCATTAAATGCTCAACATGAAGAAGTAACGTGTGCATTTTTAACCCTCCTTTCATATCAGCGTAAGTCTCATTCTCCTCCACTGTGCCTCCTCAGAAATCATGCCCCAATATCACCTTTCAACGTTTCACTGAGTTTTGTTGGACAAAGTGTGTCACTCCATATGGCCCAGCTACGCGCTTAAGGGCCACTTAATCAGCCAAATTCAAAGTATAAAAAACTCCGTTTTCTCCTCTGCAGAACAAGGATCATTATAATACCTCCCTCCTAAGAGCTGCCCCGCTGTGTTTGGTATACAGGAAGTGCTCAATAAATGGGCTATTCGGACATGCCTCCATTCCTGGAGGGGCACAGGAGCATGGCTGTGGCCTGTAAAAGCAAGAGGGAGCCACGCCTACTCACCTCTAAGTAAACAATGGCTTTACTTGGGGATTTTGAAAATGGGATTCAAAAAGCCATAAAGGTTCGCCACAGCCCTCTCATCTTGAGAAGAGAGGTGGGCCCAGACAACAGTTGCTCCCAAACACAGCCTGGCGTTTGTTGGGTGGGCTTGGTTTTTCTTTTTCTATTTTACGTAAGTTTCTGCTAAAGATTTTTGTGAACAATGTTATGTTTTGGGTTCTGTGGGGGTTTTTTGTTGTTGTTGTTTTGTTTTTGGCTTAAGTTTGAAAACAAGCACTAAATCCATAAATCAGAGAAACTGTTCAGATTAATAGAGCACCCCCAGGTTCCATCTGGAAATATTAAAATCGCCCTGAGTTTTACCATCACCTAACCACTTATAAACCAAACCTAATTAGAAGATCTTCACCATTTTCTAGTATTCAGCTCTGTTTACAAAGCAATTAAAGAGTGGCTGAGATACACAACAGTGCGGAACGATTATAACCCATGTGAGGAGCCTGTTAATTCGTCCATCATAAAGAACAATCCATCATAACGAGCCGGCGCCTTAACACTGAAAAGGAAGCCTCCCAGTGACACCCTACCACCTGGACCACCTAGCTAAGCCACCCATGCTTCTGATCCTTTCACCAGATCCCCTCACTCTGAATTAACTATTTTCTATGCATCCCCCAAGTCCATCTACAAGGTTACAGCCAGCAGATCTTTATTCCCGTTGCTATGGATCCCTGGGATTCTTCTACTACTACTCTCTCTCTCTATTAAATCAGACCATTCAAGGCCTAGCCTAAATTATTCCTCTCTCAGGAAGCAGTTCCTGATACCCTTGAACAGATGTGCTCTCTATCTCAGTCCACAGCATTCCATGCTCTATTGTGACATTATCTGTTTGTTGTTCATTATTAGTGGCCTGAGTGAGGCAGAACATTTTGATCACTGCCTTGACAATTAATGAATTCTCTCATCGTCTTGGTATTTGCCTGCATGTGGTCGTTAGCGCTGATGTGTTCACATCAAATATCACAGAAGACCCGGTATTTAAGACGAAGGGATGCTTACACTATCAGTCAGAATGAATAACAAATCCAAGTATGCTATTGGCCTTGCTGCGTATTTATTAAAAATCACTTTGCAGTCAGGACACATGAGAATTTCTTTTTAAAGATGTTTACTTTTCCAGTTAGTAAATGTACTGGGGTGGTTTTCACTAAAACATAAGTCAGCCAGCTGTTTGTTTTGGTTCTTGCGTTGAATGGTGAAAATACAGCCAGCTTTTACTCAGAGTACTGCACTTTTTAAACAAGGAATCTGCTCCATATTTAAATGATTTTTTAAAAACTATTTCTTTCATTTTTTCATATAATGAGAACATCTCTTTGGAACATCAGAACTTTCCTTCAGATGGCATATGGTCCCCCCTCACCCATTTGATACCCCGGGGAGCGGAAGCATTTAGGAGACCCAGGAGAGTGTGTAATCGACATGACAGCTGGAGGAGGAGAGGCTGACAGAAGCCTCCAGACAGGTACCAGGAAGGGGGGGGGGGGGGTGTTTGCTTTAGAATCCAGGTTGACCCCTTATCTGTCACATCCACCAAACGCTACATTTCATTCGCTCTGGAGAAGACAGCATTGCTGGCACGCAGGTTCCACCCAGAGAAGAGCTGGACCCACCAAGGCAGCTTCATGTACCTGAAACTTCTCTGAAATCGACAGGTCAGACAGCCTTTTTGCACTTGGGACTCCCAAATAATCTGTAACCCAGCATAAGCCGCAGGCGGCTTTGTAGCCGGCTTCCCTTTCCCTGGCGCTTTTACGAGTTCAGCTGTGGGCCCTGCTCACTGCCCTCCACAGCCTTTCTTCTCTAGCACATGCATACTTGAGCTCTTTCTGGAGCGCTGACTAAGGAGGAACAATAGGAGGCTTTGAGCCGGCCTCAGCCCCAGACCCAGTCAATATTTACTTCAGTTTGGAGCCACAGTTTTAAAGCTCCTTCCAAGCAGAACTCAACAGTTGGGAGTCCCCAGAGGTTTCCAGATTTTATTTCAACAAGGGGGGGTGGGAGGGGGGGCGTGTAAGGACAGAGTAAATAGATGACTGTCCAAACCACCCTCTCAGAAAAAGAGAGTCTCTTCAACAAAAGAGGTTAGACTTTCAATACTAATTAGCAATGTATAAGAAGAAAACCAATCACTTTGCAACAGTGATTACAGCCGTCTTCAAACTCCCTATCAGGCTGCAATGCAAATCCATTGAAGGAGACCCCTGTATACCTTGTGAGCAGGGCCCTGATCTTGTCAACCACCAGAGTTGGCCTACTTTGCTTGGAACAGCAACGCGAGGGCCCCGAGTGAAGTCCAAACTCCCCGCACCCCATCTTACGTATACGACCCATTTAAGCACCCTCAATTAAGAGTGTGCTAGGACCCTAACCGGTTTGGCTCAGTGGATAGAGCTTCCGCCTGAGGACTCAAGGGTCCCAGGTTCAATTCTGGTCAAGGGCATGTACCTTGGTTGCGGGCACATCCCCCGTAGGGAGAGTGCAGGAGGCAGCTGATCGATGTTTCTCTCTCATCGATGTTTCTAACTCTCTATCCCTCTCCCTTTCTCTCTGTAAAAAAATCAATAAAATATATTTAAAAAATAGGGTCAATACTAGTCTGTATGTCTGCTCTATTGGCAATATTAGGAAGGCGATCTATGGCTTTGGCTTTGAAAATGACCTGAAAGAGAAAGTCACCCTCTCTCCCTGACAGTGAAAGTGGCTTACTACAGATGGCAGGTGGGAGGTGGGGTGAAAGGGGGGATGGGGCGAGAACAGCAGCAGGTTCTAACACCATATTGGAGTAAGTGGAGTTTTCCTGTGTAGGTGCATTGCCTTTTGTTGAGATAAATGGAGATCCTCTATTAAAAATAAAATTATTTAACTGTAAATATTTTTATATTTGCCTAGTTGGTTTAATTTTTTTTAAGTCAGCTTTCATAAAGCTTACCTAAAATGACAATTGGAAAATTTTACTAAAACGATTAAGGCCACATAAAATTACTAGAGAATTCAGTTAGACACCGAGGAAAGACGTCCATAGTGTCAGCTGTAACCAAGTGCTCATTATTCCATCCAAATCAATCAACAGGCTTTGTTCTTTCTGCTTAAAGACCTAACTCAGTGGTTCTCAACCTTGGCTGCACATTAGAATCACCTGGGAATCTTTTTAAAATCCTGATTTCTGGGCCTCACCCTCCGGAAATTCTGTTTCTTTGTTATGGGGTGAAGCCACAACATTAGTAACAAAGAAACAGAATTTTCGGAGGATGAGGCCCAGAAGTCAGGATTTTAAAAAGATTCCCAGGTGATTCTAATGTGTAGCCAAGGTTGAGAACCACTGACCTAACTATACATTCCACTCACATTTTACAATGTTTCCATAAAGACAAAGACAAATGAGCTGAAAAGTTTAATACAGGAGAAACTGAAGAGGATTTACAACTATCCAAACTTAAAATTCTAGCTTATGACAACCCTAGTATTAAAGAGCAGCTCATCACCATTTATATCCTAAACTTATAAAATACCTGGACATAATTTGGCATTTCCCAAAGAAAAATGAAGAGAATTCAAACTATCCCACCTGCGAAGAGTAGGAGGCAAAAGGCTAGGTATACTTGGATTGGCCTGTTCTATTATGTTTGTCTACATTCATCAAATGTATTGGAATACTCAATTCAATCATTTCAACATCTTAAGGAATTACTGGATTGCTATACAGTCCATTTGATCAATCAACATCCTCTCCTGGAAAGAAAATATTGAGTCGGCCTAGCTGAGATGAAGTCTCTAGCTGATACTTTTAAACTGATATATAAGAGTATACGAAATTATTTTTTTAATAATACAAAGTGTCAATAAGTAAGTCATCAAAATTTAAACTTCTTGACTACCCCTTTGCCAAGAAAGGAAGGCTGGAACAGGGGAGAAATTGTAACCATTAATCATTCATCAGACACCCACCGACAAGTAACATACAATTACAAAGTTTTAAACTTGAAATAAACTCATAGCAAGCTCATTCCCTTGACAAATCTTAACTTCCAATTTAGCAGGATGAGAAAAACACACTTTTGTATGAAATAATAAAAGCACAACAAAGGTCTTTCTAGCATTCCAGTGAGCACAGCAATTCTAAATATTAACACACTGTTTCCTTTAGGGAATCAGTGATGCAGAGTTCTAGGTGCTCTTTCAAACCATTTGGGTTATTTCTGGCTAAGTGCTGCCCTCAGCTATCACTACACGTCTGGGTCCCGCACGTAAGGATCATTGGTAATTTCCTTTATGAATTACCTTCTTTTGAGGGGCAGACGTGAGGTCTATACCTTCAGGAGCAAAACAACACTATAAAATAATTATGTCAGTATATGATTGCAATTTTAAAACAAGGAACAGGCACATTTGCTGTTCTCCGAAATAACTATAAACATATGAAATAAAACCTGCTCTGAATAACCACCAGACAATTGTACAGGAAAGTGGCCCTTTGACAGTAACGTGTTACTCAGGTTTCAACACATTAAAATATGTGTTCCTTGACAAATTCTGTTTCCTTTCTCAGCTAGATTCTGTTATGAACTATTTATGCTCCGAACATCCATGTGTGTATAATTAATATGAACTAAGTTTAAAAGCAGTTGATAACAAGAGTGTTTTAAGCACAGAGGTGTCAAGAGGTTAAAACGTGTTCTCTTGGCAAGAGGATCCAAAGGAATCCCAGGGTCCCAGGGCCAGAGGGGCTGTCTGTAAGAAACAGCCCCGGACAGGAATTGATTTGCCTTCCACAAGCTCCTCATTGGAAACGCGAGCATCTCCAAGAGGGTGTCAGTGTTCATTACTTTCTTCTTTGAGATGAAGATATCTCATTATTACCTGTGAATTCCAAAGCAGACTATTAGGGTTTTGGAAGTCTAAGGGGGAAAACATATAGAAGAGACAAACTGAGAGGGGACAAGAAGACATTTAAAATAAACTTGACCGACTGTACAAAGGAGATCCAAATTCCTTTCTGCGAAAAAGGTCCTAGGGGACTTGCCTCTCAAGTGTCATTCTTCACACATTATTACTCTTCGTAGAAATCACAAAATGAAGTCCAAAATGTGAATTCCATTAAAAGAAAACCAATGTAAATGCATAAATCATATCTATCAGGGATACATAAATACAAAAGTAATGCAACTCAGTCTATCTCTTTAAAATGTCAACTCTTCCGTGATGCTTTGAAAGTAAGTCTTCATTTGTGAGAATGTGTGTTCTATGCCAGCAGTCGCCAACCTTTCAGGCCTCACAGACCACCAGTGGTCCGCGGACCACGGGTTGGCAACCGCTGCTGCAAAGATATGCTTAAACCAGTGTTCGCCAACCTTTTGGACCTCACGGATCACCAGATTTATGCCATTTACAGAAATATATCTATAGATATAAAACCCTAAGCGACCGTTATGACCGAACAACCAGCTGGTAGCTATGACGCGCACTGACCACCAGGGGGCAGACGTTCAATGCAGGAGCTGCCCCTTGGTGGTCAGTGAGCTCCCACAGCCAACCTCCCACAGTCCCTCCCCTCAGCTGGCTGGACTGGGTGAGAAGGCCCCGATCGCCAGCCAGGCCCAGGAACCCCACCTGTGCACAAATTCATGCACTGGGCCTCTTGTAGAATTATAAAGTGAGATGCAGTATAACGTAAGGTGGCCCTCTTAATCTCTAGTCTTTTTATAATGGTGTTCTAAGTTTCTAAAACCCTGTCACAAATACACTTTCCTTTAAATTTTCATAAATCTGAGGGATACTTTTTTTTTTTTTTTTTTTTTTTTTTTTAGAGAGAGAGAGAGAAAGGAAGGGAGAGAGAAAGAAAGAAACACTGATATGAAAGAGGAACATCAATTGGCTGCTTCCTGCACACCCCCTACTGGGGATCAATCCCGAAACCCTGGCATGTGTCCTGTACGGGAACCAAACTGGTGACCTTTGGGTGCATAGGATGATGCTCATCTAACTGAACAACACAGGCGAGGGCAGGATACATTATTTTTATTATGCCCATTTATTTATTATGGTGAAGAAACTGAGGCTCAGATTCATCATGATGAATGGCATATGTCCAACTCGACTAGAACAAAAATTTAATTAGAACAACTACACAATGGAATACTATGCTGCGGTAAAAAAAAAAAAAAAGGAACTCTTGCCTTTTGCAACAGCATGGATGGAACTGGAGAGCATTATGCTAAGTGAAATAAGCCAGTCAGAGAAAGATAAATACCACATGATCTCACTCATTTGTGGATTATAGAGAACAACATAGACTGATGAAAAGGGACAGACCCAAAGACTGAGAAACAGCGATCAGGCTATCAATCCCCAGAAGGAAAGTAGGGGAGGGCGGGGGTAAGGGGAAGAGATCAACCGAAGGACTTGTATACATGTATATAAGCCAAACCCATGGACATGGACAACAGGGGGATGGGAGCATGAGTGTTCGGGGTGGGGGGGTGGGGGAGGTTGGGGGTTAATGGGGGGGATGAGGACACATTTGTAATACCTTAATAAAAAAAACTTAGCCGAAACCGGTTTGGCTCAGTGGATAGAGCATCGGCCTGCGGACTGAAAGGTCCCAGGTTCGATTCCGGTCAAGGGCATGTGCCTGGGTTGCGGGCATATCCCCGGTGGGAGATGTGCAGGAGGCGGCTGATCGATGTTTCTCTCTCATCGATGTTTCTGACTCTCTATCTCTCTCCCTTCCTCTCTGTAAAATATCAATAAAATATATTTTTTAAAAAAATTTAATTAGATCGAAAATATAATTTTAAAGAAGTTAATAAAGGTGACTGAAAAATCCAATCTGACACAGGCTTTTTAATATCTCACTCTCTGAGCTCTTGTTTGTATGACACCCAAACCCATCTGAAAGTGTTATCTCACACAGCTGCTATTATGAAAACTCAAAAAAAGGGGGGGAGGGGCATGAATTCAATGCTTTTCGTTTATGCTGTCAAAACAATCTATAAATGTACACATATCACTGTATCTAAAAACTTGGTTACAACCCGTTAATCTGATGACAAATTAGTGTTAATAACCTTGTGTTAAAAATAAAAACCATTCAATGTTATTTCTCCCTTTTTCAAAAGCAAAGGGGAAAAACAGTAACTAGAACTATTGAGTTTCTTCTTTAACTAAACACAGAAATGATCACAAACCTTAGGTATAGCAACTCCATTTTGAACAAAGCCATTGCTTAAGATATGCAAATAAATTCATTTTAATCAATGAAGATATCCTATTTCTAAACTTAATGAATCATCTAAGTACACAGCTCACTTCTCTTTTAGGAACCACTTAAGTTCACCCATAGTCTCAGAAGATTCTTGCATTTCTTTATCTACCTGAATCATAAAACTAGAAACTCAAAGTGGCAGTCACCTGAAAGTTGTTGCTTCAGTATGTTTATTACACCACGGCAAGTATAACCTAAATCTGCAAAATACACACAAAACAGTCATGTCTCAATTTACTATCCTTCATATTCATAGTTCTTACAAAATGCAACCCGATGTTTTAATTAAATCCATTTACCAAGGATTTAAAAATGAAAAGACTGGCTTCTGTCCAATAATTAACTAGAAAAAGGAGTTGGTAAAAATTGTTGCAAAAACAAAAGGATACTTGAATTAAGAGTGCTCACCATCCTTTCCCTTTTTTCTGTTTGTTTTTGTAAAAATATAGCTGATTTACAGTACAAACAGTTTCATCTGCCTTTTTATAATCATTTCATAGAGGTATACTGGCTAAGGAAGTCTACTCACTGATGCTTTCACAGGCTTGAAAGTGCTTAGGAGATTAGTCATATGTAGTTGTACACACAGAGTGAAGAACAACAACAGAAAAGGAAGCAGGCAGAGTAATCTGAATTTAACTAGTTCCATTCTCTATTTGTTAATACAAGCATCGCATAATATTTGTTTTGGGAAAGCAAATGATATATAAGCTGTGGAAAGGCAGAAGCACATTTACAGACTTTACACTTCCTAGACTCTACAGGAACAAAGCTCTCTCACTGAGGGCACTAGCATCATAGAATTTAAGAGCAGGAAGGAATTTCCCCGCGAGCCATTAATAACTCCACTGGAGTGTAGGCTCCTGAAAGCCACCCACAAGAAACCCCACCAGTGGGAGCAGAGAAACTGTTAGTCATCTTCTATGCTGATTGTAAAATGAACATTTTGGGTTCATTTAACCATATGGACTTAAATTGGAAAGTGTTTTGGTTTTGTTTTTAATCTGTTTCTGAGGTATAATTCTGGCATTGCCACATAACATACATCTGGGGAAGGTTGCAAATAAATTCCTTTGTACTTTTATGACAGTATCCTCCATAACATACAACAAAAATCCCTGGCCTATTTACGTTTGTTAGTGGTATATTTTTAATGATGCATAAACCTGAATGTAAAACTCTATTTTATTTGTCTGAGATTTGAGGGTAAGTGGCTAGAAATGAACTAGGCCTTCACACAAATAACTTTCACTCATGCAAATATTAAGCCAATTTAGATATTGTAGAACCATATGGAAAGTTCAGGGCAAATACAACAAGAGTCCTTGTATGAGCAGCCAGAGCAATCTCTCTTGACAGATTCATCTAGAACCTTGCTGCTCATACTGTGGCTAAGGGCCCCACTGCATCTGGGTCAACTGAGAGCCTGTTAGAAACGCAGAATGTTAGGGCCCAACACCAGCCCTCCTGAATTAAAATCTGTACTTCAATAAGACACACACCCGAAAGCATTTGTGACCAGATTACTTGTGAGAAGAAGCAGTGATCTAGAAATTGCTGGCCGAATGCTTCATAATGGCAGGAATGTTGTCCACACTGTTCACTGTGACATCTCCAGTCCAGAGGACAATACCTGGCCCACATGGACACTACACAATTATTTGTTGAATAAATCCATATGTAAAGATTTCTTATATAGTATTTTCTACTTTGCACTGTAATCGTGTGTACAAAATTCTTATTTTTGCCCAGAATGGCAAGTTCCTTAAGGGTACAGATGCTCTCTTATTCATCTCTGAATCTGCTGCATGCCTCCCAGCGTTTGCACACATCACTCAAATATTTTATCAATTATGATTTGTAGATACTCAATAGAGGAATATATTATTACTGTTAGGTATTAAATATGCTAGCTTTGGCTTTAATGTGAAAACTTTGGAAAAATAAGTTAAAACCAGTACATAATTCCTGAAATCACCCACTTGGTTTTGGCTTTAAATATAGTAAAGAGGATTCACCCAAGGAATCAAAATAATAACAGAAAATATTATGTTTTAAATGCTATGGAAATATTTTATAGGGCCAAGTCCTGACTCTACATGGTACCACAGACCAGGGATGGCATGGGTGATTGAAATCCAAAATTGATTTCAAAACCTCATGTTATTCAATAGCCTCAAAGTCTTTTCTCATCAAATTTCATACCAAACCTGCTATACGTTTCAGAAAAGTCATTTTTTTAGTTTTATTTGCTTTCTCAAATCCATCTACCAGCCCTAACCAGTTTGGCTCAGTGGATAGAGCATTGCCCTGGGGACTGGAGGGTCCCAGGTTCAATTCCGGTCAAGGGCATGTACCTTGGTTGTGGGCACATCCCCAGTAGGGGGTGTGCAAGAGGCAGCTGATCAATGTTTCTCTCTCGTTAATGTTTCCAACTCTTTATCCCTCTTCCTTCCTCTCTGTAAAAAAAAATCAATAAAATATATTTTTTAAAAATCCATCTACCAGTAGACAAACCCAAAGGCAGTGAAGTAGCCAAAGCCATCAAAGAACAAGATAGTGATAGAGAGAGCTACACGATAAATAAACTAAGTGATTAGTCCACAAATAGCCAGATATACACAAAAATCTAGAGCTAAGTGAAGAAATAATTTATAAGAGATCATTATGGGGGGTTGGGGATGAAAGGGGCCTAATACATGGTGACAGAAGATGATCTGACCTTGGCTGGTGGCCACACAGTACAATATACAGATCTTGTATCATAGAAATCTACACCTGAAACCTATGTGATCCTATTAACCAATGTCAACCCAATAAATTTTTAAAGAGATAATTATAAGAAATAATCAGAAACATTAATAGCATAGAAGTGTTGATGACAAGACCATTCCAAAATAATACTCAAAATAATGAGATATTCAGAGTCATAAATGTTGCTGATTCTCTTGGTCCATATTAACAGGATACTAAAGCAAGGACCCCCTCACTCACCAAAAAGAACTGCTTTTTTCTTTTTAATTAACTAACTTAGGTTGTCCTTTATTCATTTTTCCCATATATGTATTCATACAAAGTACCCTCTGTATACATAGATGCATCCCACACACACATATACACATACACACACTGTCATGCTGTTGTTTTCCCAAGAGTGTAGTTGACAATGGTGATAGCAGTGTGTGTAATTAGTTCTCATTGTTTCCCTGACAGCTACAGTTCCATACAAGACCCTTTTCTTTTTATGTTGTAAATGCTATAGGAAAAAATATACTAATAATAGGCATTTAATTATGGGTCCAGCAAACACAATGGGAGTATCTCCAAAAGAGACTAGAACCTCTGGGACAGCTAAAACATATATTTGCAGAGAGGGAAAAGTTTTGTTCTTCAATTACAGTAATGCTCAAAATATTGATGACGAGCATATGATAGAGTCTCGGGGAAATATTTAAAAAAATGTTTCTATCAACAATAAAAACATGTCTACAGGATTACATCAATACTAGAACCAAGGATACTATCGTATCTGTATTAAAATGTTAATAAGAAAAAAAGCATTGCTTATTAATAAGGGAAATAGTCCTTAGAACAGCTTTATGCTTTGATACTATCAATGAAGAGTACAAAGATTCCGTTTTTTACTTTGCTTTGCACAGACTTAAAAAAAAATAGTACGTGTGATATCAAATATCTGGGTGCTACATTCCTTGAGGCTTACTTTAATTTGTTTTATACAGTATTTAAAATAAAGCATTCCCGAACTGCTGTCGTGGCGGACACCAGATCTGTCACCAAGGTCCTTTCTCGCCTGATTAATTAGTAACTGGGAGACACATTTTGGCAGCTTTCATTTCCCTATTATTTTCTCTAGTTTGACACAAAACCCTGTCAGAAGCACCACTATTTGAACTGTTCCCCTCTTAGTACTGGGTCACTACATTTTAATAAATGGAGCCCCTGCCAGAAAACTACCAAAATAGGCATAAAAGTATATTGAAGCTGTAACAGTAAACAAATATATGAAGAAAACACTGAATGCCACAGCATCTAAAACATTAATGGTCTGTCTGAACCCAGGGGTTACTAGCGAGATTGCAGGGCAGAGACTAAAAGAAAAGGCCTTTCATCCGTCTTTAATAAAATACATATATTTATTTATATATATATTAGCTTAATAAAGCTGAACACTTTGGTGCAGCAGAACCATCCATCTGAGCCCTCTCCATCATCCCAACCCAATGAATAAATTTATAGGGAGGCAAAGACTGATCGTGACTATAGGGATACCGAACCCACCCAGAAGTCACGAAAGCTCTGGCTCAGCCAAACATTTCTTATAAAAGGTAAGGTGAGGAACTTAAAAACTGAAGCTAAAAGGCTGACAACTTTGGAGAACAACAAGTCACTACAGAAGCAGTGAGAGGTTCTCAAAGTGTCAGTCACTTCAGAAAAGCATCCTGCTCCCATGGTGTGGCTCAGGACACTTGTGTGCCAGGGCAGTGGCCATGCTGTGTGGGTCAGAGGTCACAGCTTCCACATTCCGACATCTGTCTGTATTTTTTCTTGCCCTGAAACAATAGAAGGGGAACTGGGCTCATTTGCTCCCACTTTGTTTAACCTAATTGTTAAACACAAAGGATCATCTCCCCATATTTAGAAATATTTTTCCTTTGTTCCCCATTCCCATTTGTCTCCATAAAATTAAATACTATAAAAGCTTAACCGAAAGGTTAAGTCCTCTCTACACATTGTTCAGTAAATATGACAAAGTCACATATCCCACTGGAGACTATGGAACATGAAATATCAAGTGGCATGCCCACCACCATCAAAATCTAGATAACAATTTGCACTATAATTATCCAACCAAAATAAGCCAGACCTGATTTTATTCCAACCACATTTTAATGAGAAACTAGTTTCATTTGCCTTTATAATGTGTGTTATCACAAAAAAGAGGCAAGAGCTAATTGTTAATTATAGTTTCTACATATACAAATAAGCAACTAATAAAATTTAGAATGGACACTCTGACAGCTCAGAAGCAGAAAGAAAAAAAAAAAAACACAAAAGTTTTTGTTAGTTCATTTAAAAACAAAGATGAGCACTCAGTTACTTTCCTCTTTTCCAGGCAAAGAAAATGGATGATGGCTATCAGAGGAAAGCTCTTCGGTACAAAATCTGTCAACTCATACCTTGGACTTTAATAAGGAGCCAATGAGATGTCTATTCATTCTTAAAATGTGGATTTCATTTATCGTTTTTAAACTGTTTCTACAACCACCAAAAATCCTGCTTCCCATGAACAGAAGCAATCTGTGACATAGTGGCATTCAAGCTGTGCCTAGTTTAATCAGGAGGACTGAGTCAGGTTACTGTGAAATTAATCTGAAGGAAGTTCTGTTTTTACTGCAGGACATGGGAATAATGTTTCCAGACATCATCAAACAGATGCAGTAGCAAAAAGTGTAGTATAAATTTTGGGTAAAGTTTACTAGGACACATGTCCTTCCAAATGCACCCAAAAATATAAAACATGGTGGAAAATATTGCAGGCTCAGTAGATATACTCTTATAAATTTTAATACCAAATATGAATGTACTTCCAAAATAATTTTTCGTAAGAACTCACAAGAACGGTTTAGTGAGAGCCTATAATTCAGAGCCAAAAAGGTTCTGGCTTCATGTTTCTGGAAGCACCCCAAATACTTCATTTTTAGAGGTACTACATTTCTACCACTATCTCTTACTGAAGAAAGATTCCTGATACCACTGAGCAATTTGAGGAAAAAAAATCAATCAACAAATAAAAAGGACTATTCGTACAGAAAGAGGAATAAGGATTTGGGGGGTGGTGGTAATAAGGGCAGTTAATATATTACTTTGAAATTAATTAATAAGTTGTAAACTGCAAAAGAAAATTGCACATGTAAACATGGTACAGCCCAAAATTTAACATTAAACTGTAATACGCCTGAGTTTAAAATATATTACTACTCGGCTAAAACATCCTCTTTTATCAACAATACAAGCAGATAGCATTTGAATGAGCTCAAATTACTTAAAGTAGAGCTTTAAATGTAGAGCCTTGACAAAATAATTATAAAGTGGTTTAGTCCTTTTCTAGCGTCCATATTCATTTCCGGACCATTTTCATGAAAGAAAGAAAATCGGTCCTGAAACAAGATGGCTGCTTGGGGGGAGGTTGGGGGGGGGGGGGGATGCTGATTTAACTGAAAGCCCAAAACCTAGCTTTTCTAAATCGGGAAACAAGGACTTAGTCATATTTTCTGATCTCCAAGTATGTATTCACGCACCTCCAGAAAGAAACCTATGGATCACACTGTGCAGTTATTTAAAATTAATAGCAAAGCAATTTTGTGAAAGGTCTAATCTTTGTGTACTAAAAACGTGATTGTACAAAAGGTATACAGAGATATCACATGACCAAGATTCCTACTTATACTTTACATCAGAATCACAATCATCAGTCATGGAAATCAGGTCGCTTGGTAAGTAGTAACAGGAATAATATCGACATATCTCTTAAAGAATCCCATCAAAAATGTCCAATGATATCCTGTTACAAACACATCAACTACACATATTTGGCTTTTTTAAACACCCAGGAACTTAACTATTAGACACTCTCTCCTTGAACTGTACTTTGCTGACCTTCCCTGAAGCAAATGGCAGATTATACATAAAATTTAAAAACATTTCCCACATTTTGAAATAATGTTTAAACAGGTTTTTTAAAAATCACTCAAAACTATTTTTATTTCTCACTTGAGTGGAAAATAAGACCTGACAGTAACATTTTCTTCAAGCTGTCAGCTGTCAATTGTATGAAGGATGTTTCTAAAGATGACAAAGGTTTATTTTTCCTTATTGAAAATGATAGAATCCTACCTGAATGAAAGCTGAGCTAACCATCACTGTGGTAGACAACTGTCTCTCGGCAACCAGATAACTTTAACTAGAAGTTTTCACTATTTTAAAATAATGTTTTTATGGAAACCTTTGGCTCACTGTTTGAAAACAATATTCAAAAGCCTCAAAAATCAAAAGTTTACATCCACACACATTTCAGAAAATAGTGCAGCGATATCAGTAATTTACATTAAATCCTACAAAGTACATTACGGAGTATAAATGATCAAGAATACTGAGATATAAGAAACTTTTCTCATTTATAGTGAAAATTATGCATAATAGTAATGGCACAGAAACACTTGCGTTATATTATTAGTTCTTAATTTTAAACTAAGCACTTCTGTGTCATTGTGCTGCCTTGGTTATGAATGATGTAATTTTGAAAACGTAAATGTCGACAAATTTAAGGGGAAACCGATCAGGAAGTTAGTAATACCCTATTCAGAAACACTGGAAGTTTAAATTAATCACAAGAAACTTTTCTAACCAAACAATCTCAGGGTATAGTTTGAGAAGTAGACAAAAATACAAACTTAGTAATATAAATCAGGCCCTTAAAAGTGACATGAACTTACTTATGTTTAGCTCCCTAAGACCACCATCGTAAGACACAACACTAAAAGTGGATTTTAGTATCTCATTTCTTATACCGCTCTTTGGGATTTTTATACCTAACTATGAAGGTGTGATCTGTCACAAATGGTCAAAAGGCAGTTTTTTCTCAGTTTGGAAGACTGATGCTGACGGAGTATCCAGAGTAAGTGGCCAGTAAGGAAGACCTTACTGTACTTGGGGACATATAGGCTTACTTTTCAACAAGGACATTCCAATCAAAGCTGTTTTCATAATTTTTATACTGTTTCTGAAAAGAAAGTTGATAATATATACTCAGTCAACATAGATTTGTTCATTACTAAAATACAGCTTTTTAAATCATCATTGCTATACTGTAAGTTATTCAAAACAAGCACAAAAATGAAGAAGGTTGAGTGGCTTCTTTTTAAAAAGTTATTAAGCCAAATATGTATATTGTGGGGAGGAGGTGGAAATACTAAGCAAGAGACCAAATGCTATCCATATATAAAATTATGGTCTTACCATTTTCTTGTTTTGTTCATTTTATATTTTAATGTACACTCTTTCTCAAAGGTACATTCTTTAGCCATATACTTCTCACAAGCTTGCAAAGACCAGCACTCCGGAAGGACTAATTGTATTCATTCATTTTCTTGGCCCAGCATGAAGTTGGTAGCTTGCTTGGTACATAGCAACAGGGGAGAAAAGGAGGCGTTCATTTTTATCTGTCCCTATCCAACAGGAAATCAGGCCAGTGGACAGAAGGCAATGAAATCCCTGTTCAGAAGGCATCTTGCAAGATTAAATGGCAAGAAATTCACAAGGTTAATTTGCCCCCAAATAACTATGTGCTCCTTCCAAACCTGATCCTCCGCATTCAAAGGTGGGAGTCTTTAAAGCTATTGATTATCAGCCAGAAGACACACGGCAACAAGATATTTGTTCAGTGAACCAATGGCTTAGTTAATACCACTAAGAGCAACTAACAGGGAGTAATAAACTACTAAAGGCTCTCTCTGATTCTTTTAATAACAAGGAGTTTACTAACTTTGGCCTCACACTGGAAATGCCCAACTAAACTGTACTGACAAGTGAGCCACAACTAGCACTGATGCTCCAGACACCTAAAGATAGGGGACTACTTCTGGTAGCTTAATAGGAGTAAATAATAAAGTGTATACAATGGATAAAACAGGACATCTCAGTAGCCAACTTCACTTTCCAAACTTCTATGGAAAACTGTCCAAAAACAAGAAGCATATTCTCTTTTATAAATTTCTAGATAAAATAGAGGAATAGAAGGCAGATTCAGTTCAGGTCTCCTAAAGGGATAGGGGTAAAAACATGAGATATAAATCTCCGTCATACAGCTTCATTTTTACCCGGGTGTTTATATAAATACTGATATAAATAAGTATCAAAATAATAAACCTACCTCATTACATCTACTAAACTGATACATTACATTGAAGCTCAGAGTCAATAAAGTTAAAAGATTTTAAGTAATGCCTTTTACTTGAAGAACTTTTTTATCTTTCTAAATGTAACAATATTATTTAAAACACTGAAAATTTCAAAAACAAAGTTAAATACTTTACAAGTCTGGTAATAAAACTTATTCAAAACAAAATTAATTTTCCACCTTTCCTCCAAACAAATTTTTAGAGTTAAACCAAATTGATTTCATTTACTTGTCAGTGGAAAAGGCACCATGCTGGCATTAAAACACTGATGGGTCAGATTTTAAAAAATAAAACATAAAATTTTGAAAGAGGAAAAATACTCAGGGATCATCATTAGGAAAAAATTCTAATTAGCCTCATACACATGACCTATAGGCTAAAGATTTGGGAGTGTTGACCTGAAGTTCACATCACCTTCACAACTTCAAGATTACATGTTAACAAAACTAAATGTTGTCAATTACCTGCTACGCTCACACTAAATATTTAATTTACAAGTCTCTGCAAGAATTGAAAAGCCCAAAGAAAACATATGATTAGGTTAAATTTTAGTAAATCCCAGATGAATTACAGAGGTAAGTTTTCTTGTGAGAGAATAACATTTTAAATTGGTGATGCTCAAACCTGAAGAGAAGCAAAGCACCAAGTGAGAAGAATCAGTATTCTTAAAGTGTGCTGGTTGTATTTGTCACTATTCCATCCATTAACACCAACCAGTGGGAGACATCTTTAATTATCCTAGCATCAATTTGGCAAGTGGTCAAAAGAATCCAAGAACTTTTCCAGATACACACAATATTTAAAAGAATATTTTCATTGGAAGCAACAAACTGTTTATAGCATCCTTCATTCAGATTAAGACGGATGTTCTTAATATTGAGTCATTTGTATCTTTATAAGAGTAGCTACTAAAGGAGAAGTAAATAAAGTTTTATCACTAAAAGTCTTTTAAAAAGTTATTTAAAAGCTTTTTACATTCTTAAAGAAATCAAGGACAAATAGTTATATTCTCCTTGATTTGGATTTTCATTACTCCAAGTTACTGAGTGACATGCCAGTTCAGAATTCAGCATAACATTAACAGGATCATTCTATTACTCTACTTGGGTGAAATTCATACAGGTTTTGAAATTTTTAAAATATGAAATATGCACTTAGGCAAATGTTACCATGTACTTCTACTCAGACTGATAGTTTTCAGTTGCTACTTCAGAAATTTGTGCCAATTCAACACATGAAATTAGTTTGGACCACCGCCCAATAAGTACTGGCAACTAAAAAGTTATCAGCATTTGAAAATTGAGCATCCATTTCCCAGAAGTGAATACCTGGGAAGATAGATTCTAACAGTAAAACTATCTGACAGCAAGTAAGTTTAATATTTTCTCTTCTATGAACCTAAATCAATGGATGTTTATGGTATCAATGGAGTCAGTAATGAAACACAATGTAGCAAATAAATGCCTATGACTACACAAGTTATAATATAAAATATTTAGACCCTGTGATCAAAATGTGATCAAATTCTAATTTTATCTAAACATAATTTTAATGTGAAGTTGACTGATATATGCTAAAATATATTTGCTTCACTTGCATGGTATCATTGCAACTTAATGTGTCCACTGAACTTTAAGTCTTTAAGATAAAAACTTTAAGAATCTATTTAAGTTGCAATTAAAGTTTCCTACTTTTTTCCAAAAGATTGAAGTCTTTTGATTATGCTATTAGTTTAGCAAAATCTTAAAAGGTAGGGTTTATGCAAAACCAAAAAGCATGGCTAGATTACCTTGGTAATGATAACATATATGAAAGGGAAACGTAAAACACTGAATTTATAAAAGTCAGTAAATTGGTGCAAATTTTCTAAAATCCTGTTTCACTATCTTGTAATAAACTGCTTTTTTTTTTTCTCTCTGAATTACTTATTTTGCATTAGGCTCCTTTTAAACTACATCCAAGCTGACTTTTTTTAATTCATCAAAAAAGGCACCATCTTATTTAACATATCAGAGACAAATCTGCCACCCACATTTGTAAAATTATATTATTTTTAAAGTAAATTTTAGTGTAATAATATAGGAAGACAAATAAGTCCATAAACCCTTAAGAATACTAAAGTTAGGACTGAATCTCTTGGGAAGGGTGTATGTCATTCTTTCTTCTGAACGTTATGGAAGTGATAATGATCAAACAGAAAGGCTTTTCCATGGACCTCCAATTACAATACTGACTGGAGAATACTCTTGGACCTTAAAAATTCTACAGATGAACTTTGTCTGGGCTGGTTCAAAGCTCCCATGGCATCCTGAGCAGAGGAGCTTTCTGCAGGCAGGGCAGAGCTATTAAAAACATGACCTGTGACAAAAATCAATGTGCTAATCTTAAACCAAACAACAGTATCAAAAGCACAAAACCGAGATAACCCAAGATAAAATGTCCTCAAGCTAACTCAGACTAGCTAGGCGGGTTAAGAAGGAAGGGTACAGGGGCATGGCTGATTCTGTTTTAACCCAGATGACTAGAACATCCAAGTATCCAAATAAATTAGTGAGAGAAAGAGCACACGGTGACGTTTGGCATGGGAAAGAAAAGACAACCAAGCGCAAAATGCCCCAAATTCAACTAAACCATTTCACCGTCATTTTATTTAATAAGGCACTAAAGTTTACAAATATAAATTCCTCCGTTTTGTGTATGCTGCCTAATAAAGCCCAAAGGGGAATAAAACCGACCAGCATAATGAGGCTTGCTTTTAACACCATCACAACTGCAAAGCTTGATCTATTTGTCTTGTCAGCTTTAATAAAAGGCATTTCCTCTGGCAGGATGGCTTCTTTTTCTCTTTTTCTAATAGTGGTAAGTGGCATGTCAAAGAAATAGCTTCCCATCCCACCACCCACCTCCACAAGACTTTTTTTTTTTTAAACCAAACTTTCAGGGATGTCTCCAATTCTGCCAGGCAAGCAATTAGAGCTTGGACTACCTGGGAGTGATTATCTTTCCTGGGGTAGCAGGGTGGGTGCGGGGGGGAAGGGGGGGGACTTTTTCTCCGTTTGGCAACCGGTGGACCGCTAGTGGGGAAATGTGCCCATATCTTCACCTGAGATGACATTGCTTTAAGTGGGGAATCCCTCCCCTGCCGGCAGAAGGAAGGCGGGAGGACCGCGGAGAGGTCCACTGGGAGGCAGGCAGCACTGGAAGCGCTCTCCATACTCCTCTCCCCAGGCGAGCTGGGCGCGCAGCAACCATAAACTCTCCTCGGAATCCCACCACTGTCCTTCCAACTTCCACTCCAGCCCGGGGGTGGGGGTGGGGGGGAGCTGAGATTTGGGGACTAATGTTATGTCCCTTCTGGGCGGGCACCGAAGCCAGCCCGCAGCTGGAAGCTGGCCTCGGTCCCAGAGAGGCAGAGCAATTTGGACCCAGTGGGGCAGACTGCTGCCCACAGGCCTGGGAGAACGTGGGGCTCTGAGCGGAGCTGTTCTGGGTTGGGAGGGGGTCCGTCCGGTACGCTGGACAACACCCGCCCCAACTCCACATTCCGTGTCCGTGGACAAGGGATGTCCGCTGGTGGCCACGGTCCAGCAGCCGCGCTAGCCAGGCGCCCACCTTTAGCCTCCCGCGTACACGGTGGGCTTCGGGGACCGCAGCAAAAAAAAACGGTTCCAGGGAACCGCGCTGGCTCCTCTGGCTGCACACCGCCAGGCCGTGGACGGAGGGCTCCCACCTCCCTGCTCTGCCAACTCCTGCAGCTCGCTCTGCACACATGATGTAATCCGGCATTAGATCAAACTTTCTGGCACCTTGAGCCCACCCAGGGGTGGAGGAGGTGGGAGAATCTTCTCCATTGCCAAGAGCGCCGGGCCCAGACTGACCCAGGGGCCGGATCATTTCCTTGCAGTTAAAGAGGAAAATAACCTAAAGCTTCCGCTTCCCAGCCCCCCTCACTTCCCCCAGCCCGTGCGCTTTTTGAAAGCACCGAGAAAAGACAAAAATTAAAAAGAAAAAGAAAAAAAAAACTTTGGGGCTATTTGGCGGGTCTCCCTGCAATCCCTGCGCACCCACGCTGCAGGCCGGAGCTCCCGGAGGTGCGCCCCGGGGCAGCCCGGGACCGAGCCCTGCGCCGGTATCGGATGCTGGCCATCCTGCCCCGGCGGGTCAGCGGGGGAAAGTCTCGGCTCCCGGACTCGCGCCTTTTCCACGTCTCCTCGCTCTCTGCAGAGGCAGCCGGTCTGGTTAGACCCGGGACTCCCAGGGGCGCCAGGCCTCTCCGCGGTGGCTTAACAAAGAGTGGCGCAACGGAAGCGCTTCCCGCCGGCGCCCCGAAAGCCATCAGCGCACGGACGACGTAGGCTCCGAGGGTGCGCGCTGCCAGCGGCCGGTGCGCGCTGCTCCCCGCTGCCGCTGCAGCTCCTTCCGCAGGGCCCCGAGGCCCGGGGAGCCCCGACTCCTTGCCCCCTATTGCCTTACCTAGGGTTGCTGCTGTTCCAGTAGACGGCGTAGCGGTCGGCGACGGCCTTGGAGCCCGGGTCCTGGCTGAACACACACATCCAGAGCACCAGAAACATCAGCGTCAACATCTCCACGTGCAACATCACGCCTGGCCAGCGGCGGAGCACTGGACGCGCCACTCCGGGGAGAGAGCAGGGATCCGGAGAGAAGGAGGGGAGGAGAGAATGAGAGGGAGAGAGCAGGAGCCAAATAAATAGGAATAAATAAAATTCAAGAGGAATGAGAAGAGAAAAAGGCACACACCAAGCTGGGGGAGGGGGCGGAGAGCGGGAAGAAAAGAGGCAGTGGAGTGGAGGGGCTAAATACAAACTCGCACCCCCACTGGAGGGTTCAAAAGGAAAAAAAGAAATCACAAGATGGAGAGAAGCATGCGAGTGTGTGGCGGCGGCGGCGAGGGCGGGGTAAGGGGGTGCCAAGCTGTGTCTAGGGCGGCGGCGGCGGCTGGCCGGTCACCCCGGGAGAAGGAGGTGCGCGCCCGGCCGAGCGACGGCAGCGCGGGTCGGGGCAGGCGGCGGCGCACGCTGCACAGTCACCGGGAGCTGCGCGCCGCGGCCGCGGGAAGACATACACTGGCCCGCCCGGCTCGGCTCAGCGTCGGCGCGGCGGGATGCACAGCTCTCCGCCGCCCAGGGCTCTCGCAGGGCGCCCCGCTTCGCTCCAAGTTACTTTGGCGGCCGGTGGGAAACTGCGGAAGGCGAGCTCCGTGTGGATGGGGGCTTCGCGCCGGTGGCCTCGTCTGTGCCTTCGCTGGGCAACCCCCAGAAATCGCGGAGGAGTCGTAGGTGTTGCGGGTTCGGGGCGGTGCGCTGAGGAGGGTGGGGATCCGGAGCCACAAACCCAGCCCCGCCGGCGTCCTGGAACGGGTTAAGCGGCAACGAAGCTGGCGAGGAGCAGTCTTGCTTCGCAAACCTCAAAAAAAAAGTTTGGCTCTCCGTGTCTTCCAGCAGGTCCCCGGCGGAATCGGACTGCGGCGGCGGCGGCGGCGGCGGCGGCGGGAGACAGCACCGCAGGCGCTGGCCTCGGGGATTTCTCGCGCGTGCTTTTCTCGGCCGGGTGTGGGTGTACCGAGGTGAACGAAGAGCAGAGGTTACCAGCCAGCCAGCCAGGCGGAGCTGGGATGACTAAACCTGCAGGGCGACGCCAGCCCAGGAGCTCGGCTGCAGAGCGGGAGGGGAAACAATCACTTTCACATGAACCTCTCCAACTCCTGGATGGGCTGATGTCAGTCTCCGATCGCCTTCCGGGAGCAGGAATGAGCCCCCGGACGCAGTGCCAAGAGCCCCGAGTGCGCCCTCAGAAGTCTCTCCGCGACTCCGATGGGTTCGGCCCCAAGCCCAGCAACTTGTAGAGACGCATCAATCAGTTTGAAAGGGAGGGTGGGGGGAGCGCACGAGCGAGTGGCACCTCCCCGATGACTACATCAGAAAACCTTCCCGATCCTCCCGCAGCTGCTCGTCTTCCCCTCCTTGGGCACAGCAGCAACAAGAGGTGAAAACCACCAACCGAATCCTAAAACCCCTACCGGGCGGGAAAATAAACTTGAGTGCAGCGGCGGCGGCAGCCCCGGCAGCCCGGGAGGGATTGAAACGGCTGGCGAGAAGTGGAAAGGAGTAAAAGTCAGTTTTGCAAAAGAGAAAAAAAAAGGGGGGGGGTGCTTTATGGGAAAAATCTCCTCGGGCACGCCCCCTCGTTAATGACCTGCGTGTAAAGCCGACAGCAGCCGCGACCCAGCAGCCGCACGAGAACGCAAGGCGGCCCGCGTGAACGTGGGCAGGGGAGGCGGGGGGGCGGGCGTGTAACGCAGGGCGCGGGGCAGGCGGGCGGCGCGAGCACGGGTGAGAGATCTGGACCGAGCAGGGGGAGGCGCCGCCAGCCAGCCAGCGCCCGCCAGCGCTGCTGCCGCCGCGGCCCGGGTCCGGGGGACTGCTCCCGTTACACCCTCCCCCTCTCCCCCATGCAGTTTACTTGGGTAGGTAGGTGCGTGGAGCAGCCAGTCAAGGAACAGCCTGCTGTTTGCTTACAGATCCAGGATTTTTTTTTTTTTTCCTCTCTCTTTACGCCAACCAGATTGGCTGTTCCAAGAGAAAGAGGCGTTTTCCTAATCTCCTCCCTTCCTCTCGCCTCCTGCCCGCTCCCCGGCCCCACCTTCCTTCTGACTAATTGAATTACTGGGAGTGCCGAGGCGCCCTCTTCTCCACCCAAGCCCAGCAGCCGCGCGTAACCCTTTGGATGCTGAATTCCGTCCGGGCTGAGGAATGATCGGACGTTTTTACCTGAGAATGGGGTTATTTCAATCACAAAGGAACCGGTTCCCACCCGGGAGCCGGAGCGCCGGAATCTGACTCCCGGGCCCCTCAGGTGACATGAACCCGCTGGCAGAAAGCCTCAGTGAATACGTGTTCTCGTAAATCTGCCCTGGTCTTCCCAGCGAGCCATGGCCCGGCGCTGGGTTATCAGGAGAGCTGAGCATCTCTCCTGTGCCTTTCAATCCCCCGCTTCCTACAAGGGGTTTTAAAGGTTCATGAGCAGGAAGCATGACTTTCCTGAAAACACTTTTTAAAAAACACCAAGAAAATCACAGGGTATGTAAGAGTGATTGCCATTCAGTGGGACCGTTCAGGAAATGAATGCAGCAGGAGAGTCCATCAGAAATACGTTACACATTTTGCATGTCAACCCCGAGGTTGGTTCGCTACCCACTCCCCAAGGGGTAAATGTTTTGAATAAAGTCTTTTCGGGAAGGAACCTATGTCGGAGAACAAGGTCCCTTATTATTGGAAAAGCCTGGCGTTCCTGGACTTCAAGAGCAGGTTGCAGCACCGTGGCCCCAGGCCAGCACCGGAGCGCGATGGCCTGACAGCGAGGCCGACTCGGCGCCCCGGGACGTGTGCCCCTGTCCCCCAGCGCCCGGGAAACCAGCCAGGCGCCGGGCTCAGCGGGGCTGCAAACCCTGGAGACTCTCCCTCGCGGGGCTCAGTCTGCGTGGTATTCTTCTTTCTTGCTCTCTAGGGAGTTTTCTGCCTCAGTGGGGAAAGGCTGGTCCCAAGAAAGAGAGCACTTATGTTTTGCTCCCCAACTTACCTGTTCTCCCCTGTACTTATTAGCCCAACATAATCAAATATCACGCTGTCTGTCCTGCGCTTTCCAGCTCTGGAGTTCAGGATTTCCAGGCGCTTCGGAGCCGTTTGGAAGCGTCCAGACGCCCTCCAGTGGCGGCCCTCGGTCAGCACCCAGCGCGGGTATTGCCTGCAGCTCAGCCAGATGGAGTTTGATAGTATCTGGGATCATGATCCATAAAGACTTAAGGGGAAAGGAACAGTTCACACGGGCGTGGAATTAACTGGATGTTATGGGCCCTTGCCTGAAAGTTGCGTAGTTTGTCAATTGCAGAATTTTTCCCACCCGAGGAGATTCCGAAATTGTCCTAGGAAAGTAACTCTTCCGTTTGTGACTAGGTATAGATTGCAATCTGCATAAATACAGACTCCAGGACAGATCACCCAAACAAACCATCTTCCTAATTTAAAAAAAGTAAATTCAGAATGTTAACACAAATGCTTCTGTATATTTCACAAAATTCCAGCAATGAGAAAGAAGTGAGAAAATTTCAAGTAGAGGATTAAAAGGATAATCTTTTACTTTTTAAAATCAAATTTTCATTTAAAAAGTTATGTACTTTTCCCTCCTGGTCTCTAATCTTGCTGATGTTCAAGTGCTTTGCCTATTTTGGGGTGTGTTTGTTTTTCTTCTGTTGCAGAAAGAATGCATTTATTTCTTCCCTCGGCCTTTTTGATAATAGCTCTAATAGGTGCTCGCCTGACTGAAGCAGTTTTGCAGGAGATACTCTGGACCCTTTTAAGGGACATCTGTGTCTTTCAGAAGAGAATGCACAACTTCTGTCTTGGGGAAAATGCTGATCATCATCATCATCGGAGACTCTTTTTAGTCAGGGAAATATCAGGTATCTGGGAGTTAGCAAGCTGGCTTCCTGTGGCTTCCAAACCAAAAGGAGTAAGAAGAAAAACAGAATTTACATCCACTTATTTCCTATCTGAAAACACATACTGTAACCAAAGTTGAAATGCAAAAATTCAACATATCAAAAGAATACGGATGGCCTACTATTTTAAATGTCTCTAATTTGTTTAGAGTCTGGAGAGTCCCATTTTAAACAAAACAAAACCAAAAAAATTATACATTATGGCCTTCCTTAAAATGATACAAGGAGTTAGAATAAAGGTATGCCTTAAAAAGAGTCAAGGAGTTGCAATAAAAGCAACTGTTAAGAACATAATTCAAATGTCTATGAAATAACTCATAAACCTAAAATAAGTGCTTCCTTTTGGGATTATATACCTACATAATTATTGCTATTAGAGTAACCAAGCAGCAATTGATAGAACAGTGATTTTCAAACTTGTTCATCTCACGGCATACATAAGCTAATTACTAAAATTCTGTGCGACACCAAAAAAATACATATTTTGAGGATTTGACCAAAAAATAGGTATAATTTTGATTCATTTTCACTGGATGGCTGTCATGTTTTTATTTGACAGTCTAAGAGAATATAGGTCAGTGCCACTGACTAAATAGTCAGGTATTGCATATTTTAAAAAATGCTTGTGGCACAGTGCCTGCCATGGCACACCAGTAAGAGAGGTATTATTAACTATGCACTTATTGCTGGTAATGTGACATATTCAAGTCACATTATTCAAGTGATTTGAATTTATACAAATCAGGATTATATAAAATAATTATATTATTATTAGTCCAGTGTCACAGAGGCAGACTTTCAAGCTGGCCATCCTATCTAATAAAAAGGGAACATGCTAATTGATCATCACACCCTCACAAGATGGCGGCGCCCACAGCCACAAGATGGCAGCGCCCAGTCCCCTCAGCCCCACTGGGGCGGCAGGTGTGCGGCACGGCTGGGGCCACCTCCAGGCAGGTCCGGCCGCTCTGCATGCCTGCCTCCAGAGTCCCCCAAACCCCTCAGCTCCCCAGCCACCCAGGGCCAGCCCGAGGTGAAGGCAAGCCTTGGATGGCGGCTGCCCAGCTGCCCAGAGCCAGCCTGAGGTGCAAGCAAGGCTTAGGTAACCAGGGCCGGCCGAGGCTTGTGCTGCTGGCAGTGGCAGCAGCAGAGGTATGATGGGAGCGTTGCCTTCCCCTGATCGCTGGGTCACCTTCCGCCTCTAAGGGCTTCCGCACTGTGAGAGGGGGCAGGCCGGGCTGAGGGGCACCTCCCCTACTCTAGTGCATTAATTTTCATGCACCGGGCCTCTAGTTAAAGGATAAGGAGCATTTCCCCCCAGTAGAGAAGGAGGTTCAAATATAACAAAACAAAAACAGCAAGGAGCTAAAACATGGGAAAATAAAAGACTTCGAGATTGAAACAGGACTGCAGGGAGTTGAAACCTGAAAAGTTGAGAATGGACTGTAAAGGGCTTAACTGCATTTTAAGAATGTTTGTGTTTAAAGCTACGGGCAACCAAGTGTACTGGTGGTTTTAAAACAAATGACAATGAAGCAACAATCATCATGCCTCAAATTAAAGCACAAACAGGGATTTTTTAAATTTATGTTAAATTGTTTGGCCTTGAACTATCTAGAGATGGATGGTCTGACCTTGGCTATGAATTAGAATCACTTAGGGAGCTTTTTAAAAGAGAACAATGGTAGGGTCCCACTTCCTGTTTTAGTTGGTTAGGGCAGGGGAACTGAGATCTGTAATTTTTAAAAGCTACCCAGGGAATTCTAATGAGCATAGAGGATTGAGAATCACTGAACAAGGTAATTTATTTTTCACCTTAACTACTTCAATATTTTAGGCCAAAAAGAAAGTTCTATACTTATTGGTCTGGAGAAATGTTCCAGCTAACCATCAAGGCAGGAATGCTGATACTTTAGAGAGCTGAATTTTATGATCCTGTGCATTAAAATGTAGTGATACTTTAAAAATAATTCTCACATGGCATAAAATAGAATGCCATCTCCAAGACGTGGCTTCAGGGATCAAGCTTGATTTTAAATATAGGTTAGCCCTGGCTCGTGTGTTCAGTGGTTCGAGGGTCAGCCCGGGCACAGAGGGTTTCAGGTTTGATTCCCAATCAAGGGCAAGTACCTCGATTGCCAGTTCAATCCCCAGCCCAGGGTCCATGTGTGGGAAGCAACCAGTGAATGTGTCGCTCTCACATCGATGTTTCTCTCTCTTTCCCTCCCACCCTCCCACGTCTCTAAAAATCAATGGAAAAGGTATCCTTGGGTAAGGATAACAAAAAATAATTTAGAATAAAATAAAAATGGGCTTTTTTTTTTTTTTTTACTAGTTTGGACTTCCTTTTTAAAGCATTAGCTGCCTGCCAACAGATAGAAGTAGAGTTCTATTGGGTTAAACAAATAAATGTGAAAGCTGGTGAATCAAACCCCAAAGTCCACAGATTAAGAAAGGCTTATTTAATATGGCAGTTAAATGAAAACTGATACCCAGAAAAGATAATAAAGAAAATAAACTCAAGGGCAAAGATTAAAGAAATAATAACTAGACACAAAACCATGTAACAGATGACTAACATAATGGTATTCAAGCTAACCCTGCAGCCTATTTTTTTGAACATTAAGAATTCATTCCAAAGCCCCAAGTAACCCAAGTTCAATCACCAAACTGTCACCCGCCTATCCTGCCCACAGACTGTTTGAAGTTATTTAATGAAATCTTCTCCCCTAGTCTTTCCTTTTATAACAGGTTACTCAGAATCTTTAGAAATAACTCTTTGCTAGCTTTTCTCTCCTTAGAGACCTTAGGAAATGCTCCTTTTCTATTTCTGATCTAGCTGTCTCTTTTGTGAACAACCTAAAAGAGAGAGGGGGAAAAAAAACACACACAAAAATCCCTCTACTAAATAGAGTACAGGGTCTTTAATCTTATGACCTTCAACTTCCATCATGGATTTTCCACTATTCCTCATTCTCCTTTTACTTTCTTAGAGTTTGTTTCACAGAATCTCTTCTCTTGAATTCTGTGGATAAGTAGAAGCAGTTTTATAAGTTGCTACAATATTCTGATAGAGGCATTTAAATTTCTTTAATACTAACCATCTATTTGTTGTTGCTTACCCACTT
Source organism: Myotis nattereri (assembly GCF_964212035.1). Taxonomy (NCBI): domain Eukaryota; kingdom Metazoa; phylum Chordata; class Mammalia; order Chiroptera; family Vespertilionidae; genus Myotis; species Myotis nattereri. The sequence goes on from NC_138079.1 coordinate 62,571,082, forward strand.
CAAAACACAGTTTACTAGTAAGACCTACATAGCAAACATTTTAAACATACAGAAGTTTGAGCTGTCATTTTGATAAACAACTAACCATATTACTAGGCATATCCTATATAATAAAAACCTAATATGCTAAGTGTCCAGTCGTCCATTCAACCAATCAAAGCATAATATGCTAATGATATGCTAAGGCCGCTCAACCACTTGCTATGATGTGCCCTGATCACCAGCAGGCAGATGCTCTGACCTGTAGGTTAGCTTGCTGCTGGGGTCTGGCCCATCAGGACTGAGAGATGGGCTGGACATGCCCTGGAGCCCTCCCACAGTCCCTTCCCAGCTGGCCGACCTCCCAAGTCCCTCCCTGGCCCTGATCATGCACGGGTGGGGTCCCTCGGCCTGGCCTGTGCCATCTTGCAATCTGGGCTGAGGGCTTTCCCCCCGTCCCCTCCCGCCAGTGCACAAATTTCACGCACTGGGCCTCTTGTAGGTAAATATGTATTAAGTTTCTGTGCATTACAAATGTGTATTGCTTAAATGTAATTTTAAAGGAAGCAAACAAGAATGGGTTGATTCAGCCAATTTCCACATCACTTTTCATTATCTGGACTTTTGTCTAGATACCTTATAGTTATGTGACCAGTTTTCAACCATAAGGCAAAAATTACTGGGTGGTTTTATTCTCATCAGAAATTTTCATGTTTTGTTTTTTTTACTGATTTATCGTGTTTGCTTTTCATTGTTCTGTATTTCCCCTCTTCAAATTTTTAAATAAAATTCACCAAATTTATTTGCATTTTCTAAATTTAATTGATCAGCTAGCACACTGTATACTGTCAGTAAAGCATACTATCATAAATTCTTTGTGAATTATTAAACAATACTACATTCCTTGCTTAAAATATATAGATTATCATGAATGTAGATTAACAAAAAAAATAAAATGTTATATTTATTTTATTATGGCAATCATAGATGTCTACAGCATACCTTTATGGAAATAAAAATAATATAAGTAGGCTTTTCAGAAATAAAGTTAATTTGTGTTAGTTTTTCCCATATTCAAACTAATAGTTAGGATTTTTCTCCCACCACCTTTATTTACCATCACCCCAAAAGCATATAAGAATGAATTTTTGTTTTCCTTTACTTGCTTAGAAACCCCCCAAAAGCTACAAAATCTTTTATTAATGGCATTATATACACACATATATGCATGTATGGCATATACTAGAATGTGAGCATATATAGAGCTTGATAAAATGAGAGAACTTATTTTTCAATCAGTTTCACCCAAGATTTTCATCAACTTCTAGGAGAATTCTATTTAAAGATGAGTAGAGGATGTAATCCTTAGTCTGTGGGCATGATTTCATGAAATAGGAGATTTCATGTAAGCCCCCTTTTTAGCTTTGGCTTTACTCCCCACTCCCATCCCCACCCCTGAGCTAAACTGACTAAGCTAAGTAAAGTGTAGAATTATGGCAAACTAGGAAATTCTTTCCTCAATTATGTGCTTCTCCCCCAGATAAAAGCCTGCTTTAGGGGAATTTGGATCCTGGTGATTTGGAGTGTGAATTTTTTTTTTTTTTTGGTAGACAAAAATCTCTCTTCTCTCTCTCTCTCTCTCTCTCTCTCTCTCTCTCTCTCTCTCTCTCTTCATTTCACTTGACCATATTAGAGATGGTCTTTTAAAATATACTATTAATTGTTTAGGGAAAATGTACTCTTATTGCAGAATTATGGCCCTAGTCTCAGACTTCCAAATACCTTATGCCAATATTGTAAATTTTATTGTGATGCTGTAAAGTTACAGTTAAGGTATAATTTTTTAAATGCATTTCATCTTGTAGTTTGGAATAATAGTTATAAAGCTGGTCTCTATAGAAGCCACTGTAATTTATGATCTTGAACATCAAATAATAATGCAGAGGATTATTGGCCCAAACATTTTTTAAATGAGAGATAATTTACTGAATTGCCACTTTCTAAACGCAAGTCAGGAGAGAGAAAAGTGTGTTTCTAAAATGACTACCTTTTAACCAGAGATTATCATTCTCCATTTCCATTAGTTTACCTTTCTTTGGCGGTGGGGGGAGCATATGTATACTAAATTAAATAGGATTTGTTGGTTCGGCTAAGGTTCTGAATTACTGTGGATTAGGAGATTCATTTCTTAGCCTTTTTTCATTGAAATCCATCAGGATCTATGTGGTCTATCTAGTATTCTGCATACTTCCAATGCTTAATAAATATTACATTACAATATTAGCATAATAATAAACCATCTTAAAGTACTACAGGGACTATTAAGTGAGATCCTATTCAGTTTGAGCCAAGACATCAAAAAGTTTTATTTTCTCTATATGCATACAAAGTAATTTAAAAACTCCCTTTCCAGGAAATGTCCTTGCCTCCATAAGATGTCTACAAAGTGAAGTGGTGAAGTTGTATCTTCCAGTTACATATTTTATTTCCTCAATTTATTTTGGAGCCTGAATTTGCCATTTTAATAAGAGGAAATTTAAAATTGAGCAGACAAAAATGGAAATAGCACCATTTGTCAAGTAAATGCCCTTTCCCCAATGGCAACACTAGAATCTTCATACCAGTTTACTGGACCATCAGCCACGTAGTGTTCCTTGCCATTAAGAAGTTCTGCTTTGTATTCCATCGTGTAGATGTACCACAGTTTTCTTATCCATTCATCTGCTGAATACCATGCTGCTGTAAAAAAGAAGGAATTCTTACCATTTGCGACAGCATGGATGGAACTGGAGAGCATTATGCTAAGTGAAATAAGCTAGTCAATGAAAGAAAAATACCACATGATCTCACTCATTTCTGGATAATTAAGACCATTATAAACTGATGAACAAAAATAGATACAGAGGCAGAGCAACATCGAACAGAATGTCAAACTACAGCGGGAAGGCCAGGGAGGGTTGGGGGGTGGGAAGGGTGGGGTAAGAGATCAACCGAAGAACTTGTATGCATGCATATGAGCATAACCAATGGACACAAGACACTGGGGGGCATGGGAGGCTAGGGGAGGGTCAAGGGGGGAAAAAAAGGAGACATAGATAATACTCTTTGTAATACTTTAAGCAATAAAACAATAAAAAAAGAAAAAAAAGAAACATAAAAGAAAAAGTTTTGCTTTGTCTGTGTTTGGTTGGGTCACACAGACCTAGACTAACAGCCACTGAAAACATGAGGATTTTCTTTACGATTTCAGAAACAAACATTAACTAAAATTAAAAATCAGTTAATACAATCTTATCCTAACTGGTTGCTTTGAAACTGTCATCAAGGCAAAAAATAAAAATATTTTCCCTCCAAAAGTATTGTTCAAATAATTACATTTTCTCTACCAAGTAGAAGAAAAATGATGCATCATCTGTGGTAGATAGCAAAATGGCCAAAATTCGCCCTAACCGGTTTGGCTCAGTGGATAGATTGTCGGCCTGCGGACTCAAGGGTCCCAGGTTCGATTCCGGTCAAGGGCATGTACCTTGGTTGCGGGCACATCCCCAGTCAGGGGCATGCAGGAGGCAGCTGATCGATGTTTCTCTCTCATCCATGTTTCTAACTCTCTATGTCCTCTCTCTTCCTCTCCATAAAAAAATCGATAAAATATGTATTTAAAAAATGGCCAAAATTCTCCCCCCTTAGAGAGTACTTTTGCAGTTAGCCCCTCCCCTCAATTGACAGAGGCTATTTTAACGGCTTTGAATCTGAACTGACTTTGGGACTTGCTTTGGCTAACAGAAGGTCGCAGAAGAAATGTTGTGCCAATTCTGAGCCATGCCTCAAGAGGCATTGCAGCTTCTGCTCTTTCTCTAGGAACCCTGTCCAACTGCCCTGTGGACAAGCTGAAGCTAGCCTTCTGGTTGATGAGAGATATGTAGTCCATTCCCCTGCATTGTTCTTGGCTGACAGCCACAGCAGGACTGGGTATGTACAGCTCTCTTTACATCAGGGGTCCTCAAACTTTTTAAACAGGGGGCCAGTTCACTGTCCCTCAGACCATTGGAGGGCCGGACTATAGTTAAAAAAACAAAAAACAAACTATGAACAAATTCCTATGCACACTGCACATATCTTATTTTGAAGTAAAAAAAAACAAAATGGAAACAAATACAATATTTGTATTTGCATGTGGCCCGCGGGCCATAGTTTTAGGACCCCTGCTTTACATAGATGGAAAAGATGTGTTTCAAGGAAGTAAGATATAAAGTGAAATCTTATATATTAGGTCTTATCTTCCTATAATATAAAGTTCTGAAATTGGAGGAGAGTTTTGTCAAGGGCCCTTATTCACAATCCCTCAAGCCTTTACTGGACCAAATTCCCAATGTGTGCCATCCAGGGGGAGACTAATGCACACACTCAGAGTTGTGCTTTCAGCATCCATAGCACTTTCTTCCTGAGAGAACCAAACCACAGGCTACCCTTCCATCGTGGCTTTCTCATCCTTTGCTGTTGCTTCCTCCCACATTTTCGGAGTTCTCTTATCTTGTTTACAATTAGTTTCTTCTGGCTGCTCGACAATGACTCACAGTCCAGTGCCAGGCACGTAGTGAACACAAAAAGTATTTGTGAAGTAAATACCCACTCCCTAAATCCAGGTGCTCTTCTTTAGCCCTGTTTTCCTTCTTCACTAACATGATCTTTAACAATCACATTCATACTCGCAACTCCTATTATGGTCCCTTTGTGGGTGTCTCCCAAGCTTTAGCTCTAGGACCTTATGCTTTCCATCATCAGACCCACATTCCTAGCCTTCTCATTTACTTGTTCACAAGCCAAGGTCAGGATAAAGTCCCCCATTAGTTCCCAAATGAGAATTTCTAGCTGACAGGCTTGGTAAAGCAGAGGACTCCATATTCCGTTAAGGAATGTAAAGAAGTTCCCCAATTTCTCATTGCTATATCAAGTTACCTCCTACCTGGTCTCAGCTACCCACTCTTACTTCTGTTCAATATATACTCCAAACTCCATATCCTGCATGCAGTATAGTATATATGGCTGGAGTGATCTATTCCAGGCAGAAACCTGATGTGACCCTCCATTATTTAAATTGCACCCCATACCTCCCAAATAAAAGTAGAATTCTCGACATGGCTACCAAGCCCCACATGAGCTGCCCCCTGCCCCCCTCTCTGACCTCATCTCAGAGAAGCCCTTACACACACACACATACACACACATACACACACATGCACCAGCTCAAGCCACTGAACCTTCTCCCTTGTCCTCAGAGAAGCCATTCAGCTCCCTGTCTCTGAGTCTTTGCTTATGCTGTGCCTTTGCCTGAAACATTTTTGCTCCCACCTGTTAAACTTGCATTCATCCTTCCTATGTCAGCTCAGATGTCACTTCCTCAGGGAAGTCTCTTAGAACTGACCCCACAGAATAGAGCAGGGCACCTCTAAAAAATCACATAGCACTAAATTTCTTTTCTTCATACCACCTGTCCCTTGATTAAAATTGTATATTTGTGTGGCATTTCCTCTGCTTCTCCTTCTGGTTCAATTACTCTCCATCACATCTCCAAAGCGCAGCATGGTGCACATATAATGGAATAAATGAATGAAAATAGCGCACTGGCACTTTACATTGTTTTTTTCCTGGTTTCTATGAGGAACCAGGGTTCTACAGAAAGCAGTGGGGATAAGAGGGAGGGAGAGTCAAATGCCTCTCAGAGATTTGGAAATAAAGGATTTACCTCAGAGGGTTTAATCAGAGAGGCTTCATACAATGGACTCCAGCAAAGATATACAGAACCAACCTTAAAGTAATTGCAACTAGAGCCAGATCTAACTGAAAGTCTCTCCGTATCTAAAGAAGGCCTGTGGCAACTCAAAGGTAGCCAGTCAGAAATGGAGCAAAGGAACGAGGCTTATTCACAGTTCTAATTCCCAAGTGTGTGTGTGTGTGTATGTGGAGCTGGGGAAGCTCCCTGGTCAGATTGGCAGGTACACACAAATTGTAAACAGCTCCCCCGCAGCAGTCTCAGTACAATACCATTACATATTCAACGCACATAATGTCTTCCTTTGTTCTGAGGTCACCAAACTGTTAATAACTTGCCTCTCATATAGCTTGCCATTCATTCATTCATTCATTCATTTATTCATAAATTTATTGAGCATCTAATATGTGCTATGTCTTGAGGATACAGTGGTGACTGCCCTCACAGAGGTTGTCCGTCCAGCCACAAACAATTAAGAAAGCAAATTACCATCAAAGTATTGGGTCCCACAGCAGACTTTCTGCCTGCCGAAGGTCCTTTCTTCAGAGAACCTCTCCTCTCATCTTTCTGATCTTGTTGAAGTTATGTGTTGCCATGAAGTGGCACGCTGCTCCACCACCACACCCTTACCACCACTGCAGGATAAATCAGGCCAGTCAGGGTCCCTGTTAACATTTGTAACTGGGATTAAAAGGCCTCCCTTCTTTGGGGATTTTGAGTTATGTAGATATAGGCTTGGGCTGTCAGCTACCATCTTCCCTACTCTGGGGAGTAGGGTTGCTAGCTTTAACAAATAAAAATACAACAGGATCTGTCTGGATGTTCTTCTGAGAATTCAGGGCAGAGCAGAAGCAGGGAAACCATCTGGAGGCCTGATGTTCAAGACAGTCTGTAGGATAGTTGCTACAATCATTAATTATATCACATGCTCTTCAGGTACATTCTACGTGTCAGGATTTTAGGATTACTATTTATTTATTTATTTTTACTTATTTTTCTTTCTTTGGCACCATTTGGCTTTGAAAACCAACAATGTATAATTTGGGGCTGAAAAATGGTAATGAAGATACATGCATATCCATAAGCGATCCTTTCCCCAGGTTTTCTGTTTTAGAAGAATCCACAGAACAAGAGGGGAGATGTTAAACGGTGCCCTCATTATCTGATGTCACAAGTCAAAAAGCAACCAACCCCTCTGCAGCCAGAGGTCAACTTAGCTGCTGGTTTCTGTGCAGGTGAATTATGGCTTAAGAAATAAAAATTTTCAGAACACTAATAATATACATTGAGGGAAACAAGAAGGGAGGAAAGATGCATGAGCTTAGGGAAAGGATTTTATAATGTTTCCTAGTTGACTCAATGATAAATGTACATAATTAATCATAGACACCATTTTGGCGAATGATACTTTTAAATGATAGAGGCAATTATCTGTACAATTACATATGCACAGAAATGCTTTATTTTCTGACTTTCAACAGGCAGCCTACCTTACAGAATAGGTAAGGAAGACTCTTACCGAATTCAGCATCCTAATTTGTAAACTTGATCTAAAGAGGACATTTTTTTGGTGGTTAGAGGAGGTTCAGAAGAGGATTATAATAATGATAACTTCTTGGTTCTACTATGAATATCTTTGTGAAACTATTTAATCACTTATAATTTCAACCCATAAAATATGTTATGCTAGTATATTCTCATTTCCCTCTCTCTTTAAAGTAAAATAAAATAACTAGAGGCCCAATGCATGAAAATTCACGCAAGAGTAGGCCTTCCTTCCCCTGGCTGCCAGCACCAGCTTCCCTTCAGCACCGAGGGACGCTGACTGGCTTCCCTCAGGCCCCAGGTTCGTCAGGAAGGACGTCTGGAGTGACATCTGGAAGACGTCCAGTCTATTAGCATATTACCCTTTTATTATTATAGATATTTGAATGCTTTCCCAATAAATATTGTGGAAACAAATTGAAAAACTTGTGTAAATAAAAGAATATTTTCTACTTTCTCTTCTTCTATTAAAATGAGAGAAAATTTCAGCATCTATAATATACAATCACCTTTTTTCTGACTTAATAGAATGAACACATACTCTCTCTGCTATTTCTTTAGCTGGATGGTCTTATCTTACAATGGCAGTGTGGTGTAGTGAAGAGTTCAGGCTGAAATCAGACAAATATAGTTTCCAATCTGCCTCTGCAATTTAGCATGATTCTAACCTTGAGCAAGTTGCTAAATGTTGCTAAGCCTCAATTTCTTTGTAAAAGTGATTCTAATCATATCCATCTCATAAAATATGTTGTGAGCAATACACGAGATAATGTTTATGAAGTATCTGGTCTAATGTCAGGGATTCAACACATGTTCAATACTGTAGTATTATTAATGTTAACTCTTCCCTTTTATTAAATTTCTTCACTATCTTATCCTTCTAAAATAAATCATAATGTCATTCTATCATTCACTTATTCTAGCAATGTAAATTGAATGTCGTGCATACAAACAAGATATCTGTATATAAATAAATCAGTCATGTTGGATATTAGTAAGGAAAGGATGTGTTGTTCAGAAAATGGCTTGGACTGATCGGTTACCAATTTCAATCTCTAATTCAGATGCTCTAAATCTGTGTCGTCTAATGTAATAGACATTAGCTACATGTGGCTATTGAGCATTTGAAATGTGACTATTTAATCTAAAATGTTCTGAATATGTAAAATATACTCCAAATTTTCAAGACTCAGTATGAAAAAAAGATTGCAAAATCTCATTAAGATTTTTTAAAATATCGATTGCATGTTAAAATGACAGTATTTTGTATATATTGAGTTATGTTAATATATTATTAAAATGAATTTCATCTGTTTCTCTTTAGTTTTTAAAGTATGTGGCTCTGAGGAACATTATAATTTTGTTGCTCACATTTGTGGCTAGCATTATGTTTCTATTGGGCAGCACTGGTCTATATATTTAAATATAGCAAGAAACCAAGAGAGGGGAAAATGAAGGAAGGGCCCTAGCTCATGTGCTTCAGTTGGTTGAGTGTTGTCCCATGTAACAAAAGGTTGTGCGTTTGATTCCTGGTCAGGGCATGTATCCAGGTTTCGGGTTTGATCCCTGGTCGGGCGTGTGCAGGAGGCAAACAACCAATGTTTCTCTTTTGCATTGATGACTTTCTTTCTCCCCTCTCTCTCCCTCTCCTTCTCTCTAAAATCAATAAAAATATATTTTTTAAAAAGGAAGGAAGGGAGGAGGAAAGGAAGGAAGGAAAGAGAAAGGAAAGGAAGGGATGGGAAGGGAAGGGGAAGGAAAGGAAAGGAAAAGAAAGGAAAGGAAGGAGGGAGAAAGAAAAAAAAGAGTCTTCAGGAACTGGAAGATATAAGTCTTAAAACATCCTATAGTGGAATAATCTTTTTTATGCATAACTTAATGGTAAAAATCGAGGAGACTGACATACTGTGCCAGGCACTTAGCAAATGCCAGCTTGTGTTATTTATTTAATGATCACTGCTCATATTTTAGGTACCATACTAGGTACTATAGTTAGAATGATGAGCAAAACAATCTAGTCTATCCAAACCTACTAATTCTAATGAGGAAAACAAAAATGTTTGCAAATTTTCATATTTTGTATTTTATATTGTTTTTATAAACCTAAAAGATGTTTTAATTTTCTATCAAAGAGTTTGTGCATACCTTTCCCTTATTAGCACAATAAACAATAATTTATATTTTGTTACTGTAAAAACAATAGTGGAATACTGAAGGACATTTTTGGTCCCTTTGACAAAAACTTAATTCGCTAATACTATACTGCAAAGGTGTTTATTAACAAAAAATTAATGTAGAAACACTGATCTGGCGTCTGTTTCTGTATCACACATATCATTCTCACACAGATCACTTCTGAATCCTTCAATTGTATGGCGATGCTTGGATATATGCATATACAAACGCGTTTGCATACAAATACGCAGAGCAAACAGTCCATTTTGGAGCAGTCACGGCGTCTGCTGCCCCCTCCCACCTGCAGGCTCTACAGGAAGGAAGGAGCCGTGCGGCCCCTGGGGCTCCCTGGCCTTTTGTCATGCTGATTAGGATACGAGCTGAGCTGCAGGATTTACATCTTAAAGGAAACAGAGCCCAGCCCCAGAAAACAACAATCTTGGAGGCTGGAGGGAGTAAAGGAAGGTTACAGGGAGCCAGAGTTTGGGGGAGTAGGGAGGGAGGGAAGGAGGAAGAGAAGGAGAGAAAGAGAGAGAGAGAGAGAGAGAGAGAGAACAGAATAGTGACCTTGGCAAGACATGCGAGATATTGTGATATGAGGTGAAATACTGAGCTATTGATGAGGGATGAAGTGGTGCTGAGATTCTGAGAGAGAAGAGAGAAAGCAGAATGAGCAATAAGCAGAGGCAAGAAGATCCCAGGAAGCCTTGCTGAGAATTATATAATCCCTTGGTGATTTTCTAAGAGGCTGCAATGAGGATTTAAAATGCTTTTCATTAATTCTTGCCTATCCGACTGGTGTTTCTATTGGCTATGATATAACCATTGACTCTGTGGTGAGAGCATCTTTGTTAATTTAATTAAACAAGGAGGCCATTAAACTGATGTGGCTCTAAGGCCATGAGAGCCTAGGAAGTAAACCAAAACCTAAGCCTCTTAATGCCTCAAAGTTAGGAAATCAAAATGCTAAGAACAACCAATCACAAACAACAGCCACCTAGGCTTTAAACTATAACCAATCACATAATTTCTTTGCTTCCACACTTTCTCTATATAAGTCTTACCGTGAGCTCTGGGGTTGGGGTGCTCCTAACCACTTCTGGTTTGGTACTGCCCAGTACAAATTGATTTCTGCTCAAACCTTTAAAATGTTTAAAATGCCTCAGTTTATCAGTTCAGAGTTCAAAGCAGTCAACTCTCGGAGGTTCTTCAGGAACTCAGTCTTGAAAGTGAAGGCTATCCCAGCTCTTCTGCCGCCCAACAGCAATTGTGACTGTCTCCCGCGCCCTAACCCAACAGATGCTCCATAAACATGGGGTCAGTGGAAAATGCTTGGGGTCTGAAGGTGGATTGAATGTGGCATCTCTGTACACCAAATAGGTAGGACCACCAGTTGAATACATGTGACTCTTGGCTCTAGGTAGTGATAAAGCACTCACCCACACATGGCTCCTCAACCTTCATGTTTGTCATGTCAGGAGCTGAGCGGACTTGGTTTACCAATTTTGCTCAGGTTTCTGTTTATTTTATTGTTTAATATTCAGTTTGTTTTACTGTTTACTATTCAGTCCTTGCAAGTAATTTACATTCTCAGCTTAAATACAGAAGCTCACTTTACTGCAGTCCCAACTCCTCCTGCCCCTAAATCAGGGAACGGGGAGCCAGGGAAGCAGCGAGGAAATTCCCCAGGTGTGAGGCACTCCCACCATCTTGTCAGCACAGGCTGATGCTGGGGAAAGGGAAGAGAAGGGGATGCTCCCCTGAAAGCCTGGGGAAACGGTACAGTTCAGGGTAGGTTGCACATTAGAATCACAAGGCAGCTTTAAAAATAAAAAGTACCCTGGTGTAGGTCCAATCCAACGTAATTAAAATTGATTTCCTGGGCCTCTATAATAGTTTTAAGGTCCCTGGTTGGTTTTGATGCTTAGTTAGAGGTAAGGAGAATCCTCTCCTGCATCCTAACCAAGTTTGCGTGTTCCCTTTCTAATAGCAATAGCATAGGTTAGAGCCCCAAGCCTCCAGTCCTCTGCACTTTAGTCAGTAGCCTGAGGCCATGAATCTGAAGAAGTTTCTGGACTTTGTCCCTAACTATTGAGACCTCCCTCATGTACTGGGCCAGTCCTGAGTCACGCTGTTATCTTGGAAATTTTACTAATAGCTCCCACTTCCTTGGAAGAGTCCAGGTTTGGATGGTAAATTATATGGTCCCTCTATACATATCAAACAAGGAAATCCCAGCCAAGCCTAGACTAGCACAGTATTTTCCTGGGATTCCTTCCAGCAGCAATTTTAATATTCTTTCACTCTCTTCCCTCCTCAAATGTCTTTCTTTCCAGTCCTTTCTTTTTTCTCTTTCATCAGATAAGGCTTAAACACACTCCAAAGCAGTCCGTTCCCACACTCTTCCTCCTTTCCACATCCTGAGAATTTTTTCCCTTCATTTCCACATTTGTAGGGTGCAGGTGGAGGCTGCAGCTTAAAAAGATTTTATCTGCTTTGTTCTGTTTGAGGGCAAGGAGAGAAGGAAGTATCCTGAAGCTCTGGCTTTTCTCCAGAACTGGAATGCCTAGAAAAACTATCAAGTACAGGGTCCACCAGGAAATCATTGCAGCTGATGAGGGAATGAGACACTGTCAGCGATTCACCTAACTGTGGGCCTCAGACCACTACAGGTCGAAGGAGGAGGAGACAGACAGACGTGGGTCATAGAGATTCATCCAAATCACAGACTTCCCACAGAGCAAAGCAAAGGCCAGTGACTGGCATCTACATCTTTCCTATCCTGATCCTTCTTCTGGTTGAGGCCCTAGGCTTTGAATCCCAATGCCTGCATCTGATGCTCTTGTACCTGGGCACTGGGTTTGTTTACCCCACCCCTTCTCTGCCTTTCATTCTAAATCTGACACATTGCAAACACCTCCACCCCTTCCCCCACAACCCCTGCGGCCTTGGGCCCTCTTAAAGCTCTTCCTAGATTCCATTTCCAAGAACACAGGCCAGAACCAGGAGCTACCACTTGGGGCAAAGATGGTGCGCAGGCCAATGAAATGGCAGAGAGCCTCTGACGTGGTCATACTTGTCACTGCTTTTCTTCATTTTTACTCCCTGGCCTGCTCTCTTCTCACCAAAGTTCGGAAGATTTCCTTACAGGACTGAAACTAGGAAGCAGTACCTGAATCTGTTTTCACTCTAAAGTCTGATTTTTTCCATGACCCCTCCCCTTCCATTCAGTTACAACTGAGCTCTTCATCCTCACATTGTCTACCACCTTCCTCAACAGCCTCAGCTCTCCAGCTTGTCTTGAATATGAGCTGCTAAATTAGTTTATGAGCAAAAAAGATTGAGTTATACTAACTACCCACATTTGCAGTTACAGAATTCAGTTGTAATGGAGCAGGGGTTGCAAACTCAAAGGACCACACAGGGATAGACCACAGAGTGACTGAGTGAAGCAGGCTGGGTGAGGACCAGGGCAGGCTGGCGTGGGCCTCACCTGTCTCAAGTGTCCAGCTGCTGTTCTCTTTTTTAAAGCATGTTATTACATTTATTGGGGTGACATTAGCTAATACAGTTATACAGGTTTCCAGTGTACGTTTCTATGATACGAGATCTGTATATTGCACTGTGTGCCCACCACCCAAACCATCTTCCGTCACTATATGTTAGGGCTCCTCCACCCCCACTCCCCTTCCCTCTGGCAACCACCACACTCCTGTCTATGTTCAGGAGTTTCAGTTTTATAGCCCACATATGAGTGAAATCATATGGTTATTAGCTTTTTCTGACTGACTTATTTTACTTTGCATAATGTTCTCAAGGTGCATCCATGTTGTCACAAATGGCAGTATTTCACCTTTTCTTCTGCCTGAGTCATATTCCATTGTGTGTATGTGCCACATCTTCTTTATCCAGTCCTCTCTTGAAGAACACTTTGGTTGTCTCCATGTCTTGGCCACCATAATTAATGCTGCAATGAACATAGAGGTGCATATATCTTCCAAATACATGTTTTCGAGGATATACCCAGGAGAGGGATTTCTAGGTCATATGGTAGCTCTATTCTTAATTTTTTGAGGAATCTCAAGACTGTTTTCCACCGTGGCTGTACCAGTCTACATTCCTACCAGAAGTGAATGAGGGTTCCCTTTTCTCCACATCCTCTCCAACACATGCTATTACTTGTTTTGCTGATAATCAGTTGCTATTCTCTTGCAATGAACTATTGCCATGGAAAAATGCTGGCTCCAAATGCTAGGTCTTTCCATTTTTCAAGAAATAAAGATATCCAGATTCTTATGACCAATGTATTTTTTTTAAATATTGGCAACTAATTTTTAAAACTTTTAATTTTATGCTGGCCAAACAAAACTTATCTCTGAGTAGGAACTTGTTCTCTGGCTGCCAGTTTTCAATGTCTCTTCCAGTGCATATGTGAGTTCCATGCTCTTGAATTGGCTCCGACTCCTGGCAACTCCATGAATGAGTGATGGCGGCAATGTCCTGTCCTCACAGCCCAGCTCAGCTCCTGTAGACTCATTCCCATGGCTTCCTTTATGGAGTCAACCCATCTCATATTTGGTCTTTCTCTTTTTATGTCACTTTCTACTTTTCCCAGAATGGAGTGTTTTACAAAAAACCCTGCCTTCTCATGCCATGCAAGAAGTAGGACACCTTCAAGTATATTCTTAGGCAAACTTTTGCATAATATGATTTTTAGATGGAATAATCATCTGAGGCAACCCAACATGAAATCAAGTGGTGTGAAAATCTAAGGGATATCCTGGCAACCTACCTATGATGGTATTTATGTATAAAACAACATGAGCAACAATAGGCATTCCATTAAGTGACAAACAGCCACTTAAGAAAATCTTTTAATGAAAGGAGACTTGAAACATTCTATAAGAGGTCCATTGTGCATACTTTTGTGCCTGAACACTTCATTTTTCATCAACAGAAAGCCTCTAATTGTCTTCTATTTTAAAACATCTTCATCAGCAAAGACACTGAGGAGGCAGTTAGAGGGGAAAATAATGACACTATAAAAGTTGGCAGTGAAATCAGTTAATCTCTTATCCCTTGTGACGGTTTACATTTTGAGTGACAACTGAGGTTATCTAATTTGCAAATATTGCAGCATTATTCTTGAGCAAAGTAATAGGAAAACAAATAATTTCCCACTATTACCAGATATTATCTCTTTTAAAAAACCAAGATGCGATGCTTTACTATTTCAACAAATGCAATAGTTTGAAATGGAATGTATTTCAACATGGATGGCAAAAAATGGCTGAGTGACTAAGACTCTAGGGCAGTGGTTCTCAACCTTCCTAATGCCGCGACCCTTTAATACAGTTCCTCATGTTGTGGTGACCGCCAATTTCATTGTTAAAAATTGAACATAATTAAAGCAGAGTGATTAATCACAAAAACAATATGTAATTAAATATGTGTTTTCCGATGGTCTTAGGCGACCCTTGTGAAAGGGTCGTTCGACCCCCAAAGGGGTCGCGACCCACAGGTTGAGAACCACTGCTCTAGGGCCGGGCTTCTCTACCTCAGTCCTAACTGACTGTGAGTTAGAGAACCTTTTGATCTGGAGGCCTGTCCTGTGCACTGCAGGCTGTTTAACAGCATCCCTGACCTCTGCCCACTAAATGCCAACAGTACCCAACCCTCCTCATCACAATAAGAAAGGACCTCCGGATATTGCCAAATGTCTCCTTGGGGACCAAATGTGCCTCCATGGAGAACCGTTGCTCTAAAGAAAATGTTGTACATCACAACTTGGATTTTGATTCTCCAAAAAGTCTTAAAATGGAGAAGTTTGCTAACTGTATAAAGTCCTCAGGGCACTATGGGGGTTAGGAAGCAAGAGCAGTGAATGTATGCTGACAAGAAAGTCACTGTATGCCCTGCCTGTGTGGGTCAGTGGTTGAGCATTGACCTATAAACCAGGAGGTCATGTTTTGATTCCTGGTCAGGGCACATGCCCAGGTTGCTGGCTTGATTCCCATTGTGGGGCGAGCAGGAAGCAGTGGATCAATGATTCTCTCTCATCATTGATGTTTCTGTCTCTCTCTTCTCCTCCCTTCCTCTCTGAAATCAATAAAAAAATATTTTTAAAAAATGTCGCTGTGGGGGCAGCCCTAGATGTGAAATCCACTCTTCTTGACAATAATTCCCAAAATGAGCAGAAACCAATAAAATCCATTGGGCCAGGCAGCGACATCTGGTAGATTCCAAACTACAGATGGGGAACTCCAGCCTTCCTCTGGCTAAGTCTGAGGTGAATTTTCAACATATTGAAGGATAGGATAATACCAAATGTTATATTTAATAGGGAATCCTTTTTTCATTTTGGAAAGAAAAATTTTTCCAGAAAAACATGAAAGTTTATAACAGTGGTTTGAAATCAGTAACCCGCAATTTTTTCTTTGTGGTTATAGAAGAAATCATCAATTGCGTTTCTCAATAGAACCTCATAAACACAATAGGCCAAATGCCAGAACAGAAATTAAATGGCTGTGTGATCCTCAAGGGAAGACATACTTTCACTATGAAGTATTCACACCAAACCTTGAGAACAGTACTCGAAAGAGAATGAACTAGAGAATGTGGTGCTTGCATTTGCTGTTTTGACAGCACTGTTTATCAAAAGAACTACAATTTCCCCAAAAAAAGACTACTTAATTTTTATCATATTGTTTTTTCTGTCTTGTAGGAACTACAAAAAATAAGTTCACTAAGTTTTTGGTTGAGTTTTAGTTCATTTAACTTGTTTTACCCCAGTTAAATGCTTCAAAATGGTATCTTCTAGTCTTCTTTTTATAATCTATATTTTGTTAGCGTAAATGTGGTTTGATACTGTAATGGTGGATATATATTATGTATTTGCCAAAACCCACTGAATGTACAACACAAAGAATAACCACTAATATAAGCTATGAACTTTAGTTAATAGCAATGCATCAATATTGACTCAATGATTGTAATGTATGTACCACACTATTGCAAGATGCTAATAATAGGGGAAACTGGGGGGTAGAGTGGTGGTGGGTGGGCAGAGAGGGGGTATATGGCAACTCTGTATTTCCTGTTCACTTTTTCTATAAATCTTAAATGGCTTTAAAAAATAAAGTCTATTATTTTTTAAAATCTGTTGTAAATTTTATAATTAAAAAACCCAAGTGTTAAAATTATTTTGGAGTAGGTGGGAAAAGATCAACCAAAGAACTTGTACCCATATATGCATAACCCATGGACACAGACAATAGTGTGGAAGGCCAGGGGTGGGGTGGGGGGTGGGGGGTTAGAGAGGGGCGAGGACATGCTAGAAAGGGTCAATGGGGGAAAAGGGGATATATGTAATATTTTGAACAATAAAGATTTTAAAATAAATAAATAGTTAAAATTAAAAAATATTTGAGTGTTTATTTTTATTTTTTATTGATTTCAGAGATGAAGGGAGAGGAAGAGAGAAAGAGAGAGAGAGAGAGAGAGAGAGACAGAGAGAGAGAGAGAGAGAGAGAGAGAGAGAGAGAGAGAGAGAGAGAAATGCATGATGACAGAGAACATCTGATCGGCTGCCTCCGGCATGCCCCCTACTTAGGGTTGAGCCCGCAACCTGGGCATGCGACCCCAACTGAAATCCAACCTGGGACCCTTCAGTCTGTAGGCTCTATCTACTGAGCCAAACCAGCCAGGGCTTGAATGTTTTATTTTTAAGTAGGCCTTTTGAAGATGGATCCATTCCCTGCTTATTCACTGCTGAAGGATGATTGCTCAAGGTGAAGTGGAGAGAAAACAGGACTTTTTCTGTTGTCCAAGCTTGGCCACTGACCACTCTCATCCAAACTCCTGGAAAATACTATTTGAGCACTGTGAATAGTGAACCTGAAATTGTATTATATTTATGTATTTTTCTCCACTTTAGCAATTCTACATAATTTAATATTTTCTCCTCACAAAATAACCTTTGAAGTAAAATTCATTCAGAATTGGTTTTTTTTTAATTTTTTTTATTTATTGCTTAAAGTATTACAAAGGGTATTACATATGTGTCCATTTTAACCCCCCGCCCTAGACAGTCCCCTAGCCTCCCCTATCCCCCAGTGTCTTATGTCCATTGGTTATGCTTATATGCATGCATACAAGTCCTTTAGTTGATCTCTTACCCCCCTCAGAATTGTTTACGATTCATTTTACATGCTAGGCCAAA
Organism: Myotis nattereri; assembly: GCF_964212035.1. NCBI lineage: Eukaryota > Metazoa > Chordata > Mammalia > Chiroptera > Vespertilionidae > Myotis > Myotis nattereri. The sequence goes on from NC_138079.1 coordinate 62,588,772, forward strand.
TCTGCTTCTAATTAATAGTATATAATATGCACTAGAGAGACAGTAAGTTACAAAGAATCAGATAGCTTTTTCTTGGACTTTATCTATAAAACAGCAAAGGAGTTGTGCTGGAATACAATAAATTTGTTAAAAACTATCGGTTCCAGTTTTAATTTCTGCCACAGTGGAAGATTTTTCAATATAGAAGCTTCCTGGATGGGTGTCAGAAATTCTCCAGACTAATACGCCTCTCTTCAGTCACGGCAGGGCTCAGAGTAGAGACTCACAGCAGATGTTCTGAGGAGAGAGGGCAGCCTAAAGAAAGTTTTGAATGATCCTGTATTCAAAAGATATGCAGTCTAGTGAGAAAGGTAAAGTCTACACTTGTGACAAACATTTAGAAGACACCAAAAGCGGCTCAGAGTAAGTGCGACTGAGTTCAAGAGCAAATCGGTGCTGAAAAGTTCCAAAGACACAGCTAGGCGGCACAGAACAAAGTGGTCGCTCGTGGGCTCTGGACTCCTAGAGACGTGGGTTCTATTCGAGGTTGTGGAACTCAGGGCAGGTTGCTTCACCGCTCTGGGTCTCAGATCCTACTTGTGTGGAGAGAAGCAAGGTGAGCTCACGTCCTTCAATAGCTAGATTCGTGGTAAGAGTGCAAGAAGTGGTGGTTTTATCAGTACTGTGAAGAGTAGTCGTAGCAGTAGTCATACATCCTGTAAAAGGTGCATGTTTCCAAGAAGGTCAGATATAGTTCAGTGGAAAGTAAGGAGACTGAATTTCAACAGGAAGGTTTATGTTTCCAAAGCAGTAGGAAGGAACATTTTGAAGTAAAATTGAGAAAGCGAAGTTCCTTTGGGGTGTTTTATATGGAGTAAAATAAATGTGGTGTTGCCTGGCTGCTGGGGCTCAGGGGTTGAGCACTGACCTATGAACCAGGAGGTCACAGTTTGATTCCCAGTCAGGGCACATGCCCGGCTTGTGGGCTCGATCCTTGGTGGGGTGCATGCAGGAGGAAGCCAATCAATGATTCTCTCTCATCATTGATATTTCTGGCTCTCTCTCCCTTCCTTACTGAAATCCATAAATTTTTTTTTTAAAAAAAATATGGTACTGATATCATTTAGGAAATAATATTTAAAGGCTCGATGCAGGAGAGTAAGAGGTAGAAAGAGAATTAATTCAGGAGTCAGAAGACCAGGGTTCTAGAGTAGTAGGTTTTACCTTCAGAGTCCTAATTCCCCTCCTGATTAGCTCTGTAACTCTGGGCGGGGCTAAACCTTTCACATGTTCACGTGTGAAAATGAATGTGTGATCTCTGAGGACCACTAAAGACCTATAGCAAATAAGAGTCTAAGTCTTGGTCATAAAAGTGGCACGATTAAAACAGGAAAAGAGCTGCTCTACAAGATCTTCGTATAATTGATTGGAATGAGAAATAGACAGAGGAGGCCCAAGAGAGAGAAAGAGTTACATTTACAACGTACTCTCACAACAGGATAACAGGAATGACCTGCTGCAGGAATAGATATTAACAGGGCCAAGAGTTGGGAGGATGAGAATGACATAAAAATTACTGAAATTGAGAGAGAGAATAATATTTGAGGAAGAAAGGAAACATAACAAACTTATTTTTCAAAGAAGTTGTGTCAGGACATGGCAGGATACCTTTAATATTGAGTAATGAGCAATAAATTAGGTTTAGTGATTTGATATAAGTAAAACAGATTATATTGTACATCTACGACCACTTCATCATATTAAAGATTTTCTAAAAACTGATTATAAAACTCCCATGAGAACATAAAGGTCTAGGCATAGCCAAGACAAATCAGAAGGACGGATTTTCTCCATTAGATATCATGAATCAATGGTACCACTACATCACCTAAAATAATATAATATTAGGGGAAGGTCAACATATCAACGAGTGGAAATACCATCTTACATCAGACCTCAGTGCATGCAGCGGAGACCTTAAAAACCAGCAAGCATTGTAAGTAGTTTCACCATCCATATGGAAAACAATATAATTAGAACCCTACCTCACAGCATACTTAAAAAAATATTCCAAATAAATTAAAAGACATAGATGTGAACACACAACAAAGATCTTTTTATAATTTTGAGAGGGAAGGAAATTCTTAGACCGTGTTCAGAAAATAAACTTCATAAAGGGAAAAACTGATTAATTTGAGTACATCATTTTTGGTGAGAGTATACATTTGGAGAATAATCTGGTAGTATGTAGGAAAGCTGAAGACACATATATTCTTAACCCAGAAACTCCAATTGTTGTTATAGACTTTAAAGAAATTTGAACATTTCCCTGACTGAGGTAGCTCAGTTGGTTAGAGTGTCATCCCTATATGGCAAGATTTCAGGTTTGATCACCAGTCAGGGCACATACACGTATACAAGTATCAACCAATCTTTCTCTCTCTCTCTCTCTCTCTTTCTCTCTCTCTCTCAAAATCAATAAATAAAATTTTTTAAAAATACTAAAAAAAAAAAAAGGGAGAGAGACTTGAACATCCTATATAATAAAATGGTAATATGCAAATTGGTTGAATGGTGGAATTACCGGTCACTATGACGCGCACTGACCACAAGGGGGCAGACGCTCAATGCAGGAGCTGCCCTCTGGTGGTCAGTGCCCTCCCACAGGGGGAGTGCTACTCAGCCAGAAACCAGGCTCACCGCTAGCGAGTGCAGTGGTGGTGGCGAGAGCCTTTCCTGCATCTATGGCAGTGCTAAGGATGTCCAACTGCTGGCTTAGGCCCACTGTCTGCAGGGCAATCGGACATCCCCTGAGGACTCCAGGACTGCGAGAGGGAGCAGGCTGGGCTTAGGGAACCCCCCCTCCGAGTACATGAATTTCGTGCACCGGCTCTCTAGTTTATACATAAGGAGATATGCTGTATAGCCTGTACTGAAAAATTGGAAGCAACCTAAATGCATATCATTTGAGGAATGGATAAGTAAGTAATGATGGTGAACCCCATACCTGTTAAGTTTATTTAAACCTTGATCTCCATGTATTGATACAGATATAACTTAACAAAATGTTCAATGAAAAAAGCAGAATTAAATATATCATTTATGGACATTTGAAAAGCTCACAAAAAGCTATTTACCAATTATGGATTCACACACATGTAGTAAAAATGTAGACAATAGACAGGCAGGGTATTTTATGAGAGAAGTTATTTTGGAGAGTGAAGAAGGGAAATATTACCAGGAGGTGTTTAAATGTTTGCCAACTGTAAGTACCTCTGTTTATTTTTTTAAACAATAAAAAAAATCTGTATTTCAAAATTCTGACTGTGAGTATTGAATGTGTATTATATTATTTTTAATATTTTTCTGTATGTTTGAAATATTTTAAAATAAAGAATTTGCATTAGTAAAGTACAATGGGAAAATGTTATTACTCTAATACTTTAAATATGACCTATGTATATAACTTTTAAAATTTTAAGGCATTAAAATTACTATTTTGGGCGTATTTTGAAACTTTACTTCAAGTTTTCAGAATGATTATTTTTTTGGGGGGGCACTTGGTTCTTCATTTCTCAAAGTGTTGAATAAAAATTATATGGGAAAGAAAACTTGCCATAAAACACTGATAATTATATCACAAATGCATTCTTAGCTTAGAAAGAAATTCATTGCATTGCTCCACTTCAAATTTGATCATGAATTAAATGATCAGGGGCCACTACCGATTGATACTATTAGCAGGTTAATAAAATTCAATTCACTAAAATTGACTTTCCAATACAGTTCAAACATGGAAGTGCTGTGTAAAATGAGGTACACCTGTAAATTCCAAAGTGTAACTCAGGCTCGAGGGACTATAGACCCCTTTGATCTTGTCACAAATTGGCTCCTGGAAACTAGAAGGCCTCCTGGACTCAAGTCTCCAGGGACCTTATCCCTAAGGCATCTCAAAACAAATAAAGTGGCTGAGACAGATGCGGGACCCAGACAGAATGGCAACCATTTCACAAATTAACCCCCAAACGATGTGAACTGACAATTCTCCACATGTAATTATGGCTTTTGTTATTTTTTTCCCCATGAAAGTATTCTATGCTTTGGCTTAAATGCATCAGATAGAGGTATTCAGCCTCGGCTGGCAATATTTCTGATCCATATTTTAATAGATTATCCTGAATTGGCCTCCTGGAAGCATTTATGCTGACCAGTTTTGAAAACCTCTTTGTCAGCCCTCACCCTTACCTGCTAACGCCCAGCTCTAATGGATGAAAGTAGGGGGTGATGATAATCACTGTCTGCCCAGTCCTGAGAGCCGTGCCTGAGTCTGCAAAACAGTCTGTCTAGAGAGAGAGAAAAAAAAAAAACCCACAAAAAAACAAAACACAAAACGGAAATAAGGAATGTAATTCAATGAATACTTGGGAACCAAGCTTGAGGGTTTCTTTTTAAAGGAGAAATGATATCAGAAGCAGGATTATGAAAAGAAAGAGTTAGTAAAAATAGGATCTTTGTGAATTAGAATAGCGAGGCCATTTCAAATTGAATTACACAGGATCATGGCAATTAGAATTGGAAAAGATCTCTCGGTCTTTCTCTGTCAAAGCATGATTACTCCCAGTGGTATATTCTCCGGAGCTTAGTCCAGTCTAATTTTAAATGATTCAAGTGATGGAGCCTCCTTGGCTTCTCTTGGGATATCACTTCACAGTCTAAAATAGCTAACTGCTGGGCGAGCCCTCCTATATATGTTCTTTTATTTCTTTATTTCCATTATTCTGTTTTGTAGTTCCCCAATCCACCTTAAAACTACTTTAATTTAATTGTAAATAGGTACAATCTACATATAAATGATTAAATCCAGCTGAGTCTGGGTCTTTTTGTATAGGCTAATGTCTCTCCAGCTCTCTCTCTCTCTCTCTCTCTCTCTCTCTCACACACACACACACACACACACGTGTGTACACACACTTAAATATATGCATATGTACACACACAAACATATACACATCTCGCATGTACTCACACATACACAATTAGAAAATATTACATAGCCACAATGTGTTTCTGAGAAAAATGAATAAAGACCCCTGAGTTTTAGGACATTCACTGATATAAACAATAATAAAAAAATCAATAACCTACTGGGTTTTGTTTGTCTTCTAATCCTCACCCAAGGATGTTTTTTAAAAAATTGATTTGAGAAAGAGAGACCTTGATGTGAGAGAGAAACATCAATTGGTTGCCTCCTGAACGTGCCCCCACTAGGGATTGAACCTGCAACCTAGTTGTGTGCCCTGATCAGGAATTGAAATGCACCTTTTGGTGTATGGGACGACACTCCAACCAACTGAGCCACTTGGCCAGGGCTAACCTACTGTTCTTAAATTGATAAAAAGGCAACAAACAATAAACCTAAGTGTTATTTCACTTTATATTTATTGTACACAAATTAAATAATATGGTCTTTTAATATAGTGTTTACTCGAGCTTATACGGTATAAATAATATAGGTATACAAGATGGGAAAATTCCATAAATATATTTATAGAAATTATTTTATTCAAACTTTTTTGCATGCATTGAAACAACAGAGACTCATACTCATTCTTGTACTAAATTTGGTTTGAGCTTTGAGTAAGTTGTAGAGCCTGGGGGAAAAGCTTGGGGTGTTCTAGGTTAATGGAGGTTGCTTAAGGGTATTTAAATTTGATCAAAGAATTAATATAGCTTTACATGTCCTTTCCAAATAGCTGCCCTAAAGTGTTTTTCACACCTGTCAATCAACCAACCAATATCCAATCAGGTAGAAAAATGAGAATCATGGAAAAGGAGCAAAAAATATGAAAAAATGAGCTTTCATTACAAAGATGGAATTCACCATTTTCATAGGTGCAATTTTCTTTATATTATCAATTCATATAATTTTTGAGCTGGAGGGAATCTTAGAGCTAGGAATCTCTGCTACATCACCATCATAATTTGCTGGAATCATCTAGCTCAGTGATTACACAGTCATGGTCTAGAAAAATTATGAAGTGAGTCTGTACAGCAATTTAAAGTTTTAAATTTGTCAGTTGGGTAAATTTTAGTTAACTATGTGGACTGAATATGTCTAAACATCAAATTCCTCCAGAAATCTTCTTCAAATTACAACAAAAATATTACAAAATTACAAAAAATAAAATAAAGAGAATGTGAGAGAAGACGGTAGCCAAGGAGACATGTCTGAGAACTTTTTATTTTTTTTTATTTTGGAAGATGAAAGTAAATGAAGTGGTAACAGACTAAATTGAATGGGGGAAGCTAATAATAGCTAATGATTTTTGAGCACTTATTATATGCTAAGAATTATTATAAAAGTTCCATATAATTTAATACAGTTAAACCTCACAACAGCACTGTGAAGTAAGCTTTATTAGGTGATGATTCTGAAGCAGAGTAAGAAAGCTGCTATGAGGTAGAAATCCAGAGGACATAATTTCCATGTCTGTGCACAGGAAAATATTAATGACAAGCTAACTACATTGTCCCACCAAACCTCCCACAGGCTAAGTACTTGGAGGCACCTTCATAGTGAAAGAAGGAGTGAGGGGTAGGGCTGAATGATTGGTTGAAAGACCATAGCAGAAAAACTTAAACCACTAGCTCCCCTTTATCGTGATAAATGAAAGAAAATTTTAAGCCTTCAAGTGGGTTGGAAGATTGCAGGATTTTTCATGGCAGAATGGAATATTCTTTAAAAAAATATTCATAATAACTGACATGTGGGTTCCCATAAAATGTCAGTTGGCCACCCAATACCTACCCAGTGGTGGCTAACTGTCTGCAAGTCCTACCCTTGTACAGAGAGCTTACAATCAGATTTTAATGAGTCATTCTTAATGTCTGTTTCTGTTAACTGCTTTCTCTCTTGCTAATAGTTTGGTTTTCTCTTGCTTTTGTTGTGTATCATTTTTCACTGCATACAGAAGACCAATGGAGACTGAGGAAAATTTCATTTGAATGTCCACATGAAAATAAAAATGAACCTTGACCCCTACCTCCCACCATGTACCATATAGACATCTTAATTAAAGATGGATAATATACCTAATTATAAAACAATTAAGCTTTTACAAGAATCATAGGAAAACATATCCATGACCTTATAGTAGCAAAGATTTCTTAAAGAGCACAAAAGGCACTAATCATGGTTGAGGGTCATACTGAGCTGCGAGTGGCCTCACGGGCATCTTTAGGCATCAATAACATGGCAGAAGACATTGGGACCAAAATCAAGAACTACCAGACTGCCCCTATTTACAGTCACTTCCTCAGAACCAGATCAGAACCAGACTAGAAACTGTTGTCACAGCTACCTGGACTTTCACGGCTGTGAGAAGGCAATCATTGCTTAAAGGGGGTGATGTCTTGTGTGCAAATGGTACAGGCATGTGTAGAAATCTCCCTGCCCCATATCCTGGTGTTGTCCTGGGATGACCACAGGGCAGAGGCACATTTCCTGGGGAGATCTGAACTGGCTCTACCCACCTCCCCTGTTCTCCATCTTCTCCTAGGGAGGTGAGGGGGGATCTGGATACTTCCCACCTGGGATCCTAAATAATGTCTTAACTAATAATAAATACTTGTTGGAAAAGTGTTAAAAAAAAGGGCACTAATCATAAAAGAGCAGCTTGATATATTGAAATGTATTAAAATTAAGGAGCTTGGTTTATCAGAAGACACCATTAAGAGAGTGAAAGATAGCCTGGCTGGCGTGGCTCAGTGGTTGAGCATCAACCTATGAACCAGGAGGTCACAGTTCGATTCCCCATCAGGGCATATATCCAGTTGTGGGCTCAATCCCTGGTGTGGGAAGTGCAGGAGGGAGCTGATCAATGATTCTCTCTCATCATTGATGTTTCTATCTCTCCCTTTCCATTCTCCTCTGAAACCAATTATATATATCTATATATATATACTGAGTGGCCAGATTATTATGACCACCTGATGTTTGTAGGCAAATTAGCTGTAATTTCCCACTGAAGTTGCTAGAGGGCCAGACCATTATAAACGTCTGAATAGCACAACATACCTAAGTATCGTTGCTGATCAAGTTCATCCTATCATGTTGATGGTGTATCCCAATGGGGATGGCTTCTTCCAACAAGACAATGCGCCATGCCACGGTGCTCGTATTGTGCAGGAGTGCTTTCAAGAACATGAGGGAGACTTTACCTTGCTTAGGTGGGCCCCACAATCACCAGATCTCAATCCAATTGAGCATTTGTGGGATGAAGTCAAAAGAGCCATCAGGCAGCTGGTTCCACAACCATCAAATCTCACAGAACTGGACAGTGCTATTCATCAGGCATGGTGTCAGATTCCTCGCATCACCTTTCAACATCTCGTGGAGTCAATGCCAAGAATCGCCGCAGTATTGAAGGCAAAAGGTGGCCCAACGAAGTACTGATGGGATGGTTATATAACCTGGCCAGTCATAATAATCTGGCCACTCAGTGTATATAAAAGGCTAATATGCAAAGTGTCCCCTTGGAATTTGACCAGGAGAACAGGAGTTTGATCACTTGTTATGATGTGCGCTGACCACCAGGAGGTGGTGCAGAATAAAGGGAGGCCCGGCCGGCAGCTGGAAGGCCCTCATCAGCCCTGATCACTGGCCAAGCCTAGGGACCCTACCCAAGCAGAATTTTGTGCACTGGGCCTCTAATACTAATATATATATATATATATATATATATATATATATATATATATATCCCAAACAAACAAAATATTTATGAGAACATGCAAAGAACTCCTTGAAATAAATAAAAGACAACCTAATTTGTAAAAATTAACCAAAAGACTTGAAAACAAATATCACAAAAGAGTATATGTAAATGTCCAATAAGCATAGGAAAAAATATTCAACGTCCCTAGTCATCAGGATACGTAATTTAAAATGACAATGGGATATTACTGTAAAACCACCAAAATGGTTAAAATAAAAAGACTGTCCATATCAAGTTTCGGTGAGGATTATGAGCAATTTGAACTCTCAAACTTTGCTAGTTGATGTGAATATAAATTGAAGTAACCACATGGGAAAATTCTTTGGCAGTATGTACTAAATTTTAATACATCAGCAATTCTATTCATGGGTATATACCCAAGAGAAATGAGTTTAAATGTCTACCAAAATACATGTAAAAATATTCATAGTATGCCCTAACCGGTTTGGCTCAGTGGATAGAGTGTCGGCCTGCGGACTCAAGGGTCCCAGGTTCGATTCCGGTCAAAGGCATGTACCTTGGTTGCGGGCACATCCCCAGTAGGGGGTGTGCAAGAGGCAGCTGATTGATGTTTCTCTCTCATTGATGTTTCTGACTCTCTATCCCTCTATCCCTCTCCCTTCCTCTCTGTAAAAAATCAATAAAATATATTTAAAAAAATATTCATAGTATTTATTCATATCAGTCTTAAAATGTAAATAATCAAAATCCCCATCAGTAGGAAAATGGATAAAGTGTAGTATATTTAAATGGTAGAATAGTAAACAGTTATAAAAAAAAGTTTAAAAAAGAATGAACTACTACTATATGCAACAGCATGCATAAATCTCAGAGGAAATATTTTTAGTGAAATGCAGACGTAAAAACATATATATTACATGATTTAATTTATATGAAGTTTAAGTATAGGTCAAGCCATCTATAAGAATAGAAGTTAAAATATTGATTACCTTGAGGAGGCTAGTCTGATCTGTGAAGCTGAAAATGTTTTCTATCTTGATCATGTTTGGTTACATGATTTCACACATGTTTAAAAATTCATCAAGTTATATATTGAGTATCAGTGCACATTACTGAATATCCATTATTCTCCATGAAAAAATTTGAAAGGCTAAAAAAAGGTTAGGTTAGTATCACAACACATTTGAGGAACTCTAAAAAAGAACAAAATGAAACAAAAGACCATCATTTCACCCCAGAAACTTAAGAGAATAGATAGATAGACAGACAGAGTGATTTCCCTGAAATAAAAGGAATGAAAAACAAAGAACAGAGAAGAAATGTTTTTGCTTTTGTTTTTGTTTTTTGGGGGGGTGGAGAGGAGGGCAGGAGCAGGAAGACAGTTAAAATGTAAAAATTACATAGAAAATAAAGTTAAGGAAATTCTCTAGAAAGCAGGACAAAAAATTGGGAGACAGTACAAATTCTAAGGTTTTTAAACAACTTGGTCAATCCAGGTAAACACACTCATCACACGAAGGCCATGGTGGTCCTTGTCCTTCATGATTTCACTCTGACTTGGGGAAGGACCTGGCATACTTTCCTGTACTGAGGCTGCTCAGTGACTGCAAGACTGCATTTTTTTAAAATTTTTTATGAAATTGTACCAACTCAGTTTGGTGACAACTATTTCCTCAGCTATGATTGACAACTATAATTTAGTGAAGAAAATTGAGAAAACACATTAATTAACCTTTACTTAATTTTGTTTGGTAGATGAAACAGTTCAACACCTAAGGTCTATATGAGAGGGAGAGAATAACAAATATGGTCCCTTGTGGTTAAACCAAAAACAACAAAACAGCAAGAGAGGGGGGAATAGTGGCCTTTTGAAGTATTGCAGTACTTTTTGTCATTTAACCCTTTGTATTTATTCATTTTAGAATGCTGCATTTCAAAATCATGTCTGCTTTTCTATTTTCTTAGCAAAATTAGAGAATTCTGGAAAATTTGGATAACACAGTAAGGCACAAATAGAAAAATCAACCATGATTCTTCTGCATGGGGATAACTGATATTTAGTTAAGAATTCTTATACCTTTCTCTCTCTCTCTCTCTCTCTCTTTCTCTCTCTCTCTCTCTCTCTCTCTCTCTCTCTCTCTCTCTATATATATATATATATATATATATATATATATATGGGGGGGGGCAGACAAAATTGAGATCATAAGCAAGCCTGAATTTATTTTTACTTAATAATCTATTGTGGACATCTTCCTGTATACATAACCATTTTAAATTCATAATATTTCTTAATATGGATGGTTTATAATTTACTTGACATTTTCTTATTGTTGGAAATTTGGTTTGCTTTGATTTAAAAACATTATAAATGATATAGATTATGATAATATAAAATATTTGTACATTTTTAAGATCCTGATTTGTATTTCCAAATTGCCTTTAGAAATGTTATCTAAACTTACATTCACACCAGGAGGCACTGAGTGAAGTAGCTGTTTCACTGAGCTCTAGCCAAATCTGGAAATTTTCCTTTTTATAAAATCCTCAACAACCAAGAAAAAAAAAAAGTAATGTTGCTTTTTAAGTTTGAATTGTATGTTTCTAATATTGTTGAACATCACTTACATGATTATTGGCATTTTTATTTCCTTCTTTTATGAATAGCCCATTTAGGATATTTTCCTCAAGTTTCAATTGGGGTTTTAATCTTTCTTTTTAGTGTGTCAGAGCTTTTAATAAATTAAGGCTATTAAGATAAATACATTTCAAAATTTTTCTCTTTTGTTGTTTTTGTTTGACAAGTTACACATGTCTACATGAAGGCACATTTGTGAGTGGGAAGATAAGTGGAAGAACAGGGGCAAAGGGACTAGCAGCTTATGCTACTTGAGGCACAACCATGTTTGAAAAACAGCTGACAATGGCTTCAGCAAATCAAGAAAGGGAAGAAGGCTGGAAGAAATGGTTCTCATGGATAAGATATATTTTGGGGTGTTTCCCATATATTTGTATTACGTAAGTAGGGTATTAACAGGATAAAGGCTCTCTCAAAAATCTACTCAGAAGTCAATTCTTTGAACCATGATAGCAATCTTTCTTATGCAGGATGAATAAGTCTTTTGGCTAAACATGGATAAAAGCTTTTGCTCAATACGACATAATAACTCCAGCAGGCTCACAACAGCAAAACTAAGTCTGTCTCCAAGTGTCTTATTACAATAAAATCAAATTTAACCTCTTAAACCCAAGACATAAATCACTCACTTTTCTTTTCTTTCAAACAATATCTGAGTGTATTATCATAAATGCTACCTGTCACAAGACTGATAGCTCTCAGTAGCTTAAAAATAAGAATAAAATTGAAAATGTATTTGAATATGGGAACCATAATAGCATTTTGTAGAGAGGTGACAATAAGAGGTTATGGCAAACAAGAAAAATCCTCAGTAATAGGAAAATCAAGAAATCTTTCTTCAAATTAAATAAGCTCCCAAATCAGTCTCACCAGAGTTGTATTTCCACCAAACATAGAGTCAAAAAACATTTATTGGCCCTGATAGTCTATAGCTATGGCAAATAGAATTTACCTTGTGAGTTTTTATATTAAAAGTCTGTATCAAGTTGCAAAGCATAATTCAAAACTGCACAATCTGAGTTTATATTTCCTTCCAAATGGTACCTGAAACCTTCATTAATATTTGTCCAACAACGTAAAAAGTAATATCACTTGAATTTTAAAATATGCTTTTAATCATTAACTAGCAATAATAAACCCAGAGACCTTTTAAAAGATCCAAGTCAACTTCTTTCACATAAAAGCAGTTTCATCCAAATTTTAGAAATCAATTTTTATCTCTTTTGCATTTTCTGGTTTAAAAAAACATAGTATTACATGCAACTATTTGGATGAATCTCAAGGGTATTATGCTAAGCAAAAAAAGCCAATCTCAAAAAGTTATACACGTTATGATTCTATTTCTATAACACCCTGGAAATGACAAACCACAGAGGTGGAGAAGAGATTAGCGGTTGTCAGGGCGTGGGGTGGAGGTGGGTGTGACTAATAAAGGGATAGCATTAGGGTGTTCTTTTGTGTCACTGAAACACTTCTGTATCTTGATTGTGGTAGTAGTTACCGGAATCTGTACAAGGGATAAAATTGCATAGAAACACACACACACATATGCACAAATATGGATATAAGTATACCTAAAAACTGGTGAAAACTGAACCATGCCTGCAGCAGTCATCACTGATCTCAGCAGAAGCCAGAAATAGAGATGGGAATATACCAGCAGAGACTGCCAGTTTGAACTACAAGGAAACAGAGAAAGTGGGACAGATGAAGAAAGGCTGCTGGACTTCTTGGATTCTGGAGGACCAGACCACAGAGCTATTCAGCTATGAATGTGTGTTATTCTTCAAGCAAAGGGAAGAATGACCCTGAAGGCACTTCAGAGATCACAGGGCTGCCCTCCCACCACAGGCCCAGGGGCAAGGCTGTTTCCTCCTTGGTTCCAGAGGGCAGGCAGAGCCCTTGCAGAGAGCCTGGGAGGTGGGACATCAGCCACGGAGAATCATTCTTGATCCTGAACATCTAATGGAGTTTTACTTGCTAGAGTTTCTGTGCTTCTATTTTATCAAGTCCAAAACGATTAGAAGACAGAACAGTGGTTACTTTTGGAAGGGGGCTTCAGGCCGCTATGACAAAACAAACAAACAAACTTTAGATGGAGTAGTTTAAACAAGAAACATTTCTCACAGTTCTGGAGGCTGGGAAGCCCAAGATTAAGGCACCAGACAATTTGGTGTCTAGTGAAATCCTATTTCCTGGTTTATAGATGGCTGTCTGCTTGCTGTGTCTTCACAGGGTGGAAAGGGGAAGGGAGCTCTCTGGGGGCTCTTCTGTAAGGGCATTAATTAATCCCATTTATGAGGGCTTCACCCTCATGACCTAATCACCTCCCAAAGGCCTTGCCTCCTGAAACCATCACATTGGGGATTAGGACTTCAATATATGAATGTTGGGGGCAGGGGGGTGGAGGGTGGGGGAGACATAAGTATTCAACCCATGAAAGAGAGAAGACAATGACTGGAAGTAGACACAGGAGGGCTTCTGGGTTTCTGGTTATGTTTTGTTTCTTTTCCTTTTTAAATATATTTTATTGATTTTTACAGCGAGGAAGGGAGAGGGATAGAGAGTTAGAAGCATCGATGAAAGAGAAACATGGATCAGTGGCCTCCTTGCATCCCCCCCCCCCCCCCCCCCCGGACTGGGGATCGAGCCTGTAACCAAGGTACTTGCCCTTGAAAAGGATCAAACCCGGGACCTTTCTTCAGTCTGCAAGCCTATGCTCTATCCACTGAGCCAAACCGGTTAGGGCATGTTTTATTTCTTGATTTGGGGCTGATTAAAATAATATATTCACTCTGTGAAAATTCATTCAGCTGTACAGTTATGATCTGCGTACTTTTTTTTCTGTGCGCTTAAATGAAAATATAACTCACCAAAATTTGTGGGATGCAGTAAAAGCAGTGTTAAAAGGGAAATTTTTAGTAGTAGATGCATATATTAGTAAAGAAAGATTTAAACCTATAATCTAAGTTTCTATCTTAGGAAACTAAAAAATATAAAGCAAATTAAATCTAAAATAACCAGCAGAAAAGAGATACTAGGAATTAGACCAGAAATCAATGAAATTAAAAGCAAAACAATCAATAGAGAAAATCAACAAAACCAAAACTGATTCTTCAACAGGATCATTAAAATCAATAAACATTCAGCCGTGCTATTCAGGAAAAAAAAAAACAGCAGAGAAGACAAATAACTAATATGAGAAATGAAAGTGGAATCACCACTACAGATCCTTTGGATATTGAAAGGATAATAAAGGAATATGATGAACAACTGTATGCCCTGATATTTGATAACAAAGATGAAATGACTCTATGTCTTGAAAGATATGATCTACCAAAACTCACAAAAAAAGAACAGACACACTGAACAGGCCTATATCTAGTAGAGAAACTGGATTAATAATTAACATTCCAAAACAGAAAACACACGACTAAATGGTGACTTGTACCAAACATAAGGAAGAACCTATACTAATTCTGAACAATCTCATCCAGAATAAAGAAGCAGAGAGAATACTTCCTAACTCATTCTATGAGGCCAGCATTACCCAGATACCACACCAGATAAAGACATTACAAAATAAAACTATAGACTAATACCTTTTATGAACACAGAGACAAAAATCCTCAACAAATTATTAGTAAATCAAATCCAACAATGTAAAAAAAAAAAAAAAGAATTGTACACCATGACCATGTGGGATTTATACCATGTATGCAGGTTTGGTTCAACATTCAAAAATCAATTGATGCAGTCCATCACATCAACAGGCCCCCCAAAAGTCACATGATCATATCAATAGATGCAGAAAAACCATTTGACAAAATCCAACACCCATTCATGATTAAAAAAAAAAAAGAAGAAGAAGAAAAAAAAAGAACTCTCACCCTAGCTGGTTTGGCTCAGTGGATAGAGTGTCGGCCTGAAGAGTCCTGGATTTGGTCTGGTCAAGAGCACATACCAGAGTTGCAGACTTGATCCCCAGTAGGGGGCATGCAGGATGCAGACAATCAATGATTCTCTCTCATCATTGATTTTTCTATCTCTCTCTCCCTCTCTGAAATCAATAAAAATATATTTTTAAAAAAGAAGAACTCTCCATAAACTAGGAATAGAGGGGGAATTTCCTCAACTTGATAAGGAATATCTATAATATACCACCAGCTAACACACTGGTGAGAAATTCAAAGCTTTCCCACTTTGGGAGCAGAAACAATTAAAACAAAACAACACGCTATCACTGCAAACCAATCAGAAAGGCCAAATTCTGCAACACTAACACCAGATGTTGGCAAGGATGCAGAGCAATAGGAACTCTCATTGTTGGTGAAAATGTACGTAAAATGGTACAGACAGTCTGGAAGACAATTTGACGGTTTCTTATAAAGCTAAACGCATTTTATCATACAATCCAGCAATTGTTTTCCTTGGTATTTACCCAAGTGAATTGAAACTTTATATTCACACTGATACCTGCACATGGATGTTCATAGCAGCTTTACTCAGAATTGTCAGTACAGCATGCATATGTCCTTCAGTAGGTGAATGGATAAATAAACTGTGGTACCTCTAGACAATTGAATATTATTCAGCACTTAAAAAAAAGGACCTATCAAGTCATTAAAAGACATGGAAGAAATTTAAAAGTCTATTACTAACTGAAAGAAGCCACAAAGACACTGTATGATTCCAACTAAATGACTGACATTCTGAAAAATACAAAATTTTGGAGACAAGGAGAAGATCAGTGTTTCCAGGAGTTAGGGAGGAGGAGGAGTAAATTGACCAAGCACAGGTTTTAGCAGCAGTAACACTACTCTATATGATACTACAATGCACACATGTCATGATACATTTGTCCAAACCCATAGACTGCACAACACAAAGAGTGAATCACCTCAAGGATGGAGTTTAGGTGATAATGATGTGTCAATGTAGGTTCATCCAGTGTAACAAATGTTCCACTCTGTGGGTAACAGGAGCGGTTGTGCCCGTGTGGGGGCCGGGAGTATACTGAAACTCTGTACTTTTTGTTCAGTTTTGCTGTGAATCAAAAATTGCTATAAAAATTTATTAGTTTTAAAAAAAGTAGGTTCAGAAAACTTTTTCACAATCACATTTAGAACTTCCCTACACTGTAAATTGTCTGAAAACTAGAGAGAGATGGTTTCATTCAATTGCTTTTAGCATCATTAACACCACTTCTCTCTCTCTCTCTTTCTCTCTCTCTCTCGCCTTGAGGCAATGCTTATTTTCATGGCAGAAATATAGAGAAATTCTCCTCTCTTGTTATTTGTGAGTTTTAATATACACGTTTTTCCATTATAATATAGATTTCCACTTCATATTTTTATATAGTCCTCTATGATTTTTAGTTTTTAAAGAAAAATATTTTTCTGTCTTAAAAATGGTGCCTTGGTATTTCTACCGAGGCTCTAAAATATATATGCTAATAATTATTTTACTAATATCTTATTTAGGCTAGCATGAGTATAAAAATATATGTACTTTTACTTTACCACTACATAATACATTGTGTTTAGACTATATAATGAAAATTTTTTTTCACTGCGATTTTTTTTATTATAGAAGGAATAATTCAAGTACCAGAAGAAAAACAGTACAAACTATATGCTATCAGGTATATTTTCTGATTATCTGCAGTTGGTAATGTTTGTAAAGAACTAGGCAATATTTTTTAAAAAGTGTTCATCCCTGAGCAATCAGATCTTTGCTGTCTCTATTCTGCACCCCCTTCTAACTGCACCTGTTATATTTAGAGATCATGTTGCATATAATTATACAAGGATCTACCTTGAGATTTTATTGATATGTTATGAGTGAAAAATAATGGATCAGTCACTGTATGTGACTTTAATTTAAAAAAATTGTTATCAGTAATATTTGCACAATGAATTCCATGCAGAATGACTAGAAATGGATTTTCAAGACATAGGAAGTCCTGAGAATCAGTGCGGGTCATACTTAAAGGGTCTCCAAGGCAGAAAGATTCTACCAATTCACTGAGAATTTTTTCATATATGATTTTTTAAAGTAACTACTAATGTATTGTAGAAATGACCATCGGATGTTTTAAGACTTTGTTCTTCAGTAGATAATATTCATCAAATTTACTGACCTTACTTCCAATTATTTTCAACCTCACCATTCTATGATTTTACTTAATTATCTATCCTCCAAAGAATTCCTATAAGTGGTCCTAATAACTATCTTTTACTTATCTTCCATTATTTCCAACTACTCTTCTATGCATTACTCTCTCTTCTGACTCCAGGGATAATGAGCTCCACGATTTGACTCACCTGCTCAGGCCTCTTGAGGTATGTTTGAATGTCGTCATGGTGATGGGGTACCAATCAAAGCCCTGTTGGGAATGAGATATGGCTTAAGCCTTAGGGCTGAGACATATGTATGGCAGAATGAGTTTAAGTCCTGGTAGTTGGGAAAGAATAGGAGGTAGACAGAGGTACATAAACTACTTCCTGATGCTGACTGGCCTTGGAAGTCAAATTTAACTCCCTATTTCAAGAAAATAAATTTTGGTTTTATAGCTTATCTCTCTATTCAAGTGAAAGGGTAGTCAAAATTCAGGTCCCAGAAATAGTGCTGTGTATCTGGATGTTAATGAGCCTAGAGGGCTGTGTGTACGTGTGTGTGAGGGAGAGGTATGTGTGTGTGAGAGAGAGAGAGACTATAATGTTCTTAAGTAAACTAAGCTGAACATTAGGTTCTGAGTCTTCTGTTTATGGAGGTAGTTTGGGAGTAATTGTGAGGAATAATTATTAGCAACCTCCTTACATTAAAGTGCCCTAACGCAGGACAAATAATACAGCTACTTCTTCATTTTAGATCAATATTGTTAAGAGATGTCCCCCCAAATGCTAAAAATCTAGGGAAATGTGATTCATTGAGAATCCATAATTAATGGAATAGTAACCATTTCACTGCTGTGGCCTGCCATGTAGGAAAAAAAAAATCTCAGAATCTTCAATACAATTTAAATCTAGGGGTTTCATCACAAACTTTTAGATTCTAAACATGGTATTTTCTAAAATGTCAAAGCCATTCCAATAAAGTTCTCAAATGGCTGCAGAGGGAGAGAGACAAATCATTTATTGATTAAAACCAAGAAAAAAAGAGAATCACTGGCTTAAAGGCTAAGGTTAAGAAAGGATTTGAGATTACAAAATGTATTTTGAGTTACAAAATGTAAAGGATTAACGGACGACATAGGTAGTATTTTTAATTCTAAGGTTGAAGGATTTGGTGTGAAATCTAAAACTAATTATTTTCTATAGAAGAAACATTATAAACCAGCATCTTACATGTTTTCCTCCCAATTGCTTCTTTGTGAATCACTTTCCAGCTAGACCCTTAGTCACTCTAGTTAGCCTGGTGCTAGGTTTTATATGTCTGAAACAGGCCCTCCACAAATATTTAGAGATTAGGAAAATTTAAGGTTAATGACTGGCCTGGAGTGCAATTTCCTTGAATGCTAGAGCAGTGGTCCTCAAACTGAAGCCTGCAGCAGAATCACCTGGAGGGTGGGGGAAAGAGAAATCGCTGAACCCCGCCCCTGAGTTTCTGATTGGGCAGGTTTAGGGTGGGACTAAGAACCTACATTTCTGACAGCTTCCCAGGGGCTTCTCAGTGGTCTCAAACTTTGGCTGCACATTACAATTACCTGATGCCCATATTTTTGCCCAATCAATAATATCAGAACCGATGGTGGTCATGACTAGGTTTCAGTATTTCTAAAGCTCTCGAGTAGGTTCCGATATGTAGCCCAGGTTGGGAAGCACTGTTCAGTCTCATAGTGGTTCTTGGCCCAGGCTCCACACCGGAATAACCTGAGGGAGTATTTTTTTTTTTAATTGAAGTATAATTAACATAGCATAAAAATGACCTTTTAAAAGTGTACAAGTCAGTGGTTATTTATTCAAAAGTTTCTACCACCATCACCACGATGTAACTCCACAGCATTTCAATCATCGTCTAGGGAGACTTTAAACAAAGTTCAGATATATGGGTTCTACTGTCAGAGATTCTGATCTGCTGGGTAAAGGCATCCGTGTTTTTGGACATGCCTCGGGCGATTCTAATGTTCAGCTAGGGTTGAGGACCACAGTTCCTGAGTTTGGTTACAGACCTTCCAAGACTGTCTTAAGGAGTTAGGACCTATTCAGGAACTTTCACTGATGTTAATACAGAGGTACGAGCACACATTCTCGATCTAAACTCCTACCAGTCTGTTACATTTGGCCAATCACAATACAGAGAAACATTATGCTTGATTTATGGCTCTCAGAGCAGAGAGCTGGGTGGCCTTTAACAGACGGGCAGGGAGGTGAGCCTGGTGGTAAGCCTGGCTGCACTGCCTGCAGCAGTTCCTGGCAGGTCCAAGCTGAGTTTGAGAGACCACAGGAGTGTCTGGAGGACTCTGTGGACCTTCAGTAGGACTCAGCTGCTGGTAAATTTTTAAACATTTGCTTCTTCACTTCTTAGGTATGACATTGTTTCAGGGTCGGCCTTTTGTTGATTAAGGCACAGAACCAGAGTTGGGATCCTGGCTCCTGCAATTTCTATTTATCTGATTTGGGGTAAAATCTTCTGAGTGACAGTTTCCTCTTTTTATAATAATCTCCTCTTCCCAGAGATGTTTTCCTTATTAAGGAACATAGCGTATTGGAAGCATTCTCCTTTGTAGAATGGATTCACAGGAAAGATCATAAGATTGTTTTTATCACATGATCTGGATTAAATTCCTTGGCAAAATGTGAGCATGTATGATCCATAAAAGGGGAAACCAATAATGTTAACAACAACATATACCTGACTCACCTTTAATAATACCTTTATTTATATTTGTGAAGATCAAATGGTATAGTTCACATGAAAATGCCTTATATACTTTGGTACCATATGCATGATTATGCCTTAGGATATAACTGGATGGATAGTCATATAAAAGGAAGAAATAATACATAATTTATAAATGAAATTGATTTCTTTTGATATGTAGACAGTTTGAATGTTAGGACCTAAGGATCAAAAGGATACTACCCTCTGTAGACCATTTAAAAGCAGCTAGTTCCTAAAATCTAGATGATGAAATCTCATTTAAATGTTTTAGGGAAAGGGAATCCTAAATTGGTAGTCATTTTTTTAAAAGAGATCATATTTTTTTCACTTTTCTTGCCTCCTCCCTTTATTTTTGGTCTTTGCCTATACTCGATTGCATTAATTATGCTCTTTAGTTCATAGCACTTAATTGGTCCATGCAAGGCATTTTCTTTTAATTTATTCTATTCCTTCAGCCCCAAACTTGATCCCATTTTCCATCCTTTCATAGGATGTTTCATAAAACATCTGTTTTATGTTTGCAATGTGAATTCTTCCAATCTGTCTTCTGTACATTTGTTTATATGTACCTGTAAAAATATTGTTTGTTATGTGTGAATTTTTTAAAATTTACATAATTGTCATTGTGCTATGAATTTGATTTATTTTACTTAGCAGTATGTTTTTTATTTTATTTTACAGTGGCAAAAACAATTACATGAGACCTACCTTAACAAATTAAGTGTATAATACATTATTGTTGACTATAATAGAATGTTGTACAGTAGATCTCTAGAGCTTATTTATCTTGCTTAATTAAAATTTTATGCCCATTGATTAATAACTTCCCATATTCTTATTCCCCTAATCCCTGGCTACCACCGTTCTACTCTTGAGCCTATGAATTTGACTAATGTAGATACCTCATATAATAGGAGTCATGCTGTATTTGTTTTTCTATGACTGAGTTATTTCACTGAGCATATTCGTCAAGGTTCATGCATGTTGACATATACTGCAGACTTTCTATTTTTAAAGGTGTAACGGTATTCCATTGTATGTATATACAATTGTGAGATCCGGCCATGCAAGTTTATGAAGATCTAATTCATTTCTTTTGACCACTGTATGTTATTCCATCTTAGTCAAGTACTCTATCAAATTTACCATTTTCCTTAGTGAGGGACATACATGTTGCCTTCAACTCCCATTGCCAGAAATAATAGTGCAGTGGTCCTCCTTATGTGTCCTCTTATACAGGAGGGGGAGTCCCTGAATGACATACATACTTATTATCACAAAATCCCACTACATTGCAATCCAAAATTATCATATTAGATTATGCTCCTAACTGGTTTTCAAGAGGGTCCCCATTTTTTTGCTATTTCTTTCTGTAAATTCAGCATTTAAATTTTTCCAAATGAATACTATCAAATAATAGTGTTAAGTTCACTGGCTATACATGAGATTGGACATCTCAATTACAATGGCTTTTCATCATTAAGTTTTCAGTGATGCCTATTCGTACCTTTTGCCCATTTTTCTGTCGTGTTTCTATCTTTTCCTTGTAAATTGTTGAGAATTCCTTATATACCCTAGAAACTAATGTTATACCTGTTTTAGATGTTGTAAAGATCTTCTTGCAGGGTCCATTTCATTACTCTATTCTTTATTTGTCATTTGTTCTTTCATGAGTAACATGCTGTTTTAACTAGTATAGTTTTTTTAAATATATGTAGTAGTTCTAATATCAGCTAAATCAAGCTACTAATAAGGAGCTTGTTCTTCCTTTTGTCTTAGCTGTTCATGGGTCTTTATTATTATTCTTAGAAGCAGTTTATCCAGTTCTCCCAAAATATTCTGCTGAAATTGTTATAGAAATTGCATTGAATTCATAGGTCCATTTGTGAAAATCTGTATCTTTAAATTGTAAAGCTACAACATCTATTTACAAGGTTGGACTTTCCATTTATTCAAATCTCTCAACAGAATTTTAAAACTTCTATAAAAATTTTCATATGTCAGCTCCTGGATAGCTTTTAGCTTTTGTGTTTTTGTAAATGATGTTTTATTTTCTATTGCCTTTTCTAATTGGTTACTGCTGGCATTAAAATTGTTATTTGTTTTTAATAATAGTTTGCTTCTCAATCTTACTGACCTTGAACTCCATCATTATTTCTCTTATATTTGTATGTGATTGTTGTATAATCTACAAACAATGCCAATTTTGTATCCTCCCTTCGAAATTTTATTCTTCTTATTTATATTTATTGTCTGATTGTATTATTGGCTAAAATCTTCAGTACTATGTTGATCAGTAATATTCAAGGAAATTAGTTTTGTCACTTCCTGACTCAATAATATCGTGATTTTGAAACTCAATGCCATATCTTCTTGGTTAGGAATATGGTAGCTTTTCCCATAAGGCAGTGAGGAAGGGGCTGGAGCAGGACTTGCCTGAAGGGAAATATATGAAAAGTTTAGATAACACAAAGTCAGGGATTCATTATACCAAAAACTGGGTAATTATGGTAAAAGTGCATTTTGAGTTTATACCTAAGTGATTACTACAATTCAAATTAAATTCCCTTCCTTTCCTTTTTTTCTCTATTCTCTCACACCTTAAAAGTGCTTTTGGTCCCCTCTATCTCTAAACACCCACAAGCTCTTTCATGACATGTGCCCACTGGCTTTTGTGGCTCTTCCTCTACCTATCCTCCTTTCCCACTTTATTTTTAATATATTTTTATTGATTTCAGAGATGAAGGGAGAGGGAGAGAGAGATAGAAACATCAATGATGAGAGAGAACCACTGATCCGCTGACTCCTGCACTCCCCACACTGGGAATTGAGCCTGCAACCTGGGCATGTGCCCTGACCGGGAATCAAACCATGACCTCCTGGTTCATAGGTCGATATTCAACCACTGAGCCACTGCAGCTGGGTTCCCACTTTATTCCATAGCATAACTTAACTTCACGCCCGGATGAAAATAACCCTTCTTTTTTGGGAAGGGGGAAATAAAATACCCAAATAACAAGTGTGACCAGAGAGAAGGCTGTGAGCATGCCCGCTGGTAATTTTTATCCTTGCTGCTTACCTGATTTGGCACATTGGGGCATGTCATTAGGCATTCAGGTAAAAACGCCTGAAAACTTTAGTTCTTTTGGCTCTATATCCTGCTACCCTACCAGCCTAACCATGATTTGTTCAGTATGACATCTACCTCCACCACTGCTGTGTACTATTTATGTAATCTAATGTCACTTTATTTATTTATTTAGGCAGCTGTATCACACTGCTGGTCCATTGTGAAATTATACTTAACTTTTTACTGTTACCCAGTTATGTGTATAATTAGCTTTTGGATCTAATTCAAATATTTTACATTTGTTCTTTCCAATATTTCATTCTGATGCTCTAGTTTATGAAGAGTTTTAGAAACTCTTCCCTGTTATCCAACATTCTATCTAGTACTCCGATCGTCTTGTCATCTGTAGAATTTGATAGGAAGGCCAACAGTGTGCTCATACAAACCTTTAATAAATATGTCAAAAAGGACAGGGCCAGGAAAGAACCCAGAGGCACACCACTATGAAATTTCCTTCAGCTTGACATGGAATTAGCATTCTTAGACATGACTCTTCCATTATTGATGAAGTCACCTGACTCCATTCCACATTTCTGCATGTTATCCACAAGGATTTTATAAGAAGCACTGTCAGATTCCTTGCCCAAATACTAACATATTGTGCGGGCAGCATTTCCTTGACCTACCGGATTAGTAAACCTGTGTATTATTCAGTTCTGCTTCAGTTTCAAATGACAGAATTTTAATTTAAACTAGATTACACCAAAGAGATAAATTGTAGTTTCACCTAATAGTACCCTTATAGCACCAGAGCACGGGTTCTCCCCAGAGCTCTGCTCTGCCATCCTCCAATTGGACTCCATGTGGATGTTATCTCTCCACTCCTAGAATCAAGATGGCTACCAGCAGCTGGAGAGTTTTTCCTCTAAATAGTTGCTCTAACAGCCAGGAACTGAGTCTCATTGCCTCTGACTGGATCATGAGCCCACTTCTAAACCAGACCCATAGAGAAGGGGTGATCTGGGTGGCCAACTCTGGGTCAAATACCCACTTTTGAAGCTGAAGCTGAACTCTACTCCACCAAGACTACATGAACCGTGAAGACCTCAAAGATAACAATGCTATCAAGAGAAGAATAATGAATGGATATTTTATTTACCTAATAAAATGTCTTATTTCTCAGTGTAGGTTCCAAAGTATCTCCTGAACATATTCTAATCCACAACTCAAGGATTATTCATACATATCTGCATTTATATAACCAATTATTTTATTTATGCATAACCAATTACATATATATGTATAATATGATGCAGTTGGGAGAAATTCTCTTCTTGGATAAACAATGTATCACGGGAAGTGTATTTCTATAGGGATGAATAATGAGTGTTCTCTAGCCTGCAGCTGTCCAACTGACTTCAAACCTATTCACCACAAAAATCTGGGCAAGAGAGTCCTCTACAGATGAGGGGTAAGGGTAGCACGTATGCATTTTATGGTGAGCTGTCCTGTTACAAATA
Source organism: Myotis nattereri (assembly GCF_964212035.1). Taxonomy (NCBI): domain Eukaryota; kingdom Metazoa; phylum Chordata; class Mammalia; order Chiroptera; family Vespertilionidae; genus Myotis; species Myotis nattereri. The sequence continues at coordinate 62,613,603 of NC_138079.1, forward strand.
GATAATTTCTTGGTCTTAGTTCATTTGGATGGCAATGGAAATACATGATTTGAAGTATAGTGCTCTTAAAGCAATAGGAAATGCCAGGGTTGAAAGCCGTAAGAGTAAGAGCTATAGTTTGGCTCTAATATAACCTTTAGAATCTGAGGCTGAATTACTTGTTCAGAGATGGATTCTCCAAAGGTGCTTAATGGTCTAATTGGTTTGTCACCAAGGCACTTTTTCAGGCACTTAATTTTATCTGTCCCAATCACATTCAAGTCCATAGAGGTCTCACCTTGCACAAAGCTGCTAATAAAAGAATACAGCAGTATACACTGGAGAAGATGCTCTTAGAAAAAAAAAACTCTAAGGGGATGATTTTGAAGGAGAAAATTTGGGAACTTTTATATCATGAAGGTGATCTAGAATCAATTGTAACCAGACTCAATGGCTAAGTTAGGGCACTTATGTATGCCTGATGAGAAGAGCTTTTCCATGTCTCTGCTGTCAGGCATCCCAGAAAGAAATCCAACATCAACAAAAGCAGACCTGTACTCCCTACACTTGACCACTCTAAACAATACAAGATGGCCTTGGCCTGAGCTACACATGCTCTATACCTATCAGGTAGTGTCTGTCTCTTTCCTGTCCTTACCTTCAAAATATCCTGTGTTTTGTGTTAGGTGAACTTGATGTCATATCAGAGTAAATCTCTGGGCAGCAGCAGAATCACTGTATCTTACACTGAAAGGTAGATAGCAGGCAGAAGAGCAATAACAAGAGGATTGTCAATTGTCAGGAATATATTAAGCTTTTTAAAAATATACTAGATGTAAAAATGAAAGCAAAAATGTTGCAAATTTTTGCTGATATAATAATGCATATTTGGAATGAGGGATAACCCTCAGAAAATGTAAGGAAAAAAATGGTATTTCAGGAACAATGGGGAAAACCAATAGGCCACTTTTTTTTGACAAGGTAAAGACAAGCCATTTAAACACAGGAGGGTTAAGGCATCCTAGCACTTTCCAGATTGATCAATAACATTAAATGCTGCAGTTAAGTCTGACAAAATGAAACTAGCAAGAACATATCAATAAACACAAAGAACCTGATCATTACCACTCCTACCACATAAAGAACAACAACAGAATTGTAATTTATCTGAGGGTCCTACCATTAGAAAATAGTGCTGAGTCTTAATTTCCTTTTCCATTTTCACAATAAGAAAGTCAATCCAATGCTCCAGGCACTATTACATTAAATCCTGTTATGAAGTTACTGTATAGTAGGTTTTCCTTCTAAGAAATTGATAAATTCTTAATGAAGAGCATGGAGACAGAGCCCAACATGAATGGGTAATTCGTTCAAATATGGTTAACTTTGTCTTTAGAGTTTTTCTTTTTCCATATTACATAATGAATAATGTTTTTTGGAATTTAATTTTTCTGACACTAAAACATACATTCCTAGTAAATCTTTCTGGATTCTAAGTTAACATTCTTGAAAAACTTGCATTTGGAACAAATAAAAGTGAAATAAGGGAACTGCCTTAAAACCTATATTGTAGGTGAGGCCAAACAGTGAATAGTGGCCACTTAGGAATAAAAAAAAATTTGGTCGGCTTTGTGGCTTCTGCTCCTACTGCTTTCTCCACACTTTGGAACTATCAACATTCTCTGTGCTCTAGGTACATGGGAGAAGTAGACTATAGAGCTTTGACACTAATAGAGCCTTGAGATGTCCATCAACATCAGCACTACACAAAACCATCCAGATGTATGGTTGTCAATTCTAGGGATCAGTTCCTTGTCCTTCAGCTCACCAAGTTTCCATTGAGCACTTAAAAAGTACAGAGATGTAATGAGAAAGCTAGAGAGAGGAAAGGTGCAGAAGATGTGATTCCAATTCTGAAGATGTTTATCACCTATGAGGTATTCAGAATATATACACATGAGCTAAATAGTCAAGGTCAATGTGTTGTGATAATATTTATCAAGCTACATGCAGACTTTGTTAAGTTTGTTAAATTAACTTTAAAAATGTGTTTTGGGATTTTGGTTCTGGCTAGTGTGTACTCATGTATAATATCGCTGAAGGAGTGTCACAATTAGATAGATGTGCAGTCTTTAATAAGCTGTCTTTAAACGAAGAAAGCCATTGGACAGTGCTCCTGTTAAGTTAAAAAGATGTGTTTTCTGGACCTGTGTGTATGTGTGTTTTAATTTTTATTTATTTACTAGAGGCCTGGTGCATGAAATTCATGCGGGGGGGGGGGGGTGTCCCCTCAGCCCAGCCTGCACCCTCTCCAATCTGGGACCTCTCAGGGGATGTCTGACTGCCGGTTTAGGCCCGATCCTGGGGATCGGGCCTAAACCGGCAGTTGACAACCCTCTCACAATCCAGGACTGCTGTCTCCTAACTGCTAACCTGCCTGCCTGCCTGATCACCCCTAGCTTCCCCCCCCCAACCTGATCACCCCCAACTGGTCCCCCCCAACAAGCCTGGTCACCCCCAACTTCCCCCCTGCCAGCGTGGTCACCCCCAACTGCCCCCCCTGCCAGCCTGGTTGCCCCATGCAGCCTGCTGTTCAATCGTTTGGTCGTCCCTCACTAACCCCCCTCTCCCCCCCGCCAGCCTGGTTGCCCCACGCAGCCTGCTGTTTGGTGTTCTGTCATTACTGTGATGGAGTCCTGGACAATTTTCATATTCCTCTATTATTAGTATAGATTTTAAAAAAATTATTTATTGAGAAAGAGAAGAAGGAAGAAAGAGAGAAGGAGAAAGAGAAAAACATCAATTTTTTGTTCCATTTATTTATGTATTCATTGGTTGATTCCTGTATGTGCCCTGATTGGGGACTGAACCCACAACTTTGTCATATTGGGCTTACACTATAACCAACTGAGCTACCCGGCCAGGGCTGGCATGTGTCTTTTTGTAGAGATAACATCAGAGCACTGCTCAAAGAATGGCCACTGAGCTGTTCCATACAACTTCCATATGACTTCTAACTGGATAATTAGCACCTGGAAGGCAGGCCAGTCTGCAGCAGAAACAACAATGGAATAAGATAATTCACTCATGTAAAAAACATCACTTTGGGGAAACAAACACACAAAATAAACAAATGGGAGCATATCAAACTAAAAAGTTATCCCATAGCAAAAGAAACCATCAACAAAACGAAAAGACAACCTACTGAATGGAAGAAGATATTCACAAATGATATAGCTCATAAGGGGTCAATATCCAAACTACATAAGAAGCTCATACAATTCAACTGAAAAAACCCAAATAATTTGATTAAAAATTGGGTAGAGAATCCCAATAGACATTTCTCCAAGGAGGACATACAGATGGTCAAAAGACATATGAAAAGATGCTTAACATTGCTAATCATCAGGGAAATGCAAATTAAAACCACAATGAAATATCACCTCACACCTTTCAGAATGGCTATCATCAATAAACCCACAAACAAAAAGTGTTGGTGAGGATGTGGAGAAAATGAAACCCTCATGCACTGCTGGTGGGTTGTTACTTGGTGTAGCCACTCTGGAAAACAGTATGGAAGTTCCTCAAAAAAAGTTTAAAAAATGGAATTACCATTTGACAAAGCAATCACACTTTCTGGTATTAATCAAAGAAATCCAAAACAAGAATTCTAAAAGATATATGTGTCCCTGTGCTCATTGTAGCATTATGTACAACAGCCAAACAACCTAAGTTTCATCAGTAGATAAAGATAAAGAAGAGATGGTACATGTATATGATGGACTATTATATAGCCATAAAAAAGAATATAATTTTACCATTTGCAACATCATAGATGGACATAGAGGGTATTATGCTAAGTGAAATAAGTCAAAGAGAGAAAGACAAATACCATATGGTTTTACTTATATATATGTGTAATCTAAAACCACAATAAATGAACAAACAAAAAAGAAACATGGATATAAGGAACAAACTGAAGATCATCATATGGGAGGGTAGTTGGGGGAGAAGGGTGAAAAAATTGAAAGGGATTAAGAAACACAAATTGCCAGTTATAAAAATAGTTATGGGGATGTAAAGTACAGCATAAAGATAATAAATAATATTGTAATAACTATGTATGGTGTCAGATGAGTATTAGACTTATCAGAGTAATCACTTTATAAGATATGTAAATGTCTAATCACTGTGTTGTACACCTGAAACTAATATAATATTGTATGTCAACTGTGATGGAAAGAAATAAATCTGAAGATCACTTGGAGAATAAAACGTATTGGGAAATTTGACAACCCAATAAAAATGAAAATATAAACTGTATTTAGAAGAAGAAAGGTGAGTGTCTCGAGAAATTCCCAATGGTGTTTTGAATGAATCACAGCTACAGGAATAAGGCTTAAATTAAACTAATTAAACTAAATAAAGAAAACTAGCTAGATATGATTACATTAACAAGCATTCCTGTTCATCAGTGTCAGCCCTTCTGGATTGTATCTGAATAAGAGACATTTAATCTATGTTGAATGAAGAGTCTTGAATTTGCTTTATGGCTCCGGTTTCGGTATAGTGAGTCCTTTGCTTTTGAGCATCTTTTTTTGCTATGGCCTTCATTGCCTGATGAAAACTATGGCTCTATATTGTAGTTGCTTTTATCCATGAAGTTTCCTTAACTATTTATCACTTCACACCCGTAGACTTAAGCCTCCCTGTAGAGTGGGTGGTTGACAGTATGACTTTAAAGTTAGGCTGCTGTTTACCATTTGGCTTACCTTAGGTAACTTATAGATCTGTCTCTTTAGTTCTCTATTTGTAAAACAGAAGTAATAAGAGACTGTGCCTCATGTATGGTTGTGAACATAACAGTGATAATGTAAGGAAAGCTAAGCACAATGCCTGTTTTACAGTAGGCTCTTTAAAATATTTGCTATTGTTTTCATTAAAATAAAAATAATCATATTAATTTTATTGAACATGGATGCAAAAATCAACATTATTGTGCTATGGCTTAATATATATTTTTTCTTTTTAAAAAATATATTTTTATTGATTTCAGAGAGGAAGGCATAGAAGAGAGAAATAGAAACATCAATGATAAGAGGGAATCATTGATCGGCTGCCTCCTGCACACCCCACATTGGGATTCAGCCTGCAACCCAGGCATGTACCCTAACCTGAAATTGAACCATGACCTCCTGGTTCATAGATTGAAGCTCAACCACTAAGCCATGAGGATTGGACTATGACCTAATATTATCATTGAATATGTCTCTGCTTGATTGCCCCAGTTTTCAATAACTAGTTTCAGGTGGGCTTCCAAATTGTTTCAGGACTTTTCTGAGTCCTTTAAATGAGGCTGATTAAGATTGTGACCTGACTTTCAAAGACTTATCTCAGGTTGACCTTCATTTTTGGAATGACAAGAACTAGACCAGACCTGCAGGCAAGAGGTTAACTTTTGTTAAACATTTTTCCTTTGCTCTTCTTTTTCTTCTATAGAATTTTCTAACTTTTAATTTTTATATTTGTGGTGTTTATAGTTTACATATGTTTCTCCCAGTAGATTGTAAAGCCCAGGGGGAGAGGAATCTTTCTTCTATTTACAGACGTATCCCAATTGCCTAGAAAAGTTCCTGGCACATAGTAGGAACTCAAGAAACATTTGTGGAAATGGATCTATTGCTATTAGTTATAGTGCAGTGAGCATCACAAAGATGTGGAAGTTCTTTATTTCAGTTTTCCTGCTCTAGAAAGTGTTCATTCAATAAGTGTGCATTAATTAGGGCTGTCATGTACTTATAGCCTTACAGTTTGTACACTCAGAGATGCCTCTCACAAAGAATACAATCTCTATCCACCCCTGAGATACACATACCAGAGGTTTTCTGGTTGAGTGCTAACTAAGTGTGCCTTGCTTTTGGCTGGTATAACATATAGTCCTGTCAACTGAGGTGCATACTAACCAGTTGAAGAGACAGGACAATTACAGAGAAAGAAACAACTAAAAATGTAAGACTCTTCATAACCTGTGCCTCAAGAGTGATGGTAAAGGTGTTGCCATTGAGGCGGGCATTCAGTTTGGGACAATGGTAAAGGAAAGAGTTAGAGGCAAAATTCTATCCACATGTTCTCAAGATATCAAGATCTTTATGAGACTATGGCAGAGGCTGTGAAGAGCGGAGCAGAAGGTATTAACATGGAAACAGGAAATGTTCATCATGGACACTCCAAACATTTATTGCTCTCTGCTCTCGTGGAACTTAAAGTCTATTGGGTTTGGGGGAGGTGACTGAATTAATTAAATAACTCAAATGTATAACTTCTTGGGAGCACTTAACACAGTTAACACATGTTATTTAAAATGTCTATAAAGGGATTTAACTAAGATGAAGAAGTCATGGGAAGGTTTCCTTGAAAAAGAGAAGAGGGAATATGCCTGTATCTTCCATTATTATGACTTAAAAACAGAAAATATTCTATTTTGCTTTTGTGTTCCCAAGCAACATACTAGACACAAAGTACATACTTGTTAAGTGAATGAATGAAGGCAGGGGATCTCAGAGAGCCTTTCATGTTGAGTAGAGGTTATGAATCTTGTTCCAAATTAAACCCCTCTCTGAGCACACTTCTACCAAACTGGTGGGATGGTCCATTTCAGTCATTATTTTGCTATCTCCCATTCTAGGAGCACATTAGAGTCTGAGAAGCTTACCTGGGTCCCAGAAAAAAAAAAAAGATTCAATCTCTGTTATCTATTGCAGTCCAAAATGCTGACCATTCAGATTCCCTGTGCCCATAATAGCCCCTTAAAGTCCCCTGGCTAACTGCTGTTTTGAGACAACTAGCATAGAGGAATTTTTGCTAAGACTTCGAACATGGTCTTATTTCCTGGAGAAACCTGAATGCCACTGCTTTTGATATCTTGCCTCCTTTTGGGGGTACTGCTCCAGGGGAAACTTTCTATTCACGATCTCAGCAACCTCTAAGCCCTTTTCTGAATCTGAAGTGATCATCCTCTCCCTCCTCCAGTTGCCTTCAAAGTCTTCAGGGAACGTAGGATTTAAGGAAGAGCCTTTCAGTCACCAGTAAATACAAATTTCCCCTCTAAGGTAGCTGAGAGCTGGAAGGCTGAACTAAACTGTCTTTGTGGAAAGGGGTAGATGGAAATAGATGAGGAAATTCCCAATTAATATCTCAAGGTGTTTTCCTGCCTCACCTGGATATTTGGAATATTTCTTATAGACAATAATGTTTTCAAGTGGTGAAATGATTCTTCTCACAGCCATGGGCAGGATGGACTGAAAGGGGAAGGCATTATTGGGAAACCAGTTAGAAGCTGATTGGCAAAATCTAGACATGATATGCAAGACCCCGGATTGTGGCAGTGACAGATTTTAGAGGCATAGAAAGATGCTAGTAAGTGATTAGATATGGAGATTGTTTGAGAAGGAGGAGACAGATAAACATGCGTTTTCAAATCTCAGTGAGCAAAAGACATTGGCTAAGAGGGATGGGAAGGGAAACCGAATATGACGATATGAAAGTGTTAGCAGGATAGTCATTAATGTAAAGATAGTCAACTAGATGATAGAGTTGTGAGGTTGAAGCTCTGAAAAAGAATTCAGTCCTAGGGAGGAAAATTTTTCGACTCACTTGAAAGAGATAGTAGTTGAAAATGTGAAAATAAATGAGAACTCAGAAAGAAAGAGAGGAATCCAATACAAGGCTGAGCCTAGGTGTTGAGTGGTGTTTGCGCACTGGCAGCTAAAATCCAGAAAGCAGTCTCATGAGGAAGAAAGTAATTTCTTCAGAGCACTGTTCCTGAAGCCTCAGGGTCACAGGAGGGTCAGTGAAATTAGAAACTTTAGGGAGGACAGCAAGAATGAAAACGGCCAACTCCCTAAGATTAAATTAGGAAATTAATAATCAAAAGTATTAGAAAAGGTTTCTAGAATCTTTCTGAGAACAGATTTAGTCATATAGTGGGAAGAAAAATGAGTTCAGGAAAAAAAGAGGTGAAGAAAAAAAGACAGGTCTTGTAGAGCCATTCTTTAAGAAATCTGGCAGTGAAAAGATGATGAGAAATATGACAATAACTAGAGGGTGCAGCAGGATGAAATGAAGAATTGTTTTTCATGCACATCAAGAAAAAATCTCTTCTGGGTGGCAGAAATATTAGAATGATACTGTTAAAGGTAATAACCAGGTTTCTGCAACATTTTGCCATTTGTAGATAGTCCTAGTGGCAGCTGTTTGTCCAGATGAGTCAGTGAATGATTAAATGTCCATTTTTGTGGCTTTCTGAAAGATACATTCACCACCATGGCACACTCAGCAGATGACAATGGATTCTTTATTCATCATGGTCACTACAGTTGACCACTCCTGCCCAGTGGCTGTCAACTCTCTGCAGAGGAAATAAGAAAGAGGACGTGGAGAGGAAATGTATATTTCAGTTGCCAAACAGAGTCTAAAGGGCTGAATCTAGACTGTGTTCCTTTCAGAACTTGGATTTGAAATAGACAGAGATGGAGTCTTGGAGAACAGCGCCACCGGAGTTATGACTCACTATTTGAGGCTTTGTTTAGGAGGGAAGTACATGTCCTTCTGCCAGTCATCAGGAAATCATGACTGCCTGCTCACTCCACCAAATCCTGCAAAATTTAGCTGGAGAGTGTAAAGAGTCTGGGGGTGGAAGCTTCAGCACCGCAATGATTTCCTTGCCTAGATGCAATCTTTCCTATTTCAAGTCATGAAAGCACATATTTTTAGATGAATTGATAGACATACACACATACTGAGTGTGTGTGTATATATATATATATATATATATATATATATATATATATATATATATATTACTTTTTCATAAACATTTACCTGTCAATGTCTGTAACTTAGGGTGCCTTTAAATAAAATCTCAACTGAATTAACCTAAAATAAAATGTTCTCTATACAAGTTCCCAAAAAAGATGAACCCTAAGAAGGACTACTTAAATTCATTCCAGAGAAAATGAGGAATAAATGAGAATACCAGGTAGAGTTAGAGGGTTAGTCTGATGAACTGATTTCTATATAATATGAAGGAAGATTAGAGCTCATAGGGTTCTGCATTTTAAAATAAATCACTGCATGAAAGCAGAGGAAATATTATTACTAAGAATTTTGTTCTGATGTCTGGTTAACACTTTCCTCCCTTTGTAGAATTCAGCATTTTGGAAGGAAAGTACAATAGTCCTTTCACTCATTCAACAACAACAAAAAAAGGCACTGAGGACTTCTCATGAGCCAGGCACAATGTTAGGCTCTAAGATGCTGAATAAAAAGACCTCTCTCACTCACAGAGCTGAGAGGCTAGTGGGGGTGAGAAGAGCAGTAAACAAATAATGGTGCTGATTAATGTATAATTACAAATTGAGATAAGTGCTTTAAAACAAAAACAAAAACAGAGCCCTATAAAAAGCCAGGAACAAAGGACTCCAGGTCGGGGGTGCAGACTCAGGAAGACTTCCCTGAGAAAGTGCTGTTTGAGCTGAGATCTAAAGGACAAGGTTGAGTAAAAGCTAACCGAGAAAGGCTGGTGGGGAGCATTCCAGACCTAGAGAAGAGCGAGGGCAAAGGTGTACCCCTAACCCCACACTCAACCCCTACAAGGGCCAAGCCCTGCAGCTCCTAGTTAAGGATTTGGTCTTTATTCCGAGAACAGTGGGAAGCCATTCAAGGATTTTAAGCAGGTTGGTGACATGATCAGATCTGTGCTTTGAAAAGAGCACTCTGGTTGCAATGCTGAGAACAAATTGGAAAGACTTGTCTAAAAGCCATTGTTAGCCATTGTTTCACTGAGTAAATGCTAAGGCCTGCAGCTGTCACAATCACTTTCCTGTGGTCACCTGACCCTGCTAATATTTTTCTGCACCCCTGAGGACATTGGGAAGCTAATGTGGAGGATTAAGAATTTCTTGATCCCAGATTATTATATGATTATGTCAACATTTAAGCTAGAAGCACCATGCCTTTCTGTCTGCTCCAAGTTTTGATTGGCACAACGAATCACCGTTCTTGTCAGTAATAGTACAAGCAAGGCCTAACAAACAAACTTCCACATTTTATAGTCAGGAATATCGTATTAACCTTCTCCTCCTTCTACCGCTGTCATTGAACATGCTCATCATCTTTCCTATTTCCCTGTCTGTCCTTGGACTCTCCATGCATCCCACCCTGTCCCTGACTTCCTGGTTTCCCATCATGCCTAGACTCTGGTCAGTTACTTCAATGGTGCTCTTGCCTCGGTACCTGATTGGGGAGGGCAGGGAGAGGACAACGGGAAGAAGAGCTGTGGATGTCGGGTAGGATCCAATCGTCCGGATTAGTCTGTTACTCTGTCTCAGAAAGGCCTCATTGCAAAGGTCCACGAGCCAAATTTTATCTAACCAGGGCTAAAACAATGAGGGAGCAATTGTCCTCATGGGAAGCCCGTGTTATCCCAGGTTACGCCAGGGAAGGCTGAGCTGCAGTATAGCGTCAGCGGTCTCAGCTTAAGTACAAGGAGGGAAGCAGGGGCAGGGAGCCCGTGGGCCCTCACTGCCTGATGATCTAGCCCAGAGAGCCCACCTTTCACCATACCTGCTGCAAGATGTTGCTGTACAGTTGATGTACTTAGACGGCATCCATAATGTACCCTCCACCATGTGCAAATCTCTCTTCAGCATTCCAGGCAAGTGACCATCACTTGGTGTCAATAATGTGGCTTTATTTGTTATGTCTTCCTCATAATGGCGCCCAAGCAGACTCCCCTTTAACTTTCACGAACTTAAGCTAAGTGTGGCCTCTGCCCCCACAGGGAAGGCTAATCCTTCTTGACAAGATGGCCCTGTTGTACTGTAAGTGTGATTATGCCTCCTCGGTCTTCTCCAGCCAGCAGCTCCCTATTTCTTCACATGGCTGCTGCTGTCCTGATTATACTTCTTCGGATCTGTTAGGTGTTTGAAAAATACTGTTCGAAGACACGTGTAATTGGCTGATTAAACAAGAGGGGCTCAATCAACTTTATTGTTGTATCCATTGTTTTCAACCAGTTCCTTTTCCATCTGTGGACAAATTTGAATCAGACCCTCTGCAGCTTTTCCACTATTGGATACAATAGTAGTTCCTTTGGTTTGGGCACTAAAAATCTAATAACTGTGTAACTCCAGTCCAATCCCCTCAGTTTAGTCAAAATTACAAATACATGTCCAGTTTAGGGCTTATGCCCTGCTCCTGCTCAGATCTGACTGAGTCTTTGAAGCCTGGAGTTGGAGGACAGAGTTTGGTTGCCTATTTTACTGTTTCATAGCACTGCCTCTTCTAACTAACTGCTGTTTCTAACCATTTCTGGGTGAGGCAGGGGTGGGAGAGACCACGGGAAATTGGCTGGGAAGTTAAATCTATTGATGACTTCTAGGCATCATAGATATGCAAAGCTGATTGTTGCTCCTATGCAGCACTTTTGCATGTTCCTCTGAGATGCCCTGCTAGTGACACCTAACCCAGTGCTTGTCAAAGTGTGGCCCACAAATAGCAAAATTATTATCACCTGGGAGCTTGTTAGAAATACACATTTTGGCCTTTGACCCAGCAATTCCACTCTTAGGTATATATCCAAAGAAACCAAAAACAGTAATTTGAAAAAATATATGCTCTGCTATGTTAACTGCAGTGTTATTTTTAAAGCCAAGATATGGAACTAATGCAAGTGCCCATTAATAAAAGAGTTGATAAAAAAAAAAAGAAAAGAAATACACATTTTGGGACCCCTCTGTCCTAAGGAATCAGAATCTTTAGGAGTTTGGCCCAGGAGTCTGTTTAACAAGCCCTCAGGGTGATTCTAATGCAGGCTAAGGCGTGAGAAGCACTGATCTAAACAGTGGTTGATCCCTTACTACCCTGGTCAGACCCTGGCTTCTGGGCACATTGGACCTCCAGGCCTGTGTTCCCCTGTTGAGCTGAGTCCACAAGTGAACCTCAGGACACTATACTTTCCCTACAGCTAGTGACAGCGCTGTCCCTCCCAATACATCGTATCATTGCTGTACTCTTCAGAGGTCCCTGAACCAGACTGTCCATCTTAGACTTTTGGGAAGATGAGCATTTGTGTCTGTGCCCCAAACTTCAAGAGATATGGGCCAGCCCTGGCCCAGTAGCTCAGTTGGCTGGAGCATTTTTCCATATACCAAAAAGTTGTGGGTTTGATTCCAAGTCAGGGCATACTCCTAGGTTGTGGGTTCAATCCCAGTTGGGGTGCCTATGTGAGGCAACTGATTGATGTGTCTCTCATATCAATGTTTCTCTTTCTCTCTTTTGTCTTCTCTCTCTAAAAATTAATAAAAATATATCCTTGGCATGGCTCAGTGGTTGAGCCTTGACCCATGAACCACAAGGTTGCAGTTTGATTCCCCACCAGGGCACATGCCCGGATTGCAGGCTCAATCTCCAGTGTGACGCATGCAGGAGGCAGCCCATCAATGATTCTCTCTCATCATTGATGTTCTCTCTCTCTCTCTCTCTCTCTCTCTCTCTGTTTGTCTATATACTAATATATATATATCCATATCCCCGAGTGAGGACTTTAAAAAAAAGAGAGAGACATATGGCCAACCCCTCAGCCTTTCTCCAGCCTAAAGAAAGGAGTGTGCACCTCCCTATCATCTCCCATTGAGGTGGATGATGTGCTCATGCCAACCTAACTGGATTTAGTCTGTTACCATGTTCCACAAAAGTGATCTAGAACACCCCTTTGGAGTATCGAGGACTTTATTCCTCTTCATCATTCATAGTTTGGGGGGCCTGTTTCAAAAATCCAGGACAACAGCAGAGTTATATTTCACATCTTGGACATGACACCCAAAACTCAATCTTATAGGGTGTATTGGTTCTGTGTGCTACTTTTAGAAATGTAGCCCAAGTTCACATTAGTCACATCATGTCACTGATCTAGAGGGTGGGGCAAAAGTAGAGTTACAGTTGTGAATATGGGAAACACAGAATTTATTCTTATATTATTACTTATTATTTATTGCATTATTTTCCATATGAATAACTGTAAACCTATTTCCCCCCACCCTGTTTAAATGATATACTGTCAATTCCCTTAAAGCATTTTCACTTTTGCTCCTGTTAAGTAATTTATTCTTAGCTAGGTCTTTGTGCCAGTTTTAAAGTAGATTTATGCTTCTCTTCTATATTTACCATGGTTATGTGCCACTTCTGCCTTCTTGAATTCATATATTGCTGAGCTCAAATAACTTTCCAGACATTGACTTGCCCAGTATCCAGACTACCTGTCTGACTCTGCTACACACTTTCTGGTGAAATAAACACTGCTCTGGTTATTCCTAACATTTCCACTTTGTGTTGATCAGAATTAAGGAGAGATTACTAATTCCCTGGTCCATTCCTCTACATCTGAGAGAGGAAATTATCATCAAGGCAAATGAAGAATTTATCAGATGTTCTGCTGTCACTTCATTAAATATCCCACAGATGCTCATTATGCATGTGTGCTATTCACTCTCCTTGGCTGGGTACCCACTGCTTCTTGGCAATTGATTTCTTAACTGCTCTTTATTGCTTCTCCATGGAACTTACACCAGCTCTTCTTTACCCCCTTAAAATTCAGGCACCATTTGTTACCATTATTCCACATAGATGACTCCCCATCCACTTAACTAAAATAATTAATGTCAGATGATATGAGCTCCCTGAACTCTCTTCTAGACTTCAAAATCTCTCCACAATTTGACTCTTTTACTCTCTCCTTGTTATCTCAGAAGACATACCTCTTAAGCTTGCCAAGACCATGCCCCTATTTTTGTCATCTTTTCTTATCCCCTCTGGGACTTTTATTTCTTTCGCCTCTTTAATGTGTCTCTCCCCACTAGCCCCCTGACATTAGCTAAAAATATTTAAGTCTTATATCCCACAAATCAACCAACCAACCAACCAACCAACCAACCAACCAACCAGTAAGAAAACATCCCTTAACTGACAAGTTGCCATCATTTGACCTAAGGGTGCTCACTTTCTCCATTCTCCTGATAACTTTCCATCTAAGGTTGGTCAATAATCTTCTAATCACCAAATCCAAAGGCCTTCTCTTATTTTCATCTTCTTGTAAGCCCTAATCTTTTCATCTTATACTTTATACTCATGACTCTCTCCTGAATAACATATATCAGTCCCAGTTATCATGATAACATATATCAATCCCAGTTATCATGATTGCATCAGCTTCAAAACTTATCTCTCTACTGCTAATCACTCTATTCGTTGTTTATTCCATTGCCAGAATTACTTTCCTAAATATCTTAAATAATCTAGCCTCAATATACAGTTCTAGCCTATTGCCTAATGTTTCTTGACACACCATCCAATGTGGATGACACAAAATTAAACCATTTCCTCTTCTTCAAAGTGTTCTCATTTCGTCAAGATTTTTATTATGCTGTTTTCCCCTTTGAACTTCTCTTCTTTCCAAGTTCTTTATGTCATAATACTACTTATTCTTTAAGATCTATCACAAATGCTACGTCTTCTGTGAAGCCTTCCCTGATTCCTTTAAATGAGTGATTTCTTGTTCATTTCAAATTTTTATTAAACGTATTGGGGTGACATTGGTTAATAAGGTTTTATAGGTTTCAAATGAACAATTTTATGATTTATGACCTGTATATTGCATTGTGTACCCACCACCCAGAATCAAACCATCTTCTGTCACCATATATTTGGCCCCCTTTTCACTTTACTATAGCCTCCCATTCCCGTTCTTCTGGTAGCCACTATACTATTGTCTTTGAGTTTAAGTTTTATATCCCTCATATGAATGAAATCATATGGTTATTAGCTTTTTCTGACTTACTTCACTTAGCATAATAGTCTCAAGGTCCATCCATGTTGTCACAAATGGCAGTATTTCACCTTTTTTATAGCTGAGTGGTATTCCATAGTATATACGTACCATATCTTCTTTATCCAATCCTCTATCAAAGGACACTTTGGTTGTTTCCATGTCTTGGCCATCACAAATAAAGCTGCAATGAACATAGTGGTGCATATATCTTTGTGAATAAATGTTTTTGAATTTTTTTAGTAGATACCCAGAAGAGGGATTGCTGGGTCATTTGGTAACTCTGTTCTTAATTTTTTGATGATCCATCATACTGTTTTTCTATAGTGGCTGTATCAGTTTGCATTCCCAACAGCAGTGAATAAGGGCTCCTTTTTCTCCACAACCTCTCCAACACTTATTATTGCTTGTCTTGTTGATAATAGCCATTCTAAAAGGTGTAAGGTGGTATCTCATTGTAGTTTTGATTTGCATTTTCCTAATAGCTAGTGGAGTTGAACATCTTTTCATATATTTGTTGGCCATTTGTATGTCCTCTTGAGAGAGGTCTCTGTTCAGGTCCTCTGCCCATTTTTTACTGGATATTTTGTTTGTCCTTTAAATTTCTCTAGCCTATTGGCATACGTCACATTATATGTTCAAAAACACAAATGTGAATAATTACTAAATTTAAAGAGCATAACATCTTTCCAAAATAACATTTTTCCAACACAAGGAAAACAATATAAACTGCTCCACCTTTCTTGTCTTGTATTAGTTTAGACAAAGCACCATCTGAGAACTGGGAAAACCATAATTTTCTTTAATGTTTTGCCTGTAATTTGTAAAACAACAGAAAATATTCCCGTGGACATGTTTAAAATTTTTCCCAGATGCCATAATATCAGTGCTGTATGGCAATGTCTTCATGACACTCACTGAACATCCAGATGCTGAAAGAGTCTGGAGGACAGGAACTAAATGATTAGCAATTTTGGAAATAGGTCCTATGTGGAAGTAATTTATATATGGAGAAGGAGGAGGAGAGGAGGAGGAGGAGGAGGAGGAGGAGGAGGAGGAGGAGGAGGAGGAGGAGGAGAGTGAATGATTTGACTCAGAAAAGAAAAGGTAGGAACAGGAAATGTTAGCAATTAGTTTCTGAGTATCTAAAAAAAAATATTATATGAGTGACAGTGAGCAGCTGTTTCACGTTCCTACTCAGAGGAGGACAAATGCTTTGGGCTATTGCAAGAGAGATTACAAAGAGACATTAGGAAAAGTCTCCAGACTCTAGTTGGTAAAAAGTGCTGTCAAAGGAAGGGAGGAGAGACATCTTTCTACACTGGGGTCAGGAGGGCACCCTGTCTGGGAGATAAGATACTGGAGATAAGGCTCATTTGGGGCTTTTTATTCCAATGAGGTCATGCATATAGAGAAAGAAATGATTCTATAACACGGTATATGAGAAAACTCTTTGAAAAACCTGTAAATTATGAATCTAATCTATACCCAAGGAAAAAAGGAAGGTCCTGAGAATATGGCATTCTGGTTGCTTCTCTTGGATCACTTGCTTCCTAGTTTTGTGACCCTGGAAAACTTATTTAACTGCTCTAAGAATCATTTTTCTCATCTGCTAAGTGGGTATAATAGCTGTGCCTTCTTCACAGAGATGTGATTAGTCACTAAGATGATGCCCAATAAATGTTAATTCTTATTATTTTATTAGATATGGAACATCTTCTAGGTACTATGTTAGACATATTTCTAATCATTATCTTCTTTACTGAGCAATCATCCAAGCCCCATATAAAATAGGATGATATGATGCCTGTTACCACAGTTATGTTCTTTAATTAAAAATGAAAGCCCTAGGTATCAAAGACCAGCCTGCTGAGTTTCCTTACCTTTCCCAACCATGAGACATTTCCCTGATGTCTGCAGCACGTCTTTGACGTCCGGGATAAAAGACCAATTTGCCTTCACCCCCACGTGGCTCCACCTGTCACCAGTATTATGTGATCTTTATAAAATTAAACTTAGAATGTATCACCTTTTTTTTTCATTATGCTTTCAACCCGAAGCCATTAAGCTTACAAAGATGGTATCTGTTTAATAAAATGAATGGATATAGGAAAGAAAAAATTCCTGTATTTAATGTCACATCTTCAAAACAATGTTTATATTATCTAATATATTCATGTTCAAGTTGAGCTATAATGTATCTCTCACCATCTGATGAACTTGTGATAGAGGGTCTATTTGTAGCCAGTAGTTAATACAAAAAGTGTATTTTTTTTCTTCAGGGTCATTGCTCCTTTCTTCCTCTACCATTTACCTTCAGAAAAATCCATTTTCTCAAGGATCCCAGGGTGTGAATCCCTTAGTTCTTCTCTGTGAGGAGATCATCATTCTAATCTTGGCAGTAGTTATTGTATATCAATATAGACACCTGGTAAGCTTTCAATTACCATTTGAGAGTCATTTTCAAAAAACAGAATAATAAAGATATTTATGTAGTTGTATTAGACCGTGTGTGTGTGTGTACATATATATTTCTTTTTGTAAGGAAAGCTTATATTCTCAGATGCAAGGATAATGAGGTATAAGATTCATTCTTGGCAAAACAAAGATTTCAGTACAAAGTGTTACATATAGCTTCACGCAAAAATATATTAATGACTATCTCTATACTAATAGTAAAATTTAAAAATCCAAACTGTGGGGTTGAATTTATATGGTTGAATCAGAAGGAGTCATCATAATTGGAATGTTGGCAATATGTTTGGATGATAGAAATCAGTGGGACATGGCAATCTTTACTTTGAGTTATACATAAAAATAGTTGAGGACTGGAATGAGACATACATGGTGCATACGAAATCCTTAAAAACTATGAAAATAGTTCACCACTGTGAAGAGAGAAGGTTAAATTACTTTGGCTATAAAACCCCATGAAATGAAAAAACCATCTGAACCAACTTTGCTTTCCAGATGTCTTTAGAACTGCACAATGCAGAAGTTAGAGGAATATAGGAAGATGATTTTGGGGTGTGCTACAGAAACAGCAACGACCATGATAAAAGCTTTAAATGATCCTGGGATGGACAAAGGAAGTACTATTGCATAGATTGGACAAAGCATTCTCTTATGGAGGATGCCTGCAATGTCAGGTGTTGGAAGAAGACACACTTGAATTTGAGCCCAGCAGCACCTCTTACTCTCTATTGGACTTGGGAGAGCCCTTCGCCTCACTGAGCTTTAGTTTCCTCTGTAAAGTGAACACAATAACAAGTTGACTACCTGGGGCTTAAATGAGATGTGAATAAAAACCTTAGCATAGGGTTGGGGCTCAGAGTAAAAGCTTGGTTAATATCAGCTATGGTGTTGATGAGGATGAGGGTGACAATGATGAAGAAGAGGAGCAGAGAGAGAATAAATAAGAAAACAGCAAGATTCTATATATACAGTCCTTGTTAAAAGAGGCTCCTAAGAGGAAACAATTATCTGGTGATGAAATGGGAAAATCTTCTCCTTCCAAGGGTAAAATACATTATAGTAAAGCATTTAGATGCATTCCTTTATTTGTCCTTGGAGAAGAATATTTATTGTAAAATTGAAACAGAGTTCTGTACCTTTTGTCAGAGTGGAAAAAGGAATTTTTTAAAGCCTAGAATTAAGAACACACCTTAAATTAAAAAAATTATGTCCTGCCTAGCTGGTGTGGCAAGAGAGAAGTTAGGAAACCATTCCAGTTATCCACATGAGATATTTGATTGCGGTCAGGAAGGAGTCCAAGAGGGCTCCCAGGTTTCGGGCATTGTTCAGAGAGTGAATGGCAGTGACAACCTCTGAGAGGAAATAGAGATGAAGCAAATGAGTGGTGGGGAGTACATGGGGGGTGAGAAATATGTTTAATTCCATATTAGACATGTTGAATTTGAGGGTCACTGTGGTTTTCTGAGGTGAAGATATCCAAGTAGTATTAGTGAGGAATACGGGTCTAGGTTGGAGATATGGATTTTAAAATCATTCACTAAATGTAGGTAGTTGAAGGCATTGCTGAAGGATGAGATGGTCCAGGGAGAGAACATAAATGAGAGAGTTCTGAGATTACTATACTTTAGGGGTTAGCTGAGGAAGAGTAGCAAGCACATGAGGCTTAAGAGCAACAATATAGATCAATGTTTGTTGTTCTTAAAAGTACTAATGACAAAATTTATATAGAGGAAGGTGCAAATACCCTTGTTAGGGCTTTTGCTGTGGTAAGGAGAGGAGTCAAAAGTTTTTCACAAAGGAAATGTTACTTGAACAGGATTTTAAAGGGCGAATACGAGTTTTTTATGTAAAGAAGGGCAATCCTGACCGGTTTGGCTCAGTGGGTAGAGCATTGGCCTGCGGACTGAAGGGTCCCAGGTTTGATTCCAGTCAAGGGCATGCACCTTGGTTGCAGGCACATCCCCAGTAGGGGGTGTGCAGGAGGCGACTGATTGATGTTTCTCTCTCATCGATGTTTCTAACTATCCCTTTCCCTTCCTCTCTGTAAAAAAATATCAATAAATATATATTTAAAAAAAAAGAAGGGCAGAGATGATAAAAGAAGGGGAGAAGAAACAACATAATAGGCCAGAAGATTCAATCAAGGAACATCAGGCCATGAGTTTTTGACTCTAGGTTGGGGCTTGCAGTATGGCATTTTCACGGAATATGAGACTGTTGGAATATAGGGAAGGGCGGCCTCTCTACTTCTGCCTGATAAAAACCGTGTCTTCTCAACTGGATTGCATATCAGAATCCCCTGGAGGGCTTGTTAAAGCACAGATATCTAGGTGCCACCCCCAGAGTTTCTAATACAATAGGTGTGGGTTGGCCGTTAATTTAATCTAATAAGATCCCAGGGGATGCCAATGCTGACTGTGTGGGACCACACTTTGAGAACCACTGAGGATTCTGGGAAGAAGAGATGCCACACAATTCCCCAGAATCAGCTTCTCAGGGCAGGCCTTCTTTGTCAGAAGGGACTAGTTATAGTGGGGATATGGGATAGTTTCCACCCCATGCTTCTCACTTCCTTCTCATTTTCTTGGTAGACAGATCCTTCTTATTAAACTTCAACTTATAGGAGTTTTGGAAATCTTTGTTAAATGGCATTTAAATATATAAAATAAATATCAAAAATATAAGTCTTTGTTTTACTATGGTTGCAAATATCAAAAAATTTCTATATGTGACGCGGCTCCAGAGTTAAGTTAGGGTTTTTCAAAATGCTGATAAGCTGAGCTCAAAAGGTTCGCCATCACTGGTCTAATCCATTCCTCTGCCAAACTAGGTTCAGTTTATGATAAAGATGTTAAGGGAAGACGATAACTTAGAGGATTAAAGAAAGGGCCTTATCTCATATAATCTGTGATCTGATAGGAAAAAAAACAAACAATGAGCCACAGGAAGAGACAACTCAGGGGAATGTGACATTCATCAATAAATACTTAAAGGTCAATCATGTGAAAGAGGATTAAAGATGTGTGGAAGGGTCCATGTTACAGGAAATAGATTTTAGAGCAAGGGATATAGGAAGAGATTTTCTAGAAAGTAGAACAGCATGAGGATTGAGAGCATGAGTCTTAGAGCAGAGCTGCTTAGATTTGAATCCTAGTTCTCCCAGCCCTGTTGTGACCTTAGACAAATTACCCTCGCAGTGTCTCAGTTTTCTAATCAGCAAGATGGTATTAAGAATAATGGGGGAGAGAGAACCAATATGGCAGCATAGGTAAACGCCTGTATTGCTGCCTCCCACAACCACATCAAAATTACAACTAAAATACACAACAAGTAGCATCCAGAACCATGGGAAAGCTGGCTGAGTGGAAATACTACAATTAGAGAGGTAAAGAAGAAAGCACACTGAGACTGGTAGGAGGTGCAGAAGCATGGAACGAGCTGGTCCGGCACCTGGGTGTGCTGCTTTTTTAATCAGGAGGGAGATTGCCTCTGTAGAGGATGCCTGGAGGAGCAAGGGGTCCCAGCCCCACACCAGATCCCTAGCTCAGGGTCCCAAAACTGGGGAAAGAAGTCCCTACAGCAATAAGAACTAGGGACTGTAAAAACCGGATTGAGGCTGAATAACACATAGGCTGCTAGAGACCCAGCTGCTCCTCTTAAAAGGCTGGCACCCCGAACTGAACTTACAAGCTCCTGCTTGCTTTGACCTCCAGTGCCTGGTGAGGCTCTGAGGGACCAGGGCATATACAAGGAGAAACTGGACTGTCTGGCACCAGGGCAGGAACTCAGGGGCAGCTTTCTTCCAGACGGAGGTGCTCACAGAGGTCATTGTTCCTGTGCTGGGACCTCCCTGGTGCAGGGCTGACTGGCAGCCATTTCTGTTTGCTCCACCCTGGTGATTCCATGAGACTTCGCCCCACCCAATTTACAACCCCCTCCAAGCTGTGTGCAGCAGCTTTTGCATATGCATGGTCTGTCCTTTCTCAGCCTAAAACCTGTCAAACAAGCTATAGCTGGGTCAGGGAGCCCCAAAGCTATCAATAAAAGGCCCAAGGCCAGCACCAGCACCAGCCTGCCTTGTTTCTCAGCTCGGCCTCATCTGGGCACTTCCAAACCTGATACAAAGAGGAGGAATCTGCAGATCTCTCTGTAGCTCCTGCTGGGTGGCCCCAGGCAGTGGCTGACTTTGCACCTCCCTGGAGACCCAAGAGCCAGTGTACCCAGTGGTCAGTGTCAGATCATACCAGATTATAACTCTTCACATCCATAAGTGACCCACTCAAGGGGCAGACTCAGTGAGCACCAAAGCCCTACTGAATCAATTCCTGCCCCATAAAGGTGTCTCCTGCACTGCAGCTCTTCCACTGTAGTCACAGCTGGTCCCCACAGCCAATTGGCCCGGAGGTCAATTCCTCCAGTGACACCAACAGCAATCAAGGCTCAACTACAACAAAACTGTGCACACAGCCCACAAAGGGGTACATCAAGAGTGTCCACCTCAGGTGATTGGGGAGGCTGAGCCACTGGGCCCTATAGGACACTTACTACACTCTATCAACTCATGGAGACTTAGCAGCTACCCAATACATAGAAGTGAAGCAGCCAAAATGTGGAGACAAAGAAACATGTCACAAATAAAAGAAATGGAAGAGAGCAAACTATTGGACATAGAGTTCAAATCCACAGTTATAAGTTACTCAAGAATCTTCTAGAAACCTCTGAGGAACTTAGTGAGAACTTAAAGGATCTTAGTGAGAATATGAAAAAAAAAAAAAAAAAGGAAAAGGACCAGTCAGAAATTAAGCATACACTGACTGAAATAAATAATATATAGAAATTCAACAGTAGACTAGAGGATCCCAAGAATCAAGTCAATGATTTGAAATACAAGGAAGCAAAAAACACCCAACCAGAAGAGCAAAAAGAAAAAAAGAATAAAAAAAAATATGAGGATAGTGTAAGGAGCCTCTGGTACAACTTCAAGTGTACAACATCCGAATTATGGGGCTGCCAGAAGAAGAAAGAGAGCACGATATTAAAACCCTATTTGAAGAAATAATGACAGAAAACTTCCCCTACTTGGTGAATGAAATAGACCTACAAGTCCAGAAAACCCCAAACAAGAGGAATCCAAAGAGGACCACACCAAGACACATCATAATTAAAATGCCAAGGGCAAAAGACAAAGAGAGAATCTTAAAAGCAGCAAGAGAAAAAAAGGGAGTGCCCATACAATTGTCAGCTGATTTCTCAACAGAAACTATACAGGCCAGAAGGGAGTGGCAAGAAATATTCAAAGTGATGTATAGTAAAAACCTACAGCCAAGACTACTCTACCCAGCAAAGCTATCATTTAGAATTGAAGGTCAGATAAAGAGCTTCACAGACAAGAAAAAGCTAAAGGAGTTCATCACCATCAAACCAGTATTATATGAAATGCTGAAGAGTATTCTTTAAGAAGAGGAAGAAGAAGAAAAAGGTAAAGATAAAAAATTATGAACAACAAAGTGACAACAAATACATATCTATCAACGAGTGAATCTAAAAATCAAATGAATAGAAAATTTGATGAACAGAATAAACTGGTGAACGGAATAGAATCAGGGGCATGGAAATGGAACAGACTGATGATTCTCAGAGGGAAAGGGGTGTGGGGGTGCAGGAAGAGAATAGACAAAGATTTTATATGCATGTATGTATTACCTATGGACATAGACACTAGGGTGGCGAGGGTCTGGGTTGGGGTGGGAACTGGGTGGAGAGGAGCTATGGGGGGAAAAAAGAGGGGGATTTGTAATAAACTCAACAATAAAGATTTTTTTTAAAAGAATGATGGAACTCTAGCTGGTTTGGCTCAGTGGATAGAGTGTCAGCCTGTGGACTGAAGGGTCCTGGGTTCGATTCCTGATCAAGGGCACATGCCTGGTTGTGGGCTCGATCCCCAGTAGGGAGCATGCAGGAGGCAGCCGATCAGTGATTCTCTCTTATCACTGATGTTTCTCTTTCTCTCCCCCACCCCACCTTTCCCTTCCTCTCTGAAATCAATAATTTTTTTTTTTTTTTAAAAAAGAAGGATGGGGATGAGGAGAGATTAACCAGAGAACTTATATGCATTTATGCATAGAACATGGACACAGAGAATAGTGTGGTGAAAGCCTGGGCGGACGGGTGTGTGGTGGATGGGTGTCAATGGGAAATAAAAAGGAGGACATCTTTAATACTTTCAACAATAAAGATAAATTTTTTAAAAAGTAATGGTATCTTCTAATATTGTTGTGAGAGTAAATGAGTAAATAGTTCTAAAATGATTAGACATTGTCTGACACGTGCTAAGTGTACAATAAATGCCAACGGTTGGAGCTGCTGTTATTACTGAGAGAGCTAATTATGGGAGGATGGCTTTGGGGGATGGTGTGTACCCTCCGAAGAGTTGTCCCAGCAGATATCTGCAGATACCAGACAGGAAATCATGGAGAGGGTAAGCAGCGGGAGAAGAGCAATGGCACCAGATTGAGAATCCTCAGTTGGCGGCCTGCATGCCACCTGTTACCTGGAGAAGTAGTACAAGTGGACCCAGGACTTCAGAACAACTACAAAGAATTTATTGTCTGCAATCTCTATTTCCACTTGTAACATCACAGGACCAGTTCTATATTCTAAAAGGAAATATTTTGGGTTTTGCCTTAGCAGAAACGCTAAAACTCACTCCCATATATATTTCTACAAATTTTATATCTTTAAAACTGTTCACTGATGATACATACATTTTATAAACTAATAAAAGTCAACTTCGAGAAAAGTGAGCATTTGAATCATGATAAGATCCATTCATTCACTCATTCAATACTTATAGAATACTTCATATGTCAGGCACTGTGCTAGGCATTGGACATATGTAGATTAATAGTAAGCTACTGTCCCTGTCTTTGAGGAATTTACAATTTAGTTACATTAGTTGGACATAAAATACAAAAGATTAAGAACCACAACATGAAATGAACCTAAGAGAAGCCTTTCAATACCAAGTGAGTCTACAATTCTACAATTCTTGGCATGATAAGTAGCAATAGCCCAGTGAACAAATTTAGTACAGAGAAGAGACAAGAGCAAGAACAAGATCACCCCTTCCCGCACCCACACACACACAACCCTGGCAGCCTTGAGGTTGTATAAGCATGTTGAGTCAAAGGCCCTGAAGGTCACCATGCTTTTGAAAAGTAAGATGTAAGGGCAAGAAAGAGCAATGCCCCTGTGATGATACAGAGATGATTTTTTTCACAAGGAAAATAGAAATTCTTCAAAATAAAATATAATGTAGAAAATAAAAAGCTACCTGGCTTTATTTATAGGCATTGAAGTATTAAATACATATATTGAGTTCAGATGGGATAGAATAAATAAACAGATGGTACAAAAGATAAATTGTCGAGAGCCTTTATGAAAACTGAATATTGTAGTTTAAAAGCTGGATGAAACACTGTTGCTAAAGATTTCACGAAGCATATGAGACAAAGCTGAGAATTTGAGAGATTCCACTTCAAGAAAAGAAGTGTAAGGTAAAAGAAAAATTTCTCCTGCAATCATTTTTAGTACAAGGTTGATGGAGAATAAAGTCTTCCAGGAAGTCATTACGTAGCACTTAAGACATGTAAGTGTTTCAAGTCTCCAAAGCCAGATGGTTTTCATTGTGCGGTCCCAGGAGGACTCGCATGTGAATGGCCATAGTATAGGTCAGGACATAAAATACAGCCAATGCTACGTTCTTACCAAAGCATCGTTCTTCACGGGGAGTTTCTCCTTCAACAAAAGTTGGAGAATTGGGTCCTATCATCTAGTAGTGCAAAGGAATTATTTCTGGAAGTTACAGAGGTGCTCTGTTCCTGGGAGATACAAGAAATTAAAAAACTCGGAGCTTCTTGAATTTCAAAACACTTGCTTCAAAGACTAATTGAATCAACATGCAGTTATAATCTTGATATATTCTGAAGTAAAACATAAGATCAATATTCAATTTAAATTCGTCCTGGGGAAGAACAGCAAAATGGGGAGAAAATAACTAATCTAACACTACTTTCCACAAGTGATTTACATTTTCTGTGCTTCCCCCCCATATTTTCTATCATGAATATGTATTATTTCTTTAATCAGGAAAGATGGCTAAAACAAAGAAGTATAATATACCAATATTAAAACATTTTTTAAAATAATGTTTATCTTGCCCTAACCGGTTTGACTCAGAAGATAGAGTATCGGCCTGCGGACTGAAGGGTCCCAGGTTTGATTCTGGTCAAGGGCATGTACCTTGGTTGTGGGCACATCCCCCATAGGGAGTGTGCAGGAGGCAGCTGATTGATGTTTCTCTCTCATTGATGTTTCTAACTCTCTATCCTTCTCTATTCCTCTCTGTAAAAAATCAATAAAATATATTTTAAAAAAATGATTATCTTCCGAGTATAATTCATTGTGGTGGTTTTACTCAAAAAGATTTAGGCTAGCCAAGAGTAATAAGAGTTAAGGTGAGCACTTTGAGATTAAGATTCCTGAAAGAGAGAGACTGTAAAATAGATGATCCAATATACCTGGTATAACATTGAAAAGTCAAGCATTATTTTATTCTAGAATAGAGAAAAATTATTAGAGAGTTTATTGAGCTTTGTAAGCATGCAATAAAATCTAAGCAACTTCACAATTTAACCTTTCTGTGCTAAGGGAGGAAAAAGCGCACTGCATGAAATTAATAACCAGGAAAATTAGTGAAAACATGAGCTAATATTTCACTCTGTATAAAGCCAAAGTATAGAATATTGTGTCAAAGATTATAGTAGAAAAATTATGAGATATATATTTTATGATCATTAATTATGTTTGGTGCTATAAGTATTAAACATTATTCTAGCAATCTCTCTTATAAGTAATCTGAAGCTATTGAAAGCAATAGGTCATTAACTGATAACTTACAGAAGAGATTACATATAGTTCTCTTGCTCAGCAACATCACACGTACTCATGAGTTATTGTATAATGGGACCAATGACCAACTTATTTTGGAATTATTAGATATTGGCCACTAATGAAACTGGATGCCTGCTGAAGGGGACAAAATATTTAATAATTTATGGCAGATCTTTATTTCTTTTGCAAGGTTTTTCTTTAAGAGAAGCTCCTGGTGCCTGGACAGGAAGACCAGTAGATTTCCCAGGGAACTGAAAGCTCTGTGTAAAATAACCTGTATTAAGGGTGAGATAATATCTGTCTCCAGGTCAAAGAGATGATATACTGTGTTGGACACTGGTTCCGTTTTGTTCCCATTGGATTAAGATAAAGTCAGACACTTGGCTTTAAGTGACTGTCTGTGCCAGTCTTATAACCCAAAGTTTACCCAGGGCCGACTGTCAAGTCAACCGTCTAGAGGGCAGAAGCTCGTCCCATGTAACAAAAATACTTCATTTATGACTGGTAGCCGACATCTTCCTTAAGAGCTATTAGCACACTGAAAACTCCCAATAATTAATCTGGGGCGGGAAAGAAATAATTACAATGAATGTCTTTACCAAGGTGCTCACATCCTGAGTTAATACATGTTTATTGTGTTCACCCTGAGTTAATACATTTTTATTGTGCACACACTCTTAGTTAATACAGAGATATTCCTATTAATTTGCTGATCATGTATGGACTTCAGGCTCAGTGTACATGTTTAAAATTTGTAGAAGCTGATTCCATAAAAAAAAACTACCCTGTGACAGCTTTAATAGATTTAAAATGCCTAAGCAGCCCTGCCAATACAATTCTTCCTTTGCATATACAACTTCTGAAAGACACACATTCTCTTTGTAGTGTTCAAGCAAGTAGCCTTGAGCTGGAAGCGAGAGTGAAGGTCAAATAAAAGGGGAAATCTTAAATGATTCAGTCCCATTTTGCACCAAGAATTTTCTATCACATTCACCTCTATCAAAAATCAGCCTAGCTTTACCGTTTACTTTTTACCTGGAGTAAAAATTAGAGTTTGCAAATTGTAAATACAGGGGGAAGGATATTTAGCATTGCGTTATCACTGTCAACCCCGTGGTTTTCATAACCGAATCCTACATATTTTGAGAATGTCATTACTGCCTCGAAGTGTTTACAGGGCAGAGTGGAGCAAGCCCACCTCCACCAAAGGTCAGAGAGAGAAACCAAATGGCCCAGGGAAGATCAGAACGGGACCTGCTTGTGATTAAGCCCTGAAAAAGATCAATTGAGTTAGGACTGTAGCCAGAGTGGGAGGGAAGTCAGATGCACATTTAAAGCACAACCATAATCCTGAGCCCTTGTATTCCCACCCACCTACCCTGATGATGCCACGGTTGATAACCGCTCTTTTGGATCAGGGCATGGATCCTCTCTCTTCAGTGCCATCATTAAATCCAGGAAAAGTTCAGGATCTTGTTTAGTGACGCCAAGATGCACTTCTGTTTATTCCTTTGTGCTTAGGGACAGACAAAGGCCAGGGGAGTTGACTCTGGGTTGCAACATGTCCATATCCTGGCAGACATTTTCAGCAGCTGAAGTCAATCAAGTTTCTGGAAAGTGCTAAGCGCCTCTACCAAGTGCTCCCAACTAACGTTCCCTCCGAATGTGCATGACCAGGCATATTTCAACGCGCTCTGCCAGGCGGTGTTAGTAATGCGAGCAATATGCAGCTCACTTTACTTGCTGACTGGCTTAAAAAGAGAAAATTAAATACATCTCTCATAAGGATATTTTGTGGAATTTTTCCACATCATTAAATAAAATGCAGCCCTGGTTTAAAGGCATTTCCTGAGAGAAAACATTTCTTTAACTTAAACTAACTGAACTATGGGAAACAGTCTGCCTGTGTACACCATAATATTTTTTTCCCCTGATTACGTGGAATGGCTCTCCTATCATTCCGCAAGCTTCCCCATATCATTGAGCTGTTTCATGGCCACCTGAAAAAATTGACTGCAAACTTTTAAAAGCGGTTCCCGGGAAATGGCTGGCTATTCAATTTTCTCCTCGTAGTTACAAAAGACTGGATGGCATCGGAGATGACATTTCTGAAATAATTAAGAAAAATAACGACATGCTTCTTCGGCTAGGTACATACTTCCTTCACAGCTTCGACATAACAAGCTGCGACACTGCTTCCCATTGCTGGGATAAGGAAGAGCAGCTCAAATCTGACAGACAGACAGCAGCCCATGCTACAAAGAAGTCCTGGGTCAAATGGGAAGCGTTCTTGTTTGCCACCAGAATGCATCTTTCCCCCTTCCTCCCAAGGAAGGGGCGCCGCAGCTCCAGTGAGGGCGCCTGTCCGTTCGGAGGTTGGCTTTGCAACACCCATTTAATTACTTGAGATCCCCAGTGAGGTGAACTACCCCTCGGAACCTCTTAGGTTCACAGATTCCGCATAGGGAGTGAGGAGCTGTACAAGATGGGTGTTTCTTTTTTTACTTTCCATTGGAATAGCCACATGAGATCATTCTAATTTTTCAACAGACTCTCTTGGCTTCTTGGTCTCAGAAATTTTTCATTGAGAAGAAAGAAAAAAAAAGTGATTCTTACAGGAAGGTACTACACATCTTCTGTTTAATCCCAGGAGCCCTCTCGCCAATCTGAAAGTCAACATCAGACAGAGAGGTAATGCTTTTTTGTTTCAATCTGAACTCTCACCGTTGTTTAAATTGAATTAAGAAGCAAGAGTTTTAAACTACTTGGTGAGCTGAAATAAAATGGGGAGACGTCTGCCTGCCAAGGTTGCATGGGAGAACTGCTGAGTACACCCCGACAGAAACGTAGAGGAGGGTAGGCTTTCCATAAGGTGATGGCTACACAACAATTCACACAGGGATGTTTAGGAAGAGAATGAACGTACCTCCCGCAGCATGATCCGCGTTGCTCTAATGTGGCTTTGTGAACTATTTCAGCACAGGGCCTTTTGAAAGAACTCTGGGATTGGGATGCCCTCAGAAATAAAAACAAATTTAGGCTGTAAGAACCTTAGTGATTCTCATCCCCAAATGGCAACACACACACACACACACACACACACACACACACACACGGCAGATGTGCCATAGGGACAAGGGTGCCGTGTCTAAAGAGAAACATGGAACAATTTTCCCTGTGGGATGTTGGATCAAATTCCCAGCCTCCTAACTAGGTTAGGACTTTGTCCCTGCTCTGGGCATTGCCTTGTGGCAGAGACTAACCTCCTGCTCCATTCCTATTCCCTGAAAAAATAAAACCTTCAAGAAGAAAGAATGTCCTATTGTTGGAGCAGAATTATTCCTCCAGCTTCTCAAAGAGGAGGTATTTTTGGCATCTGGGAAGAGATTGTGTCCAGAGGGGCTTCTTAGTTTTACAGCTGGGTCCACTCAAACCAGTCCAACAAGCCAGCATTACATAGAGGAGCCCAGCCAAACACAGGCACTTCAATCATGCTCAATTCACTGGGGTTCTGGTAAATGAAATAAAACCCCAAAGCTTGGCTTTTTATTTTTCTTAGGGCAAAGTCCATTTAGAATTGATATAATCGCTTGCTATGGTTACATATGCCACATTTATTTTTAAATAGCTCCACATCCCAAGGGCTCTTGATTTCCATCCACATGGCAGGTAGGAAGGCTGCAGGAAAATAATTTTCAATGCAGTCTACATTTTACGAGGCTTAAGAAAGGCACATCTGGAGATGCACACCTAGGCTGGGAAGCAGCTGGACCAGGCGCTAAATTTGCCCTGTGTTTTGTGTCTCCCAAAAAGGTACCCAGCCGAAGACATGTCTGGTCGATGAAATCCATCTCATGATCTGTTAGCCAAGCTGAACACCCCACCATGGGACTGCAAACAGCCTAGAGGAAGAGGCCTTGTTCCTACTCGGTGTAAATATGTCAGCCACTGATAATCCTTGTGTACGTGGGGCTGTGTCCACAAGTCACCTAATGGGCTAACGGTGGCCCTGATGAAGAAGTCCTGTGTCTGCTCTCAAATTCCAAGTGGAAGTGGGTGTGTTGGAGGATGCTTCTCTGTTGGAGAGGACTCGGGCTTTTCCTGGCCCCTGTCAGAAGCCTCAGTAAGTTGTAGACAAACATCGGAGTAAGACACATGCTCCCCTGACACTGCTTGCTCTCCTCTCTGCTTCTCCTAAGGAAGTTTACCATATTGTGCCTCAGGTCACCCAAGCTTGGTGCTTTCCTTCTCTCCCTCATCAGTCCCTTGCAGTCAGGTACTGGGTCTCACTCATCTGTGAACGCTAAATAGAGTCCAACAGAGTCTAGCTAGTTCATAGTTTGTTTAATCCAGAGATTGCAAACTGTAGCCTGCAGACCAATCTGGTTGGTTGTGTATCATTTGGAAAAAAAGGCATTTAGCAAATTGTGAATTAGGTTCTATGTTTCACATACATTCTTTTTTCTTTTAAATTTTTTTGTTAATCCTCACTTGAGGATATTTTCCCACTGCTTTTCAGAGATAGTGGAAGGGAAGAAGGGACAAGCAGGGGAGAGAAAGAGAGAGAGAGAGAGAGAGAGAGAGAGAGAGAGAGAGAGAGAGAGAGAGAGAACGAGAACGAACTTTATGTGAGAGAGACACATCGATTGGTTGCCTCCCGCACATACCCCGACAGGGGCCGGGGAGTGAACCTGAAACCCAGGTACAGGCCTTTGACTGGGAATTAAACTTGTGACCCTTCGGTGAGCAGGTCAAAGCTCTAACCACGTAGCACATGGGCCAGGGCTTACATACATTCTTGCTCTGGTACATGGAGAGATTCTGCATTAAGATCTGCATTCTCAGCTTCTTTGGAACAACTGGGAGTGCTGGCAGCACTCAGCCTGAGCAGAGGTACTACTGCCCTTTGGAGCTGGTGTGTTCTCTAGGTCACGGTGGCCTCTTCCTCTCCTGTGAATTACCTGCCTTGCTTCCCTAGGCATCTGGTTTAATTGCATAGGAATAAATTGCATTTATTCCTTGGAATAAATGATGCCACAGTCTCCCTTATATTCGATGACTGGATCCAATGCTGTAACATGGACTTTGTCAATATTTTTTCTTCCTTATCATCCATGGTAGATGACTTTCACATGTGCAGCACACTCTCAAGGGTGCTGTCAGGGTTATTCTAGCTGTAACAAGACTATGAGATGGTTGCTACAGCCTGGGAAACTCTCTTCTTAGAAAAAGAAAACCAATACTTCGCAGGCTTCAGCAAAACTATTAGTGGTAACAAATTTCTTCTGACACCTCACAACTGACTGCGACACACCTGTGTGGAGTGAGAGTGCAGCTGAGAACAGCTCTTGTAGCTGGAGAAGGAAAAGCATAAGTAAGTTAGAGAATTGTATTTATAAAGCATGACAGAAAAGAAGCATCAACAAGACCTTCAAGTAAATAATGTTAGACCAGGGTAAATACTGGGTTTACTACCTTCAATTACATTTCCCACACTTATACTTATGTCCAGGGCCAGCCCACTACATGGGAGAAATTGGCAGCTACCTTCTTCTTGTAACGAAAGGGTATTGCTTCTTTGAGACTATGGAAGATAGAGAAGACCAACAGATTCTCTCAGATGTCCTCCTAGGACTTGAATTAGGAGCGGTGTCTTAGATTAGGAATTCATACTAAGAGAGTGACAGGGATCTTGGGTATGTTTCAAGAGAGGTGGGGGAGGCCGAAACCGGTTTGGCTCAGTGGATAGAGCGTCGGCCTGCGGACTGAAAGGTCCCGGGTTCGATTCCGGTCAAGGGCATGTACCTGGGTTGCTGGCACTTCCCCAGTGGGGGATGTGCAGGAGGCAGCTGATCGATGTTTCTCTCATCGATGTTTCTGGCTCTCTGTCTCTCTCCCTTCCTCTTTGTAAAAAATCAATAAAATATATTAAAAAAAAAAAAGAGAGAGAGGTGGGGGAGGCTGGGAGCTCAGCAGTGGTGGGGAGGGAGAAGCATAGGTCTGCAGCAGGGGGCAATGGAACCAGATGAAGGATTGACAAGAGGCTTGGGGTGCTGGGTGCTGACTTAGGAAAGAGACCGGGAGATGAGCTTTCAAGAAAGAAGAACGGAGACATGGAGAAATTTATGGGGGTTGGTTACTCCATAAATTCCTCCAAAGCTGGCTTTGTTAGTGATTTTGAAATTCACCAGTGTTATACCAGTTCAGTTAAAAGCATGGTTGATGGATTGCATGAGCAGCCAGTCTTCACCTGTAGGCCAAGTGGGAAGAAAGTCAGATGCTAGTCCCTAAGGTGGCATGTGGTTTTTGTCTTGATCACCAATCAGGATGTTTCAGGATTTTTAATAGAGTGACTGGCATGTTGCCTGAGAGCAATAGATTATTAGAGTGAAGCATTGGAAGTCTGATGTTTCTAGGGATCAGATTGTTAGCAGGTACTGTAGATGAATCGGGTGGTTCATTTTTCTCTGTAGGCTGGATTATTTACAAGCTGGCCTGAGCCAATTGGGAACCATCTATTGAGAATTAAGTATGCACTAGTCTGCCCAGATTCTAATTTGTCCAAATTCAAAGTGGAAGAATTTTGAAATAAAAAGAAGGGATTTTGGAGGCTTCTAAAAATGTGGAGTAGGCTAATGTTTTTAGTCATAGCTCTTTACAATGTTTTTACCACATCTCATTGGGACTTAGATTACAGCTGTCCGAGGCAGGCTAATTACGGAGGGAATGTTAAAAATTGTTCTGTGCTCAGAGAGAACAGAGGGAGTTAAAGCAGTGAACCACAAAACTGTGTCAGGAAAGTTTACTTTTCATGGTCATTGAATTAACGAAGGAACAAGCCATCGCTGGTCCATCTCTGTCTGTCTGTGCCTCCCGGGCCTCCCTGCCACAAAGGGAGAGGCACTTGTCAGACCAAAACACCTTTTCCACCAGAGGGGAGCTGACAGGACGGAATGCTCCTTGATCTGAAAAAAAGGTTGGAAATTTCTCATTCTCACTTTCTACCCACTTGCTTAAAATGTGACAATCGTGTTTCTGGGGTGGAGACACAAGGAGGAGAAGCCATGGGGCAGAAGGCACAGTGTGCCTCTCTGGAGAAATGGATGGTGGGTTCAATGACTTGCAGGTGGCTGCATCTGCAGCTGAAAAGAATGCAGTACTTTTGGAAAAGAGCTCTACTATTTTTTTCTAATTGTAAAGAGAATGAGAGGAAAATGCTAATAGTTGCAGCTAGAAAATATGCCTGGGAGAATGGCCTTTATCATCTGCTTTTGAAGTAGGAGCTGAGAAAGAGATGAAGCCAGAGAGAACCTAGAGGGCTCTGGGCACCAGGATACAATGGAGTCCTGAGGGAGAAACTTTTCTGTAAAGTGATTTCAAACTTGCTAAGTGATTTGGTAAGAATAATTTACATGGTCCTCTAAATGGTATGTCCCTGTTTCATCTCCAGACAAGAATGCAAGGGATGTTTATAAAGATCCAAGCCTCTGTTTAGGGATGTCTAAATACATTCTGGTAATTAGCTTAACTTTGATCCAAAGCAGTGCTTTCTCTTGGTAAAATAAATAAATCGATGAAAAGTTCTGGAAACTCCCCCCTTTGAGATACTCTGCCCATTAATACCAAACTGAATTATTTCAATGGATATTATTCAATGTGATGTTTACTTTTTAAAATCTCAGGTCTGGCTGTCCTGTTAATAAATAATATTGAGCCCTAACAGGTTTTGCTCAGTGGATAGAGCATCAGCCTGCGGACTGAAAGGTCCCAGGTTCGATTCCGGTCAAGGGCATGAACCTTGGTTGTGGGCACATCCCCAGTGGCAGGTGTGCAGGAGGCAGCTGATCGATGTTTCTCTCTCATTGATGTTTCTAACTCTCTATCCCTCTCCCTTCCTCTCTGTAAAAAAATCAATAAAATATATTTTTTTAAAAAATGAAATAATATTTAATATCTACTATGAAGAGTTCAAAATGAAACACTAATTTATTAATGCAATGCCTATTTTTTCTCATAAAGCAAAATATAAAAGTGTTCTAAGTAAGACTGTCCATACTTTGGTAATATTTTTATTGTAATCTGCCTCTCAGCTTCTCACTTATTGTTGGAAAGGCTTAGTCACCTGGCACAAGCAACAAAGAGAGGACAAAGAGTTTGCCTTTCATACCAATGAGTGAATTGCATTCAGCACATTTGCCGTTTTTACACATCCCTGTTCCTTGAAACCCAGGAGTGAAAGAGTGAGGCGGAATTACTATTTAGCTGAAAAGCATCCCAGGCTAATACATGTTATATATATTGTCTGTCCTCTTGTCCCTGTTTCCTGGTGTTTCCTCAGTTGTGTTTTCTGTGAAATGGGCTGGCCCCATATCAGACCTGGGGATCTGAAAGAAAATATGATTGCTTTTGTTATAAAGGGAGAAATAGACATATTTAATTTTTTTGATATGAACATTGAATTTCATCAATATTAAGCAAAGTCATTATACTAACGGCTTATAACATTTTAAAGGAAGATTTGAGAATACATGCATCCCTGTGTTCATAGCAGCATTATTTATAATAGTTAATATCTGGAAATAGCCCAAGTGTTCATCAGTAGATGAATGGATAAAAAAACTGTGTTACATTTACACAATAGAATACTATGTAGCTGTAAAAAAGAAGGATCTCTTACCCTTTGAGACAGCATGGAGAGACCTGGTGAGTACTATGCTAAGTGAAATAACCCAGTCAGAGAAAGACAAGTATCACATGATCTCTTATATGTGGAATCTAAAGGACAAAATAAACTAACAAACAAAATAGACTGACAAACAAAATTGAGATATTGAAGCATGCAATAGACTGATGAATTTCAAAGGGAAGGGGGTGGGGGCTGGAAGAGATTAACCAAAGAACTTATATGTATATATGCATAACCCATGGATACAGACAATAGTGTAGCAAAGGCTTGAGGAGGGAGTGCAAGGGGGGGAGGAGGTTAATGGGGGGAAGGAGAGCAGAGGGGGGACAGCTGTAATACTTTCAACAATAAATATAAATTTTTAAAAAGAGAATGTTATTTCAATTTGTATAATCATAAGAGTTTATAGAATAACCATCTCATATAAACTAGCTCTGACCCAAAGATCATAAGCAAAATATAGTTTAGGTAAGAAAATTTACTTGTCTTCCACTACTTAGAGATAACCACACTTAACACTGTGAACTATTCCCTTTCAGACCTTTTATATGCACATAAAATGCCATTTTTGTAAAATTGGGATCCTGCTGTAGGTATATATAACATTGAACCCTGATTTCTCATGGAAAGTTATATTTCTTCTCCTATGTTATTTAAAAATTAACAGAAGCTTTTTATAAATGAAAATTATACCTCTATTTGGTGGGGGAAATCAGCACAACGTGATGAGATGAAATAGAAAGCAACTCTCCCACTGTAGATCTCGGTTTTACTCCCCAAGCTTAAGAAACCATGGTCAACAGTTTTTAAATTTAATTTAATTTTTAAATTACAGTTTGTCTTCAACATTATTGTGTATTAGTTTCAGGTACAACAGTTTCCTGCAGGCATCAGTTTTTAGTAACTGGGCTACACTTTCTTACCGAATTAGCATCACACTAATGCAATGAGCACATCCCACACAATTTTTGTTAATGAAAAAGGGAAAAGTCCCCATGCTGTACTGCTGAGGTGATGTGAAGTCAGACCCACTATTAATGTGAACAGGATTATTTAGGTCAGTGGTCGGCAAACTGCGGCTCGCGAGCCACATGCGGCTCTTTGGCCCCTTGAGTGTGGCCTCAAAGTTTCAGTCGCACTGTACGTGCGTGCCTGCACGTGGTATTTTGTGGAAGAGCCACACTCAAGGGGCCGCAGTTTGCTGAGCACTGGTTTAGGTGATTGTGCAGGTGACCAACCAAGGATTCATACAGGTAAGTGTAAACAGCTCTGAAAGTGTTGTCATGGTCAAAGGGGTTAGAGTAGCAGCACCACTGGCCCCTAGCAAAGCAGGTGGCACCCATGAGACAGGCAAGGTAGAGGGTACAGTACCCCACAGTTCTTCCCAAGCACGCTCTTATATCTGGAAGGTCACAAATTCAGGTGCCCACTCGGCCAGTCAAGAAAACTGAGTGACTAACGTGGGAAGGTGTGAGAAATAAGTAGAAAATGTGGGGGATGGGTGAGGGAGTTGCCACTCAGACTAGTACTTTCTGGAAATGCAACCTATTGTTACTTTTTGTATGTTTTAAGGAGAAATAAGGATCCTAAATTTTCGTGTGAATTTGCCCAATTTTTAAAGGTTGGCAACTTATTCAAAAATTTAACAATGCTGACCAATTAAACTTGCCTACAGGCTGCCATAGAGTGTGGCCTATTTTCCTATCATGAGAGGCCCCAGGCAAAGGACAACCACTTCCTTCACTTTACCTGAGAACCCAGGTGGCATTTCTAAGCTCTGGGACAGGCCTCCTCCCATTCATCTCCTTCCTGGCAAGAAGCCTGGTCACACAGCCAGGGACAGCTAGGGGGCACAGATACCGACAGAACATCACAGCGCAGGTTTAAGCACAACCAGGACAAAAGATGAGCAGGGTCTGAGGCCACAGACAGATAGTGGCCTTCTGACATCCTATTTCTGCCAGTGGGATCACGTCAGGGCACCCAGGGCTGCAGGGCTAGGATGGCACCAGTCACCACAGCGCCCGCCCCAGGTCTCCCTGTAGGAATGTTTGTTCCTTTGACAGGGACACTCAGGCTGCAGCAGTTAGGGCCACTCTGTATATGGTCTAATTATCCTTTAAAAACTACTTCATGTAGACTTTCCCCATTCTAAAATATTCTTCCTGAAATCCAGTCCAACCCCCTTTACTTGTGTTAGCAGATGCGCCCTTGAGTGTGCCTGGTGAGTTTACTCCGTCACCTAAGGGGCAAAAAGAAAGCAAATTCAATTTTGCATAAGAGGAGAAAGCACAACACCATCAAGAAGCTTGGGGCAGCACTTGTAGATGTTTCCCACAAGGGAAATTTCAGAATGTGCTTTGCAAAAGCGACAGAAGATTGCTAACAAGAGTCAACAAACCAGTTCTGAAGCTGATGTCCCATAAAAATGTTGGCCACTTGGCAGGGTGTGGGTGCCACAAAGGGCCCTGGAACACAGCGGAGACCTCAGGTCCTATCTTATGAAACATCAGTTTACTCAAAATCACTTACAATTGATGTCTTGGCTGTTTACCTACTTAACAGGGTGCCTTCCTATTTGAATATTGAAATACAGAATTTAACACAAACCTATCAATCTATTTCTCCTGGTTATCTGCATTTCACATTGGTAAGATCTTTTTTTGAAATATGTTTTTATTGATTTTAGAGAGAGAGGGAGAGGAAAAGATATAAATGTGAGAAACATTGATCGGTTGCCTCTATGCACCCTGACCAAACCCTCAACCTGGGCATTTGCCCTGCGGGGAAATCAAACCTAAGACCTTTCCAATCAACACTCAACCAACTGAGCCACTCCAGCCAGGGCTCAAATTAGTAGGATCTTTTAAAATATTTATGTTCTTTGACTTGGTAACACCACTTACAGAAAGTTATTTTAAAGTAACAATTCTAAACAACAGCAAAAAAATAGAAAACAAGTTAATAAGTTTAAAACAAGTTAAATAAATAAATTCAATAATAGTGGAATGGTTAAGTAAACCACAGCTTATAAGATCTCAGTGAACTGTTATACAACCACTGCAATGATGATAAAGATTATGCAGTAACATAGAAAATACTTATGATAAAGTGTTGTTAGGAAGGCAAGATGCAAAATTCTAAACAAGCATGGTTATTATATATTACACAAGCCACCCAGCCAACGAGCAAAAAATCCTTTGTATAGAAAATAAAAGATTAGGGGGAAATTCACTGGAAAGGTAACATGGCTGTGTCTACATGATATCAGTTTTCCTTCATTTTCTGCATTTTCCTAAATGCGCATGCATTACTTCCATAAAGATAAGAAGTGTACATTTTTCTAATGGGGCTTAGCCCTAATGCTTTAGGAAATGACAGCCAACACCAAAATTAAGCAGTCTCTTCAATAGTGGATTTCAGGTTAAAATGAACAGGATTTTTCAAAGCAAAAAGCTTCAGCCAGCTCAATAATGACCCCAAAGCACTGCTTCTGAGGAGGGAAAATAACTCCAACCCCAACTCTGCCTGCACTGTGCACAGAAACAAGCTAATCCTTCCAAGGATGGTTTACAACTCATAGCAAGGTATTTTCTTATTATTATCATAATCTCAGCTAAACCTTGTACAAGTGGTACAATCAGTCAGAAAATTAACTTTATTAAAATCCAACTACAGCATTAAATCAGGGATTTCCATGGAAGCAGCTTCAGAAAGTTGAATGAATGTAACGTGAAGTGGAATTTCCTTTCATTTTGTACCGCCTCCCCTCATAAATCTCTGCCCTTCAATTTCATCAAGTGATCCTTTGTTCTGACATTCTGGGCAGGAAGTAGGGAGAGAACTGATCAGCTTTCCCAACACCTCTCTCGTGATTTTTGAATATGCACGTGTTTGAATACATCAAACACATCTGCTTCAAGACAGTCCATGCGAAGTATTCTCAACATGTGTGATTCATATACCACGCCAGCTCCCTTCCTCTTTTCTCTTTATGTAACAGCAATTCACACATACACACACTAGAGTTTTCTGAGTCTGATTTTTTAAAATGAAGGAAAATAAATTTGCAACAGGGATGTGCAAAGCAGTATGATGCTGTGTCCAAATAGCCATAGAAAGTGAAATAAATCAAATTCAGCAAGTGAGAGGGGAGATGGCAAAGGGAGAGGACCAAGGGGAGAGGAGTGGAATTCAGGCCGGAAATTACATTGTGTGGTTTTCAAAGGCTTTTCTGAGATTTCTCTTCTCTCCACCTTACAGACAGCCTTACTTAGGACACAAATATTTGTTTATTTGTTTGTTTTTTGGGGGGGGTTGCTACCTTCTTCTAGACTTAACAAAGAAAATATTCAAAGAAGATATTTTATTATTGTTGTACAGTTTCTGCTTATTTTTCTTTGAAGTGGGGAAAAGACATAAAGTGAACACACCAAACCAACCATAACTGTTGAGGCCACATTGACTTTTTCATCTTGTTTTCTTGGTGTCTGTGGCTCAGGTTGCTAGAAAAAGATATCAGCATGTTGACTATTATTCCTAAGACCCTTCCATGGGGATGTGCTTGAATTATGTTTGTATGTATACGAATTAATTTGAAAGTAGGCAAAGTTTATATTTTCTTCCCCCAGTCATTATTATTTTTCCCTTGTCCAAATTAAATACGACTTCATGCTTTCCCCGGCTTCTTTTCCAATTTGTTGGTTGTACCTTATTTTATGCTTGTGTCTTCAAATTTGCTATGGCTTATCCTGGAAGGAACAGAATCACTGGCTTTAACCATCTACAACAAGGCTTCAAATTTGGTTCTGGAAGGAATCTGAAAGGAATTGTCTTCTGTCTTTGGGTTTTAGTTTACTTGAGTGTTCAAAAATCAAGGACAATTGTATAGAGCTTAATTGAATAGAGCTTAGACTTCCTAAGAAATAAAGTTCAACACCATTTATGGAAAATCATATTCAGTTCATACTCCCACCAGCGACACTCAACAAGGGTGAGGTGAATATCCTACCACTAAATGCTGCCTCAAAATCCACCAGTTCTTCACTTTCCTAACTAGTTTTTAATTCACAAATAGATATGACCTTTACCCTCTGGTTTTGTATTTCATTTAGAAGTCAGGAAAATAATTATGAAAGACTTTATTAAAATGTCTTAGGAAAGACTGCTCATTCCTCAAAAGCTGCTTCCTGCCTCCGGACTTTATCATTTTCATTGGGATCTGAAACATGATTCCAGTTACCCAAGTCATGTGGAAGTTTCTCTTAATTGCCCACAGATTCCCCTGACCAGAGCATATATTTAAAATAGCAGCAGCTTCCAAATTTGGATAAACAATCCCATGGGGTTCCAAGTCCCCGCTCACACTTGGGGTTATCAGGAGGTGTAGAGATGGCCTCTAAAAGGTTAGTAGACTGACCCACTGGTGTTAAAACTAACCCAATGTACATGCTCCTCAGTAAATTATTTCTCCATTAAAAAAATACACACGAAAATAAGGTCTCATAGCTACTGTGAACTGTGCTGAGAACATTACGCATTCCTCATTCCAATCTGAAGATCCCTGGCCTCTATGAACCCCTTGTTTTTCCTCTCAGGCCTCTGCTCCCAGGAGGAATCTTGCTATGTGTGACCCTAGCAGCCACCCCAAATCTTTATTGATCTCTGCTCTTCAG
The DNA here is from genome assembly GCF_964212035.1 of Myotis nattereri. Lineage (NCBI taxonomy): Eukaryota > Metazoa > Chordata > Mammalia > Chiroptera > Vespertilionidae > Myotis > Myotis nattereri. The sequence goes on from NC_138079.1 coordinate 62,654,251, forward strand.
TGATTTCACTGACATCCACCTCAAAAACGTTGTCACTTCCTTTTATAGTGACATTGGACAGACCATCTCTTTGTGACTGTCCTAATGAAAATGGAATTCAGCTAGAACACACACACACACACACACACACACACACACACACTCACAACCCGCCCCCCCCCCCCAACACACACACACACCACACACATACACATTCTTTTCTTGCTTCTAAACCCAAATGCTTTTACTTCTCTTTGATTTTTTCAGCATGTCTCTTTGGGAGTAAAAAGCTACATTGTTTTAGACGAGTTTCAGTGAGTGGGTCATTTCCCGGCCTTACTTTTGCATTGTGAACACACTCATGATAACAATTAATGAGAGGAAGGGTTTTTATGATAGCGTCTAGCATCCGGTTTTCAGCTCTTAAATTCTCCCTATATACGCACGGATCCAATTACCTCCGGGAGAGCTCTTATTAATCTCAGTGTCAGAGCTGTTTCAACAAATCTACTGTAATAATGAAAAGTCATCTTATCACACTTTGCTCTCAGTAAATTTACCATTCTTTGATAAGGTTGCAAACAACTGGGAAGTAATTGATCTGTAATTAGTGTGGCAACTGCTGAAGAGAGTCTGTGCTGGGGTTTCATCATTTATCTGCCCAGCACAGCGCGTCCAGCTCCTGAACACTGAATTATTTAGCATTCCTTTCAAATACAAATGGTCTCAATGGGTTCTCCATTATTTTAAGAACTTTCTGAAGAGGAGGCTAACATTTAAATTTGTGATTATCTGTCACCGGTGCAGTGCTTAAAGGAGTGGGGAGTAGAGGGGGATCATTTTTCACACATGACTTGCCTGCTGAAGCCAAGCCTGCACTATGAATGGAGAAAGACAGGGGCCCTTTGATCTGAACCAAACTTGCACAATTTATCTTTCAAATGCACTAAAGCTTTTGATAAATGTCAATTTGACAATTAAATTCTTCAAGGGCCACAATATATCACCATCACAGTGTCTATTTTTGAGGGTCGGTCAGCCATAACATCTCTCAGCAGACTGCAGCAAATCAGAGGGGCAATGATAGCTCTTAGGCCCAGCTCCTCTACATATGGTATTTTTATCTCTTGCTAAGTGACAGAGCTGTGATTTTTTTTCCTTTAAGACACAGCACAGCTGGGGCCGGTTTGGCTCAGTGGATGGAGCGTCGGCCTGCGGACTGAAGGGTCCCGGGTTCGATTCCGGTCAAGGGCATGTACCTGGGTTGTGGGCGCATCCCCAGTGGGAGATGTGCAGGAGGCAGCTGATCGATGTTTCTCTCTCATCGATGTTTCTAACTTTCTATCTCTCTCCCTTCCTCTCTGTGAAAAATCAATAATATATATATATATATATATATATATATATATATATATATATAAAAAAAAAAAAAAAAAGACACAGCACAACTCCGATGGCAGAGCTGAAGGTCTGCCTTGCAACCCAAAGGGATCGAGATTGAGATCTGTTCCCTATCATTTCTCTGCTGGTTCAGGGTTGAAATGAACAATCCCTCTCCTGTCATATGCTCTCTCCCAGTCTATGCTATATTAATACATATATTTTCTTCCTCTTGAAGTGCTTTTCCTTTGCATCTTACAAAAGGCAAACTAAGGCAAGTCTGTCGTTCTCCAACCTCTGAATTGGTAGGAGGAGCAAAAGTAGAACCAGTGAGTTGTCACTTTGGATTTTTGTAAGACCCGGTTTATCCTTTGATTACAAAGGTCACTGATAAGTCAAAGAGTGTGGACTGTAGTGGCAGGTTCAAGGGGAATGGAGAAAATTGATAGGAGGCATGAGGGTTTGAGGTGACATCTCACCTTTGAGACCATTCCAGTCGTTTCGTGTATGGGAACTTCAAAGTTATTTCATGCCTCCGCTTGGATCTTCCTATGCGTCTCTGAGAACTAAAAGAGCTATCAGATCAGGAAGAAGGATGGGTCCTTGCCTTCTCGGGGTTTACATTCAACAGCACTTCCCTTTGCTCTTTTTGCTCCACAGAAATTCAACCCAGGCTGGAAGAATAACAATTGTGATGTGACATTTGGAAATGTTTCACATGAAAGATTATTTTGGACTCCTTGGTTACGAAGGGGTTTCTGAAGAGCTGACAAAGGAAGATGCTTTGGACATAGCAACAATAACTCTGCGATAGCCTTTCAAACTCTTCCATCATCACAGACAGTGTCGCCACGGCCAATGCAGCCCCACCACCTAGTCGTTTGGCAGGGATGTGATGCTATCTTTTGACAACAGCGACATTTCAGTGTGATTGTGAAGAAGACTAAAGCTCCCAGATCAGATGGCTGACCTGCTGAAAATACAGACATAAGATACTGCTCTGATGTCTGCATCGTATCTTTTCTCAAGGACTGCGGAGAATCGCTATAATCCTTACTATCTCTAAGAAAGAGTGAAAAAGAACCAACAGACTGAGTGTCTTAAGGGCATCTCACTGTTTCCAACACAGATTAATTTTTTGGATGGGCTATCATGCAGCATTGTCAATCAAACCCTCCTAGAATTGTAATGTGACATCAGCTCTCAGTGCAGCTGGAGTCAGGAGTACTGAAAGTTAGCTACAAAAGACATGGAGGTCACTTCCCTGACTTTCAAAACGTTGGCAGCCTCAAACTTTTTGTAAAGGCCTGAGAACAATAATTATTTTGTAGTTGGGGCTACCAGACGATGTTAGTCTTGTGCCTAAGGTTACTTCATGATGGCAAAACTGGGTGTAATTTCACAAAAAACCAAACACATTTTGGTCAATACCATTTCTAAGTATAATTCTAAATAGTACTGACAAGTCTACATGAAATTTACCAACTGATTATATAGCTTTTTATGGCAGTCTTATCATTTTTAGGTCTTCATTCTACCATGTCTGTTAATTTAAGGTATACACCTGCCCTGTAAATAAATACCTCTTTTGAGTTTTTCTCATATCTTATTGGATATACCTAAGAAATAAGTGGTCAGATGAACTTCTATTTGCTGATAAACAATCTATTTTAAGTGCTGATATTAAGACATTCCATATATCATAATATATATTTTAAGAGACTGGCAAAGTCCTTTGTAATGGTATTACCAAAGTAATAAACTTCTAAAATATCCTTCTCTAAATATTTGCAATGATACATCTGAAGGGGTTAATATCCAAAATGTATAAGGAACTCACACAACTTAACACACAAAAAAAACACTCAACTAATAATCTGATTTAAAAATGGGCAGAAAACTTGAATAGACACTTCTCCAAAGAGAACATATAGATGGCCAACAAACTTGAAAAGACATCCAACATCACTAATCATCAGGGAAATGCAAATCGAAATCACAGTATCACCTCATACCTGTTATCATCAATAAATCAGCAAACAAGTGTTGATGAAGCTGTGGAGAAAATGGAATTCCCATAGACTACTGATAGGATTGGAAATTAGCCACGTTGGAAAACAATGTGGAAGTTCCTCAAAAAATTAAAAATAGAACTACCATATGACCAGCAATTCCACTTTTGGGCATTTATCCAAAGAAATCCAAAACACTAATTTAAAAAGCTATATGTGCCCCTATGTTCACTACAGCATTATTTACAACTAGAGGGCCGGTGCATGAATTCGTGCACAGGTGGGGTCCCTCAGGGTGACCTGTGTGGATCTGGTGAAACCCGCAGTCCAATGCCACCTGCAGCTCCTACATGCCACTCCCACTCATCCTGGCCCCACTGCACTTGCCACGGGCTTGTGCCCAATCAGTCCCAATCAGGAGAGGCTGCCACAGCAGCACTCGCCAGTTGTGAGCCCTGTGTCTTGTGCCCTCCTGAGGAGAGTGGCCTACGGGATTGGACTGAAACCGGCTCTCCGATATCCCCTGAGGGGTCCTGGATTGCGAGTGGACGCAGGCCAGGCTGAAGGACCCCACCGGTGCACAATTGGGGCTGGAGAGGGACTGCAGGAGGGCTACAGGGTGTGTCCAGCCCCATCTCACCCAGTCCCAATTGGGGCTGATCAGGGCTGGCCTGCCAGTGAGGGCTGTGGGAGTTTGGCCAGTCGGGGAGGGACCATGGGAGGATTCCAGGGTGTGTCCAGCCCAACTTGCTCAGTTCTGATGGACAGAACCCCAGCAGCAAGCTAACCTACTGGTCAGAAAGTCTGCCCCTGGTGGTTAGTGCACATCATAGTGACTGATTGACTGGTCGACTGTCTGCCCCATGGTGGTTAGTGCACATCATAGCGAGTAGTTGAGTGGCCTTAGCATATTATTAGCATATTATACTTTGATTGGTTGAATGGTCGACCAGTTGACTGGATGACCAGACACTTAGCATATGAGGCTTTTATTACATAGGATATCCAAGATATGAAAGCAATAGTAAGTGTCCATCAATACACAAATGGATAAAGAAGAGGTGGTTCATATACACAATAAAATATTACTCCGCTATAAAAAGAATAAAATCTTACTATTTGCAACAACATAAATGGACCTACAGAATATTATGCTAGGTGATATTAGTCAGACAAAGCTAAATATCATATGATTTTACTTATATGTGGAGTCTAAAAAGTAAAACAAACAGAAACAAACTTATAGAGAACAAAGGTGGTCACCAGATTGGAGGGGATGAGTGAAAAAGGTAAAAGGGATTAAGAAGTACAAATTAATGTACAGTTATTAAAATGGTCATGGGGATGTGAAGTACAACATAGGAAGTGCATTCAAAAATATTGTAATAATCATGTATGGTGTCAGATAGGTCTAGACTTATTGAGTATGTAATAAGGTATATAAATGTCTAATCACTATGTTGTATACCTGAAACTAATATAGTTTTGTATGTCAACTGTAATTGAAAAGTAAAATTTAGAGATAAATAGATGAAATATCCCTGTGTAAATTGTCTTCTAAAATACCACTAAATGAATCATGAACATTAAACACATGGGGATCAGATTGAAAAATTAGTCTGTAATAGAGAATTGCATCATTTATCCCAAATAGCACGTGGTATGTATCTCCTGTTATCTAACACTCTCCTGCACATCACAGGATGAACTGCGTCAGGAACTGCCCAGGACTTTGTCCTTTTCCTTTTTAAAAAAAATATATTTTATTGATATTTTACAGAGAGGAAGGGAAAGGGATAGAGCGTTAGAAACATCGATGAGAGAGAAACATTGATCAGCTGCCTCCTGCACACCTCCTACTGAGGATGTGCCCGCAACCAAGATACATGCCCTTGACCAGAATCGAACCCGGGGCCTTTTAGTCTGCAGGCCAACACTCTATCCACTGAGCCAAACCGGTTAGGGCTGTCCTTTTCCTTTTGATGCATCACAGGCTGAAGGACAGGCCCATCCCTACCATTGGTGGAATCTGAAGCAGGACCACAAATGTAGGCCAACATACCATATGTCTAAATATTTAAAAGTTATACAGTATGTCTAAAAATTACAAAAGCGACATAATAAAACTAGCACTCTTTATTTTATTTTATTTTTTATTAATCTTCACCCAATGATATTTTACCATTGATTTTTAAAGAGAGTGGAAGAAACAGGGAGAGACACAGAGAGAAACATCAATGTGAAAGAGAGACATCAGCTGGTTGCCTCCCCCACATGGCCCTGAGGTTTGGGATCAAGCCTGCACCCAAGGTATGTGCCCTTGACCAGAATCGAACCTGGGACCCTTTAGTCTAATGGGCCGACACTCTCTCAGCTGAGCCAAACTGGAGAGGGCTGAAACTAGTACTCAAAATAAGATATTATTCTTCTTCTACCTTGATAAATATATGTTCATAATTAAAAAATTAAGTAATATATTAAAAGGCATAGCTTTTATATGACTGAAAGTAAGCAAAATATATTTTAAAAATGACAGAATTTAGTCACTCTTGCTGATATTTTGTTGATGTGCTCCTGATGTTTGGATGAATAATAAAATAAAATATGTGTAATTCATAAATTATATATGTATATACTTTTTTTCTTGCCTTTCTTTTGGCAAAATTATGTTGTTTTATTTATTTTTTAAAAGAGTTTTATTTAAGCGAAATCCACATAACATAAAATTAACTATTTCTAAAGTGAACAGTTAGTGGCACATACTAGAAGTCCATTCACAATGCTGTGCAACTATCATCCTATCTATTTCCAAATTCTTTTCATTACCCCAAAATAAAGTCCCATATCCATTAAAGACTTACTTCCCACTTCTCAGACCCCCAACCTCTGGCAACCATGAACAAAATTACATTGTAATAATTAAGATTTTCACATAATTTCTATTCTAACATGTTAAATATAAAAGACAATAGTAATCAAAATACATAAAATTTGAACACATTTTCATCAAAACTTAGTTTTCACATATATTAAAAAATTAAAAAATAAGCCAGTCAGAGAAGGATAAATATCACATGATCTCACTCATTTGTGCAATATAATGAACAACATAAACTGATGAACAAAAACAGATCCAGAGACAGAAAAGCACTGATCAGACCGTCAAACCTCAGAGGGAAGGTAGGGGAGGGTGGGGGTAAGGGGAGAGATCAACCAAAGGACTTGTATGCATGCATATAAGCCTAACCAATGGACATAGACACCAGGGGGGTGAGGGCATGAGTTGGGGGGGTGGTGGAGGGGGGCAATGGTGGGATAAGGACACATATGTAATACCTTAATCAATAAAGAAAAAAAAGTTATTTGTCTTCTACAATGTTAAAATTACATATTAAAATTAAAAGACAAATTTCAAATTACAATGACTGCCCTGGCCAGGTGGCTCAGTTGGTTTGAAGCATCATCTCATACACCAAAAGCTTGCGGGTTTGTTTCATGGTGAGGGCACATACCTAGGTTGAGGGTTCAATCCTCGGTCAGGGTGCATAGGGGAGGCAACCGATTGATGTTTCTCTCACACATAGATGTTTCTCTCACACATAGATGTTTCTCTCTCTCTCTCTCTCTCTCTCTCTCTCTCTCTCTCTCTCTCTCTTCTCTCTCTCTCAAATTGATAAAAACATATCTTTGGGTGAGGATAAAAAAATGTAATTGCAATTACTGAATATAAAATTTTTAAGTGAACGTTTTAATTTCCTTTTTAAAGGTTCATTATTTTTACAACAAAATAAAAATATACACAATCTTTTGCCATTCTAATTTCACTGGCAATATAGATACCTATAAGTATACAAATTTGGTAGTAACATTAGTTATTTAATATTGCAAAATGTTTCTCAGCTACTGTTACCATCCCAAATAGTTAGTCAATATCCATAACAGGGAGAGCAAAGGGGAGGCCAGACATCATGAGCATGGTCCTCTGGGCAGCTTCACCCGGAAGCTGCGGCTTCACACTCCCCAGGAACTATGTGTCCATTCCCTGTAGATCGCTGGGAGAAGGGATCAAACAAAGGGGGAGATGGGCGCATGCACAGTGAAGTGGGTGAAGTAGGAAAGGTGCTTGCCTGTCAGTCTAGCTTGGCTAGAAGGGTAGAGCCACTGCAAGCGCTCTTGAAAAGTTAATTGGTTTGAAGAAGCTCTTGGTTAAAATCCCCAGAGAAAGAGTTTACCCTCTTGCTTATTCGCTCCTGATCTGTGACCTGCACTCGCCACGCACTCACCATTCTCTCTCCATAGTCATGTGGCCTTAAGATGGTGCATGGCCCATGGTTATGTGGACCCCACACACAATGGATTGCAGCTGGGAACACATGCTAAGCTAGCCAGATGCTGGACTGGACTGTACTTAATATGGAACAGAAATTCTGAACCTGCTGAAGACAGGATTGGATTTCTTCCATGGAGAGACAGAGATGGAACCTAGGAGGGGAACCCCCTTAATTTGATATCATCAATGAAGCTTTCCACAAAACTCCATCATCTTGTGAGGGCCTCAAAAAATTCTTTTCTTCGAGGCACCCTAACAACTCCACTTCTCCCAATAACACTACCATATGAAACTAAATTGTAAGTGCCTTCAGAACAGTGAATGACTAGAAGAAAAAACCAGATACTTCTAACCAGTATAGGGAGGGAGGGAAAGTGCCCTGATAAGTAGTGTTTGCAAACTTCTGTGGTGTATATACCCCCACAATGGCTAGTTTTAGACTACCAGCGATTTAAAAACTGGGTGGCAAAATTCCTGTCTTTTTAACAATTGGCTCTTGGGGGTGAGTATGAGCTAGCCCAGGGGTGGGCAAACTTTTTGACTCGAGGGCCACAATGGGTTCTTAAACTGGACCGGAGGGCCGGAACAAAAGCATGGATGGAGTGTTTGTGTGAACTAATATAAATTCAAAGTAAACATCATTACATAAAAGGGTACGGTCTTTTTTTTTTTGAGTTTTATTCATTTCAAATGGGCCGGATCCAGCCCGCGGGTCGTAGTTTGCCCACGGCTGAGCTAGCCCTTCATTTTATGCAGGAATATGTAACATTCATGCTATCTCAGATGAAGAACTTGACAAATTACTTAATATGTCTTTTCTTATAACTAAGCATCCTCAGCTCAATGCTCCCCACACTGAGAAGCAGTCTCCATTTTTAGAGAGCAGCACAGTCCCCAAACTTCCAGATCATTTGGACATAGTTCTCCTTTTATTTCAAAGACATAGGACAAGAGATGCGGAAAAGTGTTTCTAAGGACCTTGAATAGTATTAATGAAAATATGATGTTAAAGATTTCTGGTCACTGTGCGCCAATGCTGAGCGTTAGATTCAGAGAGGGAGGCACCTGTGTCTTTTTAATCAATTTTATGGGTTTGAAAAATTGAGAGTCCTTTTAAGTACAGGGTCCCAGAGTCCCGTAAAGGTGTTAACTGCTTATCAATTGGATCAACTATATTAAAAATGGTTGTGAGGTCATTTTCCTTAGGTTTGATCCATCATAGATATAGATCCAGAGAAATAAGTTAAAATTTCCTAACTTTAGGGCTTTCATCTATTGCTCTTCACACATCCTGCTCTTCACACATCCAGTGTCATACCCTATTAGTATGACACCGGTTAATTTTCAGATGTTAAGCCAACATTGCATTTCTGGGATAAGTCCCATTGGTGACTAATAAAATGGAAATGGGCTCAGAAATTCAGTTTTGAAGAGGTTAGGCTAGGTGATGAGTTAGTAAGGATCATAGGAGGAATGTATATTACAGTGGATTTAACTACTAGAGTATTCCAGTCTCAGTTGAAAACAGGTCAGAGACTTTACTAATATGACATTACAATAGGATTGTGTTGCTGGGAAAAACCTTTTGCACAAACATATTGCTTAAGTGTCAAGTGAAGGACCCAATATTTTGCCACCCGGAAGCTGCCTTTTGGGGATATTGATTTTAAACTGTTTATTAAGAAACAAAAGGCTCAGAAAGAACATTTGACCCTCCCCCTTTCCAGCCCAAGAGATTCTGACAAACAAAACTGGCATCCGGAAGGAGAGTTTAGGATGTCACCTTAGCCTAATTTGAATTAAGTATGGTAAGTAAGAGGGCTGCAGAAGGCACCCTTAGCTGGGTACCCCCTGGGTCTCATTGTTTCGGAGTTGCTTAGCAGGGATATGTCTGTGGTGTATGTTATCCTCTTCCTCAACTACCTGTTAATTGCCCATCATTATTTTGAAATCTAATACCCTGTTCCCCCACTTTCTCCTTTATACAAAAATGTCTTATATACCAATTGTTGTTTCATTGCCTTTGGAATTTTCATACTTATATGAATCCCCCATGCTCATGCATTAAAAATTTGCTTTTTCTTTTGTTAATCTGTCTCTGTTAATTTGATTATTATTAGTATTTTAGCCCCACCCAACAAGGCTGACACATATATATATGTGTTTTCCCTAATCTTCATTTCCTGTCTAATAATGTAGGCCAAGGAAGTATCTATGTGAATTAAAACTAAACAAGTCTCTAATTTTATTGATTTATTATTCCTTCTGAACTTTCAATGGTAGAGGTGACTAGTTTTTAAAATACAGATGTTATGAACTTTATGGTATCATTTGCAAGGCTTATGACATTTAAGTTAGACTTCATACACCCCTCTTGTCATCCTAATATGACAATCTGAAAAGTTGTTTAAATAAGATATAGATTGGAGCTTGCCCTCTTGCAATGGCATTAATGGTGTTTTGTATGGTCTACCTGTGTTTAGAACTGCAAATTTAATTTTTGTGTGGCTGTAAGATAGTACTTTCCTTTCACAGCTGTTGAAATCGCTATACCCAACAAAAGAATATTCACTGTTTCTTGCTAAAGTTAAGTTCATAAAAAAAATAAAGCAGAACTCCTTGAAAAATAGAAAATGTTCCTTCCCTTTTTTCTGTTTCCACAAAATGACAAGAGTATCAATGAAGTGACAAATGCATGCACAGTGCCAGTTTCATCACAGGATTTTGCTATTTCAGAAATGCAGGTGCAGGTTAATGTGTCTTTGGATTTATATTTCGAGATGAAATTTTAACACTACAATACCCTTGATATATAATAAGATATAAATAATATTCAGCTGTTATGTTTCATGCTGAAATTATCCCACAGATTCTCATCATCTATCATTCCTTTCTAACTATACAAATTCATAACTCTTAAACAGATGAGATCTCTTTCACGTACTTTGAGACTTCAATTGTAGCAGAATTAATAAACTCATTCCCTTGCCTCACTCAGTGGTCTATTATAATATTTATTTGACATACTTTAACCCCCTTCCCAATTTCAATAAAAGGTGCTTTAGAAATAATAAAAACAAAATAAGTGTATTATATTCACATTCACTGATATTTTCTAGGTTTACCTATTAAAGCCAATGAGTCATTTGTATGTACTTTTAATAAAACTAAATTCTGCTGACAGTACTTTCCTCCTACTTTCATTTTATGATGGAAAAACCTTGTAGCAGCTTTTCCCAAAGTCTGTTTTTTGAAGCATTCGAGTTATACAGGATATGATGGGTTTTAGCCAAAATTAAGGGAGACAGGATTTAATGAGCAAGTGTATTTGGGAGATGCTGGGTTAACACAAGGTAAGGAGTTTTCACCTCTTTGCTACAGAATTTTCAGGGTTTTTGATATGCTAATGAAAACTGTGACTTTCTAAAAAGATCATAAAATCTAAAGCTTTCCCCAAATATTGGAGACCATAAAATCATTCAAAACTTATTTTTAAAAGATGAAAACAGGTCTTATCAGGTTAATCTTCAAGTTCCCTTTCTGTTGAGATATTGAAATCAATCTTAAACACATCAATTAAGAAATAACAAAATTACAAAAATACACAACAGGATATTATTCAGCCATTAGAAATAATTCTTTAAAGATTTTTTAATGGTATGGAGACATGCTACTGATATAATGATACTGAGTAAAAATAATACATGACTATATAAATTTTGGCAATATTACTGAAAGTTATTGAAAATTACCATACAATATTTTAGGAAATTACTGAAAGTAAATATACACAGAGGAAAAAAATGGCCATGGCTGATTTTTTTTTTCTTCCTGGTATTTTTCTATAAATTTCACTTTTAAAATATTAACATGCATTAATTTTATAATATGAAGATAGAGCTTTCCCCTTTATCACTGTACCATTGTCAGCCAGCCCAGCCCATCATTATTTCTAATCTGAACTATTTTAATTGACTCTTTATTTTCTCTTTACCTCAAACAATCTTCTATATCAGGGGTCAGCAAACTATGACCCAATTGGGACACTGCCTGTTTTTATAAACAAAGTTTTATCAATACACAGTTATGTCCATTTGTTTATATGTCTATGGTTGCTTTTGCTCTATGCTGTAAAGTTGAGTAATGGTGACAGAGACTGTATAGCCCACAAACCCTAAAATATTACTATGTCACAGGACTAGGACTAAGCAGGCAAATGAGGCCCCCAGGGTACCCTCACCGGGAGAGGCACTCACTCTCAGGGTAATCATGAGCTTAAACCTGTGCAGTAGTGAACTGACCATTAGATGCTGAGGTCAGTTTGGGCCTGTGAGGAACAGAGGCAAAGAAAGAAGTACATTAGCAAGAGATTAGTGAAGTGCCTGTGAAGAGTAAAGGGGAGAAGGAGCAGGAATAGGTGTGTGTGTGGGGGGGGGGGAGGGGGGGTGGTGTCAGTAGGCCAATATGCAGGTTTGACTCCTGTCAAAGGAGAGAGGGACACAGCGCCCATTAGGAGCAGCCTCAGAGTACAGTGCTGTCCTGTCAAAGGCCCAGCCTGACCAATGGGGAGCTCAAGAGCAAAGGTGACAGTAGAGGAGAGCCCCACAGTGAGCAGGAACGGCCTGAATTTAACACTCCTGCCTCGGTGTGAGCACCATGGGGGTCCACAGGTTCCACAACTAGAGGCTGTCGGTTGAATAAATGCTTCACAGAAAGTTCGTTTGAAGCGGCATCTGGGCAGCGCCCCTCCATGGCCACCACAGTGCTTATTAATATTTACTTATGAGGTTGGAGGTGTGTGCTAAACATGGCAGTCATTTTCCCCAAATTGTCACACACCCCAGCTTTTGGTTTGGAGAAGACTGACTCCATTTTGGACCAAGGCAGTCAGGGATAGGTCATCCCAGTACCATAGTAATTGGGATACAGATGGTTCAATCAGAATGAAGTTTAGGGCTTTTGTTTAGTGGGTATAGTTAGTGGAAGGTTCTATCTCCTTGGATGTGAACAAGAAAGCATGTAACCCTGGTTGATGCTGGTAGTCTGTATTAGTCAAGAATGCATTCAGCTAAAGGTAACCTGGTAGGGTTGCTGAAGGAGGAATGCATGAGGCCAAAGTGGTGAGGGATTATGAATTTATTAGGTCATTTGGATACCAGATGGGCTGAGCCCCAAAATGGCATCAGCACCCAGGAACAGGGAGTCAGAGGTTTTAAAGAACTCTAGGTGGGCTTTTTCTGGGTGGAGAATTCTCTGGGCGGGTCCCGAGGGGAAACATAATGGTCTTAGCAAGTGGAATGTGGTCTAAGCAAAAGGGAATGTCAGTTGGGAAGTGGTCTAAAGATCAGTTCCCAGGGGGAAGGTATTGATTCAATGATTTGGCTGCAATTATTTGAGCAGACCTAACATTCACCCAAAGCACCCGATTACAGTATTTGTTATCATTAAAGAACAAGGAGATTGGAGACAAGAGTTTGCTGACATTAGTTCAGTGGTTTTGAGGCAACATCTCCATGAGTCACACTTGGGTCTTATTATCGCACAGCTTCATCCTCACAATTCATATTCGGCACCAGGGAGCAGGGGAGGGCATTACTTATCTTCCCATGCCTTCCTTCCATCAGAGATGACCAAGTGTCCTTCTCAGACACCCCAAACCAGGACTGGGTTACACACCTACTTCTAAACGAGACCTAGGACCCACCTTCCCTGAGATCAAGGAATCACTGTTACACAAAAGTAGGGTCCTACCTGGCGTGGAGGTGCCAAGGGGAGGGAAATGGCTCCTGGAAGTACAAGAGCAGAACTAGTCACTTAGTGATCTCATAAGGCCAGAGAGAAAAAGCTAGAGCTGGAAAATCATAGAGAAATGGAGCCAGAGCGCCAAACCACACCGGAAGCTCACGCTGCCTAAGGAGTTTTCTGTTACGGGAATCAGTCTCACCTTGGTGGTCAAGTCAGTTTGAATAGGTTTTCTCTTTCTTACAATATCAGACTCCTAGTTGACTGAAGGGAAGAGTAGTTTCTTTATTTTGAGACTTTCCTAGACAGAGGAGCAGCGTTGAAAATAAACGAAGGGGGTTGGGTTGTATTAATTAAGATACTTTTGGTTGTAAGTTTACCAAAAGATCCCTAACGCAAAGAGACTGATAACTGGAAATGTAAAAGCAGGGCAGACTCCAAGAGTCAGCAGCTTAAGGACATGATTTAACACTGAGGTTCCCTCTGTCTCTCCACTCCGCCGTCAGCATCAACTGTGGCCCAGGGCAAACATGGGTGCCACCCGCAATAGAAGCTACACCCCACAGGAGACAGAGAGAGCACAGAGTCTGGTTCTTTCAGTTTGATAGGTTCAATCTGGGTCAACAACCCATGAGTGAAATGCCTGAGTGGAGGAGCAGCAGGGATGAGATTTGGGAATAGCTGATATGTACACACGTGTACATGCACACACATAAGTACAGATATCTATACAGCTAGTAACCTGTTTCTTCAGTTTATAATAAATCTAGTCTTAAGTACTTCTTAAGTAGTGCTTCCATTATAATTACATAGATTAGTAACTGCTAAGTGTTTACCACATGCTTGTCATACTTCTAACCATCTTTACATGCACTATCTCATTAAATCCTCACAACTGCAACAGCCTTTTGAGACTTTTTTTTAAAATATATTTTATTGATTTTACAGAGAAGAGGGGAGAGGGATTGAGAGTTAGAATCATCGATCAGAGAGAAACATCGATTGGCTGCCTCCTGCACGCCCCCTACTGGGGATGTGCCCGCAACCAAGGTACATGCCCTTGATGGGAATCGAACCTGGGACCCTTCAGTCTGCAGGCCGACGCTCTATCCACTGAGCCAAACCAGTCAGGGCTGAGACTTTTTTTTTATTATCATCTCTGCTTTAGAGAGGAAGCAACTGAAGGCAGAGAAATGTTAAGTGATTTGGACAAAGTCACACAGCTAGTAAGTAGTAGAGCTGATATTTCGTTGCAGGAAATCTGAGTACAACTTTTAGTATCAAACAGTCCTGGATTTGGATCCTTGATTGATTACCCTTATCCAGAGACGAATACTCACCCTCCTTGGTCCTACAATTCACAAGTATTAATAAACTGTTATGTTTTGGGATCTCAGAACCAAACACTTTTAAAAGGGAAGATTCCTCAAAAGTCATAGCACTTACCATAGCAAGAAATTACAATGGCTAGGGTTATACTCTATAATAAATAGACTATTTCTTGTAAAAGTCAGATTATCTTTTTGTTCATTTTATTGAGGAACATATAGGCAGATCCAGATGTTTATTTTTCTACTGGACTGCTATGCCAGTATTCTCAAAGGTTTTTAAACTGCACACACCATCTCTAAAATCATTTTGACCAACCCTGGCCAGTGTGGCTCAGTTAGTTGGAAGGTTGCATCCCTGGTTGGGCTGCATGCAGGAGGCAACTGATCTCTATCTCTATCTCTAGCTCTAATCAATAAAAACAAATTAAAATCTTTTTAACCAGCCCCTCCAATTTATGTGCATTTATTTATAAATTATGCTTACCTATACTACTGATACATATATGAAACATCACACACTCAGTAGAAATCTTAAAAAGATGAAATTGGAAAGTAAGTATGAATAGAAGTTCCAATATTGTCTTCCCTTTCTTGAGTGAATCATCTTGGGAACCCCTTGGAGCACACACTTCCAATGTGGATATCATTCTCCTCATTGGCACTGAAACTGCACC
This sequence comes from Myotis nattereri, assembly GCF_964212035.1. NCBI lineage: Eukaryota > Metazoa > Chordata > Mammalia > Chiroptera > Vespertilionidae > Myotis > Myotis nattereri. The sequence goes on from NC_138079.1 coordinate 62,669,699, forward strand.
CCAATTCCTTTGTGTCACATTATCCCAGTTACTCTGGACCTCTCTGAGTTCCTCTGTTATCACATCATCATAACAGCATTGAATTGTGGGGAGTATGATTTGGTAAGGTAGGAGAAGAACCAATGGAATAACTCAAAGCCATGGAATGCTAGCCTGTGTGGCAAGGGGATTAGGGATTCAAGGCAATTTCCAGATGTTGGATTTATTATCCTAGGAGTAAGAAAGGGTCCACAAAAGAGGGATGGATACAGCTGGCCTTTAAGATGGATGGAATTGGATTGAGAGATAGGAGAAAGAGGTGAGCAACGGCCTGGAGGGAGGATTAAATGTGACCAAAACTGGGGGAAATTTGAAACCAGCCCAACTAATAGACCCCACCCAGGCTAACCTTGATGCTTTTAACCCCCTCTCCCATTAGGCCACTAGAGTGATTCAATTTTCCTGACTCTCAGGAGGTCCAGAGGCTGAAAGCTGTCCTCTCAGGCCCTATCTGTCAAGGTAACTAAGGACTGTCCATTGTCCCTACAGAACAGTTCCCTGCAAACTCCCTTCTCAAGTCTTTTAGTCTCTGGCTGGCTTTCTGGCCGTTTCCCTGAGTGATCAATCCTAAACTTTCTCTAGATGGGACCAGATTGGGTAGGCCACGGTGGGGGGAGGGGGGGGGAGTTTTAGCCAGGATCAGGACCTCCCTGCTATGGTAAGCAATTCATGTTTTCAAGTTAAAAATTTTGCCAGTAAACTATGTATTGTCATGTGCTTGATGCTGCAGTTTTCATTTAAAAAATGTGTGGTGGGCTGAGGTTGAAACAAGATTCCAGTGAGACAACAATTTTCACAGTAAACCTCACTTGGGATCATGCCTTGAGAATGTTCCCTCTCCTACGAGGAGGTCTGAAGGAAGAGCACCAAGAAGGGAGCAAGGATGGTGGGTGGTGTGGAAGGAAGTATGTGTTAATGGACTTAAAAATTAATTGGCATGTGTGTGGTTACAGGAAAAATGAAAGGAACAGATGTGGAAGAGAGGCCAATTGCCAGCTCACAGGGATGGATTGCCTGTCTCTCTGCCAGGGCTCAATCTGAGCTCCTGGGAGAAATGGTTTCACTACCTTAAGGTCTTAACAGAACATTAGTCAGGTCTGTGGGGACTGCGTTTTTGCCAAGGAGACATCACTCTCGACCAGATTTCAAGGAGGCAGTGGAAGCACAGGGCTATGCAACTTGTACACGGTTTCAGATCGACCACTTCCAGGCGTGTGTGCTTGGATTTTCTCTGTAAGCACCTTAGTCTCCCTAATCTTGGCCCCAGTGTCCCCTCTCACACAGTTAGTATGACAAGAGGACCCAGACCTATTCCAACTTGTGAAGAAGACTGCTTCTCTCCTCCCACCCTCTCCCCTGTAGAGAGCCCTGTGGGTCCAAGGCGGGCTTCATGTATCAGGACCCATGGAGTGAATGGCAGAGGCCACATGCTCCAGACTTTAAGGAGAAGACTTTTGCTCTAGTTTCTACCATTTTCTGCCCTTTCTGACTAGGAAGAGGGCCAACACTAGTATCAGGTTCTAATTGGCAGACGTGAGCCATAGACCTTGGGCCTCTGAGCTCTCTAGGGTCAGGGGCTTCATGGAAGCCTCTGGGGCCAAATACCTCTAGACATGAAACGTGCATTTATTTGGAGTTTCCCTTGTGAATGTGGAGTGTTTATGCACAGCCGAAAAGATGGCAACGAGGGGTTCTGATCATCTCTCTGCATAAGAGATATGAGGGCACTGTCCGGTTTGGCTCAGTGGATAGAGCATCGGCTTGCAGACTGAAAGGTCCCGGGTTCGATTCCAGTCAAGGGCATGTACCTTAGTTGTGGGCACATACCCAGTGGGGAGTGTGCAGGAGGCAGCTGATCGATGTTTCTAACTCTCTGTCCCTCTCCCTTCCTCTCTATAAAAAAATCAATAAAATATATATTTTTTTTAAAAAGAGAGATATGAGGTCCTCAATTGAGAGTGCTTAGTCAAAGGAAAATGTTTCAAAGGCTTTATTTTTTCACCGAACAGAAAAAGACAAGGACAGACTCATTGGGTCCTCTTCCCTCTTGCTACAAATCCTGGGGATGGAGCACCAGGTCCATCTTACCCATGTACAATACAACTTTGAGCACACTCTCTCCTGTGTGATCCTTTCCAAAATTATCCACACGCTTGAGGAGGCTTAACATTCCAACAATCTTTCATTTCACAGTTTAAAATAAGACAAAATGCAAATCATACAAGCACCACCCTCTGGCAGCAAGGTGGCACAGAGAAGGCACCAAAAATTTCCAAGTGTGTTTAGTGACTACCTTTTATCACAAAAAGATAATAAAGAAATATCTTAGTCCAGGCTGGACTCAGAAGAGGAAACATTCACAAAAGTTTTACACATCTCCTTACTTTTTCCTAATTCTCATTCTCCCATCACCATGGCAACACACATGCTATAAAAGCAGGAGAAGAGATTTGTGAATCTAAGCTCCTTGACCTTCAGACTGACCACTTTAAGTTTTATTCTGTGTTTTTGAAGTGCATAAGTTCCCTAACCTGTACATTGCAGGGGAAAGACTTCCTACAGTGGGAGGTGGGAAATAAGACAGAACTTCTAAATGGTTAGCTGGAAAAAGCAGGGGAGCCATCATGCTAATGACTGGCCACTCAAGGCTGTTCCACCAAGGGAAGAAGTCAGGCCCCTAACTGAGAATGGATGGGGCAGAGGACAAACATGTTTATGATTCATCCAAGTTCACTTCAGTCCTGTTTGAATGTTATACCTTCTTATCATTAAAATTTCCTTCTGCATGCATCTTAACTTATTGTTATGGATAAATATAAACATCTTGGAGAAGTAATAAACATACTAGTATATGCCTCAATTCCCACTAAGATAAAAATGACTGACTCAGATCACTTCTGAAAACAGAGTTCTCATTCCTTTTAAAAAAAATTGATTTCAGAGAGAGAGAGAGAAGCACAAATGCGAGAGAGAAACATTGATTGGCTGCCTTTCACCCCAACCAGGAATCGAACCTGCCACCTTTTGGTGTATAGGACAATGCTCCAACCAACAGAGCCACACCAGCCAGGGCAAGAACATGGTTTTAAAAAGAGGAAGGAGAACACCAAATCTAAGAGCAAAACTAAATGCAATGGAGAGAAGAAAATCAACCAACTAGAAAAGTTAGCAGGCAATAGGTACTGAAAATGCAAAAGTATAGCATTTTAACAGTTTGCTTTTAGGTGTATGAATTAAACTTGAGTCTGGAGTGCTTTGGGGATGTGGCATCTCAGGGATGCTCTTTGCCCTTGCAGAGGAGCTTACACAGTGAGTATGACAGGGTTTTAAATTCTGAAGCATGTCTTGATTCTGGGTGAAGTAAGGAGCTCAAATGGGTCTCAGCATTAAATCATTCCTGGTATGAGGCAAGTCCATTCAATGTGGTTCCCAGATGCCCCTTAACAAGCTCTAATTTGAGCCAGGTGCTCAAGCATGGTCCACTCCCTGTACCCGACTAATTCTGAGCCGTTGCACGAATGGCACGTCCATTTTTCTAAGCCCCCAAAAGCAGCAGTCATGCATTATTGCCAACGGTAATTAGCAGCCCTGCCGAGGGCTGGCCCTGAACGTGTCTGGTGGTGCCTCCTCGCTCCTGCACGGAGCCACATTTGTTGCTGCCCACAGTCAAAGAACTGTTTTTGTTTTGTTTTGTTTTGTTTTCTGGACTCCTTTGAAATCTGAAGAGGGATTTGAACCCCAGGATGTGCATGACAAAAGGCACTTGCACCCTTGAGAATTCTGAGTGTTCTAACCACGGACACAAGGACACAACATCCCAACCAGGAGGGTTATTCTGCTTCCCTCAGAGAGTGATTCCTGCGGACCGCCTGCTGCTCTCGAACAATAGTGCAAAACAGAGAAACAGGAAAACAAGACCAGCCATCCCGGAAATCCAAAGGAGAAGAGTTGTGGGCGAGGAGGGATAAGACAGCAAACATATGGAAGAGTTTTCAGTGAGGGAGGAAGGAAGCCAAACATAGGGGCCATTATTGCAATTTTCTTGTTTTCAGCCTTAAGAGATGCCCAGGAAATACTTCATGCTAATTCTCTTTTCTAAAAACCTGAAAAATCTTTCAAAACTAGAGAGAAGTAAGTATGGCTTACAACTAGTTTGGCTTTTTCCCACATCCTCCAATATAAACTGCTTCCCTCCTCCCTCAACCAGGAGTTAACTAGTTCAAAGCCATTACTGAGTGACAATTTCACTAAAATAACCAGAAAATACGTGCTATGCAGAAATCCTCATGAAATTAAACACTGCATGGGAGCATGTTACACAACACCGGATTCATTCACTTTGGAACATTCTAGACACACAGAGGATACCCTCTATTAAGAAGAGCACTCTTGGCTTTTATTAATTTCCAGGGTGCTTCTTGGCTTTTTTTTTTTTTTTTTTTTTTTTGTCGGTAGCATTCTCTGCAGAGAAGCAATTTAGCTGAGAAAAAAAAAATAGACCAGAATTTAAAGCAACTCTTTTATTGTCATGAGGCTTACATGGCTTCTGATATTTCAATAAGCATAGTCTAAAGTTTTTATGGGAATAAATGTAATACTCTCCAGCAAAAATTATCAAAACTCTCACAAATTGCATTAATATTCACAGCCATCAAGGTGAACATTGTACTATTTCTATTATGAAACTGTTTTAATCACTTAATGTAGATAAGGTGTTGAGTGTTTCTTTGGATCCCAAGACAAGCTGATCAAAAAAACAAAGAGTAAGAAATAATCTCAGGTAAAGAGACTCCACACCCTCTTCACAACAAGTGCAAGCTTGTGAGTGTGTGTCTGTGCACCCAGGGTGTGTAAAGAGCAATTTTAAATTCTCCCCAAATGTCACTTTAAAAACAAAGCAAGATTAAAGGTAAAAAAGATGAGAAATTTTATCTTAGCAATAACTCTACATTTGAGTAATAATACCACCTTTTAGTATACAGTGTTGCTTGGGAAAGAATTCTCCTAACATAGTCTTTGTCTTAAAATTCATATATTAAAATTAGGGTACCTATTACTTATTTATCTATCAGGGTCACAAAAACCGTTGCATAGTTTGCCATAATCAAGAAAGAAATATATCATTATTACAGTTATGAGAAGAATTTGGATACTCACAGCGCTGTGGCTATGAAACCCGCTGTACTTGTCCAAATCCTTATGGTGTCAGAGTGAATCCTTCTGGAGGCTCCATGAAGAACTACACCAACCCCCGTAACCAGCATCAGTGAGGTAGGTGCAGGAGCCACGCGGGCAGACACGCGGGGGGAGAAGGACATTGCTGGAAACCACAGAGCCCAGACCTGCAAAGACAGATGGGAGAGGTGAGCTCACTGAGGAGGGCCTGTGGGATGCATCAAGCCCACCTGTGGGACTGGCAAGGTGAAGGAGGAACCAGCATTTAAAAATCAGTAGCTTTTACCTAAAAATCAGAAGTTCTAGCTCCTCTTACAAGATTGGACAGCCTGACATCACAGGGCAGACATTCCCACTGGGAAATGCTAGGCCAGAACGGGACAGGCCAGCCCCCTTTAGACTCAGAAGGCATATGTTGTCTGCAGTGTCTCCCACACCTTGCCCGTCTCACCTGCGTTATCTTCTTGACTCGGCCTACTGAGTACGCAGCCCAAACCACTAATTTGGGCATGAACAGGTGAAATATCTTTACCATCTGATACCAGAACTAGAATGTATCTCAATGCCCTTCAGCTGACAAAATGCTGCCCGGTCTCAGGTGTCCTCATCTCGTAGGACAGTGGTTCTCAACCTTGGCTGCACATTAGAATCACCTGGGAATCTTTTTAAAATCCTGATTTCTGGGCCTCATCCTCCGGAAATTCTGTTTCTTTGTTATGGGGTGGGGCCACAACATTAGTAACAAAGAAACAGAATTTCCGGAGGATGAGACCCAGAAATCAGGATTTTAAAAAGATTCCCAGGTGATTCTAATGTGCAGCTAAGGTTGAGAACCACTGCTGTAGGGCCCTGTCACTGCACTTCCGTTACAGTGATGACTTAATGCAGGGGTCCTCAAACTTTAAACAGGGGACCAGTTCACTGTCCCTCAGACCGTTGGAGGGCCAGACTATAGTTTTTAAAAAAAAAAACTATGAACAAATTCCTATGCACACTGCACATATCTTATTTTGAAGTAAAAAACAAACAAAACGGGAACAAATGCAATATTTGTATTTGCATGTGGCCCGCGGGCCGTAGTTTGAGGACCCCTGGTTTAATGTGTTTGCCACTCACAGGTTTGTATGTAGCCCCTACTCTCTGCCAGGCCGTTGGTTATCCTATGATAACATATTCCCCAAAGACAGGAAAAAAAAAACACAAGATGAAATAGGATAAGGGCCATATTCATGTTCAATTTAGGAGATTAAGAAGGACTTCTTGGAGCAATGGACATCTGGAATACTTTGTGAACATTGCCACAGGAAAGATGAGGCACAGGATGCATTTCAGGAGGAGGAGACAGATATTGGAGGGGCACTGAGGGATCACTGAGTTTACAGGGTCTGAGCACAGTGGGGACCAGGCACTCAGGTGAGTAAAGGAGAGCCCTTGGAGGTCTTTGTGTTGTCCAGTGACGTAATCAGTGCTGGACTATGGGGGCAAAGCAGGAGGAATTGAAGTGGAGGGACAATGTGTAAAGGAGCACACATTTGTTGAATGTGCCAGACATGTGCTATATGCTTATCTATGATTTCATCTTATTGTCACAGCTCTTTAAAGAGGTTGCTAGGATTTTCATTTTAATTGCAGAGGGCAAAGCTCAGACACAGCTGGTTAAGTAAATTGCTAAGCTCTTCATCTCTGTATCCTTAATGTCTTGCCCAATAAGTGTTGTATGATTATAGGCAAAGAGGAACAAATGGATGGAAGGAGCCAGTACTGAATCAGTTCTGCCTCATGCTACACCCATGGTCTCTGCCTTCCACTGGTTGAAGATTTCTCAATAGGCAAGAATAGGCTTTATAAAGGACTGAACTGGGGCTGTGTGCAGAGTGAATGGAGGGCCAGCAAGAGAGAACTGCTGAGCTAGAGCCACACAGCATAAATGAAGTCCTTACTAGGGAGACAACGATCCTGATTGGTCTGAAACTATGGGGTTTGGGTAATATGAAACTTTCCATGGTAAAACTGGGAGGGTCTCAGGCAAACTGGGACTATTGGTTCTATAACTGGGAGCCCAGAGGAGTCATACATTCCAAGGTGGGGTAGTAGAGGTATCAGGAAACCCTTTGGAAAAGAAGTAGTGTTATAACTGGACAGCAGTGGTTCTAAAACAGTAGCAGGTGTCAGGATCCCCTGGAGAGCTTGCTGAGCAGAGTGCCGGGCCCACCCCAACAGTTTCTGATGTGGGGTGGAAGCCGAGAGTGCATTTTTAACAGGTGCTCCAGAATCACACTTTGAAAGATGCTCTTTTCAAGTTTGCAAAGCTCTCCCGCAGGCCTCAGCTTATTTGATCCTCATGATGACCTTGTGCAGTGGGCTGGGACCACTGTGAAGGTTGAGGATGACTGCTGGCATGTGGAGCTGTATGGTCTCAGACCAGAGAAGAGATAAAAACAGTTGACAGACCAGACACTGCCTTGGAACCCAGTCCCTGGGGATTTATCTGTGCTTCCTGGTCAAGAACAACCATGAGGCTCCAATACCCAATAGATCCTTGTACCCCAACAGAGCTTTTATGTACAGTGAATGCTGTCCTTCTTCGTGAAGTCAGTCCTTTCTAAGTAAACAGAATCATGAAAGTCCTGCCCTTTCCTACCATGTGTAGAGAAATTGGCTTCTACTTCCCCAAAGCACTCTTGTAGAAGCAGCCCCACTCTGGTGTTTGGTTATAGGAGAGGATCTATTCATTTGTAATTAGCAATTTTCCAAAAGCATTTCTCAATCTGTATCTGACTGTCTCTGCATACTCACAGCTGCCAGGCTACAGACAGCTTGGGCGGGAAGGGGAGCACTACTCTGACTACCACACTAAGGGAGGCAGAGAGTAAAATGTGTCCAGAAATTTGTAAGATACACATAAACAAAGCTCACTAAAAGTGCCTACTACCACTGCCTACTGTTTGAGCACTTACAAGGGTCAGGCTCTGTGCTAAGGGCCTTATGTATACTTTGCTCATACATTTAACCCTCACATCTACCTAGTGATATTTATATTAACCCCATTTTCAGATTAGGCAACAGAGGCAAAGGGAAATTATTTAACTTGTTTAAGAGCCATAGAAGTGCTCAGCAATGGAGCTGAAATGGTGCTGGCCATGTCATACCAGGCCACACCTGCCTCCTGGGCTCCAACTCAGCTCTGCGGGTCACACACGGTCTTGCATTTTTGTAGAACCCCTCCCTGTGACAGCCAGCCCAGAACCCTGCTTAACTATACAAAGAGTTACCTGGCAAAACCCTTCAGCAGATAACTCTTAGGGGATTTGTTTTTCCTCTTATTCTTGTTGTTCAAGGAGACAGATGATAATTAAAATGTCAGAGCCCTTCATGCTTCTCTGATCAAGATAACTACTTTACTACAGGTAATAGAAAGGCAAGGAGGAGAGTGATGGTTCTGAGAAGGGGCAAAAACTGGAGAAACAATCACCCTCCGCCCAGGGAGGGCCAAATGCAGCTGATCTGGGGGAGTGCTCACCCCTGGGATCTTCAGGGAGCTTCTCACCCAGCCCTCCTCCTAAAGCCCCATCCCAACCAGCTCCAAGGCAGCCAATTCCCAGCAGATCCATCCAACAGCTTGCTAATTCTATCCCATCTCTCCAATTCAGTTAATTCCCAGTTTCAGTAGCAGAACACAGCTGTCAAGATGTGCAGCTGTGTTCACTGCCACTCTGCCCTTCTCTCTCCAGGTGAACTGAGTGGATCCATACAACCTTCTCAAGGGAAAGAGAATAAGGTCTTGGACAAAGTGAGAGAAGAAAGGAGAAATGAACTTGTAGGAATTTGAGAGTGTCAGCATGGCTGGAGACAATGGGAAGAAATCTTCTCCATGCTCCAAGCAGCTTAACATTGAACAATCTCCTCACCACCCATGTGCTCTTTAGAACAGTCAGTTCTTCTTGAATTTACTGGGACCAGGAAGCACATTTTAAAGTTCCAATCTGTTGTGAACAGTCCTATTGTGCACAACTGGCGAGCAAGCTTGCACCACTTGTGACTCACCGCTGAGTGCAACAATACCCAGACTGGTCTATACCGTGCTCAGGAGAGCACATGTCAAGGCAATGTCACAACATCACATTGCTATGGAAATTCCCACACACTCTCAATTTCTGTATTTATTTCCTGGACTAAGCCACAATGTCCTAGAGGCCTCATGGAGAAAGGATGATCTGCGCAAACATGTGGGAGGCATGTTAGCCTTGTGGATTTCTGGAGGAAGAGTATTTGGGGCAGGATATTCTTTTGGAAATGGCCTTTTGCCTTATTTTACCTCCTTGGAAAATGAGAGTTGGGGCTAAGTTGCATACGTGGTGATTTTTTTCCTTGAAAAACCAGACCAGATGCAGGAGACAGGGTGACAAGAGTTGAAGGAGTGAGGGGGAACAAGGAAGGGAGGGCCATAGGCCATGTTGGGCACTAGGCTGCTTAAGGATTTTTACTTTTCTTTGCTCTGAGTGAAATGGTGTACATTGTAGGGTTTTGAGCAAAGGAGTGGCATGATCTAGCTACAGTGTTAGGTGAGCAGGGATAGAAGCAGGGAGACCTGGTAGCTGATGCAATAACTCAGGAAGAGATATTGGAGGCTCAGACCAGGGTGTTGATCCTGGAGGACTGCCAAGAGATGTTTTGAAGAGAGACTGATATGATGCAAGGGAGAGAGAGGGGAGCCCGGGATAGTGCCATTGTTTTTGACCTGAGCCATCAATGAGTTGGGGAGGGCATTGGGTGAAGTAGAAGTATTAGGAAAGAATCAGGAGTTTAATTTTCAATGTGGTGAGATAGAAATATCCAATTGACCTCCAAATAGACATGAGAAATGCTGAAAGGCAGTTGGATATACAAGTGTGGAGTAAGGAGAGACGTCTGAGCTAAAAATATAAAGAGGGAATTGTCAGTATATCAAGCAATGGGGTTCAATGAGACCACCAACGGAGTAAATTTAGAGAAGTTATTTCAAAATTAAGAGATCAGGAAAGAGAGGAGGACAGGGTGAAGAAGGGGTTGATGGGAAGGAGTGTGGTGACCTGGAAGCCAAGGGAAGAAGGTGTTTGAAGCGAGGATTCTGGCAAATCGCCCAGTTTCATCTTCCGCATTTGTTAAATTGGGATATTAATACCTCATGTGAGGTTATTGTGAGGATTATAAATAAAGTCAATCCACTTAATAAATATGTACCAAGTGTCATCACTGTACTAGGTACTTGAATTTGAATAACACATGGTTCTCTATCTCAAATAGGAGGTTACCCAGCCTCGTGCCAGGCCCCTCAAGGTACTCAACAGATAATATTACTTTTCTGCTCAGAACAGCAATTATCTGTGTATGGTCTATGTGGATTCACACCTCCTTTACTTCTTGAGACCAATTAAAGTTATTTAGTGCTAATTAGTCAGTGTGGTTAAGCAAGGGAATCTTTCCCTTCCCCATCACTCCAACCATTTCAGCCGAATGCTCTGATACTGCACAGAACATGTGGCTTTCTTTCTTGGTTAGGGAATAGAGGGTCCACTTTGGGAATTAGTAACTAGCCTTACCTGACTAACCCAAGAGCCTTCAGGGCCTGAGGCCACCCCAGGGAGGCCAGCAGCCCAATTTCACCATGTACACAACTCAGCCCCAACTCCCCACCTCCCAAGCTTCGAAGGAGGTGAAATAAGGCAAAGGGCAGTTTCCAAAAGATGAAAGGAACCAAGGAAGGGTAGCTTGATGTGTGCAGCCCGGAGAGCAGGCCCACAGCTTTACCTGTGGCCCATGGAGGGGATGATGTGGTGCTCATTGCATATATCCCTTCAGCATGTACACACGGGTCTATGTACATAAGACTCACTCTTCTATTTTCCCTGGGGCCAAGCAGCCACCTCCTTCACCTGCTCACTAGGAGAGTATTCCAGCAGCCTACTGTCTGCAACAGCACCTCTCCCCCTTTCCCCACCGTCTTTTCAATCCTCCTGTCTGCAGGCTCCATCTGACACTTGGGTGCCAGGGGTCAGGTAACCGAAGTGCCAAAAGTCCTCAGAGGCCAGGCAGGCCTCCTGGGGAGGCAGGCAAGGTGGGGCAGCTCCCCAGCTGTGTCCCTGTGTCCCTCTCTGCTGGGGCGGCCTGCCATCTGGGCTGCTGCCCAGGGAGGCTCCTTGGGGCCGGCTGTTTTCTCCACAACTATGGGTGACATTGCACAGGCCTCCGGTTTCTCTCACAACACCTTTGTTTTGATCTACTAAAGTCTGTGGAGTTTCTTTGGGGCCTTGTCATGCTAACAAAAACAAATGTAATAATATGCACTTGAAAAGGCTCGCCTGTCTTGATATTTTAATAAGCGTTTGATTCTACCGGGACCTCTGAAGCTTTTAAAAGTTTAAAGTTAATAAAGAGAGTAAAAGAAAAAAATATGAATTGTTTTTAATTATTATTGCACAGGATTAACCAAGCCAGTTGTGTATAATTAGACAGTAGCTACCTTGCATCGTGGAGGCAGTAAATAGGCCCACAGGGGGGCTGCCAGAAGGCTGAGGTGTTTACAAGGCACTGGAGATGTTTCCGCCAAGCACACAGTCCCCGCTGCAGCGACTATAGCTTTTATAATGGATGTGTTCATTACAGCCAGAGACTAATATGCGGATCCATCATCTTTCAGCAGCGATGACTGAGGTGGGGGATGGCAGTGGCGAGTGCACGATATGATTTCGTGGTGAAATTATTAAGCGAGCCCATGAGTATGCAGCCTTTTTTGTGTTTTTATTTTTGTTGTCACAACTGAGAGGAATTTGAAGAAGTTAAACAATTGCCAAAGGAGTGATAATTAAGATACTGCTAAGAAAGTTGTTTTTGCTTTTTAAAAAAACAAAAACAAAAATCTCCAGCTCCAAAAGCAATGGACTGGGAGTTCTAGGGCTTTGTTAGGAGCCATCTATGATCTTAGGGAATTCGTTCACTGATTTAACATTTACTGAGGGCTGTCACACGCCAGGCACTGTCTCAGTACTGGGGGGGAAATAATGAGCAAGAAACACTGGACCCTTCTTCCCAGGTGTCCTCAAACAGGGACATCCCTCAGAGTCACCTGGGAAGCCTTTCACAGCACTCACTGAGACCGCAGCCCAGACCAACAGGGCTGGGAGCATCTCTGCAGTATGACCTGACAGCTAATTTTGAAAAAAGTTCCAGTGATTCTGAGGTTTCTGACTGGGGTGTGTGAGACATATAATTAAGCAATAAAATATGATGAGTGCCACGAGAAGGGAAGTGTTGACGGCTCTGAGCTTCCAGCCTGTATTTTATAGCTCGGATAATCATGCCTGTCCCGCGTATCTATCTTGGATCAGGATTCCCAGGAAGCAGGCTGAGAAGGTGCCTATAAGCAGTTTATTGGGGAATGCTCTTGGGGATAAACCATTTGGAGTGAAATGGACCAATCTTTGGCTCCTTTCTGTCAGGGATGTGACTTGGGCAAGGCAGCTCTCTCCAGTCCTGGGCCAATTTTTGGAGCAAGTCAGCTGACAGCTAGCTACCAGCCACCACCCCCACCTACACTCCCGCCAGCTGGAGGAAGGAAGCCCTCAGTCCTGAAGGGGGATCTGGGTGGCAGGCCTCAGCATCCACTACAGTATCCTACATAGATATTGGGTGGCAGGCCTCAGCATCCACTACAGTATCCTACAGACATAGATATTGAAATGGAGATTGGGAAGTATTGCAGAAGATAAGAAGTTACTCACTTGCTATTATCAAACCATAAATACATTTGTTTTTGACAATGGCTTTTGAATTTTATTTATTTGTCATGTGAGAATGATCTGGCTGTGACATATGCCTTCTCATTATTACCAGTGTTGATGAGGCTAAGCTAGCTGCCTAGGTGAATACACTATCTTCCCCCAAAGCTTCCTAACCTGCACACGTGTGCTAAGAAGGTACAGTTCCCAGGAGAGAATGACGGGTTGTTGAAGAGACATACACGAGGCTGAGCTCTCCTGCTGCACCCTTTCAACAAGCTTGCAGTTTCTGCTTATGGTCATATTGCAACTGCGTAAACAGCATTGGTTCATTTATTTATATTTGTTAAATGTCTCTCAATTTTTCCCCCTAAGGAGGAGCTGCTGGAGTTGCTTCATGCATACAAACAAAGACCTTCAGCCCTGTGTTTCTTCATCCCAGCACAGAAATGAAGGGTTAATGAAAGTGACCTTTAAGATTTCTCTGGCTCTAACATTCTGCAATTCCCCAAGTACTTATCTGAGGCTGAGAATACCAGATTTCCTCCTAGACAAGAATAGGCGATGTAAGGAGACCTCCAAGTAGAAGCCTGTTTTGGAATAACAGTGTTATAAGAAAGGGATTATTAGAAAGAATCACAACAAAGCTGGAAGGAGATTTTCTTCCCATGCAGTTTCTCCAGGGCCACATCTCCCTTGTCCACACTGTAGAGCGGGGACAGCCAGTAAGAGGGAATGCCCAGCCGTGGGAGAGGCACAAAGGGAAAGGAAAAATTGCTTGAAGGGGTAAAAAGTTGAAGTCTCCTCCACTGTCTTGGCTGGACACATGTTATACTCCATCCTCAAATCATGGTTACCCGTGTTTCTGAGGTAGTCAAGCACTCAGGATAAGAAGTATAATTCTTTAAAAAAAATTTACATTTATTTAAAGAGCCACCTCTCATCAAGGTGCTCCATCTCTCAACATGTTCAGAAACATTTTGTATAAGAAATGCTCCATGCAGCTTCAATGGAGCCTAGAACTCCCGGGTCTGGGAATTTCAACCTGCAGAGCAGCTTGCCCGGGCATAGTAAGTTCACACACAAATAGTTAGAACTAGATAGGCACCTGGACCTCCAGGATGCTGGGAGGGAACCCAGATAGCAAGCTAGAAAGTTTTTAATACATTCACTTGGCAAACATGTTTTTCAGGACTTTGCACTTCAACTACTTTGCACTTCAATTAGACAGATATATAAATACATGTTTATATAACATGTTCACAATTCCCTTCCCTTTGGAGCTAGAGAAGGGGCCATCAGATCAGGACACCTTGCTAAGCCTGGAACCAGCTTTCTTTGGGAACCTGAAGAGAACCGAGGAGGTAGGGCAGCTACCAGGATTGGGAGACTAGGAAGAATGAAAAATGATAAAATAGTTTGAGAAAAGATAAAAGAATAACTTTGGAGCACAGTTGGCTAGGAGGAATGTTAATGGTCTGCCTTTATTGTGTTGTAGAGAAAGCGGAATACTGAAGAGTCACAAACAGTACTCATCTCCATGGTATGACTGTGAGGCATAACGGGAGGAATTTAAAAAGAAAAATTTGAGGCAGGCATTAGAAAGGAGACAGAAGTTCCACATTCCCAGGGGAAGGAGAGTACACTGAAGGCATTTAAACATTGAGGTTGAATTAAACTCTAGGAAATACTTCCCATTGTGAGCAACAATTCTATGCTGGCCCACTGGGATGGGGTACATTATCTAACAAGACATTTTCATTTCCAATTTCTTTAACTCCATGCAAAATCTTTCCTGCATTCTCCACAACTCTCAGGTGTTTACTAAGTGAAATAACTTAATGCCCTCCACAGCCTTCACTAACTTACTATCCATGCACTCCTCCAAATCAACAATAAACACGTTAAATAACATGGTCCCCAAACGGACCCCAAATGCTCAACACTATTAACCTCCCTCCACTCTGGGAGACCAACTGACACTGCTGCCTATGCTTAGCTGGTTTTGTAAAAAATCTCCAGCCTTCGACGGCTGCTGCCTAGCTTAAAGTAGAGCCGAACTCCACGTCTGCTTTTTCCTGGCTAGTTGTGCATGACTATCACGTTGGGGGCCTGGACTCCTGGGTACAAGGACTTGGGGTAACACCAGTCCACTTGATGGGAGGCCCAAGATAGAACAAGGAAGTAAAAAAAAATATTGTTCTTTTAAACTCAATTGCACTGCCACTTTTCAATTCCATTGAGAAATGTCAACGTTCTTTCCCACCGTCTGGAGGCAGATTTGACCAGGTGTCTCCACACAGAGTGGGTTCTCACAGTTGGGCTGTGTGTGTGTCATAAAGCTAAATGAGGAGCCAGTTTAGTCCGCCACCCGCCTTTGCTTCTGCTGGCCAGACACACTTCCCCATATGACAGTCTTATAAATAGCTGCTAAGCAGCTGGTCCTCTTCTCACCTCCTGACTCCTTCAGATTCCTCCACCAGGAGTCCCTGACAGTCATGCAGCTGGGAGCTCCCTATTTCCCCTCTCCTCCCCTCTCCACCCTTCACCTCTGACATGTGGCCACCACCTCAGCTATGTCCATTATAACTATTCAGAGATTGACTTGTGTGGCATAAGGGCACAAGGAGGTGGAAACTGGGTTGGAGCACTGAAGCAAGCTGTCACTCAACTAAACAAGGGGATGGGACATTGGGAGATATGGCAGTGAGACACCAGGCAGCCCATAGTACAGGGGCCAGATGGCTGACCCAGCAAAAATCCCAGGAATCATTCTGGAATCAGTCACAAACTAGACATATCCATGGGACTCTGCTATGCCTCTCTCTATATGTACATATTTAGAATAGTGTTTGGGCAAATAAATATAAGATAAAATGCATTTTTACTAACTTTTCCAAAGTACCAAGAATGTGTCCAGAGTTCAAATAAGGATAGGATTTAGGGTAAGGAAAATATAAAAGAATTAAAGATTTGGAAGATAATATGTAATAAGGAGGTAATATATTAGAAGTGGTGTTTTCTTTCTAAATACTGTTGGCTTTTATGAAAATTCAGGGTCTACCTTATAGGGTATCGGAGCTGTAGGAATGGTCAAAAATAGTCCTTTTACAAGGACTAATTGAGTGCCAATATGTGCCAGGCACAGGGGATGCAAAAAGGTATATCCTGGCCTTCATCTGCCCTCAGCTGGTGAGATTAGCCAGGCAAGTAGAGGGCCAGGAAGGAGATGCTGTAGAAGGTAGAACAGTCAATTTTACTTTTGGGAAAAGCATTGTGGATGTATGCCGATGTACAGGGACATCAGGAGGTCAGGCAGGAGGAAACAGTAGGTCTAGGAAACAGTTAACAGTGTGTGGTATCACAGATCTTGGCTGTTACCTGAAGCATCCTTGCAGTTTCTGGTTTATCCCCCCCTAGGCTAACACGAATGTTTAAACCTCTCCTTGTTTAAATCTCCTATCAAAGAGTCATTCTTGAACCATGACCCCGTCAAGATAATTCCCCCAAAATACTCACTGAAAATGCATAGACATGTCTGGCACTGAGACACCTTTTCCAAAATGGACCAAAGTTCTGGCCCGAATAAAGTTGGACCAAGACCCCTCCTGGGTTAACCCACACCTCAATATCATTTGGGTATTTCCTGGACAGGGCGAAGGCCCAAGGACAGAGATCACTGGGAAGGGGAAGACAGATGTGTCCTGAAGGACTGGGAAGGCCCGGTGGAGGCACAGGTAGGCAGTGCTGGGCAGGGGCTGGCAATATCGACCAGTTGTCACATTTCTGGGAAGTCCTCCTGACCCTTCATCATATATTCCCATCGCACCATGCACCTATCTGTTCTTCATATCCCTGTGGTCACTGTGTGATTATTAAAATCTGTCCCCTCTTCCTTGAGAACAGTCAGCAGAATGGCTTTCCTCCCTGCCAAACCTCCAACTCCTAGCACCTGCCCGGCACATCTAGACACTCAGGAAATTACCATTTCTTGAAGAATTGTAAGAGCTAGTGTTTACTGAGAAGTCTGTGTTACACAATTTAATCTTCAACAACCACTTGTGAAATAAATAATATCAACTGATTCCCTCTTACAGACAATTAAATGAAGACTCAAAGGATGAAGTAAGTTGTCAAATGCTAATGAGCAGCAGAGCTGGGATTTGAACTCTGGTAGTCTGAGTAGAGAGCCCATGCTTTCCCACCTTGCACAGGCTGGGACTGGCCACAGGTTGGGTCTGGGGGCAGAAGAGGAAAGCAGAGTGGCTCAGAAAGCAGTGAATAAGGGTGGAAGGTGTATGAAAACCCTTTCTTTCGTTTAGGTTTAAAGCACCCAAATTTCTGGTTTCACCACTAGATCACCTACAGCTCAGCTGTTCAGAGAGTGTTTAGCCCACAAATGAGCCTGGTCTTCCTTAACAGATGCTGCCCACCCACTTGGACTGGTCTCCCCAGCCGTGCACTGCTGAATTCAAGCTGTTGAATGTTTCCTCAGGTGTCCCCTCAACAGCAGGCTTCTCCAGCTCCCCAAGCAGGTGTCCTTGCTGTCACCCCTGACCTAGATCCTGTTCTTGGGAGCACAACAGATGAGAGGCCAGGTGGCTGGGAGTTCAGGGTCATATGGTTCCTGAGATACACAGGAGGCAACACTAAAACTGTCACCACGTGCTTAAATCTAAAGTGTCCCCTAACCTTTCAGAGCCTGGGATTTAGACGGTCCCTTGCAAGACTGATTCATTCTCTATTTCAAAGCCATTTCATGACCTGTGAGTCCTAATGTGGTACCAAGTAGATAAGATTTTGTCATGTCTTAAAAGTCAAGCTGGCTTCCTCAAAGTAGTTTCCTCCAATAAACCAAACCCTGATCTGGGCCAATTGCTCTCCATCTATTGTATCATTTCATTCTCACATTAACCCAATAAATAGGTCTTGTTTACAGAAGAAGCAACCAAAGCTCAGAAAAGTGAAGACTCTTACTCAGTGTTACCAGGGAATGAATGGTGGAGCTGGAATATGAACCTAGATTTTTCTAAGTTAGAGTCAAAAATCTTGGCAACTAGGTATTCTGGGTTAATAGCCCACAATGGCTGCCAGAATATACTATATGTATAATTTTCCCCCATTTTTTGGTTCTTCAAATAGTATTTTTGAACAGTGATTATTTAATGACTCTTTCTCTTTCTCTCTCTCTCTCTCTCTCTCTCAAATAAGAAACCAGATTAAAATTCCCATCTTGGAGACAGAAACTAAGATGGCGGCATAGATAAACACCGGGAAATAGTCGCCTCCCACAACAATTGAAAAATATCCGAAAGGATGGAGCAAACATCGTCCAGAACAACAGGAAGGCTGGCTGAGTGTAATTTCTACAACTAGAAGAAAAGAAAAGCACGCTGAGAGCCAGAGGAGCTGCGGAGGCTGAGTGCAGAGGTACGGCGGCGGCTCGCGCGCGCGGAAAGGGGGTGGCACCTGAGGACGCGGCTGTCTTTTTCAATCACAAACTCCCGACTGCTCTGAACTCCGGTTCTGGGAAGTCTCTGGGGACCCAGGACTCATACGGGGAGAGGCTGCTCTGTCAGGCGGCAGCGGGCGAACTTGAGGGCGGATTTCCCTCAGAGGTGCTTGCAGCCGTTACCGGGACACTGAGACGCGCGACTCCGGGCGCGGAGAATCAGCCACAGCTTCTTTCTCCGCCCTTTTGACTCTCTGAGACCCCGCCCCACCCAGGCTGCAGCAGAGGCTTTTGCATGTGAATGTACCTAACTACAGCCCAGCCAAGCAGACCCGGAACTTCCAAGAGAAGGCCCAAGGCCCCGCAGCAGCTTGCATTGCTTCACAGCTGAGCCTATTCGTGGCTCCGGCTGTGTGGCCTCAGGCAGGGGCTGAATTAGCACCTCCTTAGATCCAGGAGCCACTGTACCCAGTGGTCAGAGGGGGACCATTCTCCCACGTCAGACACAGCTGCTTCCCACAGCCAATTGGCCTGGAGGTCAATTCCTCCCAGTGATCCTACAACAACCAAGGCACCAAGAGTGCACCAAGAGTGTCCACCCCAGGTAACTGGGGAGGCTGAGCCACTGGGCCCTACAGGACACCTGGCGCGCAGGGCCACTCTATCAACACAGGGAAGCAGCCAAAATGCGGAGACAAAGAAACAGGTCACAAATGGCAGAAACGGAGGAGGACAGACGACTGGATATAGAGTTCAAGGCCACGTTTATAAGGTTTGTCAAGAATTTTATGGAAACCGCCGATAAATTTAATGAATCCCTCAAGGAGTATAGTGAGACCATGGAGGACATGAAAAAGGACCAACTAGAAATTAAGCATACACTGACTGAAATAAAGAATAATTTACAGAGATCCAACAGCAGACAAGAGGATCCCAAGAATCAAGTCAAAGATTTGAAATACAAAGAAACAAAAAATACCCAACCGAAAAAGAAAAAAGAAAAGAGACTCAAAAAATATGAAGATAGTGTAAGGAACCTCTGGGACAACTTCAAGCGTACCAACATCAGAATTATAGGGGTACCAGAAGGAGAGAGAGGGCAAGATATTGAAAACCTTTTTGAAGAAATAATGACAGAAAACTTCCCCCACCTGGTGAAAGAAATGGACTTACAAGTCCAGGAAGTGCAGAGAACCCCAAACAAAAGGAATCCAAAGAGGACCACACCAAGACACATCATAATTAAAATGCCAAGAGCAAAAGATAAAGAGAGAATCTTAAAAGCAGCAAGAGAAAGACAGTCAGTTACCTACAAGGGAGTACCCATCCGACTGTCAGCTGATTTCTCAACAGAAACCATGCAGGCCAGAAGAGAGTGGCAAGAAATATTCAAAGAGATGAATAGCAAGAACCTGCAACCAAGATTACTTTATCCAGCAAAGCTATCATTCAGAATGGAAGGTCAGATAAAGAGCTTCACGGATAAGAAAAAGCTAAAGGAGTTCATCACCACCAAACCAGCATTATATGAAATGCTGAAAGGTATTCTTTAAGAAGAGGAAGAAGAAAAAGGAACTCTTACCATTTGCCACAGCATCGATGGAACTGGAGAGCGGATAAATACCACAAGATCTCACTTATTTGTGGAATATAATGAACAACATAAACTGATGAACAAGGACTGATCCAGAGACGGAGAGGCTTTGATTGGACTGTCGGGCCTTGGAGGGAAGGTAGGGGAGGGTGGGGCAAGGGGGAAGGATCAACCAAAGGACTTATATGCAAGCATATAGGCCTAACCAATGGACACAGACAACGGGGGGGTGAGGGGATGAGCGGGGGGGGGGGGGGGTAGAGGGTACACATATGTAATATCTTAATCAATAAAAAAATATTAAAAAAAAATTCCCATCTTGGGTTGCATTCCTAATCCCAGGAGCCCTAATCTTTATCTTCTTAGAGCAAGATGTAAGGGAAATAAATAAATAAATAAATAAATAAATAAATAAATAGAAGGGGGAGCAGCATTATCTGAATGGTTCCATTTTGGGAAATTTTTTGGGTGCTCAGCTGAACAACAGCTTTTGTCTAAAACATTAAATGTGACAAGAAATTAATCCACATCATGCTCTAATTATTTTTAGAATTGTGATAAAAATGTTAGGTGTCTCCACTATTTAATTTTGAAAAGTGTCTATGGAAATGAACTTGAATTACCTTTCATAAAGATTTTTCATTTTCTTGCCATCCTTAAATGGCATTTTTAATAGTCACTAATGTTGCTACTGCTGTCAAGTAAGATCAGTAGTATATCAGGTAGGGTTTCTTACAAAGCCTGACTTTAAAGAACAGGTGACATGTGATGGTCTGGGCTTGTTCAAGGTATAATTTATAAAATTCATGAATCAGAATGCAGGGGTGAATGTCTCTGATGGACCAACTGTTAAACAGGAAGGAATACCACACACAGGGAGCTTCCTTGTGGGGGTCTCAAAAGCAACATTAATCTCACCCTTGAAAAGTAGACTAAAATAAAGCCTGAAATAATTGAAAACTATTGATTAATTGACATGGAATTCCTTAACTGAATTATAAATATTTGAATTGGGGAAATATTTTACATCTGTGCCATTTTTATAACAAATGTTCTAGAGATTTTAAGGCCCATCTGTCTTTCCCAAAATATGTTCCTCAATTGTGGTCTCCAGTGGCCTGAATTCTGAGTGCTGACATTGAACTTTGGGGAAAGGCACTGGATCCAGAAGACACAAGACAAACAAGAATGTAATGTGGGAAGGAACCTGCTTCAGATGTCTACTCTCAGAAAAGTGTTAATCATGTCACTTAGCAAAAAAGTCACAAATGAACTACAAGCTTGCACCACAAGTAGAAATTCTATTGTGGGGAAAGAGCGAGGGGAAGGTAATGGGAAAGGGAGAAAACATGTGGCCTTAATGAGAGAGGGCGCCTCAGTGAGTGGTGAGTGGTAAGTGTGGAACCCCCAGTGTTGCAGAAAGAAAGGGAGGAGCTCCAGAGATGAGGAAAGCCAGGAGACGCTGAATTTTATTTACTTAGCAAATAAGTGGGCCCCTCAGCTATTCAAGATTCTAAGTTCAGTGAGAGCACAGGGCTGTCTGTAATCCTGAGCATCCATTCCCCTGAATACCACCTTCAAACTCCAGGGAGACACCTGTTCATGTGACTTGTCTGAGGTCCTCAAAACAAATGGCCACCACATCCAAATATTATGCAGGTTTATGTTCAGGTGAGAGATGGAGGGGATGGATGGGTTCTCCCTCAGCAGGCAAGGAGGATTTCATCAGTGGAAGCGCTTAGGTAAGAGGAATGACAAATTAACTTGTTAAATTTGTCCTCTCACAAAGCTTCAATGCAATGGGTTCTTACACAACAAAGCACAATTTTCCAGCAATGACAGGTGTCCATGGCATTCACAACAGTTACACATGGGTGCTGCTTTTACTCTGGAATTTGTTTATATACATAGGTCTGTCTATATGTAACAGAGTGAAGCATGATACTGATTCTTTACATTGACAGTTAGGGGGAAATTTAATAGTAGGGCTGCAAATAGTTTTTAAAATAAAAATAGATGATAAAGTTTATTTTAAACAACATTAAATAAAAATCTAAGTTTTAAATAATGTTTATTTAAAAGTTTGACAATTATAATTTATATTGTGCCTTTTAATTTTAATAAGATTTAAAATATTTTAAAAGAAAAAAATTTTTTTGTAAAAAAATCATGTAACATAAAATTTACCATCTCAACTATTTTAAGGGTACAGTAGTGTTACTATATGCAACTTATTGTATAACATATCTTTAGAACATTTGCATTTTGTAAAACTGAATCTCTATCTATACCCACTCAACAAAAACTTCACTCTTTTTCCTCTCTTCAGCTATTAGTAACCACCATTCTACTTTCTATTAAAAGAAAAATAAATATTTTAATGTTTAAGATAATTTAATTTTTAAAATTTTAAGCTTTACTTTTATTTATATTTTACGAAAATAAATTCAAATTTTGTATGTATTTTAATACAATTATAACTTAATATTTTAATTATTTAGATATTACTCTCAAAAGAACACAAAATATATGAAAAAAATGTTGACTATAACATCTTAATTAGTGATTTTGTTAAGATAAAGGCCAAAAAATTATGGAATAAGTATATGATAGTTTATGAGTTATGTACATCTTCATTTTATTATTCATTCAAACATCTCCAGTTCATCAACAGAACACCCATATATACATGATTATTAATTGTCATTTTTGACATTTTGTCAACTTTAAGACATAAAGGCTATAATTTTACTAGTCTTTTCCAACGTTGTCTCTTTGAAATATATTTGTCAAGTAAGGAAAATAGAACATATTTTTTTTAATAGTTTACTAGCTTTAAATAATTAGGCATATGATATGTGGGCCTCTATTTGTACTCTTGTCCTGGCCCCCAAAATATGAGCTTGCCTGATTGCATTTGCATGTCTAATTATCACCATATTATCATAAATTTTAAAGAAACAATAACTTGTTTTGTTTGTCATTGTATCTCCAGTGTTTGATAAACCTGAGGTATAGTTGATCATCCTAGAACTGTGCTGAATTTCATTGAAGTCACCTTCATTGATTACAACTAATTGAGCCATTGGGCGTGGGCCACTGGACTAAAAATTGATATAGATACATACTAAGTGCTATGGACAGTAAGTCTTGCTAAATCCCAGGCTCCATTTGTAATATGGAGATGATAATAAGACCTACCTCATGGGTTGTGTGAAGACTTTGGAAAAGATAATTCATGTGAAGCACTTAGCATAGGGCTGGCAGCGAGGATCCACCCAATGAACAGTGGATGGTGGTGGTAATGCATGTAGTAAGTAGTCTTTGTAATATTAGTGGTTATGGATGTGGCTGTGGCAGTGGTCATAAATAGCAATAACAGTAACTGCTATGAATGTTCAGTAACTGTGTTTATGAGCTCAGATGGTCAGGAAAGGTATGAAGGAAAAAGAAAGGTATTGGAAAGGTGAGAGAACTTGAAAGAATGTGGTATTTTTTAAAAGGTGTATCAAGGAGTTCATGTTGGCTAAAAATAATTTTAAAAAGTAGAGTTGAGGAACCCATAAATCAGTAGATGGAAGTAGTTAAAACGGGACAGGGTGATATAGCTGAATGGCAGAGTTCACAATGGAACTTGTTTGCAGGTAAAAAATTTGGGGTAGTTACAGTCAAGCAGCAACATAGGAAACAAAGAGGACTGACTCTAAGCCCTTTTGCCAGCCTTGCGGCAAACTGGATAGGAAATAATTAATAGCCATGGCTTCAAAGGGCTGTAGGGGATGCAAAATCCTTGGGGAAGAGCCAAGTGTCAAATAAGGGAGAAAACTAAAGAGCACTCTGAGAAGGGTATAGAGCTGTTTTTCTGGACTATGGCAATTCTAGACAGCAAGATAGAAGAGATGAACAAAAAAGCATCAAACAGACCATCAAACCTCATAGGGAAGGCAGGGGAGGTTTGTGCAGAGAGGAAGCAGGAGGAAGTTGTGGGGGGTAAGAGATCAACCAAAGAACTTGTATGCATATAAGCATAACCGATGGACACAGACAATGGGGGGATTGAAGGCTGGGGCTGGGAGGCAGGGCAGCTGGGAGGGGACATCTGGGGGGAAAGGGAGATATATGTAATACTTTCAACAATAAAGAATTTTTAAAAAAACAAATAAGAGCTGATGGTATCAGACTAAGGACCAGGGAGTTGGGCCAGGAGCAACAGTTGATGGAGCAGTTCAGCAGGCTGTGAAGACCTGAGTTTGTTAAGAATTCAAGCACTAAGGGGCTTACGCTTGCTGCACTGACTGATGAAAACAGGGTGGTGAGGTACTGTGAGTTTATTTTTATAAGTTTCCTTGGAAAGGAATAATATATCATCCCAGTTCTGTCACCAAATGTGTATGAACTTGAATAAATGACTCAACTTTCTGTGTCCATCTCTTCTGTTAAAATATAAACTCAATAATATTTGCCTTATCTATATATATAAAAGCCTAAGTGACCAAATGACCAGAGCAACTGGTTGCTATGATGCACACTGACCACCAGGGTGCAGACACTCAATGCAAGAGCTGCCCCCTGGTGGTCAGTGCACTCCCACAGTGGGAGCGCTGCTCAGCTGACCAACCCTGTCCTGGCAGCCCACCAGCCTGGCAGAAGCCACTCACTCCCTCAGTAGTCCTGCAGGTCCAATCTCTGGAGAACTTGCCAGGCACTGACAGACCAGTGCTGCCAGCACAATCCTGACCACGCTGCCAGCCTCCTGGAAGTTGGCGGCCACTTCTCCTCCCTAGATGCTCCACTAGAAAGAAATGATATAAAAGCAGCCGCCAGGTGGCTCCCAACAACCAGTGCAAACATCAGTGGGATGGATCTGGATCCACCGACTGCCCACCTGGAGGGCTGATTGCATCTCGGCACCGCCCCTGGGGACCCCACCCATGTACAAATTCGTGCACCAGAACTCTAGTGTATCAATAAAAATAGATAGATAAATGATAGATAGATAGATAGATAGATAGATAGATAGATAGATAGATAATAGATGGATTTGATGGCTTGGAAAACATAAGGTATGATTTTAATACTAATATATCAAGTTAGATTGGATTTTCAGTTCAAGTATTCCAAATACACTAGTGTTGTAAATATGTAGACTCACGGGGCACCAATTTCATCTGCTTGCTGGATTTCTGTGAGACACACTGATTCAGGGCACGTGTTTTAACAATAACCTCAACCACTGGCATGTTGCAAGTCAAGCTGGATAAAGATGCGCATGAAGAAATAAAAGGATGGATTAGGAATAAAGAAGCCAGGCCAGACAGCTGGATGGCTCTATGAAGCCAAAGAAACAGTGGTGGTGAAGATCACTCCATAGACAGGCTTCCATTTCCCACAGGAGCCATGGCTCCTTAGATGCCACACAACACAATGGTCTTGAGTAGAGAACAAAGAAAAACTTAACGGGATACAAATTAAATTAAATTAGCATTATGGAAGGATCTGCGGCATATTTGGGAAAAATAGTGATATTCCTTCCCTGGCACTAGCGATATTTTTTGCCCTACAGTTTGGCGGTGTAAGCTTTAGTCATACATCTCTCCAGAAAGTTGTAATTCACTGTAGCTTCTCACCTGTTAATGTATCACATTGAATGTTGACAGGCTGGGCATTTAATTATCTGAGGACTGCTGTACTTTCTTTGCTTTTGAGTAATGAACTGGATTCTGTACCAAAGTGTGAGGTGCTTACAGCTTCTCTGAGACACCAGGGACTCTTCCTTAAGTTGCACAGGGATTTAACTAGTCACATACACCCAAGAGGATAAGTGAAGCAATTATCTGGAGACTTCAGGAAAACCACTGACTCATCTTAATTATCTGGATATGAGTAAAATCCAATTTCAACGAACTTTAAGACACTGTTCTAATTACTTTGAATATTGTTTGCAAGAAGTGAGTATCATTTGAGCATGAGATCTCAGTTAGATAGGCTCTTATCCTTATAATGGTACCTGTTATAATCAGATTTAACCTGCTGAATTATCTAGAAAAAGGCCTAAATGATCACTGCACTTTTTTGTTTGTTAAGTATATAACCCACTTTGAGTAGAGACAAGCAGAAAATGCCACTATCATTAATGAATTTGGGTTTGCAGACAATGAACTTAGCCACCATCAAATTATGGTTCTTGCAAAACCACTTATCCTGAATTCACTGGAATGATGGCAGCGGTGGGTTTGGGCTCCGTGTCCTAGTCAGTTTTGCATTCCTGGCTCCTTGTTTAGATCAGCTTGCACATAGCATAGTTCAATTGTTCCTTCGCAATGCCGTTCCTCAGCCTGGCCCTGCATATGGGCTGGTTATATGAGCTGCTTCAGTTGCCAAGGTCATCGCTCCCAGTGCCTGGCCCTTCCTCTGGCCGTGGTCCGTACCACAGGAGGGTCTGACCTTACATTTGACCTTACATTAGCACACCATTATAAAGGCTTTAACTACTACACGACCACAAGAAGCTGAGCTCCAGTAAGATATAGAAGAGCAACACATGAAAGTATTACCTGAAGGTCTAGCATAGTGTCGTATACACAGAGGGTGCTTGAATATTTGCTAAATAAATGAAAACATGTTTATGGCATGCCCCATATTCAAACACAGCTGCCAGAGGTAGCTAAAACATTTATTCTCACACAATTTTAGTTGACCCAGCTTTTCTTTTCAACTTCAAGCCTATATTTTTTGACTACCCAATTGATACCAGTATCTTAAGACCCCCGAGACAGCTTGAAATCAACATTCTAAAAAGCCAGTGTGGTAGGCACCCCCTAAATGGCTCCCAATGATCCTGCCTCCTGGTATTCATGCCCTTATGCAATCCTCTCCTCTTGAGTTAGGCTAGACCTTGTGACTCGCTTCCAACAAATAGAATATAACGAAGTTATGAGATATTAACTATGAAGTTGGTTCCCCAAAGACTTGCTCTCTCACCCTCTCTGTCTTTCTCTCAGTCTTTCTCGCTTTCTGAGCCCTTGCTTGGGGTGGGGGTGAGAAGCCAATGCCATGTTGTATGGAGCCCTAAGGAGGGGTCATGTGGCAACGAACTAATGTCTTGGCTGACAACCAATGTGGACCTGAGGCTGCCAACAGCCATACAAGTGAGCTTGGAATTGGGTCTTTTGAGACATTCCAACAGTCATGTGAGTGGCTGGGAAGGGGATCCTCCCTCAGGAAAGCTTTGTGATGACTGCAGTGGCTACCTTGACTGCAGCCTTGGGAGAAACCCATGGAGACTCTACCATAATAAATATTTGTTCTTTTAAACTGCTAAATATGGGGGTAATTTGCTATGCAGCATATATAATACAGACAATCCTATGTTATCTAGGGCATTATACCAATCTGATAAACGGTATCCTTGCTCTATACTCTACTTTTTCTAACCACAAATCCAATCATACCTATTAAAAAATATGGGTCCTTTTTTTGTTCCAAAAGAAAACTTCTAAAATCCAGCACAGAACCTCCTAGGTCCTTCTGAATCTGGCACTTACCTTTTCAAACTATTTTCTATCAGTGCTCTCACTCTTACAAGTCTCTGTTCCAACTACACCAGATTACTAGGATTTCCCAAAACAGATTTCCTCTGTTTTGTCCTGGCTGTACTCTGCTGAAAATGCCCTCTCCACTTCACCCCTTACCCTTCTGGAGAACTGTTACCTAACTTTCAGGCCCCAGCCCCCAACAGTCCTCTGTAAAGTCTTCTGAGACAGGCACAGGGAGGCACTCTCTTCTGTGCTCCCAGTGCTCTCAGCTCACCTACATTATTCTCTCTCTGACTAGACTGCAGGGAGGAAACTTGATTCCTAGAGTATGATCATTAAAAAGCACAAGATTGAGAGCCAAAATGACTGAGTTCAAAGTCTTGACCCTACCTACTTAGCTGCATGCCTTAAACACGTTTTTTTAACCTAAGTCTCTACTTCCTAATCAATAAGATAAGGATTCTAATACACCCTACTCTTGGGTTGTTTTATAGTTGAAAAAGATACATGGAAAGTGTTCAGCATATTACTTGGTGGTACTAAGAGTTCAATACATGTTATTATTTGTATATCTAACATAACCACAGAGACTAGCACAGAACAAAATTTCCATTAGTGTTTCATGATTCTCTGATAATTCTTTGCATGTCCATTGGAAAACAAAGGTAGGGAAAGTGTAACTGTTCCTTAAAATGGTAGAATTTCAGGAATCATGGACACCTCTTTTGTCTCCTCCCAAGGTTGGCCCTGGGTGTTAATATGAAAACAGTGAATAAATTAGCAAGTAGGAGAGAGAACAGGATTCATTTATTCATTGGAAACTATTTGTCAAGAGTCTAGAAATGAGAAGATTTCACCATTAATGTGACAAAGTGATTGTAGTCTTGAGGATGAAAAAACCATTTCCATTGTTTTAAAGAACTGCCAAGGAATCAATTTGAGGTGTCTGTCATCTTTGACAAGTTCTTTCAAGCAACAGGCTGCAGCAGAAGGGGCATAGTCTGAGGAGTCTGAGGAATAGGATTCTAAACTCTACTCTTCATGCACTGGGGTGTCTTAGGGTACGACACACTGATGCCATCCGTAAATGGGGGATAGTAACACCCATCCTCCCTAATGTACAGCATGGTCAGAAGGAGCAAATGGGCTCATGTAGGTGAAGACAATATTTGAAAGTTTAAGAAAACAGAAATGCATAATGTGTATATTTTTGGGGTTCTCTATTTAAATAAGAAATAGTCAAGCACGTGTACAGACAGCTATGGAAGACATAATTGATTCTGCTTATGTAAATGTGGTGTTTTTCTTATGTGCTTTCCAAAAAACTCAAAAGGAAGTCATAAGACTAAAAGTCATTTTAAGGAACTTTTTTTTTAATTGGAGTAAACGTGATATTTCTTTTTTGGAACTAACAGAACACGACTTTTAAAAAGAGAGAAAGAAACCCCGAGGGATCCAATATTTAACACAAAGGAACTAAACATTAGGAGTCAGGAGCTAGCTTTTTACGCAGTGCTGGAGCTCTGGCAGATGCCACTGGGCCAGGTAGCTCACCTTGTAAATACTGGTAGACAGTGATGGTGAACCTTTTGAGCTCAGCGTGTCAGAATTTTGAAAAACCCTAACTTAACTCTGGTGCCGTGTCACATATAGAAATTTTTTGATATTTGCAACCATAGTAAAACAAAGATTTATATTTTTGATATTTATTTTATATATTTAAATGCCATTTAACAAAGAAAATCAACCAAAAAAATGAGTTCACGTGTCACCTCTGACACACGTGTCATAGGTTTGCCATCACTGCCGGTAGGTCTCTGGATTCCCACAGGGTCTATTTGGTATCTGCCCAGAGTCCCTTAACTTGTCTTCAAAGGGGCAACCCATCTGATCTTCTTCAAACCTCTTTGTAAGTAGACCTTTGAAAAAAATTAAATTCACAAGACAACGCTAGGCACACCAGGTAAACCTGATTATCCTTCAAGGGTGATTCATTGCAACAGAAAAGAATAATGAAAGATAATGGCAGACAACCAAAATGGACTGCATATTAAGCATGATGTTCCAATCCCAGAGGTTTCTTCCTTGATTATCTCTCAGAGATAAAACTCACTCTTCACATTTGAGACAAAAGTAAACAGAACTTTGTGATGCTAAGAACCCCTGTGGAAATAAGGCAAAACAGGGTGAAGGCCCTCAGACCGATGAGAAAAACCAATCTGACAGAAAATAGACAAACTTGTGTACCGTGAGGCACAAGAGCTGAGGGCTGATCCCAAAGGGGTCACTGAGTTCCTGTCAGTTTCCTTAATCTGTTCAATTACACAACAGCATCCCAAAGGGAACCTTTTTGTGTTTTTAAACCAAACATCACTTTAAATGAACTTACTTGCCATTGTGTTTTAAATTCCAATTTCTTACTCTTCATTCTTTCTTCTATACTAAATTATTAAAATCACCAACTGCTCTACGATCAAAAATATTTCAGAAAGCAGTGATGCCAAGATGGATTGACTAAAGTGAAATCAGACAGAAGGAAAGATATTTTGAACATTTCCACGCTTGGTGCATTGTATAAGAATATGGCAACAAGTAGTTAAAATTGACTACTTGCCTTTTCCCCACAAAACCAACACTAAGCTCCATTACAGCCTAATTCCTACCTGGAAGGCATCTAAGTGAAATGAAACATGCTAATATATCTATAAATAGACTGACTTTTTTCTCACTTATATCTTGTTACTTTTTTTATATTTATAAGCTATGGTAAGATGATAGCATAAGTAAAATTAGATTTTAATTGGGAAAGCCAAATTAGAAAGTCAGAATAAAAAGAAAAAGTAGATTAACTTTTACAATTAGAGAAAGGAAGAGGGGCTTAATTTTTTACAAAGAACAGATTTATGTGCTAAAAATATTACATAAATAGACCTGTATGTGTAGCCACCATTGAAATTCTGACCTGTATACTTTTCATTTACCATCATCTATCTGCATCCACACAAATAAACCTCACAGAAGAAGCAGAATTGTACTCTGCCTCTGTGTGTGTGCGCGCGCGCGTGCGCACACACACACACAGACACACACACACACACACACACAAGCACACCTCCCCACTGACCTTATTGCCTTCTGATGGGTGATCTCTGAGAGGGCTTGCTCCAGGACAAGAGTTTTTACTCAACTCCCGTCAACTCTTGGCCCTGCCCTTCACTTGACTATGCTGATGCATGCGCCATCTCATTCCATTCAGTTCAACAGCTGGGTTCAAGCAACACTTACTGAATCTTCCCTGTGCCAAGCATTGTGCTACATGCTAGAGCAAAACTGGTCCCTATTCTCAACAAATGCATGGACTCGTGAATCCTTTAAAGTTCCTTCATACAAGGGCCTTGTATTCCCGGTAGCACCAAGCAGAATATTTGTTAAATATTTATTTTCTGTCTAAAAAGAAAAAAAAAAGGGGGGGGGGGTAATTGTTTAATTGGAAATCAGTTCACATCTTTTTCCTCTATGAAAAAAAATGTTCATAATGGTGGTGGTGGTTACATGCCCGGACATACAAAAGTTTATTTAACTCCCAATGTCTTTTAAATTCTGTAAGATGGCAAAGAAAAGCACAATTAAAAGAAACTGCACTGTTGTAAATGTATGCCATTTCAAATATGAATTTCATATTTTTAAAAATTGGTACCAACTTTCAGAGTATAAAAAGCAGATACTGTTTGGCCCCATGATATCAGAGGCTTCTTGATCTGTTTTTCTAAGTTAGGAAACCAGGCTCGGTGAGGTCCAGCCGCTCACTGGGAATCACCTGGTTAGGAAGTGGTGGTTCCAGGACCAGATCCTTCTGACGAAGAGCCCACATTCTTCTTTCTACCTGGGGCTGTCTCCAGGCACCTCTGGGGTAACACAAGATATTGCATCAAAACATGGAATTTTATTTAAAATTAGAAATAAAATGTTCACTTAGAAATTCCCAGCGTCCCTGGTAAATTTGATTTCTTCCTTGTGACTTCAAAGAGTAAGCACCTTGGAGAAAGACAAATTTATCCTGAAGCAGTTTTTCTGGAAGTGGGTGAGCAGCTGGTTAACCATAGAGTACTAGGTATATAGCTTTACTAGTTCTTAGTTTCATTTCTAGATAATGATAATCTTTTAAAAATTTCCCTTCAATATACAGATTTGAAAATCAACATACGATAAAGCAGAAAAGAGAGAAAGGAGCTGCTACTTAAATAAAAGGAAATGTTTGTAAAGACTGGTCTTGTTAGGTTTGGACATGAGTTGTCTAAACTTTGGTTTGTTTCTTAAATGAAAGAGTAAAAAAAATCTTAAGACAGTTATTAAGGCATTAGTTGTGCAAGGATTACATATTTTATCAAACTTTTTATGCAAAAGATTAGATCTTCAAGAAAATTAGATTTAAGTAGATTTTTTTTCTTTGCTAGGGTATCAAAAAGTCACCAAAAATGAGTGACCACTTGTAAAAACTGATTTTTAAATGAAAACATTTGAATTCCAGTCCTGTGCTGAAGATAAAGAAACAAAGGCATTTAGAACACAAACTGCTAAACTGAGTGTCAGAAGCAAATCTGTTGCGAGCAATGCAGCATCTCCTGATGTTTCTAAGTTCACAATACATCCTCTGTTTGAAGGCTTAGTCTTGCCCCCTCTGCCCAACTCCATCCCACTTATAATACACACATAGTTTATTACTGCACCAAGCAATGGTAACATATTACTTTTACTTTGCGAGTAGAATATTGCACTTTCCCACATGTAGCTGAGCTGCAAGCTTTTGTTAGCTCCCGTGGGAAATTTGTGGTGGTGTGAAGTGAACTCCTGTCACCACTCAATGGATTGCAAAAATAGCGTAGCACTTGCTAAAGACCTGGATCATATCATGAAAGATTGCACTGATCAAATCAATATCTTCAACAAGATTTGTTGTACCAGCCTTGTTTCAATGTGTGAAATGGATATAGTATGTTTAAGGACATGCAGTGGGTTATTCCCTTCCATTGTAGTCCTGCTAGCTAATCCTTTGGCATGGATTTTTATAAATGTAAAAATCACAAGGTAAGTTTACCCAGACACCTAGGTTGGCACTTGGTGAGCCCTAAGCTGACCACCTGGATGTTATGAGAAGAGGATGTTGTAGAGTCCCACAGACCCAAATTCAAAGCCAGGCTCTGTTGCTAAGTAGACAGGTGACCTTGGACAAGCTACCTAACCCTCTTAGCCTTGATTTCTTTCTATGCAAAATGGAAGTAATAATGTTTGCATCACAGGTTGAAAAGGACCAGACACAGAGCAGGCACCCCCTCTACATCAATTTACTCTCTTTTCTCCCACTCCTTTCTATTTCATGATCCACCTACTTCTCATCTCTATATTAGCCCCTTCCTGGGTACATCTGTACATTTATAGGTGTTTGTGCATATGTGTGGATTTATGTCTTTCTATGCATACCATTAAATATTAAGCCTAACAGTGGTTTTCCCAGCACTACATCTAGGAATTTCAAAATAGCTTCCCTTTTAACATTATTTAACATAGGTCGCTTAAATTATTTAATACCTATTTTTATCTCCATCTAGTACAATCAATAAAAAGAAATATGCCTTTTAAAATGTATTCCTGACTCCAAAATACATAAAAAGGAACTTGTGATTACAAAGGAAAGTCAAAATGAGTTCCATTTACTTGAAGGTTATCTGACAATACGTGGAAAAAATAAGCATATAAAAAATAAAGCATCTATTACAAATTCTAGCATTTTAAAATAAATATTGAATTGTAAGTAGAAAAAATTTTAAATACTCAGAAGGAATTTCAGAGGGGAAAAAAGAGCAAAATTTAACTGAGGGCCACACTCTCCATTTGCATGTGAATTCTATTTGCCCTCAGGATGTACCTGGAAGAAGGGTGGTGGGGAGGCTGAGAACCAGGCAGGTCCTGCTAGGAGTCCTGGGATTCATCGCTGTCTTGGTAATATGGTTTTACAGGGGTGGGCAAACTTTTTGACTCGAGGGCCACAATGGGTTCTTAAACTGGACCGGAGGGCCGGAACAAAAGCATGGATGGAGTGTTTGTGTGAACTAATATAAATTCAAAGTAAACATCATTACATAAAAGGGTACGGTCTTTTTTTTTTTTTTAGTTTTATTCATTTCAAATGGGCCGGATACGGCCCGCGGGCTGTAGTTTGCCCACGGCTGCTTTAGAACATGACTGCAGTCCTTAAGCCCGGATATTAGAGCACAACCATTTGAAAAAGTAGGAACAAACCTTTGTAAGCCAAAAAGCAGCCACATTTGAAAAACTGGTGCCAACATCCAGAGAGTTTGCCCAGAACCTTCATCCCGATACACAGCTCCGCTTCACCCCTCAGCAAGCAGGCACTGCATTAGGAGCTGCATCGCAGAGACCCTTTGAGGAGAGATATTTTGTTTATTAAGCTATTAAAGGCCCAAAGCACGAAATTTGTGCAAGAGTAGGCCTTCCTTCCCCCAGCTGTTGACACCGGCTTCCCTCTGGCACCCAGGACCCGGGCTTCCCTCGCAGCCCTGGCTTCGTCCGGAAGGTCATCCGGAAGGACGACCCGTCTAATCAGCATATTACACTTTTATTACTATAGATTTTGTCCTTATGGCAGAACAATAATTTGAAATATTAATCAATGTATCTTATACCCATTCAAGCAGCTGAACCACTTTAGCATCATCGCTTCAAGGGAAGGATGTTATACAGGGTAGAAACCAAAATTGCATTCCTGGCTTTTGTCATCCAAAAGCCTGGGCCCTCGAGTGCCCTGAGGAGAGGAATTGACAAAAAGAACGTGGATTCGAGAGGGAAAATGTAGAAATCTATTCCTCTCCACCCTTAACTCCTCAGACTAGAAAAATTCCCCAGGCTGGAGAAGATGGAATAGAGATGGGAGGAATCTGTAAGATTATATGGTGGTGCTCCTGGAAGAAGGGCCTTTGGCTCTGTCTCCCTGGCTAAGCAGGAATCCCAAGGTGCTTTGCAACATCTGAGACCAGAGGGCAGCTGTTCCCTTTCCCCAGGATGTGACATGGCTGTGCAGGGAATCCAGGTAGACAGAGCAGGACCCACGAGTGTCTTTCAGAGATGTTCATGCCTCAGCATGGCACATGGCGTGAAAAGAACATGGCACCAAGACGTGGAGAGAGATTAGACCTCAGGGGCCAGGCGAACATGTGTGAAGGACTGAAGACGGGGCAGAGGGCGGGCAGACTCTTTTGCAGAAACCCGAGTGGCAGACACTCCAAGGACCAAAGCTCTCAGACCTCCCACCCTCTTTCCCAGCTCCCTGTGCCTTCTGCAGATCATAGATGCCATCCCAGCGAGAAAGCAAGCCACAGCCTTAGGCTAATGGAGGGTACATTTCAAAGCTGAATGAAAAGCTCAGAGATGACACTAGAGAGGCTGCCAGAGAGAGATTACCAGGTGGGAGAAGGAGTATCTGGGACCTGGATGGGGCAGGAATGTCCCCTCTGGCAGAAGTACTGCCTCTTCTCTCTCTTCCTGAGCCCCATTTACAGTTCTGTTTCAGTTTTGAAGCTGAGAGGGGGGAAAGCATGTCAGAGGGAATTGGGGCCTTTAATTCTGTGCACCACAGTCAGTTCTTGAAGTAACTGGGCCGAGGTGTTTAAAACGAAGTGCAGTTCTCAGCTCGCGGCGCCTCACATTCAGCAACTTCAGGAAGCTCACGCGCCTTTCACATTTGTTCCTTACACCTGAGGGTGAAGCTCTGGGTTTTCTTTTTTCAGCTGCTCAAATGCAGTGTTTGGAGACAGGCACAAGGTTTCCATTCCAAAGCAGTAGCAGTGGAGAATGGAACCTGAGGCACGGCGAGGCTTTTTGGCCGGGTCTCAAGCCATGTCAGGTGCCCCAGAAGGCAGCCTCCGAGGGGCTGTGGGCTCAGACCCTCTGTCCGACTGGAGCCAGACAGAGCCCGAGTCCAAAGGGGGGACTGTGTGCTCCTTCAGACATTGAACAGCTGAGCTGAAAAGACTCCATGTCACTGAGTCTGAATAAAGCAGGCTTTATTTTACAATATGGCATGGGTGTCGGCAACTGATTCCAAAGATAGATGACAGATGAGCCATCCATATCCCAAGAAGGAAAACAGGATTGACTGAATTTTAAGCAAAAACCTTGGAACCACAAAAACAAATACGTTAAGAGCTGGCCAGGGGCAAGTCAATAAATAAAAAGGGAAAGACGCGCGCCCTGGAGTGGCTGCCAGAGGTTAAGCTTGATTACTGTGCATGTGATCTAAGAGAATTTGCATGTAATATACTTCATATTTTTGCTTCTAACCCACGCCATCTCTGGCCTGCAGAGGCGTACTCTGATCCTGGACGCACCTTGCCAGGCTTGGCAGGTAAGGGAAGTGCGACAGCCTCCCTATCATTTGTGGTCACTATGAAATCACTTGCATTGTCTGGGGATTCCTCTCAGAACGTGGGAAGGAAGATGACAAGAGCATCTCCTTGGCTTTGCTTGTCCACTTATGCCTGAAAGTGGGGCATTAGAAGGTGCAGATCTACCCAGTAATATTTCAGGGACACCTGGCGGCTCCTACGCCTGCTTCCTTCAATTACTCCCAGATGCTCAAAATTCTTTTAAATAAATACAGTCTTTCTTTCCACTGTTAGATAGAAAGAATTTCATATTAAGGTGTAAGTGACTGATATCAGATTCTTTCCCCAGGAAGGGTTTTGATAATAGAAAAATAAGAGGGAATGTGAGTTATTATTGACAGCTGATGTAGTGCCTTGGGGGAGAGACGGGATACTGTGTTGGGGGGAAAGATAAAAAACGGGAAGAGTAAGGTTGCGGAAAGTTGATCACTTCATAATTTTTCAGAGGACCAGTCTCAGCCAAAAGTAATGAAATGGCTTTGCTGAGCCAGGTGGAGGTGTCATTTAGAATAATCTACCAATTGAGAGATTTAATATGTACTATATTATTAACAACAATGTAGGTAGAACTCCCACAAAAACACCCTACTAACAGTTGGCCTTCTCCAGGTCTGACTTTCGGGACTATTGAGCCTTTGAGTATATCATAGTCCAATATCTGTCTAGCACAGCTCACTGCTGAGCCTGGAGGACAGTGGCAGGAAACCACCAGAATCCCCTTGGACCTTTTTCAAATGAAGGCCTCAAAATGTTCTTGATCAAAAAGCATTTTCATCATAAATATCCCAACCCTTCCAAAGGTATGTTATCAATTAAACATGGACCTAAACAAGCTAATTTTACATTTCATCTGGAAAAAAAAAAATCAACAATCAGAATAACCTGAAAATTTCCAATCAAAATAACCAAGTCTATTATATATTAGGATGTAATATAAAGCCTCAATATTTAAACAGTGTGGTGGTGCCACATAAAAAGACAGACCTTTGGAAAAGAATAAATATTACAGGAGAAGAATAAAATACATATGGAATTCAGTAGTTGATAAAGATGGACTTTTTATATAGAGTGTTGGAACAAGTGAGTATCATGGGCTAAAGGATAAAATTGGATATATACTTTATATAATATACCAGATTAATCATTTAAATGTGAAAAATGAAACCCCAAAAGTACTAGAAGAAAACACTGGAGAATTCTTTTATAACCTTGGTATAGAAAAGGCCTTTCTAACTGTGCCTAAAAATTCAGAATCCATAAAGGAAGAGAAATTCAGTGACATTTTAAAAAACAAAATCTTATCCATGCAAAATTCATATAAAAGAATTCAAAGGGAAAAATAATTATAACTCACATATAGACAAAGTTCTAGAAAAGAGGAAAAGACTACAATCCAAAGTAAAAATGATATGAGCAGTTTATAGAAAAAGAAAAAGATTACCAGTATCACCCATAAGAGAAAAGCAAATTAAAGCCAGACATATTCTCCTGATGAGACTGACAATAATCTGCAGGTTGGACATCACACTCTGTTGGTGAGGCTGGGAAAGAGGAGCTCTAATTCATTGCTGGTCAGAGTACAAAACAGTAAACCCTGAAGGTAGGCAATTTG
This sequence comes from Myotis nattereri, assembly GCF_964212035.1. Lineage (NCBI taxonomy): Eukaryota > Metazoa > Chordata > Mammalia > Chiroptera > Vespertilionidae > Myotis > Myotis nattereri. The sequence continues at coordinate 62,707,319 of NC_138079.1, forward strand.
ACAGTACTCTTCAAAATAACAGTGCATCTGCCAGACTTCCACTTTCAGCCATGATAGTGTAATACAAACTAAATGTACTCTCTCACTTTAAACAACAACAACAAAGGAAGAAATACTTGAAGCAAAAAGAAGCACAGTACAGTTGCAATAGTTAATTTTATGTGTCAACCTGACTAGGCCACAGCATGCCCAGATATTTGACCAACCATTTTGGATGTGATAGGATTGCTGGATGAGATTGACATTTGAATCAGTTGAGTGAATAAAGCAGATTGCTCTCCCTAGAGTGGGTGGGCCTAATGCAGTGATGGCGAAACTTTTGAGCTCGGCGTGTCAGCATTTTAAAAAACCCTAACTTAACTCTGGTGCCGTGTCACATATAGAAATTTTTTGATATTTGCAACCATAGTAAAACAAAGATTTATATTTTTGGTATTTATTTTATATATTTAAATGCCATTTAACCAAGAAAAATCAACCAAAAAAATGAGTTCGTGTGTCAGAGGTTGGCCATCACTGGCCTAATCCAATCAGTTGAAGTCCTGAATAGAACAAAAAGGCTCTCCTCAGTAAGACAGAACACTGCCTTCTTGACTGACTTTGATATGTGTGTGTGTGGGGGGGGGGGGAGGCGGGGGGAGAAGAGAGATCTGATGGTTCTCTGGAGAACCCGAAGGTGAGTCTATGATTGCCATTACCTACTGCCTGGTGACAGTTTCCAGGGTACAGCCCAGAGAGGGAGGGCCCAAAGAATGTGCAGCCTTGCTAAGTAGAGGAGACAGAGTTTAGAATTCAGAGAGGCCAGGATAGTTAGACTTCCCGGGCAAAGTGCCAGGGAGGTTGGAGCTCTCAGAGAGAAAGATTCAGAGACTGTAGTGTCCCCTTGAATCTTCATCCAAGGACTCTCTTGATCCATGAGTTGGTCTCAGTTCTAGGTGACTCTCATGATAGGAGGATCTTGCAGGTTTTGGTTCTTGACTTTAAAGATATATTTTCCACGTAACAGGGTCTCTAAGCCCCAACCCACTACTTCATATAACTTGAGAAACAATGGTCTACTCTTAAGGAAAACTTGAGTGTGTTGCACTCAATGGAAGACATGTGTTTGTTCCAAGTATAGTGTCCTTCTAAGAGAATTTCAGAGGCTATTTTGTCTACCTGCTATTTTTACCTGGTGTATACTTCATCTCTGTGCAAAATGCAAATCAGGTAAGAGTATTAAAATTTTGAGTCAGGAGACTTGTTTTAGCCTTTGGTATGTCACATAACCTCTCTGGGTTTGTTCTCATCTTTATAAAAGGAAGTAGCTCAATTGTGTGATCTCTAAAGACCCCTGAGTTTTAGAATTCTATGAAAATTTCTGCTAATACATCACAATTTAAAAGAATTTATAGCACTCAGAGATACGGCATAATTGCAGTGGTTATAAAATATATAGTTATGCTACTTAATTTTACAATGAGATTTAATTAATTCTCCTTTCCCACTGTCAAAAGCCCCAGTGGGATAATTGTCTTTGCAAGTCGTGCAGAGCTTTGGTACCGTGATTGGACACTATGGATCCCAATTTGCTTTCATAGCAGCAGGGGGAAAAAACCTTGGGAAGCAGCAATACTTATTCACTAGAGAAAAGAACAGTTAAGCAGTTATGTGCTCCTTAACAATGGGAATTCCTTCCAAGAAATGTGTCATTAGGTGACTTTGTTGTGTGAACATCATAGAGTACACTTACACAAGCCTAGGTGCTATAGCCTACTATTTTAATTGTACGTGCTATATATTTTCATACGACTGGCAGCACAGTAGATTTGTTTACACCAGCATCAGCACAAACATGTTAGTAATGCATTGCACTATGGCATTAGGATGGTATGATCACTAGGTGACAGGGATTTTTCAGCTCCAATATATCTTATGGGACCACCGTCACAGAGGTAGTCTGTAGTTGACTGAAAGGTTGTATGTGGCACATGACTGTAGTTGCCATGGAAAAGCCACCTCCATCCTCCTCGTCACAGCCTCAGATGCCCTCCCAGAAGAGCTGTGGCACCAGGTGCCAGCTAAATGCCATGGGAAGGATTTAGCCCAATGGATAGATTTTTGTTCCTTTGGCTGCCTCAAGCAGGTGGCTCCATCTGAAGCAAATGTTACGAATTAGACTTTTTCATATAGCCTTGTTGAAATAACCAGAACCCCTAGGCCCCCCCAAGCCACTGGGGAATGTCTGACTTACACAGTTTTACTCATCTCTCAGCTGCAGCCAGTCTTCAAACATAAACCTGAGTTGTCAGGGGCACTGAAGGGATCTGTGACCCTCCCCGAAGGCAGTTTGCTCCCAAACCAAGGAATGTGTTATATGAAAAAATAAGGGCTTTTTTCTTAACCATCTGTGAGTGAAAAACATTCTTCATAAGTTTAACTGTTTCAAATTGCCATATGTCACACACACACACACACACACACACACACACACACACACACCTGTTTCGGTGCTGGGATCAAGTTGGTACTATAGACTTTGGACTCTACTTGCAACCTTCTGCTTTTTCTTTCAAGGAGACTATAGGTAAAAAGCTTCCAGGTTTGGGCCTACCCAGAAACAGAGCAATTTTAATCTCAGTGGGGGTGCTGTGGCTGACTTTTCTGGAATTTCAACCATCTGCTGCAATTCTTCCTCTCCCCTTTCAACCATCCACTTAAACTGCCCCCATGCTGCCACAGAATCATAAACATCTGAGGCCTCAAACCATGGCAAATAGGGCAACTTTATGTAGTTGTATTTTATGAGAGGGATGGATGGTAGAGAGAAAGGGGAAAAGGAAGAAACTAAAAAAACCTTCTGAAGTCAATTGTCCTTCATTAACTTGGAATAAGACAACTGAGTGGCTTCTTTCAAAGACTTTTTATCTGGTTGTTTGCTTGAATTATTTTTTCTGGAAAAAAACTAATAACTCAGGGCTTTTATTGTCTAAAGTTCATCATTCATCTTTCAAAGCCACTAGAAGATGAAGGAAAAATCCTTAACAGTACCTACAGCCAGAGCTCTTTTGGTCTAATCCTACCAAGGTGACTAAGGAATTGTCATGAGTGCAGTGCTAACCCCTGGAAGTCATTATTTTCTAAATCTGAAAGGAAAACCTCTTATGAAGGACCTTTAAATTGACTCACAGGTATTGCTAAACAAACGCTCTTACAGCAAGCACTGAGTACTGCTGTTCGCCGCCCCAGACCAAGCCCCTTCCTGACTTGTAGGCACACATGTTTCTCTGCCTCAGAGGGTTGAGAGTGATCCCATTCCTCCTGGATTGGGTTCTCATTTAGTCATGACAATGGGATCCCATTTCTAGACAAAGAGCTCTAAGAGACTTGAGACTTTTGGGAGAAGAAACTGTTATGGAAGAGATAGCCTATGTGCACTAATACCTAATTCTCCTTTCCTTCCCGAACATGGCAAATTGTGTCTTCCTTTCTCCCCTGAAGTGAGGCAAAGCCATGCAGAGTTCTGGGCAGTGAAATCTAAGAGGAAGTGACATGTGTCGCTGTAGACCAAAAGATTTAACCACGGAGCAAGACTTTCCAGCCTTCTCTTTTCTCACCACCATAAAATCTGAAGTTCTTTTTAAGGTGAGCGCCTTAATCAGCCTGCATCCATAGGTGAGTCAGCAATTCTGCTCAAGACAGGGAGCATGAGCAAGCAATGTACATGTATTGTTTTAAGCCATGAAGATTTGGAGGTTTATTTGTTACTACAGCATAATCTACTTTATCGTGACTAATACAGCTTTTCTTGCTTTTGAGAAATAGACATAAGATACAAGAATGAATAGCCCTGGAGACTATTCTGTTAGAATATGACTCTTGGGATTATTGCTGCCATCATGCAACTGTGAGGGGACAGACTGCAAATCCACTCAGGGCAGAAGAGGAGCCAACACATAAAAAACTAAAGAGTCTATCATCAACTTCTCATGGGAGACAATAAACATCACATTGCCATGCCCCTTTCAGTCATATGTTCTCTTATTTGCAGCCAAAAGCATCCTCACTGGTACACCACAGAAGAGGTTATCTGTCTCTCTCCTTCTTTCTGTATCTTTCTTTGTCTCCATCTATCCATCCACCCACCCATCCCATCCACCCACCCATCCACCAATCCACCCATCCATCCACCCATCCACCCATCTATCCATCCATCTACCCATGTGACAACAAAATATAACCCTTACTTTTCAGGCCATGCCAGCCCTGGGAAACCAAACCAAACAAACAAAACGACCCCCAGAATTTTAACTAAACCTGTACACAGATTTCCTGGGCTCCATCAAATCCCCTCATTAGTGACCCACTTCAGGAGGCCACAGACTCTTTTTAGGTAGTGCTGGAAAGCTGAGGGTCATCTGTGCTGCAAGGCCTCTTTGTTGGATACTTTTAGTTTTTTACTTAGTCCTTCTACAAATATGTTTCCTGTGTATAGGCTCTATGCTGGGCCCTGCAGTGACCACAGGGAATTACCCATAGTCACTGCCATGAAAAAGAGACAGGGCAGTTGGGCAGGGAGATAAGACAGACAAATTAACAGGCCACCTGAATACAGAACCTGCCACTGTGGTCAACTGCAGATCCCCTGCAGCTTCTCTTCACATTCTCTTTGGACACCATTCTGCCCACCACATCTGTGTCCAATGCAGGTCACCCATGTCAGCAAGCTCTGCATGTTCCATATGCTCCACACCTTCACAGCCAAGGAGCTGTCAAGCTCTGAAAGTGGCTTTGCTCTGACTGCTGCCCAGAGGTGGGTTAGAGCTTCTCTTTAATTCTCAATTTGCCGCCTTGCGGCCCCGCTTTGATTGCTTCAGGACAGACCTTACCTGCAGGTGTCTTCCTAAGCACCCATCGCAGGACTGAAAGGCAATCTTCAGCTCTGTTTCTTGATGCCTGGCTCTGGGACCCAAGATCCTTTCAAAGCTTGAAACGGAAGGAACCCGCCCAGAAGTTGATGCTTAGATGGTGTTTCTGGTACAAGATGATTTTTAGGGAAGAATGGCTATGAATGGAAGGCAGAAAATGCAGGATTAGAGGAAGAAGTGAAACTATGATGCAAGAACAACCAACCTCAGCCAGCCCGGTGTACTGTCCATCAGAGAATACACTCTGTTGGGCTGAAATGACCAGGCCTTCATACTGCTCTGTCTCCATCAATCATCACATGAGAGCGGGCCCAGGAACAGGGTGACCCTGAGCAAGGCATCCTCTGCCGCTGAGACAGACCATGACAAAGCTGACAGCAGGAGCTGTGTGTCCACTGTGCTCCCCACAGCTGGGCAGCAATCCTTCCCTGGGGGGCTGGGAGGCACATCACACTGTTCACTAAGGTCTACCCTTTGGGAGGCTTGGATCCACTTCTCCATATATGTCTAGGGGGCCGGTCCTCCAGGGTTCCATGGGCCTCTTTGAGAAAGGGGAAATCAGTGGACAATTCTCGATCCCAGATGAATCACACCCATCATGTGATGGATTCTTGCTGGGCCTACCCAACCTTCTGAAGTGGTGGGTCTGACAGGACCCAAACCTGTACAGGCTGCCTGGTTATTTCGTGTCCTGTGCTCAGGGCGAACAGCTGCCCAGTTTGCACAGGACTGTGAGATAATAAACATCACATTGCCATGCCCATGATGAGGGACTTTCAGTGCTCCAACTGGAAAGCTGGTCAAGTCTTGGGCAAAACGGGATGTGTTGGTCATCCTACCCATGGTCAGACCTTCTGTCCCTAGAAGGGCCTCGTTAGTGTGCTAGGAGTTGTATTTCCAAAGGTGCGTAATTCTCCACTAACGGTGACATGGCTTTGTACCAGAACCCCGGGAGGCTGCACTGTTGTTCTCCCACTGGGATGTGCCATACATTTTTTGAGGGATCCACCCGGATATTCTTATTCCATGTGTCAAGGTCCCAGGTTTCACAGCCGGGGCCCTGACCTTGGGTTGACTGACCTGTCTCCTTGGCTGAGCCACTCTAACTTGAAGTCCTGGGCCTGGGCCTCTGCTGGCTGCGCTCTCCAGCTGGAGATGAGGAGAGCTTCACTGCCTGCAGCCAAGAGGCTTCCATCCCCGGCTTGACCTTCAGTCGCGTATTACTCCTCTCAGCTGTTCACAATCTTTCTCTGAAGTATCAACAACACTCAGCAATAAGTTCCAGGTGCCTTGTAGATTGCTCTCACTGGTACATTCCCAGCTACGAGTGCACCACCCCCATCGCCACTGAGGAAAATTCTCACTATTGGACCACCCCCTGGTGCCACAAAACGGGGCCCCAATAACCAGCCAGGCCGTGAGGGGTGCGGCTTTCAAACCCCATCTTATCACCCCCAGCTTTCGCAGAGTCTTCTCAGTCCCAGCTGTTGCAAGAGTGACTCTTCAGAGGCAGTCGCTGAACACTGCGGGGAGCAAGGTATGCGTCGGGGGTTAATGCCGAGACATGGAAGGGGAAGAGACAGAATGGGTCCGAGGAAGAAGTTGACCTGTGCTGCGGGCCTGGCAAGGCTTTAGCTAACCTGGTGAGGTCTCCGGAACGTGGAGTCCGTGGAGCCCAGGGCAGGCTGCCCGGAAGAGCGGGACGGGTCAAGTGGGTTCTGCAGGTGAGCCTGACCCGGAAGGAGCCGGCAGTGGGAGGCGGGCTCCTAGTGCGCTCACTCCCAGAGCCCACTCCGCCACACCCGGCCCGGCCCGCAGCGCATGTGCGCCCCGCCCGCCCGGGGCACCGCAGCTACCCAGCTGCACGCTGAGCGAAGGTGGCCGGAGGACCAAAGAATAATTGTGGGTCTATTAGGAAATAAAAAAGCACTGCAACGCTCCGAGGAAGAGAAACATGAAGGCGTGTCCCTCTCCAGATATCCTCGTCCATTGACTCTTCTTCTCCACCTTTCCTAGCCCCAAGCCCAGACTGAAAGCATCTGGGCTGGGAATTTTTTAAAAAATTTCCTGGAAAAGAATCAGACATCTCTGGATGGACCTTTCTTCAGATTTCTGCCAGAAGCGTCCAATCAAACGAAATTCGCTCTGCTTTGTATTTGGAAATCCAAACAGGAAAAGAGAAATGTCTTATCTTGTTCCATAAAAGCCAGTTCTAGAAATCCCACCACTGGCCCCATTTCCCAGTCTCTCCCCAATCATCTCAGGGTGTGCCACACTGACCTTCCTGCAGAGAACGGACAGAGGGCGTCTGCCCTTCAGTATGGCCAGCCACGCGAAGGTAGTGTGGCCACTTTCTATAGGTCTACAGCCCTGAGTGCTTAAAAAGTCACGAGCAATTTAGAGTGCAAGTATTACTCTGAAAATGCTCCCTAATTAATAAATGTTCTACATTTTTATGTGGGAATGTTTAATATTTAATTTTTCAATAATTTTCTCATTCATAATTTATTAAATTTATTTTGTGGCTTGTATTTATTAAAAATTGATATTCCTATTTCTTTTACTCTGATGTTAGATTATTTTTATGCAAAATGAAAAAAAATTGATGCTTTTAAGTCCTAGAACTCTTTTTTAAAGCCTGTCGGTTGCAGCATATTAAGGCTCCAATATCCTAGGCCTTCCAATGTTTTATCAGTGACTATTGCATTTGTGTAGGTCAAGGGATCAGCAACCCTTTAGAGGTAGACTAAGGTGTTCAGCTTTTTCCCCCAATGATCTGGGAATGGAGGTTATTGCAGCATTAAATTTCGTGGTCTAGGAATGATACAGACTTGGAGCCATAATGCTCTACATGTTCCTGAATATTCAGATCCTGAATCAAGATGGGTGAAGTCAGGGATTGCTGGCTCTCGGGGGTTGACAGCTCGAGTGTGTTAAGTTTCCAGTCAGGTAATATAAAAGAAGGGGCGCGGCAGGGGGGGGGGTGCCGGTGGAGAATACTAGGAGTGGAGTTGCTGGTAAATGCCTCAACCATTTAGAACCAAATGTTTTCAAAGAAACAGAACATGCCTGCTGTCTGTGGTCTGGATTGTGCAAGTTTGCAGCCTCTGCAAAGAACCCTTGAGACTTCAACTGAAGTCTAAATATAGGGCCATATGTCCTCCTAGCTGGAAAGAATGCTGTTATTAAACCCCTTTTAACACTGTGCATTGAGGCAGCTTGAGTTGTGATTAAGGTCAGGAGACCACATGTGTGTTAAGTGGACTGGGATACTAGGATATTTCCGGCAAGCACACAGCAGGTCCAGTTCATCCACTGCACACATGTTTATTGAGCATTTACTACGGGAGAAGCCCATGAGGTCAGACAAAAAGAGAGGTGCAAGGGATGAGAAGGGCATATTAATGAGAACTGGAAGCATGAACAGAAAGAAAGCATGACCTTTGCTACCCAGTAAGTCACAAAAATTCTATGAACAAAAGCCCATCAAATAGGGCTATGAACTGTTTAAAAATATGATATAAACTCATTCATGTCAAAATCTACCACTCGTCACATTTTTTTGACAACTTGTGAATCTGCTTCCTCAGCCCTGCTAGAACCGAGGACAGAGTCCACATCTGTTTTATCTTCATTACCCAGCATTCAACCCGGTGGTTTGCTGATATTAACTCCCATGAAGGTGGGCCGAATGAGTGAATGTTTATACCCAGAGCATCTCTAGCTTGTAAGCCACAGGAAGATAGGTTGGAGGTCCTTTTCATCAATATGTCTTCCAAGGAGCCTAGAACAGTGTTTTGCAGTGAAGGTGCTAAATGTATGCTGATTCAGTTGAAGAGAAACCTCTGCTACCCAATCCTTTCCCTGATCCAGGCCTCCCATCCTGGCAATGCTGACTGGGTCTCCTTCAGCTCCAGACACAGCTCACTCCTGCAATCTAGCTGCTCAGCGTCTGCAGCATGTTGATATAATGCATTAAAACATTTCCTCAGCCAAGTGTTTTACACAACATAAAATATTTTCCTATGCTAATGTTTCTTTTATTGCATTTTTTACAAAAAAATTATCACACATTCTACAGATATTCAGCAACACTGACTCAACTGAAACACAAAATAAAATTACAGAAACACCAAATACAGACATTCTCTCAAATTAACTAGAAAGAACTGATTTTTATTGAGGAATAAACCCCACAATGTAAGTTGCAGCACAGTCCTTGCCTAGGGGTCTCTTCCATCAAAGGTGGCATTAGTGGGGGACTTTACTGGTGGGTCAGCTTTACTGTCCCCTCATCTGCTGATCCAGCAATCAGGATAGAGAGAGTGAGCATTCCAAGTTTAAGTTCATAGAAGAGGGCTTATGTTGTAGCTCCAGGGGTCCTAAAGCAGACAAATGCCACACATTGCACAACCCAAAGTGAATGGACGCAAGGAGGACATGTAGACGCAGCAAGAGCTACTGAGTGGAGAGAAACACTCTCCACCGGAGGAAAGTGGGAGTGGCCTCATCCGGGGGAAGGACCACAGCCGTGGGAGAAGGTGACGTGGAGATGTTAGAGGAGAGAGGCTATTAAAGATCTGGACATGGAGGTGAGAGTGTGAGGAGGAGGAAGTGTAGGGAGGATGTCAGGTAGGAAACCAGTGATGGGAGGTCACGTGAGGGCACCTCCGCTCTGGGAAGTGAGGCCACAGCTGTGTAAGGTACTCAGGAAAGACAGAGCGATTGCACAAAGCTCCACTCTAATGCTTCCATTTGCAACTCCAAATCACACCAGTTTGGTCCCCCTGAGTCAGAGGCAAAGAGCCAAGAAGCCTAGGCCCTGGGGACAGGCTGACTAGCACTCATGCATAGAGGCATCACACCTGACCTTCCAAAGCATGACGTATTTCCACTCCTAGCTGGCAGATGAGGAGACCAAGGGCTAGGAAGCTTGAGTAGCTTGCAAAATGTTGCACTCCATAGTGATGAGGAGACTCAGGACTGGAATTCAGGTCCTCTGACCACTCACCACTGGTTTGTTTGCTTTACATCTCTGTTCAAATTTCACCCTCTTGGTGAAGGTTTCCCTGGTGACCACGTAAAACTAGGAATCGTCACTCCATCTTAACACCCCTCATCCCTTTTCTGTGCCCTAACACATCACCATTACAAAAACGAAATACTTGTCTGCTAGTTTATTGATCTTTCCCCCTCCCCCATTACAATGCAAGTTCACTGAGAGCAGAATTTGTCTGTTATTCTGTATTCTCCAAACCTAGAACTGTGCCTGGTACATCCTTGTGAGTGATGTACTAGGATGAGTCCTATTTGATATGCATGGACCAAGGCTTCTGAATCATCTGGAGATTTTATTCAGATACAGATTTTGATACCTTTGGTAGGACCTGTGATGCTGGTGTGAGGACCATGAACCTAGCTATTGGGTCTTCTTTTAGCTCTGATTTGGTGGTGGAAGGAGATGGTCATAGAGGAGGGCAAGGTAGGGCCAGATGGAGGGGAACCGCTCGAAAGAATCTCTTACAGGTAATTTTCTATCTTCAGTAACCCCTCTTTAATCTCATGTGCATCTTGAATGTGTGATATTTCTAAATTGTACTTACGAACTTCTATCCCATAGCACTTTGACAAGGCACCAAGCCTCAGAACAAACCAGGCCACTGTCATGAGCACTTTAGGAGCAGCATTGCCATTGAAAGCCTGGTTCAGTTCCTAAGCACAATTTCAAACAGAAAAGCCTCAAAGGCTGCAGCAAAAGGAACCAACTCTCTCGCACAGGGACTTTCTTTAGGATCTGTTTGGCAAACACGTATGTTTCTTACTTTGAGGCAGGCCATGTCAGCAGTTTAATTTAAGACATCAGATGAGAAACAATCTGTCTGCTCTAACCTTTTGCCGGTGAAATGAACAGCCTCTGAGCCAGTTCTCAGAGAAGACTCTCATTATCCTGGTCTCCGTGACATGGGACACATTGTCTCTCTTCTTGACTTGACCTTAACACATCACTGATGCAAAACATATTTCTAGTTTGAAAAATAGTCATCTAGAAAATAAAACCATTTCACCATCTCAGCTGCACTTCTGAGCCTCAGCACTGTTGAAAATGTGTTTTATTTGTTTGATTTGTACTACTGACTGTGTCTAGCCTATTAAAAAATTAGGGAAATATTTCTGAGCAGAGAGGTACCCTGCAAAAATGCATTCTTTCCATTTAAAACATAAAGTCAGGAGGCATAGATCATCGACTGATTTTGGTCACAATATATTCTTGGAAGCCAAGGGATAAAGAGAATTTTGCTTGTAACTAAAGACTTGTGATCAAATTAAAGAAAAAATATAAAATCTCCATAACTGTTTAAAATACCAAAAATGTGAAGTACATCATGGAGAGTTTCAGTGGAACGGGGAAAGGAAAATTAGGGACTACTTAATTTAATGGGACATTTTCACCAAAATACGTAGCTGCCATTGAAAGAGGTAGGACTAGAATTCAGGTCTCCTGGTTTACAAGCTAATGGCCTCTTCACTATACCTACTTTCTTCCACAATAAAAGTCCTGAACAGTGTGTATGCCTGTACATAACGGAACATTACTGACATGAGGGCCTCACTGTACTCATACCAGTTAGGATTAGCATCAACTACTACTAACATACTAACAGTGGCTAGAACAATGTATTTCCTTCACTTAAAAGAAGCCTGGTGGTTGCCGAAACCGGTTTGGCTCAGTGGATAGAGCGTCGGCCTGCGGACTGAGAGGTCCCAGGTTCGATTCCGGTCAAGGGCATGTACCTCGGTTGCGGGCACATCCCCAGTGGGAGATGTGCAGGAGGCGGCTGATCGATGTTTCTCTCCCATTGATGTTTCTAACTCTCTATCTCTCTCTCCCTTCCTCTCTGTAAAAAAATCAATAAAAAAAATATATTAAAAAAAAAAAAAAGAAGCCTGGTGGTAGGCAGGTCTGGTAGATCTCTGAAGAAATGAGAGACCCACTATTCTTTTTGCTTGATCTTTCTATTGTCAATTCATGATTCAAGACAGACATTGAAATTCCAACCATTATGTCCATACCACATGCTGGAAGATGAGAAGAAAGATAGAGGGGAAGGGGGATTTTTCTTCTGCTATCTCTCTCTCTCTTTTAAAGAAACTTCCACAAATTTCTTCCCGTAATTTATATTCCTCTCTCACTAGCCAGAACTTGCTAGTTCTCCCTTTGTTGCAAGGGAGACTGAGAAATGGGCATTGTAACTCTACATGAAACTGGGGCTCTATTCCTGAGGAAGAAAGAGAATGTGGGTATTGGAAGGCTATGAGCTGTCTCTGACACTGCAAAACTGTCTGTGCAGCACAGAAAGCACTCCTCTGGGGTGTCTACATTTGGCCTCTTTTAAAGCAAGACATCATTAGGAGTTATGGTTCTGGTGGTGGCAGGACACCTTGAATTGGACTAACCCTCCCACGGAAAATAAACACCTGGAAAAAAACAACCCTTTGAAGTCACCGTGGAATAACCCAAACGGGCAGTTATTAAAGGAATTCAACCATTTAAAGAAGGAAAGCACACTCATTGGGCAAGATCCACTTTAACATGGCCTTTCCCTTGAGGGGACTCCCCAGTCTATAGGTACCAGGGAAGTTTAGGAACTGAGCAGAATGCTGCTCTCCAGAGATTTGGAGGGTGAGTGAAGAGTCCAAGAGATCAAAAATTGAGTGAGGAAATCTTGAAAATAAAAGAGATTCAGAATCTGCATATAAAGTCTCCACCAATCCTTGGCTGACTCCTGCACACACATGGGAAAACTGTAAACAGCTCAATGAAACAACAACCGGAAGGCTGAAAGATGAAAAAGACGCTTCAGCTCTGCCACACAGGTGAGAACGAGTTGGGAGTGTAAGTCTCTCCAAATTAGAGGGACTTGGCTATTATTTTTCCAAATGTTTTTCTCCCCCGTTCTTTTCTTCCTCTTTGTCTGGGGTTCCAATGGCATATTATTAAGCCACTTGCACTACAGGCTAGTGAAGCTTTGTTCTTTTTCCTCCCAGCTTTTACTTTCCTCTCCATTTTTCACATTTGATCATTTCTATTGCTATATATTCATATCCTATGACTCTTCTGCCAACTCACATTTGCTTTTAAAACCTATATTCAATGAATTTTCTATTTCAGATATTATACTTTTCAGTTCTAGAATTTCCATTTTTTTAAATATAGTTTCCATTATTTGCTGAGACTCCCCATCTGTTCACTCATTATGACCATTTTTTCCTTAAGTACTCGGGCATATTTATAATAGTTTTTTTTTAAAATGTTGTTTTATTGCTTAAAATATTACAAAGAGTAGTACATATGTCTCCTTTTTATTTCCCCGCTTGACCTTCCCCCGGCCTCCCCTACCCCCAGTGTCTTGTGTCCATTGGTCATGCTTATATGCATGCATACAAGTCCTTTGGTTGATCTCTTACCGCTCCCCCACCCCCCCAAACCCTCCCTGGCCTTCCTGCTATAGTTTGACAGTCTGTTCGATGCTGCTCTGCCTCTGTATCTATTTTTGTACATCAGTTTATAATGGTCTTTATTATCCATAAATGAGTGAGATCATGTGGTATTTTTCTTTCATTGACTGGCTTATTTCACTTAGCATAATGTTCTCCAGTTCCACCCAGGCTGTTGCAAATGGTAAGAATTCCTTCTTTTTTTATAGCAGCATAGTATTCCATTGTGTAGATGTACCACAGTTTTCTAATCCATTCAGCTGTTGATGGACACTTAGGCTGTTTCCAAATCTTAGCTATTATAAATTGTGCTGCTATGAACATAGGGGTGCACATATCCTTTCTGATTGGTGTTTCTGGTTTCTTGGAATATATTCCTAGAAGTGGGATCACTGGGTCAAATGAGAGTTTCTTTAAAGTTCTTGACTGATAATTACAAATATCTGGATCATATCAGGTCTATTTCAACTGACTGATTTATTTTCTTGAGTATGAATCAGATTTTCCTTTTTCTTCCTGTATCTACTAGTTTTTTTTTTATTGCACACAGGATATTGTAGAGCAGGTGTTGTAGAATTCTGGCTTTTGTTATCTTCTATTCATTTTTAACTTTTTCCCATTAGGCAGTTAGATTATTAGCCACTGACCTTGAGGCTTGGTTAGAGAGAAAACACTAATCACCAACAACAGGGTGGACAAGGGGTATCTTTATAGATTCTAAAAACATTAAAAAGATAACAGGGATTCTGAACTATTTTATGCCAATAAATTCTGTAACAGATGAAATTTAAGAATCCTTTGTGTTGTTCTGATACAAAAAAAAATGTAAAAAATAAAAACCCCAAATAGAAAACATTCCCATAGAAAAAACTCCAGGCCATATGATTTTACTAGGAGATTTCCTTAAAACATTTAAGAAATAAATAATACCAATTTTATGTAAGCTTTTTTGGAAATAAAATATTATGAGGCCATAGTATAAAAAGGAAAATAAATGAGAGAATCTATATGATCATGTTAATTGATTTCAAGAAATACTGAAAAGGATGAAGAAAGGTATCAGAGAAATGTAATAAATACGAAGTAATGAAAACTACCAGAAATGGTAACTATCAGGGTAGATATTAAAAGATTAAGAAAAACATTTGAGCCCTGGCTGGTATGGCTCAGTTGATTGGAGAGTCATCTCATATACCAAAAGTTCAAGGGTTCTATTTTTGGCCAGGGCACATACCTAGGTTGCAGGTTCAATTTCCTTGTCTTATGGGAGGCAACCAATTGACATTTCTCTCTCTCTCTCTCTCTCTCTCTCTCTCTCTCTCTCTCTCTCTCTCCCCCTCTTCCTCCCTCTCTCTTCTTTCTAAAATCAGTAAAAACATACCCTTGGGTGATGATTAAAAAAAAAGAAAAATATTTGACAAAATTTAATACGCATTTATAATAAAACCTTCAGCAAACTAAAAACAAAAGGAGTCTTTTCAATCTTATGAAGGATGCTACAAACTAAGATCTTACAAACCTACAACTAAGATCATACTTAATTGTATGAAAGACTCAATGTTTTCCTTCTAAGATTGGGAACAAGGATGTCAGCTCTCATTGTCTATTCAATATTGTACTGGAGAAGTAAGAGACATGCAGATTGGGGAAAAAATGAGCATTATCCTTGTTATTGTGACTAGGACTCTGCAAAACAACTATTAAGAACTAATAAGTGAATTTAGCAACTTCGCTGGATAAAAATAAATTGTACTTCTAAATATTAGTCACAATTTAAAAATGAAAAATATTTAATTATATTTATAATAGACTGAAGTGCACACAATATATAGAAATAAATTTAAAATCAGTATAAGACCTCTACTCTGAAAGCTATAAAAGATTGTTGAGAATAATTAAAGAAGACTTCAATAGAGAAATATATCTTGTTTATGGACTAGAAGACCCAATATTATTCAGATGTCAATTATCTTCAAATTTATCTAGACATTGAAATAAAATTCCAATTAAAGTTCTAATGGGCCTTTAAAATGGCTAATTTTAAAAGACTGACAACACCAAATGTTGCTGAGAATGTGGAATAATTGGGACTCTTTTTCATTGAAACTGGTATATAAAAAACAGTTTGACAGTTTCTCATGAGGTCTATGTTTATACACATGTCCTATGACTAATAAATTCCACTCCTAGGATTATATTTCATAAAAGTATTTGTACAAAAATATTTATAGCTGCATCATTTATTATTCCAGTAAACAAAACTGGTAACAACTCAAATGTTTATTAACAGGAAAATGGATAATTGTGGTATACTCATACCACGGAATACTACTCAGCAATGATTAGTACACAATGGCATGGATGAATCTCAAAAACAATCAAGTGAGAGAAAGACATTAAACACAAAGAATACATACTGTATGGTTTTATTTATAAGTGTTCAAAACAGGCAAAAATAGTGTAATAGAAATCAGCACAGTGGTTGTCTATGGTGGGATAAGGGGATTGGGGAAATTTCTGGGGGGTGTATACACACACACACACATACACACACACGTATCTGTATTTCTATAAACATACACACACACATTCTATATCCTGTGTTATGTCTATTGTATAGCTTGTTTGGGTTGTTTGTTACAAAAGTCTACACATTGTCAAAATACAGAAAATTGTATTTAACTGTATTTTATTTTAGGTAAATTACACCTCAATTGAAAAACTGTTGCTTTTCAAAACATGATTTCCCATCAGTTGGCTATCTGTTTGGTTCTAAGTGAGTACAGTGAAAGCCTTCTTATCAGCACAGTCAGGGTAGATAGTCAACTACTTCATTTAAAGTTTACTAAAATTATTTTTAAAATATCTGTACTTATTTTATTTTTAACATAAAATGCATGTATTATATGTATATTCATTTGCTAATATTTTGATGTACAGCCAAAACCTTTTTTCTTTGATTTGCATTCATATAAACCATCTCCATAACATAACATCTATGATTTCTCATTTCAATGTCTTTAAAAAGGAGTAAGAAATTAAATTCATCTCTGAAGCAATCTAAATGCAAAGTCCTTCTTGGTTTTTATCATTTTGTCACATTCTAAGTTTTGTGTGCCCTACAACTTATTTGAAAAAAAAAAAAAAAAAGAAGACTTTTTTGTGACTCCTTTCATCTGGATTTCTAAAGCATTTAACTTTTTTTTTTTTTAATAGCAGAAGAGTGACAACTCTCTTTTTCCCTTTATTTTATCAGTTTATATGATATTTACTTTAATTATAACATCACAATAACCATAAAATCTCACATTTAGGCAATGATCAGATCCCGTCTCATTTAAATCCAAGCTACTGGCCTCCTTCCATACATCAAGATGTAATAAAGTCACAGGAAGGGGAAGAAAGCTTTGTTTTTTAAATCTATAAACCTCTTACTTAAAGGGTTCCTCACATCTCTTGCCCTCTGCTAAACTTTCACACCAATGTTGTAATCCACGGGGCAACTGTGGCGATCCTCTCTACCCTTTCCTGTCTATCTTCTTTTCTCTGAAATGAGGGGACAATTGTTAGCTTAAAGCTCTTTAAAACCATTATTTCCTAAGTGGCCAATAAACATATGAAATGGTACTTTTCTATTTTATTTTGGAGAATGTAGACAAAAAACCATGATACAATGCCACTGCATGGCAATCAAAAGCAAGCAGGTGATGGATCAGTAAGGACCTTCATACTCTGCTGGTGGAAATGTGAATCAGTTCAACCTCTCTGGAATGTGGCATCACCTAATAACTGAAAATATGTGAATACTAGCACATCCTCTCCTAGGTATGCACCCTGGACATGTGCACTTGTCGTGTGCAATGACACATGTACAAGAATATTTGGGCAGCAGGATTTGTAATTGACCCAAATTGGAAACAAAGCAAATGCTTTCAATAGCAGAGTGGATACACAGTGTTATGTCCACACAACAGAATTTTATGTAGCAATGAAACTGTATAAAGTGGAGTTACACAAAACAAAATGGATGGATCCTACAAATACTATCACGTAAAAAAAAGTGACAAAACATTACATACAAAGGTCATAAAAGGTCAAAACCAGGCAAAGCCAAACTACACTAATTTTCTTAGACTCTTTGGTTAACTATAAGAATGAAGTAGAGCTAGGAAGAAGCGGGGACAGTAGCCTTCAATGGCATAGAATACAGTGGAGCAAATCCAGTCATCTAAATGATGTAATACTGAGAGTGCCTGTAAGAAAAAAGAGAAACGGAGTAGATGGCTTTCCATAAGCATATTTAAGGTTAGATGGTACATATGGGCACTTGAATGTGCACACATACATGTAGACGCTATTGGAATATTTCAGGCTGGAGAAAGTGACTCAGTGGGTGCTCATCCACCTGGTCTAGCCATGTATCTATCCTCAGACCACTCCACATTGATGCCTTTCATCTCCAGATCTCTCAAGTGATGCAAAACCGTGGGAAAAGTACAAGAAACAACCATCCATGTTTACAAGGTGAATAAAAAAGCCGAAAAGCTTGTTCTTGGATGTTTCTCTTTTCTTGGGCTGATGGCACAGATACATAGTTTTATTAGCCAAGCTGAATCATAGGAAATGCTAATTAAATTAGGGGTATTTCTTAGAGATTTTGAAGTTTACTTCCTGGGCTTGGTTGCATTTCAAGAACTGAGGAAGCTATATTACTGCATTTGTATCTACTAAATATCTCAAGAAATTAAGATTGATTTTAATAAGCATAATGCCCTAAATAGGAAAGAACCTAATATCCACCAGTGGTAGAATGAGTAAATAAATTCTGGTTTATTTAAATAATGAAATAGACAGGCTCGACCCTAATTTACTATTCATTTCAACTATAGATGATCACATTAAGAGGGGAATATCTTGTATTACTCAAAACTTTTGATCCCAGATTTATGTGTATAATTGAAAACGAAGTGATAATGAAAGGGGCCCCCCACTGCTTTACAAAACAGTGTAGTGGTCCTTTGATTCCCATGTTAATGACATGACAGTTATACCACAAGAATGCTCACAGCTGTCTCAGTACCACATGGACAGCTGTTGGGTTTAGAATTCCAATGATGGTCAGATAGAAACCAGGAAGTTATGAACGTGATGCTCCCAGCACAGGGGAGGGGAAGGAGAGACTAGTGTGTTCTCTGACCGCTACCATGTACTTAGGTGTGGCAGTGTATAAACTCGGCTTCACACAGAGCTAACCTCCACTACCAATGGGTTGGGAACCTTGCATCTAGGTTTAGCAATTCTTGATAATCAGTTCAAAGTATAAAACATTTTTCTTTTAAAATGTAATACAATATTTGATACAAAATATAGCATATTAATAAAACAAATATTGGTGATGCCACCCTTCAATTCATGAAATAGAACCTACAGATTCAGTTGAAGTCTTCCTTGTGACCCTGCAATCCCAGCCTACTGCCTGCCCACCCAAATTGTGAATGAAGAAGTAAAACTGTCACTATTTACAGATGGCATGATTCTATATAAGAAAAACCTGAAAAGTCCATCAAAAGACTATTAGAAAAAAAGAACAAATACAGTAAAGTTGCAGGATACAAAATCAATGTACAAAAATCTGTTGCATTCCTATATATTACCAATGAAATATCAGAAAAAAATGAACAATTCCATTTGTAATTGCCACAGAAAAGATAAAATACCTAGGAATAAACTTAACAAAGTGAAAAACCTATACACTAAAAAATACAAGATATTGCTGAAAGAAATTGAGGACACACACACACACACAATAAAATGATATTCCATGTTCTTGTATTAGAAAAATCAACATAGTTAAAATGGCTATGTTACCTAAAGCAATTTATAGATTTACTGTAATCTCCACCAGCATACCAATGACATTTTTCAAAGAAATGAAACCTAAATCCTCAAATTTGTATGGAACCATAAAAGGCCCTGAATAGCCAAAGCAATCCTGAGAAAAAAGAAAAAAGCCGGAGGTATCACATTCCCTGACTTCAAAGTATGCTAAAAAGCTATAATAATCAAACAGTATGTATTGGCAGAAAAAAAGAGACACACAGACCAATGGAACAGAATTTAAAGCCCAGAAATAAACTCACACATATATGGGCAACTAATTTTTGACAAACAAGCCAAAAACATACAATAGAGAAAGGAAAGCCTCTTCAATAAATGGTGCTGGGAAAATTGGAAAGCCACATGCAAAAGAATGAAACTTGATTGCTATTTGACATTGCACACAAAAATTAACTCAAAATGGATTAAAGACTTTTATATAAGAACTGAAACAATAAAATACATAGAAGAAAACATAGCTATGAAGTATATGAACCTTGGGCTTAGAGGTGTTTTTATGAACTTGATCCTAAAGGCAAGAGCAATAAAAGCAAGAACAAATGAATGGGACTATATCAAACTAAAAAGCTTCTACACAGCAAAAGAAACTATCAACAAAACAAAAGGAAAGCAACCAAATAGGAGGAGATATATGCAAATAATACCTCCAATAAGAAGTTAATATCCAAAGTATATAAAGAACTCATACAACTCAACAACAACAAAAAATAAAAAATCCAATTAAAAAATGGGCAGAAGATCTGAACAGACACTTCTCCCAAGAAGACATACAGATGGCCAACAGACATATGAAAAGATGCTCAACCTCACTAGCTATAAGTGAGATGCAAATCAAAACCACAATGAGCCGAAACCGGTTTGGCTCAGTGGATAGAGCATCGGCCTGCAGACTGAGAGGTCTCAGGTTCGATTCCGGTCAAGGGCATGTACCTGGGTTGCGGGCATATCCCCAGTAGGAGATGTGCAGGAGGCAGCTGATCGATGATTCTCTCTCATCGATGTTTCTAACTCTCTATCTCTCTCCCTTCCTCTCTGTAAAAAATCAATAAAAAATATTTTAAAAAAAAACAAAACAAAAAAAACCCCCACAATGAGATGCCATTTCATATCTGTTAGAATGGCTATTATCAGTAAGACAAGAAATAACAAGTGTTGGAGAGGTTGTGGAGAAAAGGGAACCCTCATTCACTGCTGGTGGGAATGTAGACTGGTATAGCCACTATGGAAACAGTATGGAGGTTCCTCAATGAATTAAGAATAGAGATACCATATGACCCAGCAATCCCTCTTCTGATTATCTACCCCAAAAAACTCAAAAACATTTATTTGCAAAGATATATGTATCCTATATTCATTGCAGCATTATTCACAACAGCCATGACATGAACACAACCTAAGTGTCCTTCAACAGATGACTGGATAAAGAAGATGTGGTACATATATGCAATGGAATACTACTCAGCCATTTAAAATGTCAAAATGTCACCATTTATGTTAACATGTATGGATCTTGAGAGTATCATGCTAAAGTGAAATAAGTCAGACAGAAAAGGACAAAACCATGATACATAGGATATAAAACATAAAGCAACAAACAAACAAACAAACGGATAGACACACAACAGTATGGCGGTTACCAAAGGAAAAGGGGCGTGGGGGGAGGATGAAGAGGGTGATAGAAAGAGACTAGATTTTGAGTAGTGACCACACAATGCAATATACTGATGATGCATTATAGAACTGTACACATGAAACTTATATAATGTTATTAACCAATCTTATCCCAATAAATTAATTTTTTTAAAAGGCCCCTCCTCACCCAGCTGGTGTGGCTCGGTGGTTGAGCATCGACCTATGAACCAGGAGGTCACGGTTCGATTCCAGTCAGGATACAAGCCCGGGTTGTGGGCTTGATCCCCAGTGTGTGGCATGCAGGAGGCAGCCAATCAATGATTCTCTCATCATTGATGCTTCTATCTCTCTCTCCCTTCCTCTCTGAAATCAATAAAATACATATTAAAAACAAACAAACAAACAAACAAACAAAAGCTCCTCTTCTGTGAAGCTCTTCCTTCCCAAAGCTGCAGCTCTGTCCTGTGTGTGCTCCCTTTAATTGTGCCCATTATTTTACCTGTTGTACTCCATTGCTACTGCCGGTTTTCAAGACTTTCTCCTTCCTAGGCTATGAGCAACCTGAGGATGGGATCTTTAAATACCCAGTGCCTCGTGTATGTTTTTTAATCATTAAATGTATTCGTTTACTTAAAAAAAAAAGTAAATGAGTATATTAATGGCTAATTGAATGAATGAGTTTTTAGGGAATGGGATTGTAAACAAACCACTTGTTTAAACCCTTCAGTTTTAATCTTATCTCAGTAATCACTAGCCAAACTAGAACCACCTAAACCGGGTATTGTTTATTATTCCCAATTAGTCAAACCTGCATAAAGTCCTAGTGAAACACACAGGGCATGGGCCACTGCCTGCCTCACACTCGACCAGCATCAGGGAGACCACTGATTGTCTCTAAAAGAAAACAAAAGACACAGTGGTTTTGTTTCTCTTTTATTGCAACCCATTGCAAGGTCAAAAGATTCACAGAAATATAGATACTACAAACCAGGTAAATTTCCTTTATCCACTCAAAAAGACATTAAAGACAAAGGACCAAAATTTCCACTACAGCAATATATTTCATAGCCTTTATTCTGAAAATACTGTTGACATTTTGGAGAGGATAAAAAGCCCTGCATTAAACATGTTCACATACATTTATGACATTCTAAGCAAAAAACAAAACAAAAAAAATTCTATATTGCCCAGAAAAATCATTTTAAGCCTCAATTCAAAGCATCTAATGAGAACACATTCAACAACCACCACAGGATCACTCGAGGTAATGCATTTTCTGGTTGTTTTTTTGTTTTTGTTTTTGTTTTTTGTTTTGAGATTAATGCTTTGAGGCTGGATAGGACATTTCTAGAGATTTCTACAAATATACCAAAGCGGTTTTCCAGGTTATGTGGCATCAGGCTTTCTGGATTAGTCAACATCTTAAAGAATAAGAGTGCAAGCCCCCCCACCCCCCAACCCAAGCTGAAGCATGTTATAGTGCTGCACTTTAGATCAAACATTGCAACATTAAAAAAATCAATTGTACACTTCTGAAACCATTTGACAACAAACTGTAACACTCCAAAATTATTACAATTTTGAATTGAAATGGCACCATCTGTATCAAGGATGGCTCTCCCTTCCTTAGTCTTTTTTTTCAACTATTTAAAATATAGTGTGACATATATAAAAATTAAACTTTTGCTTATTCATTCAAGCTACTATTACTATTCATACTGTCTTATAAATTAGTTTTGGATTAAAAACCAGTTAAAATATTATGATTTAAGATATTTTTTCAGTGGAGGGGAAATGAAAACAATACAGTTTGATGTGTAAGAAGAATTACAGTTTATTAATGGTAAACAGCTTTTTTTTTCTTACACAAACTTCATTCCCTTAAAATTAAATTAATAATCCATTTAGTGACAGAAAAAACACCCTTGGTGGATACAAACTAGATTTTCCTAACTGATTTGGATTAAAAGCAAAAAATAAAAATAAGAAAGCCATATCAGAAACATGTTGACATAATAAAAAAAAAAGCAGTTGTTTACATTTTTGGGAGTCATTATAAATAAGTGAATGACATCTGAATGTAAAGCTATTTTTTTGTTTCTTAAAGATAGTCTCATTTTAGCAATATTGGGACTTATAGAAAGTTAAACTCAAACTTTAGTATACCTGTTAAAGACCAAAAAAAAAAAAACAAAAACAAAAAAGAAACCCAGCTAGTCCATACTGGGGAAGAATAAATAGCAAACTCACAAGCCAGGGTTTTGTATCTAGCTCTACTGGGAAAGATAATCACTCTTTAGCATAAAAAGGCTCCCTGCTGTCTTGATTATAAATCTAGACAGAGGAAAGGTTATTTGAGCCTGAGTCTCTACATGGATTAACTGTAAATATGTGTGAAATCAAAACATTCATTTATATAGATCTTTTCTTAACTGAAAGGTGTCGATCTTTAAACAAAGAAATGTTTATTTCTGACAAGTGTAAACAGAATCTTAAAGAAAAGACTTTATAATTTTTCTTAACTCATACATTAACCAGCAATAGATCTTTGCAGTAGCATAAGAACTATTTAAAAATAACATGCATATGACCAAAAACCTGCTCTAAAGCCCAAAGCAAAACAAAGCAAAGCAAAAAAAGATTGTCTATTTATATCACTCATTAATATTCTATTAATGTGACTACCCCCAAATCTCAGAAATATAATTTCATAATTACCCAAATTAACAAAAATAATTAAATGATCTGTAGATTTTTTTAAAAAATAACTTCACACTATTAATTACATTGATGACTTTAATGTGAATAATGTGAAGATTAGCTCCAAATATCATTAAAATACATCCGAGACCAGTTACTATCCATGAAGTAAAAACTAACACAATGCTAATGTAAAACTCAACTGAAATATTTAGTACTCAACAGAACGCATTTGTAGACTGATGAATAATTAACTTTTGTGAGCTGGCCAGGGGACTGTTACCTCCAGATACAAATTTCACAAAAGGCTTTATCCTCTCTAGTTCCTAAGTCACCTACCAGATAGCAAGTTGGCCACCCATGGAGACACTGAGTTAGCAGAGCCACAGTGGGCAGCATGCTCTCCCAGTGGCCCGGAGGGAGGCCCCCATGTCAGAAATGACACAGAAAGAAACTGCCCTGGTGTGTGTGTGCATGGATGTGGGAGAGAAGCTGGTTTCCAGGCTTCTGACTACTGCAACATCACGTGTGTTCTGGTTGTCACAGCGGAAGTGCGCTAGTCTATCTCACTAGGAAAGAACGCAGTTGCCTTCATTTTAGGGCATCACCAAGTGGTAGGAATTAGAAGTTCAAAATACTATATTCAATTCTTTTTATTCCACAGTAAAAACATTTTTTTTAAAAAAGAGAAATAAGCCTTTGAACTTAAAAATTAAAAGGTTTGTGGCGTTTAAAATCTTTAACTTTTAAGAAAAACGACCAGCTCACCTGGGACTAAACAGCAATTGCGCTTATGCTAGGCAGTATGCGAACGAAACACAAATATACACACTCGGGTACACACACAGACACGTGACAGTTCAAACCTTCCCAAGAGATCACCCACCCCAAAGCTACACCCCGCCCTGCCCCGCCGAGCGGCCGCGTGGACCTGAGCGTGGGCAGGAGCGTTAGGAGGAGGCCGCGGACATGTTGGGGGTCCAGCCCATCTGATAGGCTCTCTCCAGGGTCCTCTTGCAGTCCTGGAGGACGGTGCTGAAGGTGATGTGGGGGTACTGCTGCACCAGCTGCTCCACCGTCACTTCATTGACCTGAAACCAGACAAGAGTTGCTGTCACACACCTGGACCGCTGAAACCACCAGCCGCCCGCGCGCACCCGGTGCTGATAGTGGCACCAGGAACCCGCCCCGCAATCCCTCTCCGCGGTGTGGGCAAGTGCTCAGTGAGAGGACACAGGCCCTTTTGGTCTGACCGCCCCGGTTTGCTAAATACCACATTCGCCCTCACAGACTTTTAAAAAGACCTAAGATATCAAGACATCAAATGTGTTTTCTAGAAGCATAAATCACTGCGACTTGCCGGGATCCTAAATGTGTCCATTGAAAATCTAGTGCTTAGAAGGTGAGGCTGCAGTAAGTGAGCGTGCGAATGTGCATTTGACTTTGTCATCAACCTGCCGGGCTTTTTAGGACAAGATTGTAGATAGAAATGCTGGGGGAAATGTTTATTTTTTCTTCCCTTTAAATGTTAAGATATTGCAGACTTCAAGTCCCTCTGCGGAAAGGGCTGAATCAATAATTAAAACATACATGGCTGGCAGGTCAGGGATGGCCCCACTAGACCTTAACCATCAGAGATACCATCTTGATTCTTGATTAGACAAGGCAATCAGACAGGCCTAATTAAAACTAACACCTGTACAATTGCTGTGCTGTGAAGGGATTAATTTGTCAATTATTTTTAAGCTGATTGCAGTTCATATCACAGGAGTAGACAGCTTCCTTCATCCTTTAGATAAATAAATGATTAACCGGAGAACCACAGCTTTTAGGGAGCTTTATTTAAAATCTTTACCAAACACTTGGGCATTTTCAAATATGTCAATAGTTCATTTAGACTAAGTAAGCTGGTCTACAGGACGGGGCTTGTGGTACACATTTCTCTGCTCCGTTTTCCTTGCTTGCCCACCACGCGGAAAGAGCAGGACCACCAGGGAAGCCCCAAGGTAACACGAAAGCCTTGCTGTGTGCCTTTCAATCCTGCTTACAAGTACGATGACCACGACGTTCAGTCGTCTGCACTGTTCTGAAATCATAGGGTATTTTCTGGGTGACTTGGAAAACTGTGATATATATATAATGTTTTAATATATAAATCTGAGAGTTGATGTTTCAGCATTGCATTGATGATAGTTAATCTTTGTCAGAATATTTCTCTATTCAAAATTTGCTTGTATAGAAATCAACTTTTATTCTAAATTCAAACAAGACATGCAGTTAATTCTTTTTGTGATACAGAGATGATGTATAACACTTTGTTTTCAAAAATAAGAAGAGAATAATTTTGAATAAAAAGGAAGAACTGATATATGGAGTTGAGAATATGAACTGATGGTCTTAAGAGGATTTTTAAGCAATATAATTTTTTAAAATTTAAATTTATGTTCTAAGTCTTGCCTATGTTGAGGCAGCTTCTAACAGTACATTTAGAAGGCCATGTGTCATATAGCCCTATCTCTCTAGCCTGTTTTTTATACTAGCCACTCACATGACTGAATTTCAGGTTATCAAGCTTCCAAGTTCTGTCTGGCCTCAGGACTTTGCACATGTTGTTTTCTTTACCTGGAATACTGTTTAATACACTTCCCCTTAAAACCACCTTCTCATGCATACTTCCTACTCATTCTTTATTTTTGTTTAAAATTTGTTAAACTATTTTGTAGTCTCATTTGGGTAGCACAGTGACTCAAGGTTTATATACTTTACTAGGGGCCCGGTGCACGAAATTTGTGCACTGGGTGTGTGTGTGTGTGTGTGTGTGTGTGTGTGTGTGTGTGGCGGGGGGGGGGGAGAGTGTCCCTCAGCCCAGCCTCCCCCCTCTCACATACTGGGAGCCCTCAGGCGTTGACCCCCATCACCCTCCGATCGCCTGATCGGCCCCTTGCCCAGGCCTGACGCCTCCGCCAGAGGTGTCAGGCTTGGACAGGGGACCCCCATCTCCCCCCGATCACTGGCTCTGGCCCCCACCCAGGCCTGAGGCCTCTGGCCCAGGAATCATGCCTGGGCAGGGGACCCCCATCCCCCTCTGATCGCTTGCTCCACCCCCCGCCCAAGCCTGACGCCTCTGACCCAGGCTTCAGGCCTGGGCAAGGGGACCATCATATCCCCCCAATCCCCGGCTTCGCCCCCCACCCAGGCCTGATGCCTCGGCCAGAGGAGTTGACCCTCATCACCCTCCGATCACCAATCACCGGATCGGCCCCTTGACCAGGCCTGAGGCCTCCGGCAGAGGTGTCAGGCCTGGGCAGGGGACCCCCAGCTCCCCGCGGTTGCAGGCTCCGCCCCTGGCCAGGCCTAACGCCTCTGGCCTAGGCGTCCGGCCCGGGCAGCGGGGACCTGCAGTGGCAGCGGCCCCGCGATCGTGGGCTCCACTTTAGGCCCAGGCAAGGGACCCCTAGCTCCTGGGACTGCCAGCTTCGACCTTGCCCAGCTCCCATCGCTGGCTCCACCCCTACTTCCTGCTATCACTGGCCAGGGCGGAAAAGGCACCTGATTCTCCGATCATGGCTGGGGGGCAGGGCAAAGGCGGCCCCAGGGCCGCCTTTGCCCTGCCCCCCAGCTCTTAGCTCCCCCCTGGGTTTCCGATCACTGTCAGTGGCAGGGGGCTTCTTCCTGCTTTCCCTTTCGCCTCCCTGCATTGTGCCTACATATGCAAATTAGCCGCCATCTTGTTGGCAGTTAACTGCCAATCTTAGTTGGCAGTTAACTGCCAATCTTAGTTGGCAGTTAATTTGCATATAGCCCTGATTAGCCAATGAAAAAGGTATCGCCGTACGCCAATTACCATTTTTCTCTTTTATTAGTGTAGATTATGTAATCACAAGTCTAGTCACCATCTGTTACCGTGCAAAGTTATTGCAATATTACTGACTATATTCCCCTTCAACTTTCACCCTACTCATTCTTGAGTTCTTCGCTGTAATGTCATTTCCCCAAGTAACTCTGGTCACTGCCCTCTCCCTGCTCCCCTCCCCAAATGAAGTGAGGCTTCTAGGTTTTTCACTCTTCCAATATTGCCAACCTCTCCTGTATAGCACCTATATTACAGAGTTAGTTTATAATTGCTTTATTTAATGTCTATTTCTCCAATGTAGGATCCATAAGAGCCATATCATTTTTTTTAAATCTATGAGCCAGGCCTAATTACTATTGAATGAATGACCTATAATAATAAAAGCATAATATGCTAATTAGACCAGACAGCCAAACGACCTTCCAGACATCTTTCTGGACGACCTTCCAGACAAAGCCGGTGCTGTGAGGGCCAAGCCTCTTGCATGAATTTCATGCATCGTGCCTCTAGTATAACAATAACAACTAGAAATAAAAATTAGAAATCCAAGAGCAAGGGCAAGCTAGAGATTAATGTAATCATAACCACAAAGACCAGCAATTTCCTCAGGAACTCATATTCAGCTCAAGAATTCCCTCCTTCAGGAAACCTTTCCACAGCAGGCCTATCTGCCCATGAGGTTGGGTTAGGCACCCCTGCTCTGTACACCCACAGCTGGCACCCTGTGAACTTTGTCCCTGATTTAAGCCCTCTCACACTGCATGGCCATCATCCCCTTACTTGCCCATCTCCCCTGAACTAAAGCCTCTGCCTTTGACTGAGGTTCTCCAGCTGGGCACATGTAAAGTAGAAACATGGCAACTGCGTTCACACCGTGGACTTTAGAGTCAACTAGAAACAGGTTTGAATCCTGGTTACACTTTACTTCTTTAAGATTTGACTTCCTCAACTGTAGAAACAGGATAAAAGTACTTATATCATAGGACTGTTATAAAGGATTAGCTGTAATAATATGCCTAACACTGTGACTGACTTAAAAAAAGGCCGCCAGACCCTGGCCAGGTAGCTCAGTTGGCTAGCACATTGTCCCAATATGCCAAGATGCCAAGGTTGTAGGTTTGATCCCTGGTCAGGGCATATACAAGACTCAACCAAGGAATGCATGAATGGGTGGAACAACATATCAGTATTTCTCTCTCTCTTTCTCTCAAATCAAGAAGTAAACATTTTTTAAAAAAAACGGACCCCAAATGGTAGATCTTTTTATTCAGCAGGCATGATTATGGAGTGCATGAGTTAACTGTCAACATGTTAGGATGACCAATTCTCTATAGTAATGCTCAATATTGCTCCACTTCTGAGATATTTCAGAAATAAATTTTTATAACATTAGTTATAATGTTCAAAATAATATAATCATAGGGCAAGAAGTAACCTTTAAAATATACTTCGTAGACCTAGCTGGTTTGGCTCAGTGGATAGAGCATCAGCCTGCAGACTGAAGGGTCCCAGGTTCAATTCCGGTCAAGGGCACACACCTGGGTTGCTGGCTTGATCTCCAGTGGGGAATGTGCAGGAGGCAGCCAATCAATGATTATCTCTCATCATTGATGTTTCTATCTCTCTCTCTCCCTCTCCCTTCCTCACTGAAATAAATAAAGATATATTTTAATAAAATAAAATATACTTCATATACAAGAAAGATCTATTTTATATTAAGGCTCTATGATTATCTCTCATCATTGATGTTTCTATCTCTCTCTCTCCCTCTCCCTTCCTCACTGAAATAAATAAAGATATATTTTAATAAAATAAAATATACTTCATATACAAGAAAGATCTATTTTATATTAAGGCTCTTTTGAAGGGACTACAAAATTTCCCTCAATAACACATTCTCTGGAAATCCTCTCTTTTCTTTACCTGATGTTCCCCATGCTACTGTTAGGTCACCTTGCCCCCTCCTGCCATAAATAAACCAGAAGGGTGCAGATCTAGGTAGGGAGAGCTGATGTCACTTGGTCAGAGAGGGTACTCAGAAAATATGTATCACATCGCAAAGGAACTAAACATACGCCAAGCCACTTAGCATTCAAGGAACGACTAACTGAAAAGAGATTAAAAAAAAAAAAAAAGATGGAGAAGGGGACACGTTTAAACCCACCATAAAGATGGGGCTGTTTTCTATGGTACATCCTTTCTACACTACAGAAGGGCTTGTAACAAGTTCTATACCTAGGTTGACAGGCAATTTGTTTTGAAGGTCCAATTTTTAAAAATAGAAAATATCTCCATGTGATAACTGCTTTGCAGGGAGATACAATTCACCTTAAGCAAACTTCATACATGAAAATATGGATTTATGGAGTATATAAATTAGAGAATCATTGTTCACTTTAGTAAAGACTTTCATGGTAGGGTTAACCTATTTTGTCAGCTCTCTCAATGTATTTTATATATCCTTTTGTTTAGCAAAATTCAATTTACCTATTTCTCTTGTACAAAGGAAGATACACTTATAGTTGAGACTGTTAATTTTCTGGCTTTCATAGGTTATGGGCAAGAACAGACAGGGCTTTGGCTTTGTACGCTGCATGAAAAAACGGCACTGTAGTTCCTCTGTGGATAAATGAGTCTTCTAAGCAATCTTTTTGCTAACTGTACTCTGTAAATTCTAGGAAACACAGCAGTGGGGGAAACGCAAATATTCCATTTTAGAGCTTTATCGAGTAGAAGTTATTCAGGGAAATACATGTGGCCCCACTAGGGAAAGTTCCATCTTTTACTTACAGTGTCTCCTGGCATTACAGTGTGGCAAGCTTTACACTAAAGTTACTTTCATCTACTCAGAAGTACAAATTATGCTCACCTCTTTGTATAGACTCTCTCAGCGTTTCGGTGCCTTAGAGAAGGAGTTCAGTGTAAGACACCAGAAGGGGCCACATCGTTTTAAATCATTACGCCTACATACAAAGTTTGCAGGCATTTTTGTCATGCACAGCTCCATTAGCTAGGATGAAAAGAACTGTTCTCTGTTCCAACTCATAAAATACATGTAATATAGAAAAAGACCATAAAAATAAATTTTTAAAAAATTTCCCCATGATCCCTGGTTTTCAGTATTCAATGTCTTTTCCTCTTGCTGAAAACTATCAATGGTACCACCTATATTACACATGCAATTTGAAAAACGCAGTGTATCTTCCTAAAGAAATACATAGCGGTGTCATTTGAAGAAATTACTGTGATTAAAGGGGGGAAAAAAAAACATGTGCCACAGGGTTTTTTCCCAAATATAAGAAATATTGGATTTTACAGTTCTCTCCAAAGACTGCATAACCATAATTTACATTTTCAAAATTATTATAACTCTTTTTAAGGTACTAGCAATTTGTCTGGTATTTTAATCTTTTTTGAGTTAACAGCTATTAGCACTTTTGGAAAATGTGAGGCAAATTGCTGTGCTAATTAAGGTAAATCACACCACGGTTTCATTCTATTGCTGCTGCTATAGGAGGCTGAGGGGAGCACTGCCAGTCTCCAGGACTCAGTTTAACCAATTTATCTAGACCGTCGCACTGTGTCCTCACCTCCTTAGGAAGACCTTCCCCACAAAGCTCCAGATAAGGGTTAGCCTTGGCCTGAATTATTTCCCCAATGATACCTATTGCTCAAAAAATAGAATTTCTGATAAAATTTGCTGAAGAATCTATATATATGAAACCCTAATATGCAAACAGAACAAACAGCGGAATAACAGAACAACCGAACAAACAAACAACTGGTCGCTATGATGTGGGCCAACCACCAGGCGGCGCGCGCATGGAACATAGTGGGCGTCGGCAGGAGGCGGCAGAGTGCAGAACATGGTGGGTGTTGGCCATGGCGGGATGGTGGAGCAAGTGAGCAGGGGCTCCAGACCAAGGCGGGCACCAGTTGCTGCCATCGGGGCGAGTCTCTGGTGGTTACTGAAAATTCTTTGCTCCTATGCATCGTGGTCCCGCCTGAAGCTTGCACCTGCTGCCGGCACCAACCCCGCAAACACCCACTTTTGGCTCCTGGCACCGACTCCGATCACTTGGCACCATCAGTGGGTGCAATCGGCGGCTGCTGGCCCCATTCACCCCTCAGGGCTTCTCCACCTCTCCCAGCTCCTGATGGGCGATCGGGGCCAGCAGCCACCACTCACACCCGCTGACGGCGCCGGCCCCGCTTGCAACCACTGCTGGCGCCGGCTCCAATCGCTCCCTGCCATCAGCGGGTGCGAGTGAGGCCAGTGCCATCAGCGTCAGCACATGGGAGCAGCGGCGGCAGGAGCAGGGCTGCTAGCAGAGAGGGGACCAGGAGCCGTGGTGGGAGGGGCCAGGCGGGGGTACGGAGGAGGGGCTGAGACCTGCTCCTGCGCCCACCACAGCCTCGTGGCCCACAGTTCCTTTCAAGGTGCACAAATTCGTGCACTGAGCCCCTAGTCCATTTATATTA
This sequence comes from Myotis nattereri, assembly GCF_964212035.1. Taxonomy (NCBI): domain Eukaryota; kingdom Metazoa; phylum Chordata; class Mammalia; order Chiroptera; family Vespertilionidae; genus Myotis; species Myotis nattereri. The sequence goes on from NC_138079.1 coordinate 62,739,287, forward strand.
AGTGACTTGTGTTTCCTCTTTGACTCATGCTGTGAAATAGGACATGCTTATTGTAAGGGGACAACTATTTGACACATGTGAGTATATTAAAATCACAATTAGGGATATAATTCAGGTTTGCCTCGTTTTACTATGCTTTGCTTTATTGTGCTTCAAAATGTTGCTTTTTTTTTTTTTTTAAACAAATTGAAGGCAAGATCCTCCACCAGCAAAAAGATTATGACTTGCTTTATTGTACTACTCTCTTTATTACAGTGGTCTGGCACTGAACCCACAGTATTTCCAAGGTATGCCTGCAAAGCACTTAAAATCACTATTTTTTTAGATGGAGAAAAGTTCCCTGCAAAAACTGAACACTATTTAAAATACCAACAACAGTAAAATGTACTGCGTTATTCCTGGGCTATAACTTCCTTGACAACAAGGAGTACTGTAGTCATCCCTTTGCTTTCAGTCTTACTCACACTGCCTGGCATGTTCTTGCCCATTAGAATATAACCTCTTGAGACAGGAGTTTGGGCTGTTTCTGTCACAGCCAAATCCCTAGCACCTACAGAATGCCCTGCACATAGTAAGTGCTCAATAAATATTAGTTGGTTAAGTTAATATGATAGTTCATTAAAGAATGCTTACTGAGTAACTAAAGAGGCACCAAATAATACTTCATCAGAAACTGTGAGGACAAGCTCACCTTGTTCCCAGACTGTTCCCGCCACATGCAGCAGTCTCTAACGTTTGGACATACGGCAGCTCCAAACTCCTTTAATCCTTTGAAGTTCACACCCAAGGTGATTCTTTGTGCTACTCCCCTTTCCATCTGACATCACAGGGGAGCCTCTTTCCAGATAGACCTCCCCTGGGTTTCCAATAGTTTCGCACAGGAGAAACTCATGATGGTGACTCGGCAGTTTTTGCTAGGTCACGTGGCTGTCAGGCAGGACTCCGGGAACGGCTGGGCTGCACCTCAGGTTAGTTGAGGGCAGCCTTCCTTGCTGGAGATCAGGGACACATTACACTGGGCGGAGGACACTGAGAAACATGTTAATGGCCCCTGGACAGGACTTGGTTTCCAAAACTTTGCAAAATCGCACCTGGTTCAGAAGACCTGCTCAGGGTGGCAGGCCCAGGGGAGCCCCACAGATGATGTCACAGTGACCTGGTAACACACGGGACTGTGGACAGGTCTCCTGTCTCAAAACAATGCTATCTCCACCCATTGATTTGTTGGGCTTCAGCAACTCCACATGCCTGGGGGCAACTGGAAATCTGAGGGGCTTTTTGATGACGGTTTTCATTGTGACAGTGGTGTGACTCTTGTTGCAGGGAGCCGGTAGACGGTACTGGGACAGGCTGGTACCGTCCCGAGAGGAAAACTCTCCAAACCAGCTCCCATGCCATCAGTGGGAGATCAGACACGTCTCTTCTCTGCAGCATGGTTTATTTGGGTGAAATACTTGAAATAATTGGTTCATTTTTTATCCAAATGACTAATAAGGCAAAATTAAAGTATGTCCAAGTTCCAGTAAGAATGGAGGTTGAGGGAATGGAAAAAACATTCAGTGAGCATCTACTCTTTCCCAGGCATCTATGCCTTAATGCCCTGATTACAGATGAACAGCGGCTCAGACAGATTTAGTGCTTCACACAGGGGCACACAGCTTCACTGACATTCACTTTCCAGCTACAATTAAGAAAAATGATTGTTGTTTTCACACAAATTCATTTCAAAGTTCTCTTAAATCTCTTCAACATGGCTGCTCTGTGGGAATATAAACGACAATGGATCCCACTTGGCCTGCGAGGCATTGTCATGGTGCTGTGGTCGTGGGAGACGCTGAACCGTGACGTAAACGTGACGGAGCTGCAAGGGCCTCTGGACAGCACTAACTGTCCCCTGCCCCCAACGGCAACTTCCCTTCCTCTCTCCCACCCAGGGGAACGTTGTCCTGTGTCCCTCAGGCAGAAGCCAGCAGGAAAGACAGGGCCCACGCTCAGAGAGAGGGAAGAACAAGGAAGCCAGCAGCAGTAAACCCCAAGGAGGGCCTTCTAGGGGGAGAGCAGGCCGCTGTGGACGGGGAGCTGAATGGCACCTGATCCTCCCCAGGGGGCTGGGAAGGGCTTTGCATAGGACGTGACCTTTAAGTGACTTGTGAAGGACAAAGAGGCACCAGCCCGTGGACGACATGCACTACATGTACACGTATTTGTCAGGGAAGAGGGAAACCCACCCTAAGCTAGAATAAAACAATGGCTCTCCCCCTTGCTTTGTGAGCTCTGTGGTCAGTTTCTCCAGCACACATAGCAACTTAGAGTATAAGGGAGGTGAGGTATGTTCTTGTTTTAAATGGCACTTCTCTGAGGGGGGAGGGTAGCTAAGAAAATGGATCCCCCTGTCTCAGCGGGAAAAGTAAGGGGCCCACAGTATGTCTGTGAAGGTGTCGCAAATAGCACACTCGGCGCCTGCCTCCTGATTCAGGGCTCTTGCCCTCACGCTGGTCTGTCATTCTCCAGACTCCCTGGGCAATGCCACTCACTGCTAACAGCCCCAGAGGCTGACTCCGGGGGGCCCAGCGGCAGAGTGCTGTCTCGCTGGCAGACACCTCCGGAGTCCGTCTCTCCCCGAGGTGCTGGCTCTCTGGCTATTATGGACCCTGGCATTCGTCAGGTGCCCCTGGAGGTCATCCTGGACAACGCACATTCAAATGAGACTCCACTGGCCCCAGGATGGGCACACATGGAAATGAGTAAAATAGGCGTAATGCAACTTTCAGCAATAGCTCCAATTTGTATGTGAATGAGATGCGTCATCTAAGTGCAGTTTAAAATATTTTAAATAGGACACTAAGAAAAAAATAAAAGAGCAGACAATACATTGGTTTTCCCAAGACCCTGCTCAGCCGACAGCATGCACACTGCAGGCCCTGGCAGGTTTTTATGATCCTTTTTCCTGCCCTTTGTGGCAGGACCTCTCACGTCCCCTTTCAGGAGACATGCCGCATCCTGGTGATGTTCCTCCACAGTTAGAGCAGGGAGGCCTGGGATGCCCGGCATCCAGCACCACGTTCACAGGCTCCCAGCTTACCTCTCTCTTTCTCGAGAGCAGTGAGGCGGATAAAGCTGGAGCTACATGGACAGGCCGCAGGCAGCACCCACAGTGAGGGGGATGGGTCTTCCCAGCCTGGTGGAGGCCGTGGAAAGGACTCTGGTGTGAGAGCAGCCTGGCTGCTCCCGCTCTCTACTCTGCAGGCAACTTGGGGGTCCCTCCCTTTGCTCTTCCTTCCTCAGCCACACCCAGGCCTTCTCCATGAGCCGCGCCCTGACTCGGCTACAACAAATGTCTGACACATGTTTGTTGATGTGAGATGACTTAAACTATGGCTGCAACCAAGATTACAATCAAGAATGCTGTGGTTCTCAGTCCAACTATTCTCGGGGTCCTTTAAACCTCCCCGCCCAGGCCATGTGCCAGGCGGCCTGTATCCGAACCTTGGAGGAGTGGGACCCAGGCATCATTATTCTTTACAGCTCCCAGGAGATGCCCAAGGGCAGCGCGGGTTGAGAGCTGCTGGACTAAAGCTTCCGACTGAGGAGCCCCTATAGGGTGCAGATGATATCTTCACTTGGGGGTTTGAAGGCAAGCCCTGAACTAAGATTACTGAAAGGTAAGGAGCGCGTACCTCCTCCCAGGCTGCCCTCCGCTTTAAACTCTGAGTCAGGGGTTCTGGAGAAAGAAAGTTGCTCCCACAGCTCACTAGCCCACCTTTCTGTTCCCCCAAATACTCATCCCTGCCTGAAACAGAAGTATACTTTTGACTACGGTAACCCCAGACTGGTTTCTTCTCCTTCAGCACTGCCTTAGATTTCTAGTGAGGGGTGGCCAGAGGAGGCAGCCCCTGGCCTTCCCAACAGCTAAGGGAGGGAAAAGTGCCCCAAACCCAGTGTTCACATGGACCTTGTGCTTCTGCAAGGGGCCACTCATGAGGTGGGAGAGGACTCAGTATTTATTATACATTTAAAAAGAAAACTGGATTATCTTATTGGAGCCTAAAAGCCACTTGCTAACCACGAGAGTCAGCTGACTGCAGGCTACCCATAATGCACCATGCTTCACACAGAAACCTCACACCCATAGCCCGAGGCCTCTAAGAATGCATTTTTAAATATAGATGTAAGAACTCTGACTCTTGTGAGGCAAAAATCTCATCTAAAAACCCCAAAGCATAGAAAGAGACAGATACTGAGAAGGCAATGAACCTGGCAGGGCGGCAGGCTCATGAATTCAGTCAATTTTGTCAAATGCAGTCATTCCATTTCAGAATCTGCAACGATTGGGAGTGCTATGCTCTGTCAATATCACAACAGGCCTGGCTTCGTGCTGTCTCTTTTTCATGAAATGTGGGCTGCCTGTGAGGACGAGCATTGCTTCTCTTCACTTGAATTAACACAGTGAGAAAGCAGCGGAGAACCCTGAGGACGGGGATCACAGAAACGCCTGCAGTGTTAAGGGAGAATCGGGGCTCGGGGCTCGCCAAGCTGAAGCCTCTAATTAGAGATTAGTGTGACAGGAGTCCCACAACCACACTGTCAGAGAGAAAAATTAGTGACATTTTCATTCCCTGTTTTACCCAGCGATCCTCCACCAAAAAAGATGTTTCAAGCCAAGTTTAAGTTCTAGGCACCAGCCCTGCGTAGGCCACTCTGAGGCCACAAGCCCATAGCCATGGAGTTGACCCACGGTGCAAGTCTGTACATTTTTAAAAAATAGATTTGCATGTGCAGTGCAGACGAACGCCATGACAGACATGTGCGGGACAGGGATGGAGGAAGCCACTTGGGCATTCATCTGCAGCGCTCCAAATGGTTCAGCAAAAGATCAAGTCTTTGAGGAAACCTGTGCCCTAATAAGATAATTAATGTAGTCGCTGAGTGGTAAGTGTGAGGTATTTATGGAACACATCTGGGTGTTTCTAAATTACACAGGCAAAATTAAGCTGGAAATACAATTGAGGATGAAAACTCTCAGAACTAAAAAATGTGTTTTCTCTTGTGCTTAATGGCTTTCTTCTTTTCAGCTTTCGTTTTCTTACACAAAGCTTATGGAGTGGTCATCACCAGTGGACACCTGATGACAACAATTTATTTCCAAAATTGCATCAGGTAGAATTTATGAATTTGACCTGTTTCCTAAAACACATTTATTATCAGCAAAAATTTATTCTGCATAAAAATAATCTATAAATCTGTAGATTAAAAAACCCCTACAACAGCCCGGCCAGCATGGCTCTAGTGGTTGAGCATCAACCTATGAACTAGGAGGACATAGGTTGATACCCAGTCAGAGCACATGCCTGGGTTGTGGGCTCGATCCCCAGTGGAGGGCGTGCAGGAAGCAGCCGATCAATGATTCTCTCTCTTCATTGATATTTCTATCCCTCTCCATTCTTTCTGATCAATAAAAATATATTTTTAAAAACCCTACAAAACAAGTGCTATTTTTGGTTTTCAGAAGAGAGGCTACATCAATCAGAGCATTTCAGGGCTGGCCTCTGAAGGATGCTGAGTCCCATGGCACAGCCGCTGCCTGAACTCTGTGACTGTCTTGAACCCAGGGAGCATACGGCTACACTCAGAATTCCCAGCTACAGGAAACTGGTCTTATACCCCAGGGGTTGTCTTTCTTATTCATTTATTCCCCTCTGCCTCGGTATTTTTTATAATCAATCAAATTATTAAGAAGCAGTGGGATCTAAAGGTTATTAAACTTGCTTTTCGCTGAACAACTTCTATAAACCACATAATAACTAAGTAGATAAACAAACCATATAAATAACGTAAATAAATAAAGCAATAACAGTGGGGCTCTCTGGTTGATGGCTGCAAAGCCCAGGCACCCTATCCTCTTAGCCTGAGGAATCTCCTCAGAAGCACGGTGTTACACAGAATGCAGATGGGAAACACAATCCAATCCATTCACCCATCATCTGTCCATACACCCATCCATCCATCTGCCCATCCATCTATCCTTCCATCCATCATCCAATACATATCTGTTTAGCAACTACAACATACCAGCCACTATGGGAGGGCCTGACAATACAGCACAGGAGATACTCAGGGACCTTACATTCTAATGAGGAGGAGAGTGGTGGGGATGAAAAAAGTAAGAATTAACCACCACAACAAATAAGAGCTACTAGTTAATCGCTTCCTTCAAGTAAGAAACTTTGCCCATATAAACTCACTTAATCCTCTCAATGGCCTATGAGATGGGTGCTATTTTTACTTCCACTTTACAGATGAGGCCATGGAGGTACGGGATCTGGAGAGAGAAAGGCCAGGAGCATGGTGACAGGGATGACGAGAGGAAAGCATTCTCACAAAGGTTAGCAGGTGGGCAGCTGCTAAGAGATGGAGCAGGTTGTGGACAGAGAAGTGGCCGCTGGATTTGGTGACATGGAAGTCACCGGTGACCTTGAAAAGAACAGAAACGGGGCACGGTGGGGATGGAAATAGGTGGTGAGGAGTGGTGAGAAAGGACGGACGACTGTTCACAGCCAGTCCTTCTCAGGAACTTCCCGGGAGTGGCCAGAAAGCAGGGCTCCAGAGGACCGCTGAGGCAGGTGTGCTATGTAAGTGGTTCTTCGTGCAGAAGAAAGGTAAATCTGGGTGCCGGTTTTGAAAATTAATTTGCAGTCTGACAGCACTGTGGCTGCCCATTTGCTTGTCTCCCCCAGGAGGCTGCAGGCTCCATGGGGTAGGAACTCGATCTTGTTCACTGATTTTTTCTGACCTGTCACCTATCAGAGTGACTGGAACATAGTAAGCAGCTCAATAGCTATTTCTTGAATAAATGAATAAAATATTTAATCAAAATTGGCAGGGGGGAAGTTTAGATTTTCTCTTTGAAAAACTACTTGCCAAACAAAATTTGCATGAGGCGCAGCATGGCCAGCCCTGAAAACCTGCTGCCCTATGGCGGGCCTCTCGAGCATGGCCGTTCCTTCCCAGCGGGCACCAGCCCCCCCCCCCCCCCCTCCCCCCGTCTCCTGAGCCCCTGCGGCCCATCCTTGTTCTCACTTTGCAAAGTCAGGTGCTTGCGAGTTCTGGGATTCGATCTGAGCTCTGTTGAGATATTGCTGTTACCTTTCCTATTTCTAAATTAGAAAAATAATATGATCCTGCAACCTCATTCTTTTGTATAACTACTTAAGTCGAATCAAAGTTCCAAGGAGATTATTTACTGCAAAGCAATGATGCTCCAGGGTTCCTTCAGGCAAATGCCAACCAAACAGTCTATCCACGCTACAGCATTTGGGGAACAGAAGGCCTCCTTCCTCCTCTAACACACACACACACACACACACACACACACACACACACACACACAATTTCACTCTACATCCATCCCATAACAGAAGTGAGCAAAACAAACAAACAAAAAAAACAGCTATTTGCAGCACACTTCCTCAAAAGGTTCTCAGGAGATGTTGATTTTTCTGAAGAAACAAACCAAACAAGTCCCAGCCTAGACACCGACTGGCTGTCATACTTGGCAAATCTTTCCTCTTTCTGTTCATCCGCTGGTCTCTAGGTTTCTTCTTCCTCTATAAGTTTGACTGTAAATTGATTGGTCTTAACAATTTTAAAAAGTAGATTCTATGGTTTTTTTTTTTTTTTAGAATTGTGGTCTGAGTCTCAGGGGCCTAGTTTTTGTTTGTTTGTTTGTTTGTTTGTTTGTTTTTGGTAAGATCTTAGCATATATGATATACATTCATGGCTAGGATATTATGAGCCAGGTGGTTCATATCATGGTTAAATATCCACTACATGATTCGGAGCAGGTATGCATACTACATGAGTAAATAATAATGAAAATAATAATAGCTAATAGCAGCTACATTTATTGAGTATTGTCAGTGTGCATATCTTTGGGTTAAGTGCTTTGTTGCAATATCTCATTTAAACCCATAGGCTACATAATATTATCCCATTTTTCAGATGGTGAAACTGAGACTTTTAGTGAGGAAGTTGTCCAAAGTCCCACAGATAGTAAAGCAATGGAAGTAGAATTTGAAAACACTAACGTTCACCAAATAAACGTGTCACAAAAGCTCCAGGCCAGCATTTTCTGGGTTTAGTTAGTATCTAAAGGCAGGAAAGGCCTTTCGGTTACCACTTCACAACAGTTCAGGTGAACAGGGTTGGAAGAAGAGGTGGGAACACTTGGCTAAAATGAGGTTGAGTGGTCACCTCTATATCTCAGCTGATGTGCTTTTCCCTGTTTCAATTACCAGGAATAATCAGGAGAGGGTTGTAAAAATGTGTTTTAAAGTGCTCCTGTGTGAAAAATCACCCAGAGAAACTGTTTTATCAGCAAAAGAAACAAGATGCTGATACTTCAGGTGAAAGACTGAGGTGCAGATTTGGGAGCCCGGCCACTCGCTCACCACCTCTCCTCGTCCCTTTGGTGGAGCACATGGCACTGCGGGTTGTTCATGTAACCAACGGTATGTTGCTCACGACCTGGGGCTACGGGATCTGTATGGTCAGACCACTCCTGCCTTGTTAGGAGAGAATGTTTTTGGTTTTTTGTGTTTTTTTCTTGGTGTGTTTTTCTTACACTTTATTTTCTTTGATAAGGCATACATTTTCAGTCTTAAAATTCGGCTACGGGCAATCTAGAAACAGCTGTGTGCACGTTGCAGGGGAGGGGCTCACCCCTGCAGGTATACACTTTGTTTCATGGCTGAATTGCTACCAAAACAGTCCTGGACACAGTGCTCCGCAAATTATTTTCCCTGAAACTGATTTTTCCAGTTAGTTCTGTGTATTAGTTACAGAGCCCTACATTCTTTTCCCCACAGGGCTTTCCTGCTTATGATTCCTAAATAAGCTGATAAAAACTCCATTTTCTCCACAGAAATATTTAGGTTGTTGAGGCTTTCTCTCACCATGATTACTTCCTGGAAAATGCAGTGGTCAATTCTGCCCTGAATATTTTGATATTAAATTGGGCACACACGACTTGGCCCTGGGTAGTTGAAGGCTGTACAGCAGATTCCTGGCTCTAAAGGGCTGACTGGTTTGTTACTTGTTTTCTATACTGGCTTCTCGTTGACTTGATTAAGCGAAATATCTCTACCATTTAAATGAGGAACCTGTGTGAAAACAAAGATTCCATATGACCTCAAGAAAGAATTTCTTATTTTAAAAAAATCATCTATTTCACTCCCCAACTAAGTACTTCGGGAATTAGGGCAGGTAAAGGGAAAGGGTCTTGGCCATGGCAGTTTGATGAGAAATGAATTAATTTCATTATTTCCATGGTGTGGATCAATAACAGTCGCCTCTGCAGCGGCCCCTGGCCTGAAGGCAGCTGGAAAAATCAATAGGATCACAGAGAAGCCCTTTCCTCCCCCCGCAGCCTCTCTGATCTTTTCTGGGTGGACTCTTCACGCCTGTGTAATTCTAATTTATGTCAACTAGAAATCAAAGAAATTCCGAGAGGCTTTGGTCATAGGACATTGGGGTGGACCTTTCAAAATCTATTTATGTCTCTTCCTTAAGTAACGTGGCCTCCACAGCCCTCCTGGCGCCTTAATGGGCCCAGGAGAAGTAGCCGTCCAACAGAAGGGCAGCTACCTGCTGCAGACGGAGGCAGAGGGATGGAGTTAGTAGATGGAGGTGCACTTTCTCCATCCTGTCTACAACTCTGCAGGGACAGAGGAACTAATAAGCATTTTAAGCAAAATGCTTTGCCAAGAGTGGCTCCCTCAATAACGCTCTTTAATGATACCCCAGACGCTGGCATTTTCAAATCAAATGAACAGTGTATAAAATTAGTTCTGCATGAAGTTAAAAAAAAAAAAGTAAGTGAAAGGGAGCTTTTAAAAGCTCCAGCATTTCTCCATCCAACTGCTTTTCACAAGGCTTTGGCATACGAGAATTGCTACATTTATGATGTTATTCGCTGCTCATAATTCAGGCTCTCTGTCTCCAAACTTCTGTATTAACACGCACGGCAGAGGTTTCCACCGCGACATTTTATCACCGAGGTTTCCTCAACCAGCCAGGCTGCCTCTGGCGAGGTCTGGTTTCTCAGCCAATGCTATGCCACTGGGCTCCCTCCCTTTTCATCAACCTTGTTACCCAAAACATTTTTCATTAACCTTGAACACTGCATTTCCATTTGCCCTACAGCTTTTCCATGAATTTTTTTTTTTGTCTTTTCCAGTTTTGTTCTCCATCCAAACTGCCTTCCGAGAAATGAGGAAAATACATTATTAGGAGAAACAGATCTATATAGAATCTAGCATTCCCTGAAGTTGTGAAAATGATTTCTAGAACCAAAGCCGCCGTCTGTAATTAAGGCAAGCAGAGTAAACATACTGCTCCTATTAGAGTCCCGTTGATTATACAAGTAGTTTTTACTAAATCGCCAAGTAAACGTGTGTTAAGTTGATAGGTGATTTCGGGTCAACTCTAATTCCCAAGGTCAAGTAAGCCTTTGAACAGTCTTTAAGAATATAAATTCACCCCAATTCATCAAAGCCATCTCACACAGCGTTTTCTTCTCTTGGTTCTTACAATGCATTAAAGTTTAGGAGATTAAGTGGCCTCAGCTTCAAAACCCAAAGTAATGCCTGTAACGTGCTTATCTATCCAGCAATCAGAAAAGCCATTCAAACCGGGGCTTCCTAACGCACTTCCTAATTTTACAAGTGCCCGGGGAACGCAGCGTTCCTCAAATGGCCGGAGGACTCCTCCGTCACCACTGTTGCAGCCAAACAAATTTTACTGCTGTTTTGCTTAGACATTGTCTGATAATCTAAGTACATGTTGCTTTCGTCTGCAAACAATATGTTTAATGTTTCTCATCTGTTCTTTGTTTACCTAATGAGAGAAGCGGGAGGAAAAACACCTTCCTGCAACAAATACAATGCGTTTTGTTATTCTTACAATTTTTCAAAAACTCAAGTGAGGAAAAAAGCGTAAGTTTGGTCACGTATAGCTTTCGGATTAAGTATAAGTGGCCCCAAATGAAGCTGACTGCACATGAAAGAAAATATAACCAGCCTTCAATATTTCTCAGAACCACAGGAGCACGGCGCATGCGTCCTGGGACACACAGATGCCACACACCCTCCCTCACCCCAGTGCAGGGGCCCCAGGGACAGCGTCTCTGAAGTGGGGGTAATTGTGCAGACCATTGAGATCTCTTGTTCACTCCTTTGGCTCCACGAAGGGGAAGGATAACTCATATTTATGAATTATTAGTGGTCAGCAGGTTTGGTTAAGGTACAGGGAGAAGAGAGAAAGGCCCAAATGAATTTAGTTAATTCTTTGTTGGCACAGATGATCGCATTGAGGTAGTAAATCGTTGTCTCCATATCCTAATCATAATGTCTCTGTGTTTCCTGTTTTTATCATTTTTCTCCATTATTTTTCGTAGTACTTTCTTTTTGTTTACCTATTTGAATTGTCTGCTCCCCAACTCACCCTTCCCTCCCATTGCAAATCTTTCTTCATCCCTATGCCTGGGTTAGTAAGTTGATCCCCAATACAGCGTGTCCCATGGATGCATTCGTTTTCCTTCGTAAAGTGTATAGAAATGTGATTATTGATATCTTTGTATAGAAAAGAATCTGAAGTTTAAATTTAAGTGAGGAAAAAAAGTAAAAGGGCAAAATCTCCTGTAATCTGAGGTTTTTTTTTCCCTTTCATTTTAATTCTCTTTCAAAACAGGATAGCAGGCAATACACTTTTTTTTTTTTCTCTCCTCTGGAAATTCAAATATTAAACCACAGGCTAATATAATGACATTGATGATAAGAATAATCAATAACACTGAGCATTTTATATATAACACAATATTCTAAGGGCTTGATATAAGTGCACTCATTGAAATGCTCACAACACTTCTACAGGAAAGGTACTATTACCATCCCCATTTTTCAAACAAGGAAACAGAGATACCAAGATGTTAAGTAACTGCTCAAGATGACACAACCAAGTGTCCAGCCCAGATCTAAACCTGAACTCTGGCTCCAGAGACCCTACCCTCCACTACAAACTGCTTTTCTTTGCTACTCAAATTTTTCTTTGAGTCTTGATAAAAATTTGAAAGCAGGTAATGGATAGCATGATACCAATTTTGAAAGCTGAATAGCTGGTTACTCTAGATTTCCATTCAACTAAATCAACCAGGCGTTTCTGTGCAGATTTCACCTGCACTTTGTGTGTGGTTTGGAAACTTTTTCTCTCCTCACAGAACCTCTCATGTTTGCCTCTGAGCTGCCTTAAGCCTGAGGGCGCCGGGCAGCAAGCCTGGGCCCCCGCACCCCCTGGCTGGCCACAGGCTATGGTCGGATACCTGGTGCTAGAGCCAGGGCCGCTCAGAGCAGCTCACAAGTTGGAGAAAGGATTCAAAGGCTGCCCCAGGAAATGGGCAAAACCCTCAGGGGTACCACCATACAGAACAGTCACCCCATCTCACTTTGAACTAACTTGTATTTTGGTAGAAAAGGATCCATTTTTTAAATTTAAAATTAGCAAAATGCTGGGCAGCAAATATATCTGAAATAAGCTCCTATAGTAATCAAACAGTAAATTTCTTAAAAAAAGTTTTTTAAATTGGTTTTTGATTTTAAATTTTCAATGACAGTTTACATTCAACACCATTTTGTATTAGTTTCAGGTGTATGGCATCGTGGTCAGACAATCCTATATTCCACGAAGTGTTCCCCCGATATCTCCAGTACCCAACTGGCACCACATGTACTAGTAGTTATTACAACACTACTGACTATTTTCTCTGCTGTACTCCCCATCCCCGGACTATTTTGTAGCTACCAATCTATACTTCTCAATCCCTTCACCTTTTTCACCCAGTCCCACAAGCCCCCTCCCCTCTGGCAACCATCAGTCTGTTCTCTGAGTCTGGTTCTGTTCTGTTTAGGACATAAATTTCTACAGTTCATCACTGAAGGTGGAGCTGATCTCAACAAATCCAAAGACTAGAACGATGGTGATGTTGAGATGGTTGTGGATACAGCGACCCACTTTGAATGCACACATTTTTGGTGTCCTTGCTTAGGTAGTATTCATGTAGGCATTCCTCTGGCTGAGACTGAGGACCTCTGCTGTCATTGCTCAACATTTCTAGAATACTCTGCCGACTGTGGGCCCTCCCTTTAACTTTTTTAAAAAGAATTTTATTTTAAAGTGGCAGCGTTAGTAGTAGTGATAGGTTTAGTTAGTAGTGAAATTTGAGGGAGACTTGTAACCCTTGGGTCTCAGTGCTGTTGCTTAGTAACAAAGTCAGTCAGCTTTCCAAGCTGGGCTGAGACGATATAATAACATCTCTTTAAACATTACCAATGGGCAAAGGCCTGGTATAAGTTGGGATTTTAAAGCATTTAGAGAACAGAACTGGGTCAATTAACAAAAATGACAAAGCACACAAAGGATTTGGGCTATTCTTCCATTTGCCCCAAATTTGCTACATTTAGAAAATGCATGTCCTTTGAGAGGCACATAATATTTAGTTTCACTCTCTTTTGCTAGATACGTCCCTAACCACCACTTGCAAAAGTATCACACGTGTGTAAATTACTCTAAGACTCCAGCGTTTTCTGAGCAAGTATCTGAAGTGCCTCTTTTCCAAGGAACAGTCCCTGTGCCTGGAGATGCCCCAAGGATGTGCCACAAGCCTGAACACAGACTCCCGAGACCTGGGGTACCGTCTGCGATGAGTGGCCTTGAGCCATGTGTGGTCTTTCTGAGACTCTATATTCTCACCTCCACAGTATGAATAACTATTCCTTAGATCCGTTATAGGGAAAACATCTTCAAAGGGCCCCGTGTTAAATATGGCCCAATTTCCCAAACTCACATTCAGGCCTCTGGGCCAGCTCCACAGACCTGCAGTGGGACCTCTGGGATCGTTTCTCATCGTGTGCTTAAGTGTGTAAGGATGCAAATTCCCATGTAATATCCCCATACCGGCCCATTCCTGCCCCCAGATAGTCAGAATGCATAGTTGTTGGGCCTTGAAATCGCATACTTCGAATTGGGAAAAAACAATCTGGCACTTTCTTTCCACCTTACTGCTGCAGGAAACGTGGAACCCAGAGCAGAACTTTACTGTCAGACCCTGCACGTTGCAATGTGCCATGCAAACATTACACATTTTGTCCATGGGCTTTAAGGGTAGGAGGCCAAAATCAAAGTTGACTATGAGTATGATTGTTTTTTCTTTCTGCATAAGCACAAAATTCATTTTTAAATAGAGAAATGCAAATATAATGTCAGATTAGGTTAGAAAGCCAGGCATCTTACAATGCATAGATGTTAACAGTGCATGTATGGGCATGTATACATATATACCTACATATATACCTACATACATACAAACCTACATACAGAGAGAGAGAGAGAGAGAGAGAGAGAGAGAGAGAGATAATGATATCCAGCTATTAACTACACTGATATGTACGAAATTAACTTAAAAGGTAACTCTTACTTTATCGCATCTCATCAGCCCCAAATATCTCAGAGACTTGCTGCTCTGCGCAATCAGGGTGGCTCCTTGGTCTGTAATTTCTTTACACCATCCGACATCCACCGTCTCTATAGTCATGCTGTATCGCCCAATGGCTATCAGTGCTGTGGGAAGGGACAGGGGGAAGAAGGCAGAATAAACATTAGCAGTGGAAGGGATAAATATCTCATTATTACCATTTCTCCCATTTCCTCACTACATTTGTTCCTAAAATGTTGTGTGTAAATGCATGTTTTATAAACAAAATTAAGTTTAGAATGCTTTAGGAAAGCTTGCCCTATGACAAACCCTTTCACAAAGTGAATGATCATTCCATAATTTCCATTTCATTGGAACACAACTTTTTATCAGTTTTACTCGTTGCAAGGTTACCTGTACTTGCAAACATTCATGTCTGCAGAAGGAATAAATTAAAATGAATTACACATAAAATGCTACAGAAAACCCCAACTAGTAACTAAACTTATCCCAAGATAATGTTAATTTTTTAAAAAAAGAAAAATCCATATAAACACCATTTTGAGGTGTGTAACACTGCATATGAATTTCTTTACTGATTGGCATAAATTTTTCCATCTGTTCATGATCTTAAAATGTAAGAATATATGATATTTTCCACATTAGTCCTTCCTGGGACTGTTAGGAATTAAGAGCACATTATACACACAGTTGAATCTAATTGGTGCCATGCTAGAGTGCAGTAAAGGGAGTGCATTTGTTCTGGTGAATTCTTCCTCATATCAGAAGTATTCTTTCCATTAGCATATAAAATGAAACCTGTCATCTGAAAACTATGACAGTATCTCTAGTCTCCTTGACTATTTAGCTGGTACTAACGTGCAGATGCTCATCCCGTAATCTTTGAGGTGCCCTCCTTATCACTGCTCATAACCAGTCACCCCATCAGAGCGACCAATCAGTGAATGTGGCTCTTTGCTGCGGACTTCTGATTGGACAGACATGCATGCCTCTACCTCTGTGAGCAGAAAAACAGATTTCAGTACCTCCATCCTGAGTACGTTTATGGTGCATTGGTATGTAAATGAAAACCCCCAAAGCAATGCCACAAATATTAAAAAGGAAGAAGTTGTTTGCTAATTATTTCCTCATTCTATGATAGGATGAATTGATTCACTAGATTAATAAGAGCAGAGTGAATTATTCATGTGAATAAATGTTAACTCTTATAGCTCAGAGAAAAGTATACTTGGCAAAATCACTTTGCTAATTACCTCAGTAATTTTTCTTTTAACCAGAAAACTCACGCCCATTCCTTTAAATATCAAAGACAGATATTTAAAGCTTACAAAAACAATAGTCATGATCCCAGTGTTTTCCAGTGAAAATGCTATAAAGGAAGAGAAAAATTTTTTCTTGGAAGTTCCTCATGCCACTAATTTGCAGATGCTCTCTTCTTTGTGTGTGCTATTTTGGTGCTATTTCGGTTAGTTTTCCTAGGAGGTAAGGCAGGGCAAGGGGGCGATCTGCCAAATGCTTGCTGAATCGTCTGAATGATATTTTTGTGTAGTAGAAGCAATGTCCCAGGTCGATCCCATTGGTGTTCTTGACCTAAGAAAACTGTTGTTATCTCTGCTATGGTCATAACTTTCATTGGTTATGATGTCCTGAGGATCCCCTATGATGAACGAAGTAGAAGATACATAAAAAATATTCCTTTCAATACAAAGGGCTCAAACTGTCATTTCAAAAGACCACAAAGCACAGGTTGCAAGATGGCCCTGGGGCGGTAGATTGTGCACCTTTACTGAGGTTGGAGGCTAGAACATGAAAGCCCTGCAGTAGCTAGAAAAAGGGAAAACCAAATGGAGTTTTCAGAGGCTGATTCCTGAGCAAATAGAGTCAATAGCAATGTGTTCTAGGTGCTAAAATCACTGGTGTTTGGTATTTTCTTTTTTTGTCCATATTAAAATAAACAGTAAATAAGACAAATGAAGATACATCAGGGTATTCGATTTTTTTTTGTCATAGTCCGATTTACTGAAGTAAGAATTGAACTTTATTGCTGCTTAACTTGCTTATTTATTCAACAAACACTCCATGAGCTCTCACTCTACAGCCTTCTCACCAATATTTATAGACTATCCATGTACTAGGCACTGGGCTAAGAATTTTAGGTGCATTATCTCACTTTATCCTCACAGCAATGTTATGCAGTCGTATTGTTATTTCCATATTAAAGATCAGAAAATGAGTCACAGAAAGATGGAGTAACTTTCCCAGTATAACCAAATAGCAAATGGGGAAGTGGATAATAAGCTCAGAGCTGGCTCTCAGCACTGGATGCCCACCCAACCTACTAAGTTGGAATCCAGTGGTCAGGCACTGGGACATTGTAATTCACTGCACTACCAGCATGTGGAGCTGTGGTGCGACACAGGGGTCCTGTGCTGGGTCCTGGGGACAGAACGATTCCCAGAGCTCAGAGGCCAGCTGCCGTGGGGGTGGGTGATGGGAGGTTTGGGTGGAAGTGAGGAACAGCCAAGTGAACAGTCACCATACAATGCTCACCCCCATCTCTTCCCATGCCTACCTCCTTCTCACTTTTCAGGTCTCAAGTGAGAGGTCAGCTTCTCAGAGTCATCACCCTATCATTTATTACTACTATTGGAAGTGTTATTTATTTATTTGTTTATTTATTTACTTTTTTGTGGCCCACCTCCCCCATTAGAACGACGGCTCCTATTCACTGCTGTATGTCCAGCACCTAGCATGTGCCTGGTACAGAGATGGTTCTTAAAAATACTAGCTGAATACACCAGTGACTCGAACATGTTTAGGTCAATTATAGAGGCATGCCAAGGGGGGCTGGGAGCCCCTCACTCTTCAGAGGAGGAGCGCTATCATGGGGGCCTCCTGGAAGAGCTAAGCCAGGTCTTGAGGGATGAGTGAGGGTTTTTCAGAAAAACAAAGGAGTGAGGGCAAGGGTGTGGGGCTGAGGAAAAGCATGTGTCAGGGCAGGGAGATGTGCAAGAACAGGGACTGCAGGTCTTCCTGTGTGTCTGAAATTAAAAAAAGTGCAAGGAATTGGCAAGACTTATTGCAGAAATATTTATTCATGATTAGTAGCACTGAGGTAGGCATAAGAGATAGAAAGGGCAGCAAAAATAAGAAGAGTCCTTGATGCCGTGTTTATATTCTAATAGGCGGAACAGATGTGAGACAAACACAAAGTGTGTGTAATTCTAAACTGTAGCAAGTGTTCTGAAGGCTGATCACTGTAAGAATAACATTTAGATGGGGGTGGGGGGGAAGGTACTGAGGAAAGTGTTTCTGATGAAGTTATTTTTAATAGCCCTGCAAAAACAATACCAATTTTAGAAATTACACACACACACACACACACACACACACACACACACCAAACATCTGATGTTAAATACCTCACCAAGGCCCCAATCCAAGTAAGTGGCAGAGACAGGGTACAAACTGAGATAGTTTGTTTCTTTCCAAAGCTAACACTCATTCTACCAACAGCAGCAGCACCAGTGCTGTAGGGGGTGGAGGGGGGGGGGTGGGGCGGGGGGAAGCAGGCTATGTGTGTTCAGGATGTATTTCCTTTTACCACAATTCTGGAGTGAAACATTACAGCTTACAGGTAGCCAAGTATTTGCCTGTGACTATAAGATTCTTTATTGGAATCTTTAAATTCTAAAATGCATACTGAGTAATTTACTTCTCTGTGACTATATGCTACCTTTGGATGTTTTTTCGTTGTTGCTCATGAGCTAGCTGTGAACCATGTAGTGCGATTTCAAATTCACTTGTAGCCTCACAATGTAGTAGAGGTCTGACCTCGGGATGACATTGAACATTTCTGAGCCTCGGTTTCCTCACCTGGACAAATGGGGATGTTGACTCCATGTCCTGCCTACTTCACAGTGTTGGCTTGAGGGTCAAATGAGATAATACATGTAAGGGACTTTGTACTACATAAATGTCATGATTTATGTGATATTTTCCCAAACCATTCTACAGTAGTGCAGTTGATTTAAAATGAAAAGACTTGAAAGAGTTTTGAAAAATAAAAACCTCCAGGCAAATGAGAGCATTATATAAGTACTTGGTCATTATGTCACTGCTATAGTTCTTGAACTGCCTACTCTCCATTGGTGTTCATTAAACCCTTAGACTGCACCTGGGATGACAGGGCTGTAAATGTATGTATGATTACTACCTTCATTAGGGGCTGTTGACACATTACAATGATATTTATTGAGCCCTGAAAAGGGATAAATTATGCAAGACTAATTCCTAATCCCCATGCAATTTTAATATACTTTATGTGCTAAGTGCATCTAATAAAGTTAATTTTTAAAAAGTTACACAAATTACAAGCTGTAATTCAGTAACTCATATGATGATCAAGGAAGGATATAGAATAGATCAACCCACTAACAGGCATTTCCATAGGCATACAGAGTGACTGAAAAACATGGGCACATACACACTTACTTTTGACTAATAAATTCCATTTCTAGGAACCTACCCTGAAAATATACTTCTAATTATACAAAATTACACACACACACACACACACACACACACATGACATATATCCTATCTAATAATAGACAAACATGGTAATTGACCGTACCTTCGCTCCACCTCCCATTGGCTAATCAGCAATATATGAAAATTAACTGCCAACAAAGATGGCGGCTAATTTGCATACTGCAGGCAGATCCCACTGCACTGCCCACCTGGGGCTGGCAGCTGTGCAATCCCGAGCGGCTGGCCACCCCAGCGGGAGATCCTGGCCTGCCGTGTGCGGGGTGGGGCGGGTGAGGTGGGTGGGGCAGGCGGCAACGCAATCCCGAGCTGCCGCGTGCCCCAGCGCAGGATCCGGGCCTGCTATCTGCAACTGGGGGAGACGGGGCAGACACCTCGGGATTGGGTGTGCTATCTGCCACCAGAGGAGCGGGCCTGAGCCAGCAGGTGGTTATCTCCCGAGGGGTCCCAGACTGTGAGAGGGCAAAGGTTGGGCTGAGGGACCCTCCCACCTGCCAGTGCACAAACTTTTGTGCACAGGGCTTCTATTATATATATAAAGTTTTTTCATGGGAGCATTGATTGTACTTGCAAACTTACAGAAACAGCCTTAATGCTCAAACATAAGAGTGTGGTTAAATAAACTATGCCACACCCTCATAACTGAACACAAGAAGCTGAAAAAAAAAATGGGGTAGATCACTGGGGACTTCCAAATCATTCAATGAAGAAATGAAAGTGCAAAAGGGCTTATATGGCGTGCTACCACCACACAAAAGGGGAACATAATAAAAAATAGGAATCTGCTCATTTCTGAGAAATGAGTACGGGAGAGATTACCCACAAAACATACTGGAAGAGTCTATTTAATTATAGGGGGTTGGTGGGAAAAGAGAGGGAAGAAGGGGGGCACAAATGTGGTGGTGAAGTGTGAGGAGGGACAGATACTTCTTGAAATATCTCTTTGGCTATAGCTTTGAATCTCTGAACCATAGTAATGCTTTATATACCTCCCACATAAAAAAATTAAGGCCAACTAGAATGTGGGGGAACCCAAAGTGGCATAAAAACAGCAACAAATAAATCCTAATTGTATTACCAGTGAGCAGCACGAACCTGCTGAATAATATAACCACACTGAAGGGGATGGGAATTAAGTCACTTTGGAAAACATGATTTTGACTGAATATTATAAGGAGCAAAATCAAAAAGAACTGCCAGCAAATATTGTTCTCTAGTTAGTAAATATGTTTCCCACAGAGGTGTGAGTTAGCAATTTAGTAAACAACTTTATGTGTAATCTAGGATTGTGGAAATTGAGTGCCAGTCTTCGGACTGTTAAAGAAATAGGTTACAAATAAGAAAAGGGGAGAAGATTATAATGAATCTGTGGTATTGAACTGAAATCAGAGGTATTAGAGTGAATTCATATTTTTTATATATACACACATACACACATAGTTACATAGACACATATAGAAATAACTAATAAATATCATGGATGTGCATGCATAGTTTAGTACACATACATATATTTCCTATTTTTTTCTGCTGAGAGGGACAAGAGCAATAACACCCCAGAAACAATGACCTACTAGCACCCAGATCTTTATTTCAAAACATTATTCTCCAATAAAAGGAATCAGGGCTTCTCAGAAAAATGGTTGATTCCAGGTCTGGGGCAGGGAAAATACAAGATGAGGCTGGAACATCTTGTGTTCACAACAAAAAAAATGCTTAAAAGGAATGAGGGCATGCCAAAAGGACACTGAATCCAATCAGAAAGAGCTGCCAATGGCCACATCTGGAACAATCTGAGCATCAAATAATGATAGCATTGGATTATAATTTAAAAATTGGAAATGCATCTATAAATCCATACTGATATAAATGATCAAATAAACAAATAGACAAGCAGGGACAGATCTTCCTTACAGAAGAATTCCGATTAAATGTGTATGGAATGAGAGAAATACAAAAAAAATCAGGCGAAAACCACAGTAATCACTGTTGCAGGCAAGATCTACCAGTGGATGCTAAAATCTGTTGGTGAAAGTTTGAGGAAAAACAGATTATGGGCAGAATGCCAAAGACATTTAACAATTTTCAAAAATCATAACTTCATAGTAGAGAGACCCAGCAGATTCCACCTTCCCCAAATGATCAAGGTTAGCATTACCGGTAACAACACATATATGCCAAAATGAATAATATTAACTTACTCATCAGAAAACATCACACAAAACCAAACTGAGAAACAGTCTACAAAATAATTCACTAGTACTCATCAAAAGGGTCAAGGTAATCCTATCTAATAACAGACAAACATGGTAATTAACCATACCTCCGATATGCTTCCCATTGGCTAATCAGGGCGATATGCAAATTAACTGCCAACCAAGATGGCGGCCGACAGCCAGGCAGCTAAGCAAACAGGAGGCTTGCTAGCTCCAGTGATGGAGGAAGCCAAGGTTCCCCGCCTGCCCCTGCCTGCCTCTGAGCTTGCACTCTAAGAAACAATATTGCAATTATAGAACCTAAACAAACTCCAGAAACCTGCTTTCAGCCAGCAGGGCTTCAGCCAGCAGGACCGCAACAGTGTTTCAATTATCGAACAAACGCAGATACCTGCTTTCAGCAGCTGAGGACTCAGAGCTGCAGCCAGGTCTCAGAGCTAAAGCTGGCTCTCAGCTCCAGTGACAGCCATAGAAGGTAAATAAATCCCAGAATTAAAAAAAAGAAAAAAAGGAGAGGTTGGGAGCTTCAGTCGCCCGCCAGCCTGAAAATGGCCTTCAGCCCCTCACCCAGACTGGCCAGGCACCCCAGTGGGGACCCCCACCCTGAAGCAACAAGATGGCGGCTAATTTGCATACTGAAGGCGGGCAGCAGCGGGCAAGGCTGTCCGCGGTCTGGGACCAGATCTGTGACCCTGCCGGGTGGGGGGCAGTGCTTAAGGCTGTCCACGGTCTGGGACCCGGATCCGTGACCCTGCCGGGCGGGGGGCAGTGCTTGAAGCTGTCCAAAGGACCAAGACACAGATCTGTGACCCTGCCGGGCAGGGGGCAGTGGTTGAGGCTGTCTGCGGTCCCGGGATCCGGATCCGTGACCCTTCCCGGCGGCGCAGCAGCTCACACAGGGGCGGATCGGCCGGGGTTGGGCAGGGCAGGACGCCTGGCTTCCACCCAGCCCCAGTCACTCTGGGCAGGTGAGCAGCGCAGAGAGCCTCTGGACAGGGGAGGCAGACCGGTGGAGGGCGGCCTATACTCCCCACATGGCGGTGGTGACAGCTGTGAGCATGCCAAGCGGAGCCTGCAGGCTGAGTTGAAGTAGCGCCTACAGGCCATCAGTGCCCAGGAGTGGTTGTGCAAGATCCGCCTCCTGGCCCAGAAGGTGCAGGATTGCAGGGACAGCCACCATGGCAGGAAAGACTGACGTCCTCCTGGCCACACTACGGGGGTTTGCGGATCTGCAAAGCCAGAGGCCTCCAGTATGCACATCCCCCCTGGCGTGCGAACATCCCCCAGCACACTGTCACCTTCCTGCGCCTGCAACAGTTGCAAACCAAGGCGTGCACAAGTTCCCCCCCCCGCCTCTCCACCGCACTTCCATCAACCCAGCATGCCTAACACCCCCACAGGATGTGCACACATCTTCTCTGATGCGCTCACGTCCTTTGGCGAGTGCCTGGGTGTTCTGGGTACTGAGGGTGGGCGCCTGTGAGATGACAGTGAGAGGGCAGAGTGGTGATGCCCTGTTCCCACAGAGGCCAGTGCAGTTACGAGATCACCTCTAGGGGGTTAATGCAGGTGCTGAGGTGGGAGCAGATGCAGATAGACACACCTGGTGGGCGTGGGCGGCCCTCGCTGAGGTGCCTTCGGTCAGCATTCAAGATCAAGAACCCAGAGGCAGAGAGGAATTCTGTCCTCTCAGTGAAACAGTGGGATAGTCGGGGCGACTGTAGAGGAATGTGCACTTTGGGTGCCAGCACCCATGAGCGAAGGCTGCCCTGACTGAGCCTCGCTTGCTTAGGGCCTAGCGCACTCCTGTCGGGCAGCGGGTGACAGGATGTGCTTTTCTGAATTAATGAGAGAAAACGTTGATTCTCCTGCTGCCCACGAAGGTGGAAAGTGAAGTGGGGAGACATGTGGGGAGTGAGCGAGGTTCCCTGTCTGGGGGTTCCAAATCTGCTGTTGGTTTCTTTCACCGCTGACTAGAGATATACATTTGGGTGTCCCCCCAAAATGTATACACACTTTGAATACCTACTAATTCTAATGGTTTTAAGCATAAGAAAGAAACAACAATGGAGCTGTTATCTGTTAAAAGTGTGGGCACAAACAGGTAGTTGGACATTCCCTGAGGGGTCTCAGATTGGAGAGGGTGAAGCGAACAGGAGGCTTGCTTGCTCCAGTGAAGGAGGAAGCCAACGTTCCCCACCTGCCGCTGCCCGCCTCTGAGCTTGCACTCTAAGAAACAATGTTGCAATTATAGAAGCTAAACAATCCCCAGAAACGTGCTTTCAGCCAGCCGGGCCTCAGAGCTGGAGGTGAAACAGTGTTTCAATTATAGAACCCAAACAAACCCAGAGACTTGCTTTCAGCAGCCGAGGTCTCAGAGCTGGAGCCGAGCCTCAGAGCTAAAGCCAGCTCTCAGCTCCAGTGACAGCCATAGAAGGTAAATAAATCCCAGAATAAAAAAAAAAAGAAAAAAAGGAGAGGTTGGGAGCTTCAGTCACCCGCCAGCCTGAAAACGGCCCTCAGCCCCTCACCCAGACTGGCCAGGCACCCCAGTGGGGACCCCTACCCTGAAGGGGGTGTGACTAGCTGCAAACAGCCATCATCCCCTCATCCAGGCTGACCAGGCACCCAAGTGGGACCCCCACCCTGATCCAGGACACCCTTCAGGGCAAACCAGCTGGCCCCCACCCGTGCACCAGGTCTCTATCCTATATAGTAAAAGGGTAATATGAAAACTGACCCTAACAGCAGAAAGACTGGGAATGACTGGTCACTATGACACACACTGACCACCAGGGGGCAGACTCTCAATGCAGGAGCTGCCCTCTGGTGGTCAGGGTGCTCTCACATGGGAGGAACTCTGCTCAGCCACAAGCCAGGCTGATGGCTGCCAGTACAGCGGTGGTGGTGGGAGCCTCTCCTGCCTCCTCAGCAGCGCTAAGGATATCCGACTGCAGTTTAGGCCTGCTCCCCGCTGGCAAGTGGACATCCCCTGAGGGCTGCCAGGCTGCCAGAGGGATGTCTGATTGCCATCTTAGGCCCAATTCCCCGGGGAGCGGGCCTAAGCCAGCAGGTGGTTATCCCCTGAGGGGTCCCATACTGCGAAAGTGCACAGGCTGGGCTGAGGGACCGCCCCCCCCCCCTCCACCGCCCCGAGTACACCGGGCCTCTAGTCTATATAATAAAACCCTAATATGCAAATTGACTTAACAGTGGGATGACTGGTCGCTATGAACTGACCACCAGGGGGCAGATGCTCAACATAGGAGCTGCCCCGTGGTGGTCAGTGCGCTCTCACAGGGGGAGCACTGCTCATCCAGAAGCCGGGCTCATGGCTGGCGAGTGCAGCAGCGGTGGCGGGAGCCTTCGCGGCAGCACTAAGAAGCAACGAGCTGAGCAGTAGGGAGCAGCAAGCAGGTGGGCGGTAAGGAGCAAGGGGTCCGGGACTGCGAGAGGGCACAGGCCAGGCTGAGGCCCCCCCCCCCCACCACACCCCCAGGGCATGAATTTCATGCACCAGGCCTCTAGTGGAATATAAAAAAGAATAAGTGTCACAGACTGAAGGAGTCTAAGGAGACAAGCAAACTAAATTTAGAGTAGTATGGCTCGGCTGGCGTGACTTAGTGTTGACCCATGAACCAGGAGGTCATGGTTCAATTCCTGGTCAGGGCACATGCCTGGGTTGCGGGCTCTATCCCCAGTGTGGGGCGTACAGGGAACAGCCAATCAATGATTTTCTCTCATCACTGATCTCTGTCTCTCTCTCTCTCTCTCTCTCTCTCTCTCTCTCTCTCTCTCTCTTCCTCTCCCTTCCTCTCTGAAATCAATAAAAAATATATATTTTAAAAAAATACAGAGTAGTATTCTGGATTGGATCCTGGAACAGACAAGGAAATTAAGGGAAAAACTGGTGAAATTCAAATAAGATTTGCAGCTTAGTTAATTGTAATGTTTCAATGTCAATTTCCTAGTTTGCTAATTGTACTATGGTTATATAAATTGTAACTTTAGAGGTCACTGACTATACCTCTACTATTTTTGCAACTTTGCTGTAATTCTAAAATTATTTCAAAACAAAGAGATTAAAACATGGAGAAGCTAATAATAGATAGTGAGTGAACTAAGTAGAGGACTTTCACTGTTGTAAGTGGAAGCAGGTATTATTTTCACACTGAAAGATCTGATATATAAATGCTGGGACTAAAAATACTTTTTTTTTCTCATAGGAAGATTAGTCATATGAGTGCATTAACGAGTGACCTGCATGGGTCATTTTGTCCTTTCCAGTTCTACCTTCTGCTATGGATCTAGGTACCTGGAATAAAATCAGAAGAAATGCCTTAGTGCTTGAAAGAATTAGGGTTAAAATTTAACAGTAGGATTAACGTCTTTCATGTAATACTTGGATAAAAGCCACTTGCAAAGAAATTTCTTGGCACAAATACAAAGAGACAAATATGAAAAGTGCTCTTCTTTGTAGAAACCACAGAAGCTCCAAAAACAAAGAACTGACACTTTCAGAGACATTCGTTGTTGTGTGATGGTCCCCGTGAGGGCCCCCTCCAGCCCGCGGGGATGACAGCAGAGGCTCCCAGCCCTAGCAGGTCAGGAGAAGCACAGGCGCCTAGAAAAAGTCCAGATGCCCACGTCCCACCTCTGGAGCAGCTGCAAGAGCTCCTGTGATCCCGATGTGCAGCCGGGGCTGAGCACCACTGAGCAGAATAACCTACAACGCGGGCAAAGTCAGTCAACTCAAAACAAAAGAACGCATTTTAAGGATATAAATAGCTCATGTGTTCTGACATTGTAAAGCAGCTCTGCCTCTCTTGAAGAGAAACCAATACCGTTTCATCCCACTATTTCTAACTTACATCCCTCCCTTCCATTTTTATACAGTATATTTTTCCAATTAATTATTATGTAGTAAACTCAACAGTGATTGCACTCTATGATATTTTTCCCGTCTGTCCCTTTTTGTAAATATTTTTCTTTATTTCATTCTAATGCAGACTTTATCAGAGTTTGTTTCCTATTAGAACTATTTATCAACACGCCTGTCTTGCTACTAGATAGTAAAGTCCTCAAAGTGGCAAATACAAAGAATGATTTTCTAGGACTCCTGAATCTCTGAAAATTAGTGTCACTTTTTTTTATATATATATAGTTTCAATGAATTTTTTTGGACCTATAACATACATGCAAAAAATTGCACGGATCCCAAAGGTGCTACTTGATGAATTTTGACAAAGTTGACACAGCTGTGGAATAGTCTCCAGACCAGAAACAGAGCACAACCCGCTCTGGCAAAGCCCTGTCATCCCCCGCTCTGGTCACTGCTATCCCCTTAACAGGATAACCACTGTCTTGACACACAGATGGTTATTCTTGTTGTATAGTCAAATACACAGCACTCTTGTATCTGATTTTTTGCTGCCCATTATGTTCATGAGATTCATTGACACTGGTATATGTACTGGCAGTTCATTCTCAGTGCTGTATAACATTCCATCCTACTGCAGATTGGCGTTTGGACTCTCCCCACTCTTTGGCCATTATGTATAAAGCAGCTATGAACATTAGCATACATGTCTGTGTGTGGATATATGTTCGCATTTCACTTGGATAAATACCTAGGAGTGGGATTTCTGGGTCGCAAAAATGAAAGTTCACCTCATCAGAAACTGCCAACATGTTTTTCAAAGCAGCTATACATTCCCACCAGTTATATATACAGATTCCAGTGTCTGCAAATCCAGGCCAATACTTGGTAATGTCTGTATCTTTGATTACACCCATCCTAGTGGGTGTGCATTCTAGTGCCATCTCTTTGTGGGTTTTAACTTTCATTTCATTAAAGACAAATGATGTTGTGCCTCTTTTCAAGGTGTCAAGAATTGTTTTTAAATCATAGCTTATTGCCTGTAGATGAAGAGGAAAGGAACATAGATAATTTTTCTATTTTTAGAATATAGCAAAGAATAGCTTTTTAGACAGCAGATGATTTTTCTTGCCATTTGAAGGAAAGTATCAGTAAAATAAATGTAGTCTATCCTTTGGAGACATGAAAAGTCTTAACATTTCTTAAAACAAGAAAGTAAATTCAAGGAAAAAAAGGTTATAGAAAACTTTCCAAAATGCTCGTTTGTTTGTGGAAATTTCAAAGACAGTGGAGTACACTTTATTTAGGAACTCTAAACCTCTGAAAATCAAGTGAAAAATAAACATAATACAAAAATTGTCCAGCAACAGTGGATAACATTACAGTGAAAACTTTGCCTTTTGCTAGAATTTTCAAGATGCTACATGTAAGGGCATCCACTTCACACAACTCTGCTCATTGCATTCAGAATAGCAGGTAAGAACTGCCTCACAGTGGGAGCAGGCCGGCAGTGGCCCTGGGCCTTTCGGGAGCGGATCTCCTGCCCTATATGTCCTGAAACGGAAGTAGGCATTATGTATAGGCTGCATCTGCTTTCCTTCCTCTGAAATAAACAAGTTGGTGGAAAAATAAGAGTTCAAGTGAAGGATTTTTTTTAAAAAGGTCTTTGAATGCATCAGGAGCAAGGATAAGTATTTTCCCTCCTTTATCCCTTCCTAATTATTTTTATTTTAATAGCACAAAGACACAAATCTGATTGGCTAGGTAGAAATTATGTTTGAATATGTGACTTCCCAAAATGTAACGAGCCAGGGGCGTGTTTAGAACTGACTGTCCTTCAGCAGGAACCTGGCTGGAGGATCTGGTCTCAGAGGTGCTGTGTGTGGTGGTGACCACGCCTTGGAGTGGAACCTCTGGTTCTCCTGAGAGTCTCCTTATTAAATTTTAGAATTCAATTTGAGGAAGGAAAAAAAAAGCCTTACCACTCTAACATGAGCTGAGAACCTTAAGACCCTGGTTCAATGATTCTTTTTTCATTCCAGCCTGCATAAACCTGACACCAGATTTTTCTCACTTTATGAGAAATGAATTATGGGCTTACCTATGTTGGTTTGTGGATATGGAAGCACATGTCAGTGTCATACACCTGCCTTGCCCACCTTTCTGAACTGGACTTTCCAGACCACCATCCAGACAGAGCACGCTCCGAGCAGGTGTCAGACACACGCGTGTACCAACCCAGCGTGCACAGAGCAGGAGGCAGTGCCAGCGACCACCCCTTAAGCAGACACCAAGGCCAGGGACCACATGTGTGGCTGTCAGACTGCCCAGTACACATCGTAAAAGTATCTCGATGTTGAAAGGGAAAGAAACCACGGAAGATGTCAGCAGAGTGAATATTATCTCCACTTTGTTTCAACAAATACTAATGAATACCTATGAACCAGGGAGCGTTTTAGGAGCTGGGAGTGAAAAGGTCTGATTCCTGCCTTCATGGAGTTTGGGTTATGATTACAAATAAATAACTAGAATATATAGTCTGTCAAATGGTGATAATGATTTGGAGAAAAATAAAGCCGGGACCAGGGGTGGACTGCTGTGATTTGAATGAGGGCGGTCAGGAAAGGCCTGATGGAGACAGTGACACTGGAACAAAGATCTGCCGGGGCAGGCGGGCAAGTCATCCAGGAAGGGAAGGCGTTCTGTACGGTGAAAGCCTCGTGCCAGGCGGCTGCTGGCTTGTTCTGGAATGAGCAGAGGAGCAGAGTGATGATCCATGGATGTGAGGTTGGGGAATTAATAGAAAAGGGAGTGGACAAAAATCATCTTACAGGCCAACTGAATGACACTGGCTTTCACTCTAAATGAAATGGGGATACACTGGAGATTTGGGGGTCATAAGTGTGATGTAACTTAAATTGTCAAGGGACGTCTCGGCTTCTGGGTGGAGGACAGAGTGGAAGGGGCAAGAAGCAAAGCAGGGAGACAAGAGGCAGGCCACGGCGGCTCTGCGCAGGGCAGGGGACAGCGGCTGGGTCCAGAGCTACACACAGAGATGGAGAGGAGCAGAATTGTGTGAGTAGATTTTTAAAAATAGGAACAACAGTATTTGCTGATAGACTAGATGTAGCTTGAGAGAAAGAGGAGAGTTAAGGATGTCAAGAGAAAAGAAACATTTTTTTAGCACTTAGCTTTGAAAGACATTTCCTACATGAGATTTTACATAGCTGCTCTTGTGCCCTGTGTGTCTAGATGTCCTTGTACTGCTAGGAATATATTAGTTTCTTCCATTGGATGTGAATTCCACTGAGAGGGGCAAAGACCACTTTTATTCATCTTTGTAACGTCATTGTCTAGCATATAGCCTTTACTTGCTAGTATTCAATATATGTTCACTTAGATATGTGCATCTTAGATATCACAATTAACAGCACTTAGGGAGAAAATGCTCAGAAAGGGTCTTGTTTGTATTCTCTGGAGTTCACACTCATTCTTTTATTCTAAAAATATTTATTGAGTAGCTACAGTATGTCAATCACCGTGATGACTATAGGTTATCTTTGGGAGATTATAGGTAATACATATTTTCTCTTATATGTTTTTGCATTAAAAAAAATTCAACACTAGGCATGTTTTACTTTTACAAAGGATTAAAAACAAGTTTTTAAAAAGGTGCTAACAGACAGATCAGTTACTTTTACCAGAGTAAAGTGAAGAACTTGACATTTCCTACAGTGGGGTTTCTTAACCCAGTGCTCCCCAAGGCTAACATACACATTTGCTGGTGCCAAAATGTAGTAGCTAAAATCATAAGAAATTGTGTGAAAAAAAGCATAAAGCTATTTGCAAACTAAAACTGGATGCAGAAAGTTGAGCTATCATTCTTCCTTCACTGTAACCAGCAGTTGTAACTCAGGGACTGTTGTCCGGAGCCTCAACTAGCTTAGACACTGGCAATCATTTTTGCTTATGGGCCTTTTTACCATAAAATGTGCAAAGGAAAAAAAACATGCAAGTAAGAGTATTTCAACTTGAAATGTTAAAGTTATTGGAGAACTAGATTAAAGTTTACAGAACACTAAACTTTCTATGTTCTTTTTGTTTCTGAGGGAGAAGGGAGGGTCCCAGTTTGGGACACAGGCCCGGCATACAAACACATCTATTCCTAGGCCCGAACACACAGGAAGACTCATTCTGATGCTAATGAAGCTTCAGGATCCATCGTTTATATGGACCTTTACAAGGGTCTGGGTCCTACAAGTGTATTCACATGGTAATATATTTTCATAAAATCTGTAAAAGATACTTTTGTATTTTTTCTTAAAGAGAGACCCCAAAATAATATAAACCCAGGCCTTGAAAAATCCTGAATTTGTCTCCAACCCAACCCAGAATATTCTGATTCAGTGTTTTTGGAGGTGAATGCCAGGAGGCTTTTTCTTATCCTTCTCTTAAAAAAAAAAAAATGTCATCAAGTGATTTTGATACACAGCCAGGTTTGGAAACCACTGACGAAGGGCTGCACACCGATCAGTTTAATGAGCCTCTGACATCTAGGTAGTATTTCTTTCTGGAGCTTTGCCGCTATTGATTAGGGCATAAACCATATAACACTATGTAGTTTGGAAAAAGCTGACAATTGGCAACAGTCGCTTCCACATTGCTGTGATGAATCACAGAGCCCTCGGTGCCGCGTAATTAACTATCCATTTGTATGTACTGGATGCAGTGGTACAGTTCTCTTCAACAGGAAGGAGAGGAATTTGGACATAACATTAACAGTTGTTAACACCAAGCAAATAGAGTAAATTGGATTTATTAAAAAGAGTATGTGTGTGGATTTTTTCCCTGGGAGTTAATACAATTTGTCTCGCTTTCTAATTATAGCTGGGACAGAAAATGGCTGAACCCAAAGACCTCTCACGGCAGCTAATAAACTTTTACTTATAGGGAGAACAATTCTTGGTTTGGAGAATGACAAATAATTTACTAAGCTTTTTCTAAAAGATAGCTAAAGGTGTTTCACCTATATCTAGCTGATGAATTAGCTTTAGCTAATAATCAGTGTCGGGAGACGGGGAAGAAGCAGCCTGTAATTACTTTGAAAGGAATGAAGGAGCAGATCTGATAAAGAAACTAAATCAACTAATTCCCCCAGGGGCATACTAAGTGGGAGAGAGGCTTACTTTACTGCAAGTTTAAAGGGAGGCAAAGATAGGGGACATCAGTAGTTTTACTCCCCCAGTATCCATTCCCACTTTCTGGTAACAAACCCTCAATTTTCCTTAACATGGGGGACTGTCATCAAAGGTTCCCTCCCTTCTCCAGGCTGCAGGTGGGCATGTGTCCCAAACCTGACTCTCCCTGGCAGATATGTGAATTCTGCCTGGAATGCTTCAGAAGAAAAACAGCTGGAGAGATCTGTCCTGAGGGAGAGGTTCACTACGGAGACTCCCATTCGTCCCAACTCCCTTTGATCCCATATTCTTGTCTTTACCACGGCCTACCTTATTTAGTTTTTATTTTGATTCTGGGAATTATCCTATTTTCTTCCAATACTTTCTTGGCTTTTGTTCCTGATTTTGTTTTCGCTTAAAGTAGGTTCTATTGATTTCTGTTACTTGCAACCAAAGAATCTTAACGGAAACAGAAAACTATTTACATGACAACTTCGTTGTTCTCTATGATCACATAAAAACCCCAAAAAGATTCTCAAAAATGCCCAGCTGAGTCACACCCGCAAAAAATACGAATATTTTTGAAAGATATTATTGCATCACTTTAGTAATCAAATTAAAATAACTTTATTTAGATATTTTTAAAAAAATTTCAAACAATGGCTCTATTAATTGTGTAAAAATGGTGCAGTGTATTGTAGAAATTAAATCAATAAAGGGAAGTTAAACAAAAAAAAAGAGTTAAAATGGCCCAGTGGTTGAGCATTGACTTATGAAACCAGGGCACAGTTTGATTCCCCATCAGGGCACATGCCCAGGTTGTAAACTCACTCCCCAGTAGGGAGTGTGCAGGAAGCAGCTGATAGATGATTCTCAATATTGATGTTTCTAACTCTCTCTTCCTCTCCCTCTTTTTGAAATCAATAAAAACATATTCAAAAAAAGATTTAAAATGATCTGTTATTTCCTTTACTTGTCCTCTGAGATTTATACGTTCAAGATGCTATGTGTTGCTATAAGAAAACTGTTTGGGTCACTTTTGTGTTGAATTCTGGCACTTTCTATTTCTCTCTCTCGTTCACCCACTTCATTCCTGGCAGTGTTCCCCATCCTGAAGCAAGGTGGCAGATGATGGAGATGACTCATCAACACGGTTTCTCCTTTAGTGACCTTTTCCCCAACATTTCTGGGATATTGAGAAATAAGAAATTATGTACAGTATTCTTGAAATGTAGGCTAATTAATGTAGGATTACTGCATATAAAATAACAGAGGATAAAAATGAGTAAAAGAAAGTCCTTGTCCTTGCTTTCAGTGTGGTTAGGGAGAATAAATAAAATAGAAGATATCTATATTGTGTAGTAATGTAAATACTGTTCACTGTTGAGCCAAGTACTGTATGATAGCCAACTTTCATTTCTCAGTTTTTATCTGGAGTTTATATTTTCCTCATATTTTGTTTACTTTTTTGGTCTATCATTATTTTTTTTAAATGTTCCTACAAATAGTTCAAATCCCTATCAATATTTTCCCCAAAGCGCAAATACATTAACTTATTAGTTCCATTACCCAAACACACCCTTCTATCTCCATGTTCTCCTTCTGAAGTCCTCTAAACACCTGTTTCTGGCTGAATTGAAGATTATTAGAGCTAGGTGCACAGATATCTAAGGTTTTCTTTTTCAGCTGTCCCATTGGTTCCATGATTTCACTCTATTATGACTTAATAACTTTTATTCATTTTCTTAAGGGTTAATGGGAGATAAAAGTTGAAACCTTAAATGTCTAAAAGCATCTTTATTTTACTTTCACAGTTAATTAATAGTTGGGCAGTGTATAAAATTTTAGGTTGGAAAACATTTCTCCTTAGTTTTGAAGGCACTATTTCATTGTCTTCTAGCTTACTATGTTGCTTTATTTCCCCAGCTTTATTGAAATAGCTGACATATAACATTCTATAAGTTTAAGGTATACAATGTGTTGACTTGATACACTTATATATAGTAAAAATGATTACTTTTATGAGATTTTTTCAGAGATGCTTTTAAGAGATTTGGAGCCACTCATTTCTAATCTGTAGCATGGATCCTGTTTTCTTTCTTAGGTAACTTTTGGAATTTCCTTTCTATCTTTGGAAATCTAAAATTCCATCATGATATGCCTTCATTTAGATTAATTTCCATACAAGGTGCTGGGCATTTGGTGGATACATTCAAGCTGGAAACTCCTTCTTTCTTTCATAGCAGCCTGCTCTTTTTCAAGGATGCAATTGCTTTTCTTATCTCTGACAAGAGTACTCAGGGTTTTTGGTGTTGTTTTTTACTATCAGCATTACCTCTGCTTCCTCTTAACCTCATTTTTCGGTTTGTTTTCATATCTCTCTTTTAAGTTTTATTTTATGAATTCTTCTGCTTTGTTAAGAAATCCTTCAGATTTCTGTTTTTTAAAAATGTGTTGACATCTCTCATCCTCTCTTATCTGCTTTCTTCTTCCCTTCAATGTCTTTTTAGCAAGATATTCGAAGGGAGAGAAGATAAATGCATGTGCTCTATCAGCCACTTCAACTGATGAGAAAGAGCATGGGAAATCTATGGTCTCTCCTAATTGTTCCAGTTTTAGACATTCAGTAAAGATTGCTTCCTTTGGGCTTGACTAAAATATGTAATTAAAGGAAAGGTCAGCATCTCTACATGTATGTCACATACCTAGTCTATTAAAAGCAAAAAACCAAAGGCAGAATAAAAACAGGACAACTTATTGTTAAAGGTGAGCAGTATATTCTGAAAAATGTAAACCTAAAAGTTAAATAATACAAATATCATTTTAGTTATTTTGGTCCCTGCACTATTACTCTGCTCTATATTTTATATTATTCTGCTCTAAATTTAGGTTAATCTGTATGGGTAAGTACAATATTTTAAAAAACCATTGGGATGTACACTATTTTATCAACTAGAATACTGTATTTATCAGTAAGTAAAATAAGATTTGAAATTAAATACCAATTGCTTAACAATTCACCACATAGTCTCAAAGAACAGTTTCTACGATTTGAATTTTTCTGTTATAACATATTTGAAACACTTTTTCTGATTTTGCCAGTACCTTAATACACTAAATATTTTTATTTCAAGATATTTGAAAACAAGTAAACATCTGCTATTTTATGCAAAATAATATCTTCAGTAAAGACACAATTTTTTGCTAAGATAACTGTATTAACATGACTTGATTAGGTATGTCTTTTAGAAAGAGAATTTAACTCAGTTTAATTGTAGCAAATTTTGATAAATTATATTACGCTTCTATTTACTTCATTCCTTTATCTATCAGCAATGTATGTAATAGTCATTACATTCAGTCAACTATTTTTCAGGTCCAGAGAGAAATGTCTCCAAGAAAATAGGCTATGATTGATGGTTCTCTCAAATCAGTAATATCATAAATATTTATATATACAGTTATAAACAAACTATTATTAGTTTAAGCAATGCAATTTATCCTCAGTGATAGTGGTTTTGAAAGTTAAAATGGAGAATTTAGTTCTCTGGAATTTTATGCTTTCAACAAAGCTAATGGCTCCAACTAAAGAATATCAGATAATGTAGTTCTTTATTAATTATTACATTTTATTTCTTTTTAGACATGCATGCAGCATACAGTAACCACTAAGTGCTTAAAAGTATTTGTGTGCACTGAATATATTACTTGGAAGAATTGTTCAGACACCAAGAAATGAAAGATTTTAAATAAAATTGTATCCCCTCAAAGCTTCTATTTAAATCCTTTGTATTTTCTGAAGCTTCATAAAAAAATCTACTGAATTTCAGGTGATGATCTCTTTTTTAGGTGAACTCTATAAAAGCAGAATGCTGCATCCATGGAAGGGAACTAACAAAGTGCAATGTAGTTAATTTCTAGGACATATTTATTAGATGCTAAATAGGGTAAGTCTCTACAGAGAGAGGATTACATCTCAGGAGATTAAAAGACTTGTAAAGCTACTATCTTCTCTTAATGAAGGGCTTATAAACTGCAAATTTTTCCATCATTACACTCAGAGTATATTAACATATCCATGAACATAAGCTATACTGCAGACTGTAATGAAGAACGATACTTTATATTTTAATTGCTTTTATAAGATTCACATAATATCTGCAACTATTCATCAGTACATTATGAATTTTATTAACCCAGATAAAGCACTGTCTCACTTATTTGGTATCGTGGGGAAGAAGGAGTTCCATTTCAGTGAAATAAACAGGCAGAAGAAACTTACTCTTTTACAGTTGGTTAATTAATGGGAGGGTGCCATTTTTTGTGGGACAAAACTTATTAAATATTGGCAATTTAATATGGTTCAACGTATATACCAAAAGTTTCTTATATTAACTATTTTAGACAGAAATATTTCTGGAGAGTTTTACATACTTCTTTATCTTTTTAAACAGCATTTATTAGGCCTAGTCAAACATTTCCTTGATTATTGTGATTTTATTCAACTGTAATAAGAAGCTGTGCTCAGAATTATAGAGGGCTCTTTATTTACAGACTTAAAGGGCCATGTAGGTAAAATAAATGAGAAAGCTGCTTTATTTTGAAACATACACACTTTTCTCTTGCATATCACGTCAGAAATATTCTCTTCCATAAAAAAAAAATGCACTTGCTCCTTTTCTTTCAATACCATTCAGTCCACTAAACCTGCCTTCCCATTCATCACTTTGGATGGAGACTCAGATGCAACAAATATGTTGTTTAGTTTCTTTTAAGCCAGCCCGTTAAGACAATGAACAAAGATAAATAGCAAACCAACATTAAGTGTTAGGGAGAGAATGGAGGTGAATGGAGATTGCGAATATTAAAATGCCCTCCCCAATAGTGGAGGTGGTGGCACACTGGATACCAAATACATTGCAATCAATCTAAACACCCAAGAAAGGTTGCCTTTTAGGGATATAGAATCAGTGCTGCCAGATCTTCAATTCTTCAGGAGAGATTTGAAGTCATTTTTTAAAAACGTGAATCACCTATACTTAAGTGTTAGCAACGAAACAAACGAACAACAACAAAAAATACTGGGTAGATCATCAACATAATGAGAGCTAAGCAAAACATGTTTATGAGAAGAATATGGCCCATGAAACAATCATTTGGAATCTGTGCTCTAATTGTTCCCACACTATGCTGCGTGGTTTTAAGTCTGTCCATGTATTTCTCTCTCTCCTGTTGTCACAGCTATTTTCAGTGGCTCCTAAGATTGCTGGACAGGTCGAGAAATCAGATCATCTCAATCATCACAACAGTACATACAGTTGGAATGAATGGTTTCTGCACGAGTAAAGGACAAGAAGCTTCTTGGAAAATATTTTCATTTACTTTATTGATTCCATCATGACAGCACAGGGCGGGTTTTAAAGATATATTTATTATTGGTGCAGTACTAATGCAACCAGGAGTGTCAGAGGGGCAGGCAAGAACGAAGGTGCCATGTTTTATGACCTTATCACAGAATCCCCTTTTAGGGTACAGATATGATCAAAATTGTTCACACTGTAAGATTTCCAAAAGCACAATTAGGATTATCCTTCGGTACCTGAGCAAAGCATGAGTATCTCCAAGGCTGTATTCCTCCTTCCACAAAGTAAAACAACTATCTGAAGTGATGTACTCTTAAAGACCACTTAAAAATCTTTTCATAATTTCTTATCATCTGCTTTTATTTTTTAAAGTTCTTATTATGGAAATTTAAACACAAAAGTACAAAGATTTTATGCATGCACTTTGTGGTATCTATTTTAATTACACAAAGTGTTCTTTTAAAATAAGCTGTGGGCTTTTAGTTTGTGTTCTAGTTGAAGTTGGCTAATAATTGCTCTCCAGGCAACTGAAGTTTTACTGTAATTTGTATAATAAAAATCACCATGAATGGCAGTGACTAAGTAAAAAGTGAAGAAAACAGAAATTTTGTGTTTTATCTCAGTAATTTATGAGTCTGGAAATGTTCCTTGTGTATTTCATCAAGTTCTATGTAATAAAAATGACTTTTTATTCTAAGAGTTACATTACCGCATATTGCTAAAGAACCCTCAATTCTGGGGGTGCGGGGAGAGAGGACGAGGTGAAGAAGAGAAACAGAGGGAAGAGGAAAGGGAAATCCCAAATTAAGTTGGACTCCTGGTTTCCTGCTTCCAACTCAAACAGGGCGGTTCAGCTCTCTTTCTCTTTTCCTAAATCTATTATGGTTCTTCAAAAAAATGCAGCTTTTAACTAAATAAACATTAACACAAAACTAACCCCTCTTTCATAACTACAAACTGTCTATTCTGTGTCTTCTTAAAGGTTTTCTGTTTACAAAATACTTGATATATCTAAAAGAACTTTATCCCCAAATCATGATTGTATTCAACATTATTTTGATTGATTTTTTTTGCTTTTATTTCTCACACAATCTAATTTTAATTATTGAGCAGGAGTATCCTTAAAACAAGGTGTGTGGAATACCTCCTCAGACTTCTATGCTAGTTAATATGTATTTACTATTTGTGCAATAATGTATACCTTAGAATTCAGTATATACTGCGAAAATGAGAGCTTAAAATACATCAAATACACACAATTACAGACATTTGTAGTTAAATACAGCCAGCAACAGGTAAACCTGAGCATAAAATCATCATGTGTGCGTATGTGTGTGTTTGTGTGTGTACACACGCATTTGTGTGTGTATGTATCCTCTCTGTATAGGTAGATGAGGCCATAAAGATCATTTTTAAGCCTTTGTACATCTGGAATTATTTTCATAATGGAATGTCATATCATATTTTGGGGGTGGAGACTTGCCTTTTAATATATTCTCTATGTTTCATATTTTCTTGGGGCCTCACCTGCCTCAGACAGCTGCGGCCTCCCCTGGTAATTTGTGGGTCTACCTCTGTGCCTCTGGGCAACATTTCTTGAGAGTGAAATATAGGACTGCAGTCAAATTCAGCAGGAACATAAAGGCAGGACCCCACTGGGAACCAACTTGCTATTATGCCAAAATGAACTGCAAAGGAAGAGAGGCAGGCTTCATTCCTAGAGTGCACCTTTTTTCTCAGGGAGTCTAGAAAATCTGGTTAAATTCCCTACATCCAAATGTACATTTTAACCTTTTCCTGGGAACCAGATGAAAGGCCAGTCAAATAGTGAGAATTATTTCTATTAATACATATTTTTTGAAAGCACAAACCTTAAACATCACAGGTATTCAAGCTATGTTATATTTAGCATGTGCATACTAAACGTAAATAAAATATATCTAGAATTTATTACTTTAAGCTTCATATACTAAAGCATAATGGGTAAAAGCTATTTTAAATAAAATATAAAGGTAAAATAAAATATAAAGCAATATAGAGACTATAAATAACATAATAACCAAAGGAGCGAGTTTATGAAGATGTGCTATCTGGTAACATTGTGTTAAGTGCTTTTTAATACATTCACTCAATTAATCCTGATCCTATTTTTGATATAGATGCTCTTTGTATCATATAAATGAGGAGGCCACATTTCAGATGAGGTTGAAAAACTTAAGGACCATAGGCTGTTAAGGCAGTGCCAGGGTCTGGAGCCTGGTTCTGTTGACTGTCCCAGGTTCCAACTTCTCACCTTATACCACTGGATAACTTGATACAACTTATAAAGGAATGAAGGCAGAATGACTTGGTGGGAGAGCATGTCCAGGAGCGTGGCTAATAAATGGGAATTGTTCTGAATAGTAAACTAAAGCAACCAAAGGGATTCCAAGGCAACTAAGGAGCAGAATAACCCTTCATTTAAACAGTATGGAGATAACAAAGAAGTTACACCATCATATACACTTACAATATCTGGCTAACTTATAATAAATACTACTGTTACATTAACTTAATTTTCGTTCAATAAGGCATATCTCTAAAGTAGTTCCCATTCTGCATTGAAAATAATGTGATACAGGATGCACACATAAGGGCTGACATTTCCCAGTCAGACTTAGAAATACAGTCAATTTTTGAATCACAATTAATATCTTAGTAAAAAAGATAAAACTCCTAGGACAAATACATTAATTCATTGATAAATGGAGTAAAATATTAATAGCTAAATTGCACCCCTATTGTCCTCTACCTCTCCTTGACCACACTATCCATTTACATTTCACACATTTACCTTGTAAAGCTCCATGAAGTGTGACTACAATGTAATGAATAAGAGATAGTCTTAAAAGATAACTAATTTGAAGGTGATAACAGTGATCTAAATAGGGACATTTTAGTTTATTGGTTAAAGATCAGTCACATGCTTTAAAGATGACCTATGTTATTGAGCAATTCTATATGCATAGCTACAATACATACACACAAGCTCAGTACTACACACCTGTGTAATCTCAGCACAATACTTGGCTCAAAGGAGCTGCAAATGAATCTCCCTTCAAAGCAAAGCAAACCCTTAACCCCCGCCAACAAAAAATGGAATCAATCAAGAAAAAAATAACCAAAGGATTCCATTTGGAGTCTCCTATACCTAGCAATATGATTTACTTGCTAATTTCAATGATATTCAAATACCTCCTTCTGCAGGCAGAGATACCCATTCATTTATTCAACAAATGACTATAAGTATGTACCAGGTTCCAGGCATAGTTCTTAGGGATTGGAATACAAAATAATGGATCA
Source organism: Myotis nattereri (assembly GCF_964212035.1). Classification (NCBI taxonomy): domain Eukaryota; kingdom Metazoa; phylum Chordata; class Mammalia; order Chiroptera; family Vespertilionidae; genus Myotis; species Myotis nattereri. The sequence goes on from NC_138079.1 coordinate 62,779,357, forward strand.
GGTGGGAAACATGAAAAAAATGTATTTTAAAGCCAAAATGTTGTACATCTACTCAAATTTAAAGGAATATTGAGCCCATTCAAGAAAATCATATATATATATATATATATATATATATATATATATATACACACACACATATACACTAGAGGCCCGGTGCACAAAAATTTGTGCACTCGGCGGGGGGGGGGGGGGGGGGTGCGGGGGTCCCTCAGCCTGGCCTATGCCCTCTCACAGCCTGGGACCCCTCGGGAGATAAGGACCTGCTGGCTTAGGCCTGCTCCTGGGTGCAGCCCCTGGTCGGGCTCAGAGCAGGGCCAATTGGGGAGTTGGGGCACCACCCCCTGTCATGTACAGAGCAGGGCGGATTGGGAGGTTGCCATGCCACCCTCAGTCACGCTCAGGGTAGGGCCGATTGGGGGGTTGGGGCACCGCCCCCTGTCACACTCAAGGCAGGGTCGAAGGGGAGGTTGCGGCGCCACCCCCTTTCACGCACAGAGCAGGGCCGATCAGCAGGTTGGGGAGCTCCCCCCTGTCACGCACAGAGCAGGGCCCATCAGGGGGTTGAGGAGCTCCCCCCATCACTCACAGAGTAGGGCCAATAGGGGAGTTGGGGCACCGCCCCCTGTCACACACACAGCAGGGCAGATCAGGGGGTTGGGGCGCCGCCCTCTATCACTCACAGAGCAGGGCCGATCAGGGGGTTGGGGCGCCGCCACTCTCACACTCAGGGCAGGGCCAATGGGGAGGTTATGGCTCTACCCCGTCACACACAGAGCAGGGCCCGTGGGGTGGGGGGATTGGGGCGCCACACCCTGTCACACAAAGAGCCGCAGGGCGATCAGGGGGTTGGGGAGATCCCCCCTATCAGGCACAGAGCAGGGCCGATAAGGGGGGGTGGCGCCTTCCCCTGTCAGGAACAGAGCAGGGTGGATAGGGAGGTTGTGGCCCCGGCCCCTGTCACACACAGAGCCGAAGGGCGATCAGGGGGTTTGGGCGCTGCCCCCTGTCACGCTGATCCCGGTGCCGGGAGGCCTCGCGGCTGCAGCTCCGCTGATCCTGGTGCTGGGAGGCATGTTACCCTTTTACTATATAGGATAGAGGCCTGGTGCATGGGTGGGGGCTGGCTGGTTTGCCCTGAATGGTGTCCTGGATCAGGGTGGGGGTCCCCACTGTGGTGCCTGGCCAGCCTGGATGAGGTGATGATGGCTGTTTGCAGCTGGTCACACACCCTTCAGGGTGAGGGTCCCCACTGGGGTGCCTGGCCAGTCTGGGTGAGGGGCTAAGGGCTGTTTTCAGGCTGGGACTGAAGCTCCCAACTGCTCCTTTTTTTATTTTTTTTATTTGTTATTCTGGGCCAGCTTTAGCTCTGGCTCCAGCTCTGAGGCCTCAGCTGCTGAAAGCAGGTATCTGGTTTGTTTAGGTTCTATAATCGAAACTCCGTGTCAACTCCAGCTCTGAGATCCCAGCCGGCTGAATGCTGGTTTCTGGGGTTTTGTTTAGCTTCTATATTTGTTATAATGTTTCTTAAACTGCAAGCTCAGAGGCCGGCAAGCCAGGCGGGGAACGTTGCAGTCCTCCTTCACTGAAGCAAGCAAGCCTCATGTTCAGTTTAAGCTGCCTGGCTGCCGGCCGCCATCTTGGCTGGCAGTTAATTTGCATATCACCCTGATTAGCCAATGGGAAGGGTAGCAGTCGTACGCTAATTACCATGTTTCTCTTTTATTAGATAGGATGATGAAAAATCGGTTTATAATTAATTCCCTATTAAGAGCCATAGGTTCAAAGATAGTGATCCTCCTATGTGTGCTGGAGCGGTGAGGAAAGACAGTAGAAGTGGGCTGTGAGCTGGGCTGTGGGCAGAGATGGGCTGAGAAGTGATGAGAGGGCATTCTAGAAAGGAGGTAGGGGAAGCAAAGGCTCTGGGGGGGAATGCTCATGGTGCAATGGAGCTCAACAAGCCTATCAGTGAGTGTGTGAATTTATGCAGAGAAACAGTGGCATCAAAGTGGTAGATGTAGACTGAGGTCTTCCCAAGAGGGTCTTAAATGCTGGTTTGGGAAGTTGAACTCTATTGAAAGCCCCTCAAAGCCTTACACTTATGAATCTGGGACTAGTGGTCCCCTTCGGAAATGTTTTTTCTTCTGTACTGACACAAACTTTTGCTGGCTGCAGCCAAGCAATTGGCCACAGTGATAGGTTCTGCCTAACCAAACCTGTGATACTCTCACTTGTGTATTTAAATGAACATAAGTAAATGTTTAGAGCAACCTATGAGATTCTGGGGGGGGGGGGGAATGAACAAAATCTAACAGAATCCTATACTGTGAATCAATGCAGACCGAGTAAAACCACAGTGAAGGGAGTATTTCCAGGCCGGCCCTCTGAAGACTCATTATTAACGCTAAGTGGATCCTGAGGACTTCAGAAAGAATAATTGCACCAAGTCTGCATGGAAAGAACCACAATTTTGCACAGAGCCTCCAGACTATTAAATTAGTTTCAAATAATGTTAACCTACGATATGTGAACAATGTTTATTGCTTAGTGGCTACACATAACTCGCATGTTCTTTAGACTAACAGAGCTTCCAACCGTAATTAGCTGCCTTGCCTAATGAGCACATAGAACTTCAGGAAGGTGGTTGAATGAAATCTTTCAAAATCCTCAAGCAACAATGTGAATGATGGCAATACAAAGAATAGCTCTTAGTTCTGCGGCCTTTGAAACATTTTCTCCCGGAACCGAAACATTTCTCCAGCCTATGCTGCTTCATAAGCTTAAGTAGCACTGTCTTACTTTTCTTACTAATTAAGGCCTTTCTGCCTCAGGGTTCATTTGAGAAAACGTAATACAAATGGCAGCCCACTTGTATGTTTCCTTCCCACCCTTGCCCACTGGATTCTGAGAGTCTGAATAAAACATAAAGCTGGAATACAGAGACAGGAGAGGTGAGTGGAGGGTTGCACACAGAGACGGGGAAGGCTGTGGATGTTAGGCGACAGTAATGCGGCTTCCCTGTTCCAGATTCGGTAAGCTCCCACTGGGACCCAACAGGAGCTGCTCTCCACTTCAGGGATAAAAGTCACGTACCATGATGTACGTAACAGTCACTAAACTCAGTCAACCGCCCTCCTGCCCTTGTCTTAAGGAGCACTCAGATCTTCCTTTAAGACTCAACCTACCCTGCAATTCTTAGCTGTACTCAGGTGGGACTGAACCCAGCTACAACTCAGGGGTCAAGGCTCTGAAGAGCTTAAGGACACCTGTGGATCCATCCCATAGTGGACATGTGACCTAAGTCACTCCCACCAGAGCAAACCCCAGGCCTTTGGCTGTAAATGCTGTGACACAGATTCTTATTTCCTCAGGAGGCATTTATGAGGTATTAGGTCTTGAACTACTACGGCCCTTTTTGCTAATATGAAGAGAGTCAGCCTGAGGACACTATCAATATACAGAAGGAGGCAAAATGGGAAGAGTTGCAGAAAACCAGAGCTGGAGCCTGAGGACCAAGAACTGCTGGTCTAAACCACACGGGCACTTCCGTTCCACGAGCCAATCGAAGCCACTCCTCCTTTTTTTTTTTTTTTTTGCTTAAATAAATTGAATTGGTGTTTTTACTAATTGCAACCAAAAGATACCCAACTGACAATATTCCACTTATTTGATCAACGATGTTAAAAACAAATATGGCTAGAACACTGAACTACAGTCTTCGTCTTTGATGGAGACACAAATCAATGATATTCTGTACAAAGAAAAACTAGTTTCTTACCATATTTGAAATTGTATAATATATTATTTGCTTAAACCCAAGCATCCCTTCATTATTTTTGGCACTTCCAAAAATTTATTCCATATGGGATCTGGAGGGGGATGTTTGAATTCTAAATGAGGAGCTTCAACCATTACAAGCTGCATAAAACATAAGTAAAACATTTTTGCCAATCTTTTTTATTTGTATGCCTTATTTAGATCTGGGAATCTGACACTAAAAATGGTCTCAGATTCAATGTTGATTTGTATTCAATGCCAACAATAGGAGGGGGAAAAAAGGACCTCAGTTAATGTGTCTTTGGTGTTTTTATTTCAGAGAACTGCTATTTCATAAAAGCAGTTTCCCAGATGAGGTGGGGGCTGAGGTGGCAGAATGGTTTACTCTTTATATGCAAAGGAAAATTTCCACCAATCGTGTGGGAAAAATATACAACAGTCTTTTCTGCAAGAACTTATGAAAGTAATGAGATTTTTCCCCCCATTTGATTCTAAGAAATTTGCAGTGAACAACATCGCTCTTGTGCAGTGTTGGGACATATAATTTTAGAACCTGAGTGTATCTTTTTGCATGTAAAAATAAAAGTAATTTTGGTTCTTATAATAAATCAATAGCTAAACAGGATAGCTGTGTTTACTCTAGCCTCATTCAGCTGCTAGTACCAAATAACCTTGATCCAAACTGGACTTCCCAAACATTTTACCGTGATTGCCAGTTCCCACTGCCTCCATCTGCCTTCAATCAGGCTGCAACTATTGGTTTAAAGCACCTTACACATCTGCCAGCGGATGAAAAGCTCGTGAGGCCAGACCTCCACGCTCACCCATCGCACCGCGGGACTTCTCGCTTCGTCGTTTTGCAGATTATTTTCTCTCACTATAGAAAGGCTCATTTACTACTTTCCTTGTTCCAGACAATAGATTTTTCTTCTTGTGATGGGGCAGCCTAATAAGAACCTAAACTGGTGGCTTAAGGACCTTCTGCGTAGCGCAGACCTCACCTAAGCCCACTGTCTGGTTCAGATGGGGCAGTAAACACGCAGCCCAGATCTCAGGGATTATGTCCATGTTTATTCAATAAAGAGTAGGTGGTTTGAGACGATAATCATCAATCCCTTGTTTTCACAAGGTTTTACAAAATGTAAGACCACCTCAACATGTTTTAAGGTCATGCTTTTAAAGTCTAAAACAAAATGTACAGCTGAGATTGGGAAGGCTCTTACAGCCGAGTTGGGGCTAAAGCCATTGTAAGAACCCCCTTTACCTGCATCCTTGGAGAGCACAGGGATGGGTAGGGTTGTCCCATTTACTCCAATCTCTTTTCTGACATTGTAAATTTCCGTAAGGCTATACTACTTTCTGCTTACTTTTTTTTTTTAATTGTAGTTTTACCTTCATAAAAATGACACCAACTAGTCCTGGGTGGTGTTGCTCAGTGGTTGCAGTGTTGCCTGCAAATCAAAGGGTCTCGGGTTCGATTCCTGGTCAAGGGCACATGCAGGAGGCAACCAATTGATGTGTTTCTCTCACATCCATATTTCTCTCTCTCTCTCTCTCTCTCTCTCTCTCTCTCTCTCTCTCCCTCCCTCCCTCCCTCCCTCCCTCCCTCTCCGTCTCCCTTTCCTCTCCCTCTCCCTCTCCCTCTCTCCCTCCCTCCTTCCCTTCTACTCTCTCTAGAAAACCATGGGAAAAATATCCTCTGATGAGGATTAACAACAACAAAAAATGACACCAAATAAAGAGATTTGGCCATATACAATTTCTGAGAAGACTGCCCTTCCCTCCAAGAAACTCAACAATAAACAGGCATTGTGTTTAATTATTTTATGTGAAGTCTAAAATTTGCTGTTTTTATTCCAGAGCACACGCATACAAGCATCTTCTTTCTTTCTTATATAAGAAAATAAATTTCTTAAATAAACTATCTTGCTTCCTGTGGCTGCTGGACATAAAATGTACCATTTAACTAAAGAATATTTCACCTGCTCCCTTTATCCCATTCATTTCCCACAAAATATTGTACATCCTTCACCTTCAGACTAGATCGAATGAGAAAATGCCTCAAACATACGTGGTTAAATAAGTGTGTTTTCTGAATTAAAAATACTCAGGATGCGAAACCGTTTGCTCAACATGCTCAACATTTAGTCTTGAAGCCTCCTCAAAGGTGGGTCACTAAGACAGAGGAACTTGGGGTCCAAGAATCTATTTAGGCTTTCCTATTTCACAGTCTGTCAGGGCATTTCTATTCTTTCCTAAGGGTGCCTCAAAGAAACAAGTGAAAAATTATTGACTATATAAATCTTAAATATAGTTTTCCTTTTAACTCACAAACATTAATAGACTGCGACCACCACCACTATTACTTATACTTACTGGCTGCTGACAGAACTGTGAGCTCTCTGGAAGCGAACAAATATGGGGGAAGTGGAGGCTCCCCTACTTTCCTATTTTAATTTCTAAGATATCTGAAGGTTTTAAGATGATTTGTGAGGATGCTGGTAGAATCACAGCTGAAAACCTAGAGAATGAGCATTCTATAAAACCCAAGAAGGAAATAATACGAAAGGCTTTAGGAAGCTGTGGAGTTTTTTGAAGGTGAAAGATGAAAGGAAAACCTGCACAAGTAGCACACCAAGAAACAGATGGTCTTTTCACAGAATGAACCAAGAGTATGCCTTCCACAAGCAGGCTTCTTAATGGTAGCATACTGTGCGCTTCTATGCAGATTATTTCACTTGCTAAGCGCAGAGGCGGATAAATAGGGTTAGCTCACTGACATTAAACGACATAGTGTACTTGGAGCTCATCTACTATTTAGTCTGTAAACACCTGATATGCAAAACCGTATGAAGAAACTACTGCCAAGACGGTTGAAAATGAACCAATGTTCAGTGAAGATTTAGAAGCTTGGCTTTCATTTTGCTAAAGATGCTCCCCTTCCTATTTCATCAATGATCCCAGTTCCGTTTTACGTGCTCCATTTAGAATGTGTGATTTCGTTTCATTTTGGCTTATTCTAAAACAAGTTCAAGGAAGCTTAGAACTAGGAGGGGGATGGGGTAGGGAAAAAAACCCTCAGGAACTTAGGTTTTTTTGAGTTAAAGAGAAGTCAAATTTCATCAGAATATTTCAGAAACAAATAGACTGACTTGAGCTTCCGCTGGGCAGACTGAGAAATCAGGGCTGAAAGGTTTACTTCCGTCTAGCACGGGGTCACAGAGCCATCGGTGATGGCCCTCCGTGAAGGCCTTCCTCTGCCTTCCTCGTTGTGGTTTGCCAGCTCTCTGCTGAGGAACCTTTCAGAGGGCAGAGGCAGACCTTCCAACGCCCGGGAAGCCAAGCTGCTCCCTCCGTTAGTTCCCTGGGGGGAGAAGGTGGGTGCCACAAGGGGCCTGCGCCGAAGGAGAAGAGCAGATGTCCCTTGTGGGGGAGCCCTCACTGTGGCAAAGCCAGAAGTGACACAGAGTCTGCACACAACTGCTCACCAACTTCCTCTGACGGCTGAACCCAGGCAGGGGCACCCTTCAGAGCTGGCTGGGGACTCCCCCAAATCCAGGATTGTTGCTGAGAGTGGAGGACCCTGTTACTCAATGTCCAAGATATGTGCAAGGAATCTGGGTCAATATCTTCTCATTAATGTGGGACTAACTTTCCAAACAGGCCTTTTTTTGTGGACAAAAAAAACTTTGAGTAGCTTATATGAACTCTTAGTTTATTACTGATCCCAGTAGCCAATCAATTTCTGAGAATATTTGGAACAAGAATATGGATGTTTGCATTCAGATACCTATATTGCTGACTTATGTACAGGGTGGGACAAAAGTAGGTTTACAGTTGTATGTGAAACACAATTTATTCTTGTATTTTTTTTATTAATTATTGTATTGTTTTCTATATGAACAACTGTAAACCTACTTTTGCGCCACCCTACATACATAAAAATATGTTGAAATATCTATCTATATAGATTTATATTTAATAGATCTAGACATTTAAAGTAGTTATATTATGACACGTATCTCTAAAAATGGTATAAATAAAACCTTAGTGTTCCAGTGAATTATGGGAGCAAAGTGTTTCCACTAGACTTTAAGTTTTTCAAAGACCAGGAATGTGGCATATTCCTTTGTTGACTTCCCGCGCTTAACCTTGCTGAGGGAGTAACTACACCAACCAATCTTTGCCCAGCCCTCCTCTGGATTTAGTCTCTTAATCCAGGAAACTCATGCATGATCTCTTGTTTTTGTTTTACTTATATTTCAAACTTGACCATCCCTCTGCTTGCATTACTTGTGGATTGTACTTTCGGGGAGGGGGGGAGGTTATATTACAGAATCTGGGCATTTGGAACTTAATTTTCAAGTAGCATCTCTATTTTATGTTATACCATAGTAAAACTTTGTTTACTTTGCAACAAATACTATTTGTACCATGTTGTTCTTTTTCTAGGCAGAGAAACAGATTTTTCTCTGAGTCAGAAAGAGGAAAAAATATGTAGGGCCCAGACTAAATGAAGATGGGATTCCTTGTTTTGGCTACCACATAACAAATAATTGAGACCACAACTCTGGCAGTCTTGACTCCTCTCTCCTGCTCACAACTATATTTGCTCTATTAGCAAGTCCTGCTGGCTCTGCCTTCCATCAGTCCAGCATCCAGCATCTTCTTCCCACCTCCTCTGTTCCCACTGGGGTCTGAGCCAATTTCCTCCCCTGCCAGCCTCCTAACTGGTCCTTCTCATTTGCCACTGTCTCCCTAGAATCTATTCTCTGAATATCCAAACAGATCCTTTTACTAGTGAAGTGAGTCAGCTCAAGTCCTTCCTCCTCGCAAGAGCCATCTATGGGTTCTCCCCTCACTCAGAGTAATGCCAAACGCCAGAAAGGCTATACACACTCTGGCTCCTTTGCCACCTGGTCTTGTCTCTCATTGCTCTCGCTCTTGCGCACGCCACTCCAGACACATGGCTCTCATCACTTTTTTCCAGAAAACTCACCATCCTTCCCTCTCATGGCCTTTGCACCTGCTGTTTCCTTCACCCAGACATGTCCAGTCCTCCCTCACCTCTATCTGCATGGTTCAGACTCTCACCTTTCAGATCTTTCTTTTAGAGTTCCCTTCACAGTGAGGCATCCCTCGCTCCCCTTGTTAAAATGGCACTTCTTCCGGCCCTCTCCTATCCCTCCTGTGCTGCTTTATTTGTCTTTATATCACTTAGCTGGTTTTACTTATTTACTTACATTAGAATGTAAAGCCCCTGAGGGCAAGGATTTTTGCCTGTTTGCTTCACTGCTTTATCTCCAGCACCTAGGACAGTGCCTGGGGTACAGTGCTCAATAAATACTTAAAGAATAAATTGAGTGATAACTAAATAGAGCAATTAAAACACTTTTTAAAATTTTGTTTTATGCCACAGTTACAAAAACTCAAACCTTAAGCCAAAACAACCATTATTTAGTGTTGTGACTCTTCTTCAACCACTAGATGTTTCAAAATTGCATATTAGTTCTTTTTTGACAAATTTGCAAATTGAGAACCAAAGTGATTGGACCTGCCACCTTCATATTGAAACTGTGTATGTGAATCTTAATATATGGTCACAAGTCTTAGCAGCACTGACCTGTCACCTAATCAGCAATTGATACAATTTTTACGTTAATATGAATTACTACAAAGGTTTGGAACAACCTAGTTCAACATGAATCTGAGAATATTTTTTAAATGGTCAACTTTAAGGGACAATGGGCTGATGTCTAGGATATGAAAGAATTTACACCCAAAACTCTGAAGTGAAGTTTGGAGAAAATAGAATGACTTCTGTATAGCACCTTTTATAAATCTAGCAGAAACCAAATTCACATCAATGCCAAAGGCAAAGTGAATTTTCCTGCAGGAAGTGCCTAATCCCATAATAAACCCGTTGAAGAGACAGGTTGAATGTTCACCGAGGCTAAGTGTTTAAGAGGTCTCCATGGTGTAATTTATCACTACTACAGCTTTAAAAGCCATGAAAATTGTTCCACAATCCCACTAGGAACTAGGTTGCTCATGTCAAGACCATAGTATACAATTGGTTTATATTTTCAAAACACTTCCTTGTTTATTCCTTGTTGAAAAAATATATCTATTATATATACTACAAAGCCACAGGTTATAGTCATATGAATATTCAAAAGAAAAAATATTTTGAAACTAACACTGTTTGACTATAATAAACTAAGTAAAAACAACATTATATTGTTCATCTGAGAAGGCACAATTTAAATAGATTTCAGATTTAAATGGGAATGAGGGAAGTGGTTATGGAATTTTTATTTCCAACCTAGTCAAAAATTAATTATTCATACATTCTTTTTTTTTTTAATCCTCACCTGAGGATATTTTTTTTTCCCATTGATTTATAGAGAAAGTGGAAGGGAGGAAGAAAGAGGGGGAGAGAGAGATAAAGAGAAACGTCCACGTGAGAGAGACACATTGATTGGTTGCTTTCTGCATGCGTCCCTACTGCGGATAGGAAAATTGCATCCGAGGTACGTACTCTTTTTAAAATGTATATATTTTTATTGATTTCAGAGAGGAAGGGAGAGGGAGAGAGAGATAGAAACATCAATGATGAGAGAGAATCATTGATCGGCTGCCTCCTGCATGCCCCACAATGGAGAGCAAGCCCACAACCCCGTACATATTCTTGACCAGGAATTGAACCTGCGAAAAAACTAGCCAGGGCTATTCAAATATTCTTAACACAGTGACTATATTATAGTGCATGAAGCTTATTCAGGAATTCTATAAGGTGAACATCCCTGCGTTCTTTTCATCATACCACTTGTAAAAGAGAATGTGTGCTATATTTACCAAGTGCAACAGTATTCAATGGTGCAAAACCTAAAGAGAACTTTTTTTGGTATTTATATGCCAAACACATAAAAAGAATAAATATCCTCTCTCATCACTGATGTTTCTATTTCTCTACCCCTCTCCCTTCCTCTCTGAAATCAATTTAAAAAATAAAAGCCCAGCCAGTGTGGCTCAGTGGTAGAACGTCAATCTATGAACAAGGTGGTCGTGGTTCGATTCCTGGTCAGAGCACATTCCAGGGTTGGGGGCTCAATACCCAGGAGGGGGCACGTAGGAATCATTAATAATGATTCTCTCTCATTACTAATGTTTCTATCCCTCTCTCCCTCTCCTGTCCTTTCTGAAATCAAGAAAAGTATTTTTTAAAACAAAGAATAAATTTAAATGTAGTTTGTACAGACTTATTTTTATTTTATTCTGTTTTTAAAACAAACCAATTTAAAAAATTCTGAAAGTCTACAAACACAAGCATAGTTAGTCGACACCAAGGTCTATTTTTAGGGAGAAATCAATGTACAACAATAACTATTTATTACCAGTGACAAGAGGACTGGTAAGGTCTGAGAAGCTTTCTATCATTAATGATAAACTGGAACCTTTCTTAGATGTTAATTCAGAGGGTAGGGTTTTAGAATAACATGTTAGAAGGAGATATGAAAATTCTAAAATTTACCCTCAACTTTAATATATATATATATATATATATATATATATATATATATATATATATATATATTGATTTCAGAGAGAGAAAGGGAGAGGGAAACATCAATGATGAGAGAGAATTATTGATCAGCTGCCTCCTGCATGCTCCACACAGGGGATTCAGCCCACAACCTGGACATGTGCCCTGACCGGGTGTTGAACTGTGACCTCCTAGTTGATAGGTCACCATCCAACCACTGAGCCATGCGGGCCGGGCTACTCTCAACTTTTGATTAAAATTTCAGATTTTTTTTTTTAAAAAAAATATTTCTTTATTGATTTCAGAGAGGAAGGGAGAAGGAGAGAGAGAGATAGAAACATCAATGGTGAGAGAGAATCATTGATTGGCTGCCTCCTGCACGCCCCCCACTGGGGATTGAGCCCACAACCCAGGCATGTGCCCTTGGCCAGAATCGAACCTGGGACCCTTCAGTCCACAGGCTGGCGCTCTATCCACTGAGCCAAGCCAGCCAGGGCTAAAATTTCAGATTTTTACAGGAGGTCTTTGGTTTAGAAATGGAACTTGAGCCCTGTCTGGGGTGGCTCAGATGGTTTGAGCATTGTTCCGTGCACCAAAATATTCAGGTTCAGTTTTCACTCAAATACATGTCCATATAGTCCACATATTTTCATATATGATCTTAGACTCTCAGTAACACAAAATTTGGTATCCACTAGCTCTCTGAATCGATTTTTCATAGCTCAAAGTAATAAGTTGAGAAGCAGAAAACAATGTGGCAAAGGGCAAGGCAGAGCAGGTGGGTGGGCATGAAGGGAGGAGCTGGTCATAGAATGGAATGGAGAAAATGGAGACAGCGAACTAAAATTTTCTTATTTATTTTACAAAACACAACTCCACATGGAACTTAAAGAGTTAAAGCTGAGTGGGCTGTCTTATGGATACTGAAAACCAGGCTGGGACGTATGGAGAGCTAAGAGCCCAAGACTTATGCTTCACTGGTGAGGAATTACGATGACTGGGGCAGGTCCTGTGATTGAGGAAGGGGCCCCAGTACCAATGCTGCATCACATCTGTGATCCTAGCAGGAAGCAGGGCAACTGAGAGGCAAGATCAAAAGAGAAGCACTTGATACCAGAAACCAGGCTTGGGCCAGAAGTCTGGCCAGGGACAAACCCTCACAACTTAGGATGGGGGAGGGAGACACTCCTCCGCAATCTATACTTAAAGGAAATCTCCTCTTCTTTCATGCTTGGGGCCTCCTGTGCCTGAAATTGGGAAAGCAACAACAAATGATTTCTCTCCTTTTCTTCTACCACTGCTGGTCCTCCCTCCACCTCCTGCTTTCCAGGGCTGAGACAGTCACACAACTCAAACCTGATTTGGCTCAGATTTATTGAGTCCTGATTCAACTTCGTTTCGGTAGCCATGGAGCACCTGCTGAATATCAAGTTCACGTTTCCTGTGGCCACACAGGTGGGAAAGTACCTCTGGGTGCTGGCAGAGTGAAATGTGGGTCCTGAAGCTTGAGGCAGGGACCTGGGTATCACCAGATAGATTTTGAGCAAGGATGCCTGCCACTGGCTTCCTGACACAGGTACAAGGGATAGCAGGAAAGCCCAGGAGAGGCCTTTCACGTGTGAAACATTTTATTTCCAAAATGGATTGAGGTCAGATAGAAATATCACAAGGCACACTGAATCTCTGAGTGTGGAAGGTTTGCAATGTGTGCTGTAGGCACCCAAGTCACTAATATGTATGAAAGTCCATGGGACTATTTCACCATGTAATACATTGCAGTGTCTGAAAAATCAATGTCCTAGGGCACAGAAAGATGAATGCAGAGCTTTTCAATTATCTTCTTTTCCCCCTAAAAGTATTTCTCCCTTCAAACAGATTCAAAGGCAATATGATATTGTTTTCATTATGGTTAAGAAGATGTTAGCCTATGCAAGTATCTCACCCAGTTCAAACCCACTGGGTAATAGCCCACTGGGTAGAAGATGATACAGACCCTGAAAACACAGTAGGTTAATAAAACTCTCTTGAGAGCTCAGTGAATGGGGACAAGACATCTTCAGCAATTGACTTGTCTGTTTAACAGTCTGCACCCAATTTCTTTAAGACTGACTTTGTCTTTCTTTTAAACCAACATTTTCTGTCGGTAAATACATGGATTATGGTATTGTTTTAAAATAAAATTTCCTGTCACTCTCACATCCTCAGAAATATAACAGAAGCAATCCTCAAAGCCCAGCTCCTTCCTATTCAGTAAAATAAGAAGCCAGAGTCAGGTTACTGGATCAGACAAAAAGCTAACTTCAATCTCAATTACCCAAAAGACATGGGGTCACCTGCCACCTTTGGAAAAAATACGGTAGGCCTGCACATAAATGATGCAATTTCAAGAACAAGTTTGGAGACTTCCCAGCTTCTTGAGGGCAGAAAGGAATATTCTAGCAGGACATACAGCATTCATTCTGTGTTCTGAAATAGGTGTATTCTATCTAGAGCCTACAGCACTCCCGGCTAGCATTCATCGGCCACGGAGAAAAGGCTTGTCAGCCTTTTGCCAAACGGAATTTTACCTGAAAGGCCAATAAATAATAAAATCAAAAGCAGCATGCCTCTGGGGCAATGGGCATGCAAGTGCACTGGGGGAAGAAGGAGTGGGAAGGGATGAGGCAGGAGTCCAAATAGTGTTAGTGCACAAAATGTGTGAAATGTGATAAATATTTGTTAAAAGAAAATATGACCTAGTATTTCAGGAAATGCTCTGAAGTTTCATGGTTTGGTTGCCTCAAATACACTCAGCCTGTCCTTTTGTCTGGGGACCTATGGCAGCATTTTCCTCTTATTCCTGGTCTTGCTTAGTAGACTCTGCACCAGGGAATGACTGGGGTGCTTGAGCCGTGAGAACGTGGGGATTTACTGAGCCTTTGATTCCTCCTGTTTCTTGGCTGATTCATGTCATCATAACCCCCAGGTACTTCCCAAATACCCTTCCATAGCTGCCTGGCACACTGAACAAGAGTGTCTGCTCCTGGCCGCCCCTCCCCCACAAAGCCTGCACTTGCGGCTCCTCTGTCAGAAAAATCAGGGTCGACAGCTCAGCTCCTCGTACTGAGGGGCTGCCTCTTCCCCAGACTTTTATACTATTGCTGCAGTGAGATAAAATGCATGTTTTTAAACTAGAAAGAGTTAAGGTTCTTCCCTAAAACACTATAGTACTTGGCATGCTACATTTATTTTCAAGGACACAGGATTTTTAATATCCATTCTTTCACTGATTCATTCAACAAAAATTTATTGAGTGCCTACTCTGTGGGAAGCTCTGTCCTTGACATTGGGATATAACAATGAATAAGAGAGATAATATTTTTTTCCCTTCATGGCAATAATATTCCAGTGGGAGAAGTCAGACAAACATATAAAAGAAACAAAGGAACAAGAATAAAATAAAGAACATAAGATAGTGATGAGTGTGCTGTATAAAATTAAACAGGATGTGGTGATGGAGGGTGTTGGAGATGAGGGGCCATTTCACATGAAGTAACCAGACAAGTTCTCCCTGTGGAGGTGACATCTGAGGCCAGGGAGACTTTTGAGAGTGTTCTTTGAGACCTCAGTTTGTAACCTTCACCAGGAATACCAAAAATAGGAAGGAAGTACATAAAATATGTTTTTTTATTTGTCTGCATTCATTTGGTTTGGTTCCCACTAAAGGCTAAACTTCATGGCAGAGAGCCACATACATCTCTAATCAAGTACAAGGAGTCTCATTAGAGAAATATTTATTGCATGTGACTGGGTAAAATACTCCAGATGGTATCTGGGCATTTGCATAGAGCTTCATGTCAAATTAATAATCATTAATTAAGGCTTGGATTTTTCAGCATAAGCAGGGTTGAAAAAAGATAAGTGGTCAGGCCAGCACCAACCCTCTATAAAACTTGCAAGCAGACAAGGTTTGGCCTTAAGGCTGCTCTATTCTCCCTCTAGAATTTATCCTATTCATCACCAATGTACCCAGTCTTCATATTTTACAGTTTAGCAATTCTGGACTTAACCAAGTAATTGAAAGGATCAGCCCTAAAAAGAATCTGAGGAACCCTCCCTTTAACCTAAAAGCAATTTCACCAGATGATCTGTCTTAAATTGAGTGAGCCATCCATCACAAAATTCTTGAGACCAATTTAAGAATTCAACAAAATGTCTTGTGCCTAATAACACTCTTGCTCAGCTGCAGAGGCAAGCTAAGAAGATAATATGTGAAACAGAGTGATTCTGAAATCTTTGCATTTTCTGATTTGTGGTATAATGCAATGAAAGAATTGCTTTGACCCTGTCAAGTGGAACCTCAAGGACAGAGATTTTATCATTTCTTTGCCCGGAAAATTGATGTAAAGATTCAATTTACTTTGGAGTGTCCAAGTGCTTCAGCAACTAAGAAAAAAATGGATTGATTTTTCATATACATGTTATGTAATTAAGTTCTAATTTGATAAAAAGAGCTGATCAAAAAGTGGTGACCATTCTGAAATATTCCTCAGTGCTGAACTCCTTGTAGTTTTAGAAAAATAAATGCTTAAGTATATTTCCTTTTTGGAAGTCAGGTGTTGTGTTTCCATACTAATGTTCTCAACCTTTTTCTTAAAAAAGGAATGACAGAGCCAGCGTTTGAGCACTCCTTTTATATTTCTATGTGTTTTGACTGTGCCACATACAGCTGTACGCTGTAGTTTTGGGGTGAACACCTATGCAGCATCTAACACCCACTGAGCATATCCTCTATGTCAGGCGCTGAGCCAAACTTTACAGCCTTTTGACTCTCTTTCAACAAACAGCCTTGTGAGGTAGACACTGCTGAAGGCATAGACTTGATCTAAGACTCAGCTCCTAGAATAGTACTTAAAACATGTAAGACACTCATTGAATACCTGCTGCATAAATCCAATTTTACAAATGATATAGTAGTAGTAGTGACTCGGAAAGGTAAGTAACCTGCTGTTGGTTCTGCAGCTATAAATGGCAGGGCTGATTCCAGAGTTCAAGCTCTTAACCACATACTATACAGGAGATGGCCTACATGAGGAAGAGGAGTGGGGAGTCTGTTTAATGATTACTTGTTTGCTCTGAGCTTGCAGAAGACTAAGTCATATGTGGGGTTGCTAACACAAAAATTGACATTACTTGCATCCTCACTTACTGACTATACAGTTCTTCTGGCTACCTGCAGCCGTTCCCTAATATTTCTCCCTGCGTCACCTGAGTAAGTAAATTCATGTGTCTGCCCGTGGGTATGGTAAGAGTGTTCCAATGATTAATTTGGTGATTAGCATGTGCTGTGATCTCTGACAAATGTCCTACTTGTCTCATTGCTATTCTTTAGGTCAAAAGTTAGGAAGACAGAATAACTAGCCTGCTTGTGCTTAGGTAAGGAAGCAAATAAATCTCTCCTTGATTATTATCATTATTATTGCCATTAAAAAGATAGTAATATGGAGGGAAGCAGGTAGAGAGGTTATCAGAGGCAATATTTATTTTCTGCTTCAAAATAAATTAGGAACATCTAGTACTTCAATAATTTTTTTTTCCCCAGTCACCAACACACATTGTTTAGCTATCTGTATATGATTTCTATAAGTTAATGACTTTGCTGGCCCATCAACTGGTAACCTATTCATTTTGTTGGACTACTGACTTGAGTTTTGTCTTTTAAAAAAAGAAGCACAATAAAATTACTGATGAAACATATAAAAAAACCAAAATAATAAACAATGTATTAAAAATAAGAAGTGTAAATTGCACAGGTGAAGGAGTAATTTAAACATATGCTACACTTAAAGTCATCTATAGAACAGGTCTTAGTGGTTATTAAAATGATGCCCCTAAAGTCCTATGACTTTTAATAAACACACTAAGTAGAAATATAAATGCGAAATCAATTTCTCTTCAAATATTTAAAATGTTAAAGGTTAATCTATTTTGGTGAACTAGCCATGACAAAGGACACACTGTAAACAATAAACAGCCTTTATTAATAAAAAGCATAACTACATTACATACTAACAATAGTTAAATAACAGCTCAGAGCCACCTCCCGTGCTATAGGCCAGGGGTGGGCAAGCTTTTTGACTCGAGGGCCACAATGGGTTCTTAAACTGGACCGGAGGGCCGGAACAAAAGCATGGATGGAGTGTTTGTGTGAATTAATACAAATTCAAAGTAAACATCATTAGTTTGCCCATGGCTGCTATAGGCAATCGGTCCTTTGAGAGAAAAAATGCAACTGTAACTCCTACTCCAGAATATGTTACCCAAATTTTGGAGAGAAGAGAGCAAGTTCTTAGAGCCTTTTGGAAAGTGTTAAAGTCTTTGAATTTTGTGCATCCCATTTGCCCAAAAGCTAAGAACAATCCCTGCCTTTTATATAAAAGATTATGAGCCAAATGTATAAATCAAAACATACATAAAAGAATTTCTCCAGTTAAGCTCTCATAAGACTTTAACTGTAAACGCATAACGATTCTCTAGTAAATAAAACTGAGAATATAAGAGTTATCTATCACAAAGTTACATTTTTCACTAACAGAGTAATTTTCTTCTGGAAAAAAAAATTCTTCAATTTCAAAAACAGTACTCTTTTTAGGGAAAAAAAACCCCTCAATTAAAGAACAATTATGATGATAACTGACACTCAACATAACCAGTCTTTTCCTGACACATGTTGATTGGTATTCTCCATTTCTTCCAAGAAGTTAAAGAGCAAGCATGAAGAAGGTGGACAGCTTTTTTCACAGCATATTCTCAGTTACTCTTTTAAATTCACCTGTTCTTATAACTGACCTTATTTGCCATTTAGACATTAAATATCCAAATACTTTAAGGATGGCAATTATATTATAAAGTGATTAATTTCTTACCATCCATCTACAGAACCTTTAAAAATATTAAGGCTACCCTGGGAAAAGAGATTATTCGGTAGTTCCTCTCTCCCATAACAAAGAAAATTCTAAATAATAATTAATATGAGAAAATACAATCGCTCGTTGAGTGCTGGTATACCAAACATGGGTACGTCTTATAATCTGGTGAAGAGAAGCAGCTTTTAGACACACAGAAAGAGAAACAGGGCTCCCGGGCCTGCGCAAGCTCTGAGGAGAGCTGTCTCTAAGATGAAAGAGGGAGTGGGGAAGCCTGTGACTAGCTTCGCAGGAAAATACATATACCACAGCATCCATCCCGACCTTTGTTGTGAAACATTTATTCTTTTAAACCTTTATTTACTTAAGAGACTTTGGCTCTAGGATTTATTCTAAGAGACAAAAAGCTACTTTGATTTTTAAAAAGTCAGCTAAGATGACCTTCCCAAAAATATTCTTAGATATTCCTTTTGAAGAGGCTGTGTTGCATTCGGAAATATTGCATTTTAATTTTATCCACAAAAACCCAACAACTGCTACTGCTTCTAAGTGATCCCATAGGCTCTGGGTAAGGAAGGCACTCTGCACTTTTCGGTCACTGGTAAGGAGCTTCAGGATTTTATTTTATGGGAAGGACAGAGACTGGAGAGAAAGAGGCAGTGGTTTTAACAGGATTAATACTTAATGTGTCATTTCTATGAGAGCGAAAGACACGTATGCCTAATCTCTGTTGTTTAGCCCTGGGCCTGCCCACGATGATGCAGTCAGCACCGCGAGAGATGCAGCATCTGTTCCAAACGTGCTCTTAAAACAGAAGTTATGTATTTCCTAATGACTTCTCTGGAAGAATTTCTTGCTAAAGCAGGTTTTCTGTCCCCCCCGCCCCCCTCCCACCCCCCCAAACGTACACTGACAGCAGAAGAAAGAAAACAATCTCCTGGCGTAGATGTAAAATATCTCCGCTCTCCATCCCGTGCACTGCCATTGTACCATGTACCTTGCTTTACATAGCTCAGTAGAGGGGAAATCACGGAAGGCAATGAAAGGTGAAATCTTTCTCGACCTCAAAAGAACTCGCCATATGGGTGCTAAAAAGAAACTCGTCAATATTGAAAACTGGGAAGACTAAACAGGCACAATAGGAAAGTCTTGAGAGAATTCATTTTTAAATGGCTTGTCCTTTTATTTCCTTTGGGGTAGGGTGGAGGATATGCAGCCAAATGCCTCTGAAAGCCTAAATCTAATTATTCTATGAGTTCCGATTTTTCCTGATGCTTCTTTTCCTGCTCCAGTCGCATTACTTAGAATGAGCCCCATTTGTTTGGCATTATTAAAGCTGATAAATTAACCTGGAGGCTCTAAAATTACGTTTACTACTACTCAGTGGGAAAATGTATTAAATTATTATAAAAACAATATTTAACTATGATAGGGTATATAAGTGTATGCTAATAAAATGAAAATATTTTAAATATGTATAGCTTTCTGATTTTTGAGTTTCTACATGCTTCAGCAGATTTTGTTGGATTTTACTCTCAATCTGAAATGTTGATTTACTGAAAATAAGAGCATGGTGTAAAAGGCAAAAATAGGAGTTGGAATCATATACCTATGAAATGCAATGGTTCCAAGAAACATTTGCTGATACAACTGCAGGGCCCCCAGGGCTTTGTGAGAGGAATCAGGAAGGGAGAGGCTGTAGGAGAGAGGCTGCTCCACCTCTGCCCCATCTGTGTGGACAAAGGCGAAGTGTTTCTGTGATGATCACCACCCGGAAGAGGACAGAGTCTAGACTAGAGGAAGGGACGGGAGCTGGGAGCTAGCAACGGTGAAATTTTATTCTCCATTTTCCTACATTTCTACACCTCCAAAGCCTGGATTTATACATCGAATTATTCCTGAAAATATAGCTCTAACAACTTCGTGTAAATTCCAGAAGAAAAGCCATTCTATCAGCAAAGTTTGTTTATTCTACCTCCAAAATATACCTGGAAGCCATTCACTTTTACCCACCTCCACATGGCTACCATCGTCTCTCCTTGCCCCACAGCAACCGAGGGGTCATTCTTCTACCCCCTCTCCAAACCATTCTGCATCCAGTAGCCAGAGTAAACTTAAAAAACTATTTCTGATCATATTTCTTTGCATAATACCCTTCAATGGCTTTTCACTGCAGCTAGAATAAAAGCCAAGTGCACTGCCACTACCTACATAGGACCTACTTATCTGACCCCTTGTGCATTCTCCCTGTCACTCCTGTCATATTGGTTTTTCTTCAACTCACCAAACCCCCTCTCTGTGGAGGGCCTTCGTGGCTGTCGTTCCCTCAGTTTCTTTACCCAGCTCTTCTTGTAGTTGGCTCCTTTTCATCTTAGATACTGCCTTGTAAGAGTAGCCTTCTCTGATATTTCTGTGTAAAGTAGCTGCGTCCCCACCCTATTCGTTACTGTCATAGAATATTGTAAATTACCTTGAGAACTATTTTATTTCTGGGTTAGTTCATGTTTGTATGGATTATACTCCAACATGTATACAAACCCAAGTGGTAGGAGTGACTATGTGTGTTTACTCTAGGCTACGCCTCATATCTAGGACAGTGCCTGGCACTGTCACTCAAGGAGCATTTGTTAAATGAATAAACACAAAAGAAAAAAGTGACATGAACAGGAGATCCAGCATTTCACTTCACTGTGTTACCTATTTTACATAATTATGACCTACAGTACAAACTGTCACTGCATGCTTCTCTATAAAAGTTGACTGGCTTATAGGAATTAGTGCTTTATTAGTAAGTACAGGACAGTGATATCCTTTTTTGAAAAGCTTTGCCAGTATGTTCTACCTTGACATTTTCTATTGATTGATCAAGCACCTTTTGGAATTTAGCTCTATCGTTTTTGCAGTGCTGGGTAGAAGTAAATAATGACATTTTTCCCTGGGACTATTTATTCAGCCTCTGTGGCTAGCTTTTGCAAACCACCACTGTTGGCTGAGCTGAGCGATTGGTTGAACTGAACAGCAAAGCCCAAGGGATGGACACTTTTGAGACTCCACCAGCTGCACTCTAAAACAGATCAGGCAGCAGCGCTGACCCCCCAAATAGTCACTTGATACTGTTTTTGCTATGAAATGTGTAAGAAACCCAGACCTTTTTAGCATTTCTTGAGCTATTTCTGTTAAAGGGATTTTTTTTTAATTGATTGATTTAAACAGGTAGGTGTCTACTTTATTGCACAGCATATTTATTCCTACTCCTTGTAAACAAGACTTCATCTGACATTTATAGTGCACAACAGACAGAATCGCTAGAACAATATGTTTAATTAATTTCTGTTAAAATTTAAAGACACCTAAGGCAAGGAATTCTAGATAAATATTTATCCATGTACTCACTCCATATGATAGGTCAAATGTTCACATTTTACATCCATTAGAAATATAAACGTAAAATATTAATGAAAGCCAATTCTATTAGAATAATTATCACTTGGTGATATACTTCTTTTTGTGTCTGTCATCTTGATATACAAGTGCCTCTCAAACTAATGAACCACAGAATAACTGGATAACTTATTTAAAAGTTATCCTGCAGATCATGATTCGGTAGGTCTGAGGTGGGGTCTAGGAGTCCGCATTTTTAACAAATCCTGCAGGCGAGCTGTTGCTGATGGAAAGAGGCGCACATTCTGAAGGACACGGGTCTTTTCTCTTCAGAAGAATGACTTCTACCCAGCACTTTCCAATGTCTCCTTCAGCACTTTGCACATTACCTGGCATCTCATAAGCATCAGTACATTTTCACTGAATAAACTGTTCACAAGAATAGAAAGTTTATGACTTTATGAAAGATCTAATGGAATATTCTCATTGGTATAATCTATCTTTTGAATAGCAATATTAGCTAATAGTCATTTTTTTTAAAGGACCACATTTAAGGAGTATATTTATGTTTTAAACTTTCTATGAATACAATGAAATTGGATATTTTAATGACTGCCATGTGGCTAGCAGCAGGTGGAATTACTGTGAGGAATAGGAGAGTGCTCTTTACTACTTAATCTGTTTTATGCAGTTCCATTAAACGGTTTGCAATAAAGTGCTGACTGTTGTCTACTGAACTCTCAACCCCAAATGTATTTAATAAAATAAATTTGATTTGTTTTGAAAGCATTATCGTATCTCAAGTCATTGGACTAAGGCAGTCTTTTTTCTCCTTTAGCATATGGTGAAAAGGTTTTTAAGAATCAAAGAAAATCTTAAAATATTCAAATTGAACATGATTTATTTCAAAATAAGAGATATCTGTTAAAATAAGATTAAAGAGAAACTAGAAAGAATAGCACAGGGGGGAAAAAAGCCTCATAAACTATCTCTAAAACAGTGTTTAGAATCCAAATTACTTCTAAGCCTAAAAATCTATCACCATCAAAAGCAAAGAGTCTGCTAAAAAATATAAAGAATGTCTAGCTCAATGTTGATGGCAGACATAAACTAGGGATTCTAGAAACAGGGTATAAGGTCCTAGCTATTAGGAAAGCTGAAAATGAAGAGATAAGTGGTTGGAAGAGAGAAAACAGAACAGCATCTGAAGCCAGGAGAAGGCAGCAGTAACAAAAGGATGGGATTTAGAATCGGAAGATACAAGTATGAAGTCTAGCACTGTGGCCTTGGCCAAGCCACTTTAAAGAAGTCTCAGTTTTCTGATTCGAGTTATGAAATGGTACTGAATGGTCCAAGGACATACTACAATCTATGTTACAAGTGTCTTGTAAACAATTGACTGTTATTTGGATCACCAGCTCTGAGGCACAGAAATAGAATCAATAGGCAAAGAATGAGACAGAACTTGGGAGATGTTGACATTAGGCATTCTACCAGTTTCACCGTCCGCTCAAAATTCACCCCTCACCGATCAGCCCACACACATGGTCTGGAAGGTACATCACTACTATTGACTTACCAACAATGAACAGTCACTTAAATTACACCTACGATAATGTGACTTGAGAGGCTTCCTGATAAGTTAACTGAAACTCAAAGAAATGGAAACTCTAAATGTGTTGTCTTTCTAATTATTTCATAGACATGAGAGATTTGTGTTAAGTGTATAGACTTTAAACAATACCCTGTCCCCCAAAATGTTTAAAATATAGTCACTGAAATGTATCTAATTCTATTTCTTACTTTTTACCACCTATCTTTGATTCTGCTGTGGGTTTTCATCTTAATTTGCTATTCCTCCTTTTGCAAAGTGTGAGGTAGTGTTAAAAGTTAAAAATCGGTGATCTATTCCAGGATATAACACTTTTTAACTGTCTGACATTGACCACTACATTTTTTACTTAAGAAACTTAAAAAAAATGGGGTTGGGGGAGAGGAGGCAAGGGTGTGAAGTCATACCCCACATATTCAGTTTCACACAGGAATTATATAAAGGAAGAGGTCTGGGTTGTTACAGTGAGATGAGGACAGTGGCTGCGCTTGAAGGCAAGGATCTGTCACTGTGCTGCCATGTGACAGGCGCTCAGGAGTCTCTAAGTACAGCCTGTCTGCTGACATCACGGGCGCACATTGTGAGACCCGAAAAACTGTGTATCTCTCTGTGGTAGCCAAAATTTTTTTCTCTATAATTATCTCAGATTTGCTTTACCTCTTCCACTTTCCATGACAAATCTAGGTGTTGGGAAAGGAATTATGTCATTGTTGAATAATCTAAAAGTGAAGATTAAGCAAAAATGCTATCTCAAATGACATTTAACTACATATAGTGCATTGCAGATTTCAAAGTAAACAATTCTAGTTTTTTATTGTCATTCAAGGCATTAAATGAACATTTTATGTGAATTAAATGAATCTTTTTCTTAATTTTAAAATAGTATGGTAGAATAAGCAGACAAGAAAAGCTCAGTTATGCCTTAAACATTTTTTTTTGAAGCAGGGTAACTTCACCAACGGTGTTATTTCTTTTCAAAAGCAGGTACATACTCCCAAAGTTAGAGGTTTTGCTTTTGTTTGTTTGTTTGTTTTTACTTGCTTTCCTATTTTGTTTTCTTAATTTCACTCTCTTCCCATTCTTTCACTGCGCACTCTTTGTTATGCAGACTGGCTTTAGTCACCATATGGGAAAGGCAGCCCTGAGGTCCTCTTTAGGGGGTCGGGTGGGGGGGGGGAGTGGGGGTGAAATGCAGCATTGCTCCGACTGCATTTCAGAGGGCCCCAGACTGCGGGAGTTTCAGGAGCTGGAATCTCTCAGTATGTATTGTGTTTCCTATAAAAGTATGAAATGCATTTTGAACTACTGCCCTACGTATACACATTTTATCACACACTTTAATGTACGCTGTAAAGTACCTGCATTCATGGTAAAAAGGTTGGTGCCGGATGTTGGCCGAAAACACAGTACTCTTGTGATTGGAAAGAAAACTGGTTCTGAAATGTAAACTTCAAGTCAGGTGGTTTGTGACATGAGTTGTTCTACGGAGATTATCCTTGCCATCTACCACAGAAAACAATGGCCAGCAGACCAGCAAGATAATGTGTTTTGTTCTACTGTCCTTTGTACATACAAGGTGCTGTTTAAATCAGGAGTGGTGTTTTTATATATAACTGCAATGTCTATTTCCTTACAGAACATGCAAAGTGTGCTAGATTAGGTTCTTTCACTGCTGGTGTGTGTGAACAACAGCCTTTAAAAATCAATAACTCTTAAGAATTGATTTGAAAGTAATTGCTGTCCCTTTTACATTGGCAGGAGACTTAGCAGAGGTGTATAAATGTTATTGACTCGCGTTAGCTTTTCTGCAAAAACCAAACTAAAGCACATAAAAATCATGCTCTTGATTATCAAAATGATTTTAAAATAAAAGAGGCACACACACATTTCTCTCTCTCCTTATAGATATAGTTTAGATATAGATATAGATATAGATAGATATAGATATGTACCTTATCTCAAAATGTTGGGTAACATTCATTTTAAAAAGTGTTGTCAGGGGTAACAGAATACTTTCCACAGTGATTGTTTGAAATCTTTAAGAAAGAAGATGAATGTGCTTTCAAGGTTTGCCTTAAAAACATTTTATACCCTAGAGTACTTTAGAAGTAATGATAAAATAAAAGGTATATCCAAGAGAATCATATAATTTTTTTCCTTAGACACTTTTGCAGGATGAAAAGATGTGAGCTGGCATACAGGACTAAGCCAAAGAGGAATGTTAGGTAACACATCTGAATAGAAATGCTAGCACCAGTCTGCCCAATAGGCTCGCTCACAAGAGCTCACTCTGCAGCTCAGACTGAACAGAGGAAGAAGCAATGGAGGGGAAGCTAAGATTGTATCACGATAGCAATCTGAGAGGGTGGGGAAGGGTTAGGGAACCAAATACCACCTGGTAATCAATCTTGAGCTGTTTTGCAAGTTCAAGAAATCCTGAAGAATCTGGGTAGGACTGGAGATACTGCTTTAGATAAAAGTTCAATAACACACAGAAACTTAATTGGGAATTCTCTTTTCAACATAACACTCAGTCATACTATGGACACCCATATATTAGTAATACTGTAATTTACACCAGTCACGTTGCTGTATCCCATCTACTCCAAAGAAATCTCATTTTGATGCTCTTATTGAAAGTATGATAGCCAGTAAGAAAACTTGCATTAATAATTTCCTTTGAATTTGGGTTCAATTGTACTACTGGATAAGTTTGAAAATAAACTTGAGTTTTCAAATGCAATATTTTATAATCTCTCATTAAAATATTCTCTACTTGCAATGTTTATATAGCTGTGTATTTTATACTCTTAAATCTGTTTAAACTCTTACTAGCTTGAAATGTCAAAGTACAAATACTTTACTAAGATTTATTGGTTTTGTGTGGCAAGATTAATCAACTTATGGCTGAATGGGGTCAAATAAATTTACTATTTATTTCTTTTAAAATTATTCCCTGAGAATCCTCTAAGTTTGTTGCTTTTCTTTTGCCTTCTGGCTAACTATTCCTCCTCCTCTTGCGCCACCTTCTACGTTGGCAGATCTAACAAGTATTCTTTTGTCCTACTTTTCTTGAATGCGAAACTATTGATGCTCCCACATTAGAAGGACGACTGATGTGTGACACAAAGGCCCCTGTGTAGGTGACGTCTAGAGATGTGCTAAGCAGCCCATTATTTTCACAGTGCAGTGAGCTGCTTGTTGAAATTTTCTGAAAACATTTCCAAGGGACAAGACATCAGAGCCTCCCTTCCTGTTTCATATTGACTTTTGACTTAACATTGGACTAGCAAATCCCATGTGTAAATATGAGGTGGGTGGCAAGACAACTTTCCTAAATATTTACAATGGTAAACTCTGCAGGTGATAAATTACAACAGAAACAAGATGATCCGCTTTACCATGAACTTGTCTTCTACTTTATTTTTGCCTGATATTAAGCAGGTTAGCAGGAGTTTAACAGGCAGTATAAGGGAAGTCAAAGAGGAACAAAAATTAGACTAGACAATTCATCACTGAAAATAACCATGGGTAAGAAAAATGGCTGAGAAGAAAACACAAAGAGCAGAGTTAGCACAGGAAAATGTTTTTTAAATTAAAAAAGAAGTCAAGATAAAACTTGGGTAATAAATAATTCCTATTATTTAGCAAAAATTCCATATTCTCATTTACAAACACAAAAGAGTGTATATTAACTTAGTGATAAAAATATTATACAATGTGTGTGAAACATCCAATAACCATCTGAACATAAATAGGCTGAGAAGCTCAGTCACCAATCGGTGAAGCAGGGATGCAAATCAGCCCCATCTTATTGAATCCATTGTGTGCAGCGATTCTCTGAGAGAAGAATAAAGGGCTCAGAAGCCAGCGTTAGACTGTGATTTTTGTCTTCTGGGAAACTCCACTTAACAACTCTGAATATCATTAAAAGCCTGTGAGACAGTCAGTCAAGGGCTGCTGCGGGCCGTGTGGGAGCTTTCAGAATGTACCGGCACAAAGACAGCTCATGGTCACAGATCTTTCTGCAGACTGAGTCCAGTGGCCAAAATGTTGCCAAGCTTACCCCAGCAACATAGCTTATCTGTCCCTCCTAATCAGGAGATGGACTTTTATCATCATGCAATAATACTGTAAGCTCCTTAAAGGTAGAAACTGTGCCTGTATGTCTTTCTATCCTGTGTCACCATGTGTAATTCTGGGCAAATGGCAGGTGTGCAATAAATATAAGTTGAACTGAATTATAGCATGAGATCACATACTTGTCCCCATTGGCAGAACCCCACACACTGCTCTCTGGCAATATTGAGATTACAGGGGTCGCTGGCAGCACTCTGCCTAATGGTGTGCGTGCTGACTGACAGAGTAGAAAATCAAATCAAGAAGGCCAGCATGACCTTTGAGTCAGGCAGACAGGGTGCATACTCACTGTAGCAACAAGGTCAAGATCAAAGTGACGAATGTCCAACCTTCTAATACATGGCTAGAGACCTGAACTGACCACTTCTGATTATCTGTGCAATTTCATCAGTATCACCTGAGAGTAATGCTCTAGCTAATAGCAAACAATGAGAGAAAAGTGCAAATAACACAATCCCAGACTATGGCAAATTTACCAGCTTGCAAGAGTGCACTTGACAACAGGCTTCTTGCGGATTACGCAAGCCTACCGATTAGACATGAAAACAACTGCTTTATGGTGACCCGAAATGGGATTAACGTAAGCCGGATGAGTGTTAGAAATTCTTTAAAGAACTCAGTGAAGTACCATTCAACATGAAACAGCCAAGCTGTTAAAAATCCTGGGAACACAGAGAAGCTGAGATGAATCTGTGATCAGTAATCAAGCAATGAGGCAGCTCATACTGAGAAATACTATGTGGGAAAACACGATTGGAGGCAACGGGGTCACTAGTTTCTATGAATCTAGGGTAAAAAGGGTTAGCAGTCACTTAGCTGTCTTTTAGCTACATCAGTCTTCACAAATGGTAGTCAGAACCAGTAGCCCTGTCTTTAAATACTAAGGACAAAAATGGACATACTGTATGTAAATATGTGTCTACAACAATTTCACCTTTAAAAAAATCTTCACTTTCAGCCATTGTAAAGCGCCTGTAATTCTAAGAGCGACATCAGTAGGTGACTAAGGCCCTGCGATTTACATCTGCTTGGCGGTGATACATTAGTCTATCTCCAGAGAGCTTCCCACCTAATTTTCTCCATATGTTACCCATATGTTATATTACCATAAACATATCATCTAAAAAACAGCCATATGCTTCACTTGTATACCTGAATAATAGTGGCCCTTCTTTATCCTTTGGTCGTGACCTCTTCTGTGAATTTTGAAATATTTATAGGAATTAAATATGAAAAGAATTATTTTTAAACCAGTGTAATGTAATCCCTGTTATTCATAACACTGCATTTCTAGGACCTACAAACTTAATTTCTATAAATACTAAAATTCTAAAGCTTGAATATTAAGATAGAATTATTACTTATATTTGGGTCAAACAGAATTTAGCACAAATTTTAATGCATCATCCTAAACAATGTTCCTAAATTCTGGAGGTGGAGGATTTTCTCCTATTGGTGACTTAGTCATAGATAATCACCAGCAATCATCTTCATCAACCTCCTGAAATCAACAACAGTTTATAATTACTGAGTACAGACAATAAGCCTGGTATTGTGCTACAGGACATAGTATGTCATTCTTCATTTTATCTAAAAAATGTAGTAATGCTGTTTACAGCTACACAATTCTCAGGTGGAATTTACAATCCCAGTGCCTAGGGCCTGCAACGTGAGGAAGAGTAAATGAATGATCTCTTTGCTTGCTGTCTTTTGTCTCCACACTTTCTCCTTTCTAGCCTTCTCACTCACTACCAGAGCCTCTGCAGGCAGACCACGGAGCAGGAAGGCTATGCGGATCTGGTTTCAGTGAATGCCTCTGGGTGATGACCACAGCCATAAAGTATTAGTGTGCATATAACTTTTTATTTCAGGTGCTTTAGAATAGGAACCCAGTGTCAGTCTCTACCCTGGGTAGACTCTCATTATTTCATGGCAGATTATTTGGGGGGAGGTAGCACACTGTTTCCAATATTTTCTATTTACAATCATGTAAGATTGTATAGAATAATTCTGTCCCACTACAATCTCAATTACCTCACTCTCTCTCTGTAGCATATCCTTTCAAAATCCAGGGTCCTCTGTTTGTCTTTCAGTATTCTCCCAGGCGATTCTGTGTAGCTCTGTGTACTCCTTTCTCAGAGTCAGCCAATCAGGCCTTGGAGGAGAGGAGCAGGCGGACGCAACCAACTGGATCAGACTAACGCAAACTTCACTGACCGTGCTTCACCTGTTTCATGATCTTTCACCATCACAGATAACACTTATATGGGTGTACCCGCTTTTCACAAGTTTACGTCACTTCGCTTTTATGAAAGGCCTACATTAGTTCCTGTTTTCCCTAATCAAAGAAATCCAAAGAGCATTTTCCCTTTTAGAAATAAAGGTGAAAGAGAAAATAGCATTCAGCCTTTGTTTTGCAGCAAACTTTTACAAAGGCAGCTTGCTAGTACCCTGAGCAGCAAGAGCGGCCCCGCCAAGCTCCTTCCCAGGGAACTATACCAAGCATCTCAGCACCAAGCCCCCACAGCTTTGAGCTGTTTCTATAAACATCTATGCTTTATCTCCATTTATCCTGTGCATCCATTAACAAAATGTGTCCTAAAGTAACTGCTTCTTCGCTTTGCACCATATTTCAGCTTAAGAAAGGTTTCATAGGAATGCTCTACTTTCAGATAACGGGGGAAACCTATAGTTACATCCAGAACAAAACAATTAGGAGGTAATAAGAATCATAGCAGTTAACATAGTAATTAATGAGTACTATGCATTAGGTCGTATACTAACCACAAATAGTATCCTATTTAATTCTCACAAGCCTATGAAGTAGGAAATAGTATTATGCCCACTTAATGGATAACGAAATTGAGGCTTAGAAACATTAAGTAACTTGCTCCAGCTGACAAAGCTAGTAAGTGGCAGACCTGTCATTTAAACCTAAGTAGTCGGACTCTGGAACC
This sequence comes from Myotis nattereri, assembly GCF_964212035.1. Classification (NCBI taxonomy): domain Eukaryota; kingdom Metazoa; phylum Chordata; class Mammalia; order Chiroptera; family Vespertilionidae; genus Myotis; species Myotis nattereri. The sequence continues at coordinate 62,809,675 of NC_138079.1, forward strand.
CCTGCTATTACTGCTCATAAAAGGAATTTTTATAATAAATTTCATTCATTCATATGCGGCGTGCTCACTCTATTTTAGGCACTGTATACGGTAGTAAGAATAATGAGGCATGAGCCCAACCTTCAAGCAACCCAGTGTTTTGGAGGAGGGGGACATGTAGATAAATAGTGATAAGTGAGAACCGAGCGCACGCCAGGTGATGAGGATCCACAGTGCAGAGAGCAGCGAACAGCGCCTGAGAGACCGGGGAAGGCGCGCTGAGTACGGTACCGTCGTGCAAGGGGCATCTTAAACAATGGAAACACTTTGGTTTCTTCTCCAAAGTATTAGTTAACACATGGAGATGGGAAATATGATTGTAATCATCTCACAATATAAGTAACTCAGATCATTACGCTGCACACCTTATACAGTGCAGCATTTCAGTTATATGTCCATAAAATTGGACAGGAAATGGAGTCGCTGGAGGGTGTACAGAGCAGCCTAGCTTGAGCTTATGCAGACAAGTGGCGGAGCCATTTGGGAAGGATCTTAAATGCTAAGGGGTCAGACCCGTGGTCGGCAAACTGCGGCTCGCGAGCCACATGTGGCTCTTTGGCCCCTTGAGTGTGGCTCTTCCTAAGCCTTAGGAGTACCTTAATTAAGTTAATAACAATGTACCTACCTATATAGTTTAAGTTTAAAAAATTTGGCTCTCCAAAGAAATTTCAATCGTTGTACTGTTGATATTTGGCTCTGTTGACTAATGAGTTTGCCGACCACTGGACCATTCTCTGTTGACAAAGGGTTTTAAAGTGTGAAGACACACAATTTGCTTGGCATTTTAAAAGGCAGGATTCTCCAACCTGGCTTCATATTTGAATCATCAGGGGTTCCTTTAAAGAAATACTGGAGCCTCCTTCCCACTCCCACAGAATCAAATTCAGTTCATCTGCGGGAGGGGACCTGGGCATCGGGATTTCTAAAAGGTCCCTAGGTGATTCAAACAGCAGCCCAGGCTGAAACCACAGCTTCTCAGCTTCTAGTGTCTAACTGATGAAATAAAAAAATAGACTTTAGTTAACATTTGCCACATAAACAGCAAAACGTAACCACCAATTCAAAAGATTTTGCCTAAGATAATGATTCTAAATAAGGTCTCACATGAAAGCATTGCTAAATCAAGGGGGGGAAAAGAGCAGCACTTCTGCTTGTGAGTGCATACTGAAGGGGTAAGGGTTTGCTGGCAAGATGTGTACAGCCCAGATGATGATGGCAGTGTGGGAAAGCCAGGACATCGGAAAGGTTAAAAAGAAAATCAACCACATCTTTAAAACCCTTTTTTCCTAAAATTCCCTGATTCTCTCTCACAGCATCTTGGGTGACAATGGTTAAAATGGATGATACCTTTACAGTATTCTATAGATCCCTGACTAAGCTCGGCGGCAGCACTGGCAGACACTCTCTGCTGAGTTACACATGGAAGCACCTGCAGTAGTAACAGTCAGTCCGGCTTGGGGCTAGAGTGACGGATGCTCCACAGTTTCTTCGGATGCGGAGCCACTAGGGACCTGGCTGCAAGCATGTATTTTTATAGACACCTCAGCTAATGTGAAAGTCCTAATGCAAACTTCGGTGCTTGGGAACATTAAATAGGTTTGGGATGTTTCCCCAGAGGGTTTCAGTTCCATTAACACAAGACTTGGTGGCTGAAGACGGATATAATCCTGATCCCGTGTTAGAGATAGAGACAGAGAAACGCTTTACTGTCTTCAAGTTAACACTCACATTTCAAAAGATAAGAAGGACCTTTCAACGTTGAGAGGACTGAAGAATTCAAGTGGAACCTAATTCAGCATCTTACACACACATACACCCTTCCCCCCAAAGAGCTCAAGTGGCAGAGTATAGCTAAATTATTCCAGCTGTTCGAAGAGAGGAAGACAGAGTTTATCTGTTACGGATACTGGCCCTTGGCCCGTGGAGGTTCTGACTGTTGGCTCTCAAGTGGCTAGGAGGTCCAGCTGCACGTGAAAATGTCTGCAGCCAAGTCAAAGGGGCCACAATGGTCACTGCCCATGGAAGGCCACTGTGCACAGATGCTCCTGTGTGGACCTTCCACCTCATGGCACAGGGCTAAGGTCTGATCATCAGCAACACCAGCAAATCTACTGAGCTCCTTCCTGCCATTCCCTCCGGAGGCCTTTCCCCATCACCATGGTGCCTCATTCATGTATGACAGGCTGTAAAGCAGGGGTGCGGGTGGGAAACCTTTTTCTGCCAAGGGCCATTTGGATCTCATCATTCGAGGGCCATACAAAATTATCAACTTAAAAATTAGCCTGCTATAATTGGTCGAAAATTTAATTAACTCACCCCTAATACCTTGGCAAGGCCAGACCAAATGATTTCATGGGCCTTCTACAGGCTGGACATTCCGCACCCCTGCTAAAGGAACAAACAAGACTTTGACCTCTTGGATAGTTTAGAGAAGTGGAGGGGTTTCCATGGACATTTAAGACTCCCCAGGGCCAGGACCCATAGCCATTTCCCCTTTTTCACCAGCCCTCAACCCCACCCGTTCCAGAACACCACCAACTCTGCCAAGTAGACTTCTGCAACATTTCCTCAGCCATCTCTTCCTCTTCATCCCTGCTTTCACTGTTCTGGTTTGGTATCTCATCATTTAATTTTTTTTTTTTTTTACCCAATACAGCCCAATCATTCTATCTAGTTGATCTTCTTGTTTCCAGTTTATTTTCTCCTCAATCTATCTTCTACTCCAGTGGCCAGTAAACTATGGCCAATGGCCAAATCCTGTCCGCTGGCTGTTTCTATATATGATGTGTAGCCAGAACGTAGCCATACCCATTCATTTATGAACCATAAATGGCTGCTTTCATGCTGCAGTGGTGGCAGAGACTACATGGCCCACAGAACCTTTATTTGTGTGTGAAGGAGTATACAATTCTATGCAACTTTATCCTATGTACAGATTCATGTAACCACCATCTCAATCAAGGTACCAAACTTCCATCACCACAAAACACCTCTTTGTATTTACATTCCCAGAAGTACATTTTTGATCACACTACTTCTGTGCTTAAAAGACTTGTGGCTACATTTGGTGGTGAGTGACCAAACTGCAGATGCCAAATACAGTATTTCTAACCACACTAAATAAACTCCTGATCTTGAAGGTGCCTTGCATATCATTGCTAACTTTGTCCTTCGGTGCCCATGCTGTGTGTTTTCATATCATACCCTTCATTCTACTTATCCTCTCAGGTTCAGTCCAAATGTTATCTTTACCATGTAGCCATCCTTTTCTCCTCCCAACGGTCAGATCCTCCCTAGACACCTTCTTTATTTCCTTTGTACTTGAAAATAAATAAATAAATAAGGCATTTACTTAGTTTTTCATTCATCCATCTATCTAGAGATCTGGTTGCCTTTCTAAGCCATTAGGTCCTAAAGTAATTTTTTAAAAAGCTCTACTTTCTAAAATCATGAAGTAACTCATTTAATTGTTGCTATAACTCTAACAAGTTGTTTTCCACATAGGATGTTAAAAAATATGCTCTTAATTTTAAGAAACTGAAGACAAAACTGTGAGAACTGCACAGTGGTTCTCAACCTTCCTAATGCCGCGACCCTTTAATACAGCTCCTCATGTTGTGGTGACCCCCAACTATAAAATTATTTTCGTTGCTACTTCATCACTGTAATTTTGCTACTGTTATGAATCGTAATGTAAATATCTGATATGCTATATGTGTTTTCCGATGGTCACAACCCACAGGTTGAGAACCGCTGCTAGGAATTGGCTTAAATATACCAGGATTAAACTTCCAAATGAGGATAATGAAGATTTCATGACCTTATTCATATTGAGGATTCTGTTATTTCAAAATAGTTTGAGAATTTCTCCTATATGTCTGCCTTCAGAATCACTATATTCATACAAGAAAAGCAGTCTTAACAGTTTGCAGTTACATAGCATTTTAAGTTATCTAAAAATTAAACTCTCTAGTTTCATCATCAAACTTATTCTAAAGGAGTTTTAATCCTTTCCAAAAATTAAATTAGCCCTTACGGGGAAATTTTACCAATCTGGTAGATATTAAATAATTTATAGTAGGTGTTTTCTTAATGTAATTTGAACAAAAAGGAATTTCAAAAATAGCAATGACAACTATATTGAAATAAATATTTTTGTTTGGCTATTAACTTTGACAGGAAAGCTACATAGCCCGGAAGGTATTTTTGTTTAATTAATTAAAGGACACTATGCAGGATGGAAAGCTCAATTAATGATTAACCACATTTGTAAAATATTGGATTCAGGTGGATAACAAATCTAAGTATAAAAAACAGTAAAAATTTTAGGAGAAAATGATCTTTATATATTTTGAACAGGAAAGGCCTCTAAAAGGCAAAATTGAAAGAACAAAACAAAGCAAAAGATGATAAATTCAACTAAAAATGAAATTTAAAATGAAAAACTTGTTCGCAGAGGTACCATCAACAAAATAAAGGAGAGTCACAGATTTGGAGAAGACATTTTCAAAGCATATAACTGACAAATATTAACATCCAGATTGCCTAAGAATAACTATAAATCAATAGGATAAAAGCAATCACCTAAGCAAGAAAAAAAAAAATATCAACAGGCAATATAAAAAAAGATGAAACTTGAAGGTCCAAGCAACATACCTAAAAATTCCCTATCTCATCAGGAATCAAATAAATACAAATTAAATCCATAATGAGATACCATTTCATACCAATCAGACTGGCAAACATTACTAGTAAATGCTGGCAACACCAAGTGTTGGCGGAGATGTTGAGCAATGAGAGAAATCTTATACCTGATTGTGGGTATGTAAATTAGCACAGCTTTGTAGAGCAAATTGGCAACATCTAGTAAAGTTGATGAAGCACTCCTACATTTATTCTTAGATACAAAGATATATATGGATATTTGTGGCAGCACTGTTTGTAATGGAAAAGAGAAAAATCACCTTATTGCCCATCAAGTTCGGACTATTTATATAAAGGCAAAAACAGATGAATTAGGACACATACCAATGTGTGTAAGTCTCAAAAGCATAATGCTTATCAACAACAAAAGCAAGAACATAAAATGTATATAGTAAAATACCATTTTATATGAAATTTTAAAACCTACAAAGAAAGTATCTATATTGTTCAGAGATAACATACAAATGAAGCAAAAGTGTATAGATGTGTACGGGAATGGTAAATACCTAAACCAGAAGAGTGGTTACTTTTGGAGGGGGAAGACAGATCTTAATTAGGGCCTTTATATCTGTCAGCATGTTTTTTTAGGCTCTGGTGTACTGATGTTTGTGTACTATTCTCTATGCTTTTCTGAATAACTGCAATTTTCACAATCACTTTGAAAACAATTCTTTTTTAAGGAAGTTGCCATAACATGGGCCTAAATCTAATAGCTAGACATATTCTAGTCTCTGACAACAAAAGTGTAATTTTAAGCTCCTCAGACAGTGTTATCAGTTCTAGAATTTGGCCAGACATGCTTTCCTATTTACAAGTAGGAAGATGGCTGGGGGACCCAATCGCTCGGTATGGTCAGATGGGGTAGTGACAGGGATAGGACAGCGGGTGGGTCCGCACCCTCGCTGCTACATTCCCAGAGCCAGAATCTAATAAAAGAAGGGCATTCTCAAGCACAATGGCCAATGTTCCGGTCTTAGGAATTTTATCAATTTTACCTAATCTTAATTCACAAATGTGTTTCTTGAAACCATTGTAAGGGACAGAATTCTCTGGATACATTCTGGATTTGAGGTGGCTCTGTATTATGAGTCCTTACAAGTATTTATCAAATAAAAATAGTGTGTATAATACAGCACCACCTTGTAAAAAAATGAAGGGAAATAAGAAAATTGTATGTGTTTGGCTTGCATGTGTGGAAAAATACCCATAAAAGGAAAAATTAGAACAGTGGCTAGCTGTTAGCAGGAATGGGTATTGGGCAGAGCCAATGACAGGACTGAGAGTGTGACTTTTCACTATACACCTTTTTATAGCTCCTTTATTATGAAAGACATTATTTTTCTCACTTTCTTCTCTCAGTGCACTCCAGTTCCAGCTTCTTATGCCTATGTGACCTTTCTCATGGACTGATCAGTAAATGATGGCTGTTGGTCAGGGCCTGACAGGTGGAGTACATGGCCATTACGTTGGCATTGCTATGGGCCCCAATTTCAAGGGCTCAGCTTCTTATGTACTAAAGATTTTGATTTTCGCTCCCAAGTTGAAATGCCTCATGCCTATTGCATTCTGCCTATAAACCTTAAGCTCTGCTGACAGATAACATGGTGCCGGCCTTGCCTGGTCTGTGAGGTACTCGGGTTTCTTTTGGTGCCTGGAATATGCCTGCCAGTCCTCTTGGCAATCTTGTCACACCTTGACCCCTAGCTCCTGGGTGCTTACTGGCTGTTCTTATCCTGTCTTAGGTTTGGCTGACCTTGACCCTTTGCTGCTGATTCTCACCAGGGAATCCACTCTAAGCTCCTATCCCCTCTCTTCTCACCTGTCTCACCTACTGATTCCTAAAATGTAGAATCCTCACTGATATGCAGGTATGGGCAAAAGTAGGTATATAGTTGTATGTGAAACACAGTTTATTCTTGTATTATTATGTAATAACTATTGTATTATTTTCCATATGAACAACAGTAAACCTACTTTTGCTCCATCCTGTAATTTTTTCCTATGATCATTTCCACCAAACAGATAGAAGCTACTTCTTCCTTAACTTAGAATTTGGTTTCCTCTTCTACAACTCCTTTAAAGCAGGGTCCTAGATCACAGCTTCAAAAATAACCATGGCACTTGCGAGAACCCTACACTGAGGACCTAGGGCTTCAGGTTAAATAGAGTACAACTTCTCTGGTCCTTTATTTCCTCAACTCTAAAATGAGCAGTTTAGTGGACATGAGCTGTAAAGGGCCTTACAGAGCTAAAATTCTGACTCTCCTTTTAAAATGTTTATTCTCTTCAAACCTCCTTCCAGCTCTATTCCATCTTCCATCTAAACATTTCGAACATACTCAATAGAACAGATGTTTAGACACATGTAGCCATGATTTAATCTCAGAGATATATCAGCGGAGACTAAAAAGCTTGGAAACATACAGGAACAAATGGGAACTGCTGCCTGCCAACCTTCCTCATGGGAAACAAAGCATTTTCTTGTGGAGAGAAAAATCTCTCGAGGAATTATGGTTAAAAAGTAAGACTCCATTTTCTCCTAAGGACACTTATATACTTTTCCTTAAGAATATGTATATATAATAAAAGCCTAAGCGACTGTTTGACAGGTCGACGGAACAACCAGTCAAACCAATGACCCATTGCTATGACACGTACTGACCACCAGAGGGAAGACGGTCAATGCAGGAGCTGCCCCCTGGTGGTCAATGTGCTCCCACAGCGGGAGGGCCACTCAGCTGACCTATGGGCACTGGCTGGCAAGCACAGCTGCCGGGCCTGAGCCTCTCCTGCTTCTGCTGCAGCGCTACCAAGCAGCAGCAGGAGCAGCAGGGCCAGGATGAGTGGAAGCCGTGGGGCGCCCAGCCTGGGCTCAGGCTCCGCCCTGGCTGCCTGCCGCTTCATGCACTACTACATCCCTCAGGGGATGCCAGACTGCCGGTTTCAGCCTGCTCCTCACAGGCCTGTGGGGATCGGGCCAAAATCAGCAGTCCAACATCCTCCGAGGGGTCCTGGATTGAGAGAGGGCGCAGGCCAGGCTGAGGGACCCGTGCACGGAGCCTCTAGTAAAGTAATAAAAAAAGTCAATCTCTGGAAAGCAAGTGGTCTCTTATTTTAACTTTAACCTGTAACATCCATCCATTCGGTCACCCACTAAGATGTTTTCTGGGCTCATAATCATGTAGCTAATTTGTTCTTTCTAACTAATTTGTATTTTTAGCCATCACTGTCACCTTGTGGCTCAAGCCAGAAACCTGGGAGCCACGCTGGAGTCCTCCCTTTCCTTGGCCACATATCCAACCAGCCACCAAACCCTGAAGACTCAAACTCCAGAACAGACTTTGAACCCGCAGCTTTGCTGCTCTTTTGTCTGCACAGGCCTACCTTGCCTTCTGCACTGTGGACATTCTCCTCTCTGCTCCACAGAGCAGCCTGAACCTGCGGGTCTTCAACCCACACACCTGGCTGTGCCACTCCCCAGGGAACCCTCTTCAATGTCATATGGATGGCTTTTGAATCAAATCTATACTCATTCCCTAGCCTTCAAGGCATGCAGGATTGTTTCCTGTCTGTTTCTATCTTTACTAGCTATGTGAGCTCGAGAATGTTATAGGATCTCTCTTTACATTATAAATTTTATGCTATAAAATACAGCTAAGATGTAGAACCTGCCTGTAAAGTGCTTATGAAAGGTCTTGGTACAGACCAAGTACTCAGTGAGTGTTAACTATCTGAATATTTTATAGTCAATAAAGACCTACAGAGCGTCCACTCTGTATACTACACTAGGCACTTCAACTGTTTCTAAAACTTCTCCCAACATACACCCTTCCTCATTGCTATATCAAAAGAGATTATTACATTTAACTGACTATATAAAGTCTTACACTTGGTTTAAAGTATCAATAGCGCTCCAAACGTGGCTTAGGGCACTTTCACTGTTAATGTGAAAAGCCCTTAAGAATTTTAGTTGATTGCAAGCATTTAAGAGAAAAGAGCACAGTGGTTTCCACACACCCTCTCTACCCCAATGCATACATATACACACACAAAAAGTAGTCTTAGGCCATGATATTACTTATATCTAAAACAAGTGAAGTCACCTGTTGCACTGGTCACATATTTAGTTTTATTATAGGAACCGTATTTTAATAGTGACATTATTGTGTAAATTAAGGGGCTGATTTAGGACAAGGAGGAAGGTAAGTGGCTTGTAAACAATGAAACATATGAGATAGTTAAGAGAACTGAGATAATTCAGGGGTAATTAGCTTTGGGAAGAAAAGACCTGGAAGGAAGGATAGACAAGACATTTCAACTATCTGAAAAGCCTATTTATAGAAAAGACACTGTATATGTTCTAAAGAGCAGAGCTATACCCAAAGTAGAGAGGTCACGAGGAAGAGGACCTCCATTTTCACTATCAGAACTGTTCAAGAACAGGAGGAAAAATACTTGGGAGAATAACAATTGTCTCTTCACAGGAAAAGATGAAGTTCAGGCTGACTGATCAACCTCTGAGAACCATGTGGAAAGAATTTCCTTTTTGGATAAGAGTGGGGACTAGATAATAATAGCTAACATTTACTAAGCACTTAATGCTGTGCTAAGAGCTTTACAAAATTACTCATTTAAGCCTCACAGCAACTTTAGGAGAGAGATACTACCATTTTGCTGATGAGGAAATGGATATAGGGTAAGTGATTTGCTTGTGGCCCAACAGGAAATAGCCAGAAACAGGAGTCAAATCTAGGCTGCTTGACTCCAGGATTTGGACTATTAGCCTCCATGCTACACAAACTTCTACACTAGCCAATTTATGCATGTGTTACACCTCTAATTTTCCTGTTTCCACCTCTCACAACTTTCTGCAGTCACTTGTTGACTGGCACCCATATGCCTGCAATTTCCTGTTACTAAGATTTGTGAGAAAAGGAAGTTTTTCTGGAATAGATGAATGAGTAACATTTCCTGGAGACATATAGGAATTCAGATGTACAGAAGGGGAACATTAGCCTAAGCAAACCCCCATGAAAAAGAAGTCTCTATAAACCAAAAAGGACCCTGCAAGCGATGCCGCTGACCATTCAGAAAGAGAATTTCTGAGATGGCTTTAGATACGCAATCATTTAAAATATGAAATACTGCCAAAACCGGTTTGGTTCAGTGGATAGAGCGTCGGCCTGTGGACTGAAGGGTCCCAGGTTTGATTCCGGTCTAGGGCATGTACCTGGGTTGCGTGCATATCCCCAGTGGGAGATGTGCAGGAGGCAGCTAATTGATGTTTCTCTCTCATCGATGTTTCTAACTCTCTATCTCTCTCCCTTCCTCTCTGTAAAAAATCAATAAAATATATTTTTTTTAAAAAAAATAAAATATGCAATACTTAAATAGGGCCAAGAGAAAAATCAAAAGGTATAGCAGCCTTTAAAAATACCTTCTTCTTGCCATTAGATTAAAAAACGATAATTGCAGGAAGTTATTAAAATGCTAACATTCTGAAAATAATCACTATAAAATATTCCCCATAAGGAGAGAGCTTACGAAGTAAAATGTTCTGAAGTAATTTGAGACCCAGATAAAAACGGGGAGGATAAATGAGATAACGGCAGCGCAGAGCAGCCCACAGAATGCATAGATATTCTGTTCCGGTAAAAACTTTTGGGTGTATTACTCCGCTCAGATGTCTCGTATGGTCTCACCTGGCACAATTCTGATGTGATAGTAAAAAATAGAATTTGCTCATTTAGAACATGTTTTAGAACTGGGTGAGAAATAATTTCCCTAAATTGAATATTTGGGAACCAATTACAACCCCATATCTGCTATTAACCTCAAAATAGGTAATTGCAAGTTTGCGTCTAAATCCATTTGTCATAATAGGGCAAATTAAGAATCACATGATGGATGTGATTAATGTGTGACAGTTATCATGAGCACCATGAGGCCAAACTAATAACAACATCAAAGAGAAATTCCAAATGTGATGCAGCCATGAAGGCAAAACTAATTTTCAAATTATAATAGCAATATCCCAAGAAAGCTAATGTTTTCTTTGTGTGCCGGTCGCGGCTGGGCATCTGGATGAGGGCCGGCCACTAATGTCCTAATAAATGGCAGGCACACACTGGAAAGGCTGTCATCCTGTGGCGAGCTGAGCACAGTTGTTGCTGCCGCTGTCCTAATGGACTGGCCAGGCGGTGGGTCACAGGGCGCCAGAAAAAGGTGAGCCTCATTACTGGCTGAGGCTCAGCGCAAAATGTGCCTGAGAGTTCTGCCTCACGCTGCATAAACACGTTTTCAGTGCACACAGGTAATACTCCCCCTTTATTCTTAGGCAACATTGCTGTTATATATATATATATATACACACACACACACACATACACACACACCATACACACACATATATTTGAGAGACTACCAGAAGACGTGGAAAATATTTGGAAGTGTCATAGCAAGCACTACCTTCAGGCAACAGTCACCTTGGAGTTATGATAGAAAACTACCTGCAGATTCTGTGGGAACAGGGACTTCCGTTTGCTACCTGGGGGGAACACCCACTCTGGCAGGCAGTGGGAATCTTGGTACTGCTGGGTGAACCACAAAAGAAAAGGCAATGACCCTACCCTGCTAGACTGAGTGCCACGAGATCAGAGAAAAGAGCTTTTTCATCTTCACAGCCCCGGCACTAAGCATGGTGCCTGGAGTAGGTGGCCAAGAAATAAAGGACAGGTTATAAAAGAGTTCAAAGCAAACGGGCTGGGGATACTGGCTCTGCCACTGACTAGCCTATGATGACCCCAGGCAACTTATTTCAACTCTTCGAGTCTCAATTTCTCTCTGCAAAAATGAAAAACAGTTGTGAGAATTAAATTAAATAATTAAAATATTTAGTATATAGTTGTGCTAAAAAATGGCAGTTGATTGCACCAAATACATTTGAAAGGTGCCTATAAAGTATGAGGGAAGGGAAGATAGAGAAAAAAGTCCAAGATAGTCACTTTTCCTGGAGCAAAGGTGGCAACAAAAGTTCTCTGCATTGCACTCAATGAGGTGACTCCAAGTAGCCTTTACTTGTCTAAGTAGTGGGTTTTTTAAAAAATACAATTGGCTCTTTAGCATTTTTCTTACAATTGTTAAAAAAAAAAAATCTATACACCCCTGGCCGGTTTTGCTCAGTGGATAGGGCGTCGGCCTGCGGACTGAAGGGTTCCAGGTTCGATTCTGGTCAAGGGCATGTATCTTGGTTGCGGGCATATCCTCAGTGGCGGGTGTGCAGGAAGCAGCTGATAGATGTTTCTCTCTCATCAATGTTTCTAGCTCTTTGTTACTCTCCCGTCCTCTCTAAAAAATCAATAAAATATATTTTGAAAAAATCTATACAAAACCAATACATTCTCGTGAGAGTAAATACTGGTTTGGATATACATTTCTTACTTCATTTTAGCTCAACAATTTTTTTGAAACTTAACTATTTTAACACTTGCAAAACTTCAAGGATAGAAATACACATAGAAAAACAAACTCCCTCTTTATGTCAAATCATTGGTGTACGTATGAACATATCTACCAGTTTAAGAGTAGAATAATAAAATAACCTATTATTCTCCTTCAAAATTTTACATTTATTCTTTGCAGTCTTTATAGTGACTTTCCTATAATTTTATCTCTTTTGATAGGATAAAAATTTGACTTTTTTGCATTGGTAATAGTCTTAAAATTAAAGTGAGTACTTTAGGTGTTGGAAATTTTCCTCATCTGCCTCCAACATTACTGAAACTCTTATTAATCTCAGTATGGAGATTATACAGAAATATACCCATTTTTCAAGGACAAAAGCAAATACTAATTCTTTAACCAAGCTTTCATACTGGTTTTCATACTGAGAAATCATCAATTCATTCAGGTCTCTCTTTCCTTTAATATCATGGAACACTGACTGAGTTTCCCAATTATTTTGATAATCATATATCTTATGATTAATTAACACACTTAAAATTGATTTGCATTTCTCATAAAACCTAGAAAAGTTTATGCATATAGTAGCTACTCAATAAATTCTCAATGTATTGAATCATATTTCATTGTAACTTATTATTGGCTGACGTATCTCAAAAACATGAATAAGATGCTTGTACATATTTTATGATAGTTTTGAATATTAAAATAAAAAATTGACTTCTGAATAAATAGTCCTCTTAGAACATCATCTTATTTAATATAATATTTCCAAGTGAGAAGAAAGGTTAATAATACTATGCACAAAATAAAATGGAGATAAAATATTTTATCAGGTATTATAGATATTATCAAAACAGGGCCATTTAAAAATAAACATTTTTCCTGACATGTATTTAAAACACACAAAAATAATTTTACATAGCAACAGCTTTAAGAGGGCAGTGCTGCTCATTAGGAAAGATCAGCTCAGGCAGTGGGCTGCATCGTGCCCTGAACAGCAGTCAACAGGCCTGAAGAGCGATGGAGAGTCCACTGTTACAGAATACTGGGCTCCTCAAAGGGAAAACACCCTATTTCAATTTCCTGCAACTAACTTAGGGAATCATTAGTAGGCAAAGACTGCTGATTTTAATTGTTCAGACTGGTACACAGGGAGAATGACAATCTCAAAAGTAAATTCTCTTCTCCCTCCTAATTAGTAAAAGAAAGTTGACATACCATGGCATATTCATGAGTCTACAATAGAGGCAACAGAATTTAAAAGAAGAGATGAATGAAAGGATAGCAGATGGAGAGAAAATGGTTTTGATGACAGATGACTAGGAATGAAGGAAAATTGAGATAAACTAATATTAGAAAGCTGAAATAGTTAGGGCAAAATTAATAGATCTGAAAAGCAGAAAAGAAATGGAAGAAAGTTAATTATAGAAAAACTGACTTTTCTCATTTTTATTATTATCTATAAAATTAGGCTCAAGGACCTACAGATTGTATAATTACTGCTCAGATACCAAATGCTGCTCTGAAGCTGGAGATTTACTCTAAAAAGCCATGCAGGAAATCCATCTCATTAATTTCCCAACACACCTTAGATATGTTAAGTAATGAACATGTAATACATTTTGAAAATTGACTCTCTAAATTTTACTCAACTTCAAGGAAATAAAATTAGCCTTTTTAATTATAAAACAATTTCTTAGAAGTGTTGAAAACTAGTGACCTTGAAGGAATTTCATTTTTTTTAACATATATTTTATTGATGTTTCACAGAGAGGAAGGGAGAGGGATAGAAAGTTAGAAACATCGATGAAAGAGAAACCTTGATCAGCTGCCTCCTGCACACCCCCCACCGGGGATGTGCCCGCAACCAAGGCACATGCCCTTGACCTGAATCGAACCCGAGACCCTTTGGTCCACAGGCCGACGCTCTATCCACTGAGGCAAACCGGTCAGGGCGGAATTTCATTTTTTATTATATCTGTTAATATCTGAAAATTGTTTCCATCAAATAACAAAATAATTTATATGAACAAAATTAATGCATCAAGCAAGAGGAAGTACTGGTCCAAAAGAACCACAAACTCTCTATGTTTCACAAATCAATTCTCTCTCTCACCTTAATCGCTCTTAGTCTTAAGAAAAACAAAAAAATTAGAGGAATATCAGTAGCATGAGTTTGTGATTTTTAAAAAACAAACAACCAAGATTCAAAGATGTTTCCCTTTTTTTTTTTTTTTTTTTTTTGCCCAGCTGGCATGGTGACCTATGAATCAGAAGGTCACAGTTCAATTCCAAGTCAGGGTATGTGCCCAGATTGTGGGCTCAATTCCCAGTAGGGGGCATGCAGGGGGCAGTTGATCAATGACTCTCTCTCATCATTGATGTTTCTCTCTCTCCTCTCTGAAATCAATAAAACTATATTTAAAAACAAACAAAAACAACAAAACAAAACAAAAACAAACAAAACATGTTTCACTTTTAAAAAACTAATAACTGAGAAAGATCACAAAGATGTCACTTTGCCACAGACTGATCCTGAAACCACCCTAAATGTTGATTTTGCAATCAGATGAGAGGCAGCCACTATTGCAGCTCCCTGTGACAAGACTCACCAAAGGAGATGAATGAGATCATCCCATTGATAAGGTCGCAATCGATCTGAGGCAGGCCTTTTTTAAATTAGCAAAATGTTGCAGCATTTTAGTGTCATCAACAGCCTTTCTCTATGAAAAATGCACTGGCTTATGGAAAACTAATTTTTAAATTAAAAATTTTTCTTATTAAAAAAATGTCACTATACCTATTTTTTCCGAATTCATTATTTCAGACTCAGATTCTCAAGGTAGCCTACTCTCATATCTGGTTTCAAGAGCTTTCAAAATAAGTTGTATTCACTAATCAAAATCAATGTCTATGGCTAAAAATAACCAAAAAAAAAGTTCCCTAAAACACTAATTGATATCAGTCTTTTAAATAAAATTATGATCTTAAAATGAAAACATCTTTAGCAATATCTGAAATGACAACTCAAAAACCAAAGACCTCTTGAATTAATCTGAAGAACACAAAACCAGCCCTTCAGCTTTCCTGGGAGGAAAAAGTGGACAGAGAATGAATGTTGAAATTATAAATGGCTTGACTTTAAAACTTAACCATCATGTGGCAAGAGAAACCTATTTATTTTTCCTTCAAGTAAAAATCATTGTAAGTCTTCCAGATATACATGCATGCACATGATGGATGGATGGGTGGGTGGATGGATGGATGGGTGGGTAGAGATAATTTTATTAACAACTTTAGAAAAGTGATTCTCAAAGTGAGAATACACATCAGAATTACCTAGTGTACTTGTTAACAGCTCAGATTCCTGGAATCTCTGCAGGTACGGCAAGGAATCTGCAGTTTCACTCTGCTTCCCATGCACTTATTCTGCACAATAAAGTCTCAGAACCAGAGTCATAGAAGGACTTGGTTGGCCACTTCCCTTGTACACAGCTTGGTGCTGGCAATCTCTAGCTTTCTTTCCCAAGGTAAAAGGTGAAGTGGTTAAAGGTTAGGTGGACTGAAGGCTCCAACTCTCTTCCTTCCCTTTCAAATTTAACTTTGGCAAGTGACTTGAACTCCCTGATATTCAGGGTCCTCATCGTGAAAATAAGAATTTTAGTACCTCACAGAGGTGCTTTGGGGATTAAACAACATTTATGCTAAGAGTCTGGCACACAGAAGGCTCTCAAAGACAGTGTTATTAGTTCAATGTCCACAGTGACAATTAACTTGTTCTGCAGCTGGCCCACGGAATGTACCTCAAGTCAGCAGCCAATAAAGAAAACTATTTTGGGAGTGGTACGCTCCTAACTCCCCCAAGACGAGGTGACTGATGAAACGCTGAGAAGTCTTATTCCCACATCACAGTATTAATTCAGCTTATCGGACAGTTGAGGGGGAAATCAAGAAAAGCACTAAGGAGAAATGGCTCCAAAACGAACGTAATTAAGAACATTTTTTCTCCTTGCCGAAATCTAGGCACTGACAGTGTCAGGAAGGTGGCAAGTCAATCTGCATGAATGCCACACTTAAAAGTAGGACATAATTTATCCCTTTCAGGACTGTGAGGTTGATTCCTTTCATTTTAAATTTACACAGCTTCACTGCTTTGATTAATATAGTCAATTCTTGATTATTCCTTTCTTTCCTTTGTGCTTTAGCAACCTTCCGGTATCACTGATTAAGAATCTTTTTATCAGAAGTACACAGCTAAGAGGACAAAGGGCACTGGCCTTATAGGTACTCCAGGTGATGATAACGGGGACAGAGACCCAGGAAGACTGGGTGTAAACAACATCTGCTCCCACCGACTGTTCTGCGATATTCAGCCAATTAGTGTGATCAGGAAGTAACAGGCTAATAAACAGTTTTAACACTGGAAAAAAGAGAAAGGAAACAAGATTCTTCCATTTGTTAGGAAAAAAAAAAATGGCTTCAGGCCAAATTACAAAAGAAAATCACTCAGGAAGAAAAGAATCTTTAATTCCTATTAAGAATATATATTTAGAAATTAATTAGTTAAGAAGTACTATACCTAAAAGAGGTTGCATGGTCACCTTTCAGAGATTCATGCAGATTTTAACTCATTGAGGATACCTGACTCCTCACACAGGGGAACATTCCATCTCTCCATCTAACTCAGGTACAAGCCAAGATGCTCTGTGCTCAAACCCAGTGTAAGTACACGGTTACGTACACAGAACGAAAGTAAGCACTATTGATTGTGTTTTGACTACATAGTTTGTAAATATCTAAAATGTAAGTGTGGCAGAAACTTCCTAGTGATTCAGTTGGATTGAGAAAGAAAAATGCTTAAACACAGCCCTCATTTCCCATTTTCACTGAGCAGTTTTAAGATGACCTTGTTGATTCTACGGAGTGAGAGAAAGCAACATGCAGAATGTGTCCCTGAGCTGCAGTTTGGGACCCAGGCATCCTGTGCAGGGCATGGCCCTGTGTCCACGTAATAAACTCTTAACTATTGCCGCTAGAGAAAAGATCCAGGTTGAAACAGTACGGCGCCATGAAACACAGGTGGAAAGCATAACTATCTCCCTTATGATGATGAGTCAACTATGGTACAAAGACATGGAGTGAATCATGAATATAAATAGGAGAAAAGATAGCCTAGATTCTGTGTGGTGTATTTTTTTGTCGGTTGGTCTCAGCACATAGAATTGTTCTTTAATTTTTTTTTAAGTTTAAATATCTCCTTTTGTTTTATCAGCCATCAATGTTTCCCCCTTATTTAGCTCTAAGACTCATCTTGACTAACATAAAATCTTTACTTTCAGAACTAAAGATATGCAGTACTGACCTCAAAGTGATCTTCATTTTGACCAGCTTAACATTTGATAATCAACATCTCATACAGCTTCTCCTACTTCCTTTTGTGAAGAAAGAAAAGCCTGAATTATGGATCTCTCTATAGTTACACAGCCACAAGTTAACTGTACTTAAAAGCACCAAAACACCAATGACTTAGCTGCAGATACACTTATTATGCACTCCTCTTATAGTCTCCTTTAAAAAAATTATCGTCCACTTCTCTTTAATTTTATTTCAAATTGATGTTACACAACTAGAGTTTGGTAGAAACATGACAAATTAGAAAGAAAGAATGTATAAGATCCTCCACTATCCTTTGATTGATGCTCCTTCAAGACTACCGCTCATGTCCAAGCTGTGACTGTTTCATCAGCAGCCTAAGTGTAGTACAAATCTCATGGAGGCTTTGGGATCACTGACGCATGGCCTCCCTTCTTTGAGAAATGGTGCAAGAGCTCTTAAACGAACCCTTCTACGGGTGCTCCTGGCATGCCCCTAAACAGTACTTTCTTCTAGGCCTTGTTTCTTCAGAGTATGTGGCTGCCAGCTGGCACCCTATGGCCCAAAGAGATAACTTTTCCTTCTGTTAGACAGGCCTGTGCTTTCTCAGAGGAATCTAACTTAAAAAGTATAACATTTAAGATGACATGGAAAATCGTCCTGACAAATTCTAAGAATAAGAAAATAACGGCATGGAAGAAAAATGGCATCAAGTGCAAATTTTATAGGGATTATTGCACATCGTTCAAAATTTTGCATCTTCAGTTTTATGAATGGTGGGGAGATCACACATTTTCTTAAAATAAATTCTGCCATATTAGAGTTTAAAATGTCAAGAATGGACAAGGTTCTATGGAAATTAGTGGAGACATGAAGATGGGGCACTTTAGCATCAGAAAGTGACTTGAATCATGTGGTCTCCATGGTAACAGCCTTGGTGCTAACATCAAAGGGCCTTCTCTTACATGCACAATAAATATCCCATGATATTTCTGAGGAGTGCTTGGGCCATGGACTTGTTCTCCTCATGGGGGGCGGGGCAGGGGGGAGGCTCTGCATTAGGGCTGATCACTAACTTTAGTTAGGGATGCTGAAAGGTGAAACTACAAATCACAGAACCCTGGGTCTAGCAAAGTACAAAACGCCTTTTATGAAGACGAGTGTTTGGGAATAATTTAGAAGAACCTCATGTATTTTCAATTTATTTTTATTCAGTTACACAGAAAGTTAAAGTATTTTGAGTTGTGATCATTAGTTAATATATAGGGCTGCTATATAATCACACATACACATACTCACACAGGCAGGCAACTCTTCATTACCCAGACAGGTTTTATTTCTGTATGCATTTTGCAATGTGTCTCACCTGCCTTTCACCTGGTTCTAATCGACCTCATAATACCCCCCTTTCACTCACTCATCAAAGTCATGAGTTCATTTGCTGTGTACATTTCACTGTGAAAAACAAAAACATGTTGATCTCACCAATCTTATGTTATATTGTAATATGAGTAGCTTTATTATGCAAAAAAGTTCACATCCCCAATGTACAACGTTTTGTTGTAATGGTTCTTCTATAACATGAGGTCTATGACTGCCACTTGTTACTAAAAACATCAGTTTCAGGTCCATTCCAACTGGGTGGGTCTTGACTGACACAGAATAAAGCTTAACGTGATTTGCTAAAGTTGCGGTTAGAAATGGTCTCTGAGTTCCCTGTTTCTTTATACTTTTTTTTTTTTTTTTTCCTTTGGAAAATGAACATGGCCTCACAAAGGAAGAAAAGCTCTGGGAGACTTATTCAGCACTTTCTAATAAAATCCATACTCACTGCAGGGAATGTTTCAGTAGATCTGTTCTCAATGACTAAAATTAATCTGTGTACCTTCCTTCTCACATGGCACACAAGTTTCAGAGCCTTACTCTGTTGTGGAAACTGATATTAAGATTAATCAAGAGAAGGAATGATATGGGCAGAAGGCAAATTTGGAGAATTTGTGGTTTTTCTTGGTTCTCAATTCCTTTTTATATTCGCTCCCCTGGATACCCTGCTTTCCATGGGAGCCAGAGCTCACTCATTTATTCATGGTTGCGGACTCCCCTTTTCCTCACTAAGCTTCCTAACATGCACACTTGCTCATTCATCTCCTCTCAAGAGTAACCCCCAAAGGTTCCCAGTAGACTGAAAATACAAACATAACAATCTGCTATGCTTGGGTTTGACAGGTTAACTACAATTGAAAAAATATTGTAATGATTATTTAACAACTATTTACTGACTCTGTGCCGGGTACTGTGCTAGGAAATAGAGATACAAATATTTATGTCACACTGCCAACCCTTAGGTAGTTCCAATCTAGAAGGAAGGAGGAGAGGACTTATTCTCAGTAGAGGTGATGTGGATTTCCAGAGGGTACGCACAGGAAGTGATGGGAGCACAGAAAAGCGGCAGCAGGCTGGGGACCAGAGGTGTCCTTGAGAAGGTCAAGATTGAGCTGAGCACAAGGCCATAGTGAGAACCAATGTGCCTGCAAAGAAGAGGGGGTCCAGGCAGAATATGCAATACATGCAAGAGGCACAGACATGGGAACTTCCAGTTCAGTTAACTTCCCATTAACCAAGGAAATGCCGATGGGGAGTGGGTATCAATGGTGTAGCACGGATAGGGGACACAGTCATAGATGATTCAAACAAAATCAGGTTAAAACAAAATCAGCCAAAACCTGGAACAATGTGGTAAGTTAAAAGTAATGTAATATGTTTTCCCTAATAACCATTTATTTCTTAAAAGTCACCTGTTTTGAGAATGCTTTCATGTGAGAAAGCCTATCTCAGTTACATGGCTTTCTCAGCTAAACTTTTTTTTTTTTATTTCAAGTGATTGGGATTATATGTATGTGAGAATAGTGGGAGGGAACAAAGGAGAAGAGATGGGTTCTTGGAGTTTGGGGAAGAAAAAAATCAAGAATTTTATAATGGTAACTTGTATTTATTAATTCCTTAAGATAAATGTGACTCCTAAGAGAGTGAAATGCCTTTGTAATACGGAAGGGGGACACAGCAAATGTTCACTACAGAGCTGTTAAATACATTTTTGTTCTCTAATTCTTTTAAAAATTATAATCATTTAAAGTAAAATATATACACAGTTTCTCTTTGGAAAGTCCTAGAAATTAAGAGTGATGATGATGCTTGTACAACACTGTGAATGTACTTAATGCTATTGAATTGTACACTTAAATGCAGTTAAAATGATAAATGTTTTTTTACCAAAAATTAAAATATATATAAAGATATGTATATGTTAGAATTTATAGTACAAAACTTTTTATGTTGAATAAAATGCCATCAACAACAGTATTTAATAAACATGCTTTCTCTGTGACTGCTAACATTCCACTATATAGTTACCAACGATCTATACTAATAAAAGGGTAATATGCTAATTAGACCAGATGTCTTCCGGACATCCTTCGGGACGTCCTTCCAGACAAAACCGCAGTGGCTGTGAGGGCTCCTGGACTGTGAGAGGGGGCAGGCCAAGCTGAGGGATCTTTCCCCTAGGTTCTGGGTGCGTGCAGCTGACCAGAGGGTGAGAAGCCTGGGTCCTGGTTGCCTGTGGCTGGCCAGAGGTGGGAAGCCTGGGTCCCAGGTGTGGGGTCCAAGGCAGAGGCAGTTAGGGGTGATCAGGTAGGCAGGGGAGCAGTTAGGGGTGATCAGGGATCCTGGGTGCCTGCAGCTGACCCAGGTGAAGCCAGACTGGGTCCTGGGTGCCTGCAGCCAGCCAGAGGGAGGGAAGCTTGGGTCCCAGGTGTGGAGGCAGAGGCGGTTAGGAGTGATCAGACAGGCAGGTGAGCAGTTAGGGGCAATCAGGCAGGCAGACAGATAAACGGTTAGGAGCCCAGACTGTGAGAGGGATGTCCGACTGCCGGTTTAGGCCCGATCTTAGATCGGGCCTAAACCGGCAGTCGGACATCCCCTGAGGGGTCCCAGATTAGAGAGGGTGCAGGCTGGGCTGAGGGACACCCCCGCCCCCCACACAAATTTCATGCACCGGGCCTCTAGTTTATTATAAAACACAAAAACTAAGCACAGAATATTTATCTCTGGGAGCATGAAAAATCAATTGTGATACTTCTCTATGACATTGTTTCCTATTGTCTTTAGCACACTTGAATTTTGGATATGCAAATCAACAATGTTATTGTTTGGAAACTCACTCTAGGGTTTATACAACAGAGAGTCAAGTGTGGGAAGTAGATTCTTTTCTAGTCCATGAGGTTAATCATCAGATAGTTCAGGACATCTACAAATTCTGTATAAATGTTTATGTGTATCTTCCTCTGCTGGGACAAAGGAGCCCTAATGTGTTTATCATCTAGGCAAATGTCCAAAGAAAGGAAGTTTGAGGAATGTGAATAAAGTGGAATCATTTTTATGTTAGTAAGAGCTTTTTAGGATTTACTGCAGTCCCCCTATAACACAGACAGGGGAATTCACCGCACAGCTGCTGATTTTTTACTTTACTTTGTGTATGGATGACCTGGCATCAAGCACAGGCTCCCACTTTCTTGATCCAAATGGATAATTTTGCCCAAAGAGATCACTTTGTCCTATGCGCTTTCATGTGGTGAGCTAGCAGATTTTTTGCTGCCTTATATGATCAAATAACAACAATAAAATTCACAGGGGAGGCAGTGCACGGGCAAAGCACAATTAGAGTCATGAATAATTCTCAAGGATAAAAATTATTACTTAGAGAATAAACACCATGAAATTACTGATTATCCCTTTCAAAAAAATTTTTCCAGAAGTAAAAAATACTTAAATACAAATATCCTAACTGGATCCTAACTGCATGAGTGACAACCCTGAGCCAAGAAGCTGCACCGACTCATATTTTAAATGAAGAATCTTAATAAAAACGATAGTTCCCATTAAATGTTGTCCCATTATCATTAGCACACAGTTAAGACTATACAGAATGGATAGCTTTACCTTCAAGGCTATTTCTAGGAAGCTAATAACTGAGACCCCAAAGACTTCAATTTGCATAAAAAGAAGGCAAGGCTACATTCACTCAGGTATACAAATGGCAACCACATAGACAAAAGCTCTAAGAACTCATAATCTCCTCTTTTCTGATTTCGTCAGGGATGGCTGGCTAATTGGAGGAACTCATGAAAGTTCCTTACAATCCAATTAGCACTTCAGTGCAATTAAGTGGTAGAGGCTTCCCTATTCTGCAGAGACTGGCTTTGATCTTGCAGTGAAAAGTGTCCTTCCTTAAAGCTGAGGTTTTGATTTTTTTCTCAGTAATTAGTGCTAATTGTAAACCCAAGCCTGACCTGCTATAAACAGAATGTTTTACCGCATTTGACACTAGGACCTTAAATCAGTGTTCTCTTTTGTCTATATTGTACTTACTTATTAGAAATCTGGCTATTTTGCTCATTATTTGATGCACAATGGATAAGTACACTCTAAAGTCAGCTGAAACAAATGCCTTGATCTTAAGAGCTTGTGTGGGTATTTTCACTGATGTCTTTCAAGCCCAGTTACCATAAAAGTAGTTGATTGAATTTCACTTAAGGAATATACTGTAGTTTTTTCCACACAAAGACTGACTATTCAAAAGCAATTTCTAAAGAGTTTTAGTGACCCTTGTATGTTTGGAAAATAAAAACAAAAGATGAAAATGGTCTTTTCATAGGAGCAGACATAAAGAACTGCATAAATCAACTGCAGCCGTCTGCTGAAAAACACCTATTATAACAGTGTCTGATAAATCAACTCCTTGTTTAGATACATTAAAATGAATGAAAACATCAGCCTATTAGTGAGTAGGCCAATGAGATATCTCTACATGGAAATAAGATGCTGCAAAATATAAAATCCCATAACTTCTTGAAGGTATAGGTAAGACGCTTTGTAATTAGCAAACATCCTCTACGCAAATATAGAGCAGCTGGACGTCAGTGAGGACAGTTCTCCCTCAAACATGCATTTAAATGTACCCCATTCCATTACTTTGTCAATGGTTTCTTCACAGAAAAAAATGCAAATGAAGCCAAGCCCGGTCCAGGTTGTACTATTAGATATTCTGAATTACGACCAATTTAGTGACATTGAAGCAGATATAGTCTAGAGCACAGACATAATTATCAGAGTGGAAAATATGTATCTAAATACAAATATACACTGCACATAAAATAGGATGACACCAATTAGCACTCTTTAGAAATAGCTATGTTGGTGATATAGAAAAAAGAGTCTAGAAATAGTATTTTCTATAAAGGAAAATATGATTCAATATGACTAAAACAAATAATAGGCCAGATGGGCTCTTAGAAATCATCCCTTATTTTATGCATTTTAACTCTATCTTAATACTTAAAAAAAACCAAAGTTTTATATTCATGTAGTTTAGGAATCAAACAATAATAAAAGGTCCGTTAAACACCCAGGGGTACTTGTCCTATCCTTTCCCCTCTCCTCTCCAGAGGAAACAACTTCCAGCTCTTTCAGCCTCCATGTTTTCAAATCAGCTATGACTCCTCTAGGGAGACAGCTCACAGGGACGAGCCCCGACTACCTGCAGTTTGGAGCTCCACTCAGCCATGTGGGCAGATTAGGCTTGCCCTGTGTTTTTGGCATGGTCCTTCACCCTCTTTAGGCCCTGCAGTCTCCAAGTCCTGAGACTTTCTCTTTCAGTCTTCTGGAGCATCATCTAAGGGGAGTAAGTGGTGAGGTCATCTGACCAGTGAACTGTGGGGGACGGGAGATTAAGAGGTCTATTGCAACTTGAACATATTTTCCAGCAATCCCTGTTTTTAGTATGCTTGCCTTTTATCTATCCTTCAATGTCTGAGACTTCTCTGAGAGGCAATCTGGCTAGCTATTCTTTGATACTCTCAACCTGCAAGCATTTTTGTTTAACTTCCTTTCCCTCTACTAAATCACTTCTCATTCCTTTAAAAAAATTTATTGTGATAAAATATATATTAAAAATTTGCCCTAACCGGTTTGGCTCAGTGGATAGAGCGTCGGCTTCAGACTCAAGGGTCCTAGGTTCGATTCCAGTCAAGGGCATGTACCTTGGTTGCGGGCACATCCCCGGTGGGGAGTGTGCAGGAGGTAGCTGATCGATGTTTCTCTCTCATCAATGTTTCTGGCTTTCTATCCCTCTCCCTTCCTCTCCGTAAAAAATCAATAAAATATATTTTTAAAAAAATTCGCCCATTTTTAAGTGCACGATTTGTTGGCAACAATTATACTAACATTGTATATCACTATTTATTTTCAAAAATTTTTCATTATCCCAATTATTTATCATTCTTCCATTTTCTTTTCAGCTTCATAGATTGTATTTTGGGGCTAAGATGATCTCCTACTTTAATCACAGTTGTGTTCCTTTTTCCTGGTTTTGGGTCTGATATTTAAGAGGAAGGTGCAGAAATCTTTTTACTCTATCATTGTAATACCTAAAGTCCTATCTTCCTATTTTAAAGATGGGACAACTCGGGCCTGGAAAGATTAAACAACTTGAACTAAATACCAATGTCATTTGCCTAATTGCCCAGGTAGGGCACTTTCCATTAACTATACTACTTATATCATTATTGGGCAGTTTGTAAGTTTAGGTCATCATTTTCTGGTACAGTTTTAAATTGTTTATATGGAAGAGTTTGAAGGTGACGTTTCTGTAGAAATTACTAGAACAGTAACTGTTGGATAAATGCTGCTTAGTAACTTAGATCTTCCTAAAGTCTTATGGTGACAGCAACCAGGAAACTGATTAATAGAATTAAATCTCTGGAATTTCTTAGATGTACAAGCATGGAAGAACTTGTTGACCAGTGTTGACAATTAAACTATCACCTTCTCCTAGAGCTGGAAGTCTATTTTAGGAACTGTTTAATACAACATTTTCACTATTTTACCTAGCATGCATCTAAAATGAAATGTAAATAAAAGCTTAAACATCTGATAATGTAATATCAAAAGTGATAAACTAATATTTTCTGTACTTGGATGTAGCTATTTTTATGTTACAAGTCATTCCTGCATTTATTCCATGTATCACTGTGGCCATCTATTTGAAAAGGAAACAAATAACATAATCTAATCTCAGGTATAATCTGTTTCACTGATGAACTGAAAAGAAAAAGGATAGTGTAATTTAAATAGCATGTAAGCTTTAA
The DNA here is from genome assembly GCF_964212035.1 of Myotis nattereri. Lineage (NCBI taxonomy): Eukaryota > Metazoa > Chordata > Mammalia > Chiroptera > Vespertilionidae > Myotis > Myotis nattereri. The sequence goes on from NC_138079.1 coordinate 62,835,459, forward strand.
ACCTATAGTTAATCTGAGGAAAGGAGGAGAAAAAAGAGTAGGAATAACAAGGACAACAATACTAAAGAAACAGAACAACTATACTGTCAGGTAGGTATCCTCGTCTCCTATGTTTCCATGTTTTATAGATGAAACTAGGGGCCTGGTGCATAAAATTTGTGCACAGTTAGGGTCCCTAGGCCTGGCTGGCCATCAGTGCTGATCAGGACCCGCGGCTGCCGGCCAGGGCCTCCCTTCATTCCATACTTCCCCCTGGTGGTCAGCGCATGTCATAGCGAGTGATAGAACTCCTGGTCTCCTGGTCAAACTCCCATGGGGACACTTTGCATATCAGCCTTTTCTATATATAGATAGCTGAGGCTCAGAGAAGCAAAGTAACTTGCCTAACATCACACAGCCATAAGTGATAGAGCTACCATTTGAACTCAATCCTAGTGCTCTCAACAACTCAGCTATGTGGACAGATTAGAGTTCCCAATAACTCTAAAACAAAGTTTAGTTATTTGAATAAAGTAAATCTAAGAGTAAGCAGAAAATATTATAGTAGACTCATCATGGTGAGGGCAGGGCAATTTCTTCTCATTGAAAGGCAATTTAGTCTCTTCTTTTAAAGTAGACACATCTGTTACTCTTGATAAACCATTCATAAATATGGAAAACACTGGATGAGACACACTAAAAACTATGCCCATGAAAATGTAGCTGAAAATTTGTTCTTACTTTTAAGCATATGTCTAGTTAAAATAAAAAACATCAAGCCACAACAAAAATATTTTAACACAAAAATTATTTTACACACCAACAATTTGATTAAGAATCTATAAATAAATTAAAAATGGCCACTGAACAAGCATTCAAAAGTAAAGTCACAGTAAGTGCACTATGTACCTTCTCCACTGGAAAGCCTTTGGACCCTCCCTTGGAGTTGAGTCACTCTTACTTTAGGTACAATTCTAACAAGCTAGATTTATTTTTCTCTTATTCTAGAGCACATCAAAAGCAAGAAACAGAAAGAAGTGAGATAGTGCTAAAAGTAAGAACATCAAAACATAAAGAAATAAGCATGAAGAACTTAAAAACAAAATAACTGGAGAAAGATGGTAGCTGAGGTCAGAGGCTGTCCAACCACAGCCTGCAGACTGCATCCAACCTCCGCCTGTTCAATAATAAAGTTCTCCGGGAAGTCGCTGTGCTCACTGACTAGACACGCTCGTGGCTGCTTTGTCAGGGCACTGGCTAGCGGAGTAGCAGCCGCAGAGACTAGCCTCCAAACCTGAAATATTTACTATTTGGCCCTTTACAGAAAATGTTTTCCAACCTCATGGTCTAGTTCATTAAAAGTATGGATAAATAGCTTTCCATACCTCACTGGCCCTGGTGGGCTCGGCACATCTGAGTTACCCAGAAATTGTTGGCTTATGTTTAGTGTACTTTAGTATATGCACAATGTTTAATGAAGCATTGAAAGATGTGAGGCATTTTAGAAAGGTTTCTAGGAAAAATGCTTAATTATTTAACTGACACAGCCCAAACATTTCAGTTAACCAGAAAACTGTTTGGAGAGAATGCCCAAAGAAATGACATATTTCTAAAGGAAAACCTAGTATTTCAAAAAATAAAACTATTCAGAGGTTGAAATCTTAAATTATTCCCTGGCACCTGGCTGGTGTGGTTCAGTGGTTGAATACTGACCCATGAACCAAGAGATTATGGTTCCCAGTCAGGACACATGCCCCGGCTGTGGCTAAGTCCCCAGCGGGGATCATGCAGGAGGCAGCTGATTGATGATTCTCATCATTGATGGTTTTATCTCTCCCTCTCCCTTCCTCTCAGAAATCAATAAAAACATATTTAAAAAAAATATTCACTAGCAAAAGGTGGTGGACAATATGCAATAATTTCAGGTGCCCTTGCTAAAATATCATGCCCCCACCCCCCTCTCCCCGCCTCCCCCAATAAGATGAAAGTTTGTGCTTTAAGTCCCTTCAGGTGATCCCTGTCTCATGACTATAGAAGCCTCCTGTTCCCTAATAAACTGAGCATGTTGGAAACACTGATATCAGACAAGTGAATGGGCATTTTTTGAAGAACTGTTGCTGTAATTTAAACTATTCCTTGATCTTCCCCCAAAGCATGTCAGAGAACCTAATTTTCATAAAACTTTCTAACCCAATTTGAACAGTCTAATGTGGACAGTGGGGAATAAATGGGTTTGGTCAATGAAGAATTTATGTGATATGTTAGTAAGCTATCCAGGCTAAGTCTTACAATTCTGTATTTTGAACACTAATGCCATGCTACATAACTTTAAGACGGTGCATTTCAGAAAAACCTCACTAGGGCATATTTGCATATTGGAAATCTAATTAACCCGGGCATATCTTGAGGCTTTCAACAGAGAACATACAGTAACAATTTTTGTCAGCTGAATGCTTGCTTAAGGCTAAGTAAGGATATTATCATCTGGTGCAAGTTAACACTCAGCTCCCAATTTTTAGAGTGGGGCTGTCTAATCGGAGAGACAAAACCTTTTCCTCTCTCTGGGCCTGTGGTTCAAGGCTTTGGCAGAACAAGGAAACTCCGGCCACTTCAGGAATACACCATGACATGCCTGTGAATGCCCTGCTACAAATCCAAAAACTGTCTCTGCTCCTCCAGCCTTCAATAATGCAACTAAGAGCAGCCTCCCTTGCAGGAACACTTGGATTAGGTGGAAAAAATAATCCACCGCATTGCTTAGAGAGTAAAACATCCTTTTTATAGTTTTTGTGGGCAAACATTTCAAAAGGAACAGGGGTTCAATGAGGGGCAATGCCTGACTTGCTCCCAGCTGCTACCTCCTCTGTGCTGAACCTGAATGTCCCCCAGTGGGGTTTCCCTCTTTGCCTAGGCCGGAATCTCAGCCCACTGCCAAGGAGGGAGCAGAAGGAAAAGACCAGTTCTTGGACTACTGGCTCCCCACCACAAGGCAACACTAATTTCTATGGGCTCTGCTCTCTGTGTGCCTGGTAATGGAGGTTGTTTGTGGTCAAAGCCCCACACTTCCATGATTTTTCCTTTGCAGTTTTGCCCATTTTTCTTGAGTGAAAAACACCTGCTGTCCTTGTTACTGTCTCTCCCCAGGGATTGCTGGCAGGAATGAGGCTCAGACTGCAAAACACTATTTCACCCGCTTTGCCAAGTTTCCTGCGATGCCCCCGTTAGAGAAGCTGATAGAAAAACATTGCTCAGGAAGAAATGGGAGTGGCTTATGCCTGCAATTAGTTAAGGATAAAACTGGATTTATGAGGAATCCTGATATGTCCAATGGAATCTAAATACATTATGCTAGAAATTTCAGGAAGTAAATAAAAATAATTATAAACTTAATTTGTAACCATACACCGTCAGTTCTTGTTTTGAAATTGCAAGCTTGTTCCAACAGGATATATTAGGGAACAATTTGCGCATAATACAAATTTCATGTTTGTTTATGCTGAGTTCTTGGTGAGCTACACCAGGTGAGCAGAGGAAACTGTACCCAGCTGAACTATGGAGAAGTTTACTAAAGACACACAAGCACCCACCTCAAACTTCTCCTTGCACTTCCTGTGTTATGACGCAGTTATGAGCTGCATTCATGCCCGTCTGTGGTCACAACTTCCCACTGGATTCCAGATCACCTCCCTCCACCACTTCACCCTCCGACTCTGACTCCCACGAGTAAATCAAATCTTTTCAGGGTCTCTGCCATACCTGCCATACTTATTATAGTGTCTACGAACTACTGTAGCATTAGCCTGTATTCCTTGGCTATTGGACATGTGTAAAATTGTGCTACCATTTGTTATTAGGGTCCTACTTTTTTAAAGTTTTGTGTGTCCCTGATGAAGTGTTTGAGTGCTTGCACCTAACCCCATTTCCTTGGAACTTACAGCTTTCTGTGCAGCACAATGAATTTAGAAACATGTGTGTTACCTTATAACAGAACCAACTGCAAATCAGATTTCATTGTCTTACTAAAGATCAAAGAAAGGGCAGAGGACAGAATCAATAACATGTTAGTTGATAAAAATGAAACAAATATTTTTATAGATCTTGCTCGGTAGAAACAATCAGTTCATATGATAGTTCTCTTGGCATTTTAGAGAACTGGGCTCCCTTCCTCCCACACCCCCAATTCAGCTCAGATGTCAACTCCTCCAGCAAACCCTTCCCAAACTCCAGAAACGACCACAACCTGTCTAAGATGTACCTAGTAGGCCCCACGTGTTTCAAGGCTGCCTACTCATACCTTTGTCTCAGGCCTTATCATAACACATTGCAATTCTGCTTGCTTACTTGACTGTGAGTTCTTTAGAGGCGTCTTTGCACATGTATTTTAATTGAGTGTGCGGCGTAGTGTCTAGCACAGGGGAGATGCCCAGCAAATGTTTGCGAAGGAAGAATAAAGGAATGTCCAGTTATTTGTATCACTCAGACTTGAGCATAGCACTCTGCACAGAGAGGGCAATCAATAGACACTTGTTGAATGAAAGAAATCAGAAAATAAGAAGTATACTTATTTACAGATAGGAAAATAGTAAGCAAAGGCATCTCTTGAAATTGTCAAATAAAGACTTAAGATAAATAATGTAAATTTATCTTTCTAGATGGATCACAAAGGAAGAGGACTGTGATATTTTGTAACTGTGATATTTTGTTAAATTCCTCAGGGGGTTGTCTGGCTCAGTCCTACCATAAAGCAGGCCAACTTTAAAGCCTTCCAACCAGGTGGGTGTTCGTTCTACTTTAAACGCCTTCAAAGATTCTCTTGGTAGACTTAGCAATGCTAAATGATATTTTATAATCAAGAAATCCCTTCCCATGGAAAGGCAAGTTCTCCCTTGCTACTTTAATTTTCTTTGGTTCTTCCTTCTGGGGGAATGGAGAGCTGGTCAGCACTCTTCGTCTAAGTGTCTGTATACGATGAGATGGTCATTAAGTCATCTCTTAGCTTTCTGTTTTCCTGGCTAAGCAACCGAACTCCTTTAATCTTTCCCCACGTGACCTATTTTACATCCCATTAAGCATTTCTGTTGTTCTTCTACAGACCTTTTCCAATTTTCACACTTCCTCTTAAAATGTGAAAAGTCAACAAAATAGTTTAATAAACGCGTATGCAACGCCAAACATAACAAAGGATTATTTCCTAACTCCCCAAATCCCAGCATCATATGTGTTTTATAGCATGCTTTACCAAAAGCCAACAAACTCTTACCACCTCTCCCTGCCTGCCAGGCCTCATGTACTCTCTGCAAGCCTGGTGACTGCACCCGTGCTCTCTCTGTGAATAGTTGTTCCAAGGTGCCTTGAGCACATGCAGTGCCCTCTGCTGCTCTCACCAGCTGGTTGAACTAGGGCTTTGGGGTGTGAAGCACAGTCCAGGTGTGCCTCATTTTAACATCGTAGTTCTGGCCACAAATGAGCTAAAGGGGCCTTTTGCAGAGCAAAGCTGGTCTTTGTGGTCTTGTTTTCGGGTGGGCACCACTCTGCTGACTCACCTTGAGCTCACAGTCCTTTTCTTCTTTTATTTGTGCTTAGATAATCTTCCTCCCTCTGCTGACAGTATAGTTTGCTTTTCTCTCTCAGGGTATAACCTTGACTTTGTTCCGTATTTTTGAAATGTGATTTATATAATTTATTAAGATCATTTTGAATTCTGGTTCAAGCTTTCCAAGTGTCTGTAACCCTGTTAGCGTAGTGTAATCTCCAAACTTAATCAGTATGCCTTTTATTCCGTCGCCCAGGAAAGAATGAAAATGCAAAACGAACTCTAATGTGGGCACCAGACTGAATCCTGAAGATCCTGAAGGCCCCTGTGGCTGTGATAAGGATTTTAGAGGGTAAAACATGCACACGTTCCTAATGGTGATGAAATCTACATAGACAAAATCATCTTAGTTTTTGACAAAGGGTCGCAACTTATGAGGTGGAGTTACAGGTGATAGTAAATTGATAATGACTCCATTCGTTGCTTTCCTTTAGCCTATGTGGGTTATTACCTCATAGAAGGAAATTATACCACTCTGGGTAGATGTGCTAGCCACCAAACAGAAAGATAAAATCATAACTAAGATTTTTAATGGTGATCTTTACTATACTTTATTGTCACTGTGGAACTTAAAAATAAAGTAATACCTAATTATTTAACTACTTAAAATGTAAAATCTAAGAAGCTAAAGGAAGTGATCTTAGCAATGGAGGTGGCTGTGACAGTGGTGCTGCCATGAGAGAAAGTTGCTGAATGACTTAACAAAACACAGAGGTAAAAACTAGTGAAAAGTAAGATTAAAATTAAATACATTCAGCTAAAAAAAAAAGTCCCTTTCCTTCTAAACTACAAACTAGATATCCTATTTGCACAGTTAAACAAAGAAGAGTAAAGAAATTGTCCTAATCGTTGTAAAGACTTTTTTTTACTGGTACTTTTTAACTCGGTGAGTTAATTTCCACTCAAAAATATTTGATCCTAGGGCAATTTCTATCAGACAACATTTCTGTCACTGATGTGACAATCTCCAAAAGATATAAACAACACACCTAGAGTTAATTGACAACAATGTCCTTAAACAACACTGTTCGGTCAATCAAAAATATTTGACTACCTGGCCAGTGTGTCTCACAGGTTGAGCATCGAACTAGAAACCAAGAGGTCTGGGTTCAATTTCCGGTCAGGGCACATGCCTGGGTTACTGGCTAGATCTCTAGTGGCAGGGGGGCGGGGGGAGGGGGATGCGTGCAGGAGGCAGCCGATCAATGATTTTCTTTCATCATTGATGTTTCTATCTCTTTCCCTCTCTCCTCCTCTCTGAAATAAAAAATATATTTTAAAAAATATATTTATTGACTGAAGATTTGATTGTTATACAATCTTTGATTACTTCCTATTTTCTTTTAGTTCCAGTTTTAGTTATTTCAGTAATCTTAGACTGCTTGGTTGTGTTGTGCAACTCTTTGTTAGAGCTTTACAAAACTGCACAGAAATGACTCAAGGGAGAATTACAAAAAATTACTCACTAGATTCAGATTTATGGAATGTTTGAAAAAGGGGCATTTGCTGATAACAGAAAAAGGAAATAGATCAAATGAAGAAAAAAATCTGAGCTGCATTGTTCAGCAAAGAGTTAGTGAACTAACCTTGGAATTATATTCTATAAACATACAATTCTCCCCCATTTAGTGTCTGCTGTCATTACACTCTGTCTGCATATAATGTTAATGCATCATTTATTTATATCAAAGCCTGCCCTAGACAAGCATTCTAAAAATATAGTAAGATTACAGCCTTTGTTCTGGAGTAAAAGGACTTGCAAAAGTTCTCAATCTTAAAATATGCTGTTTTATAAAATAAATTCTCAGGTATTCAGTGTCCAATCATTGAGCTATGAATGCCTATAAATATGCTCAAATATTCTCCTCTTCCTTCCTTTCCTTCCTGTAATGGCTTTGACTGCTCTTTTGCACACTGAGGACAAGACAGGCTGGGTGACGCAAATCCATCAATTTATAGCCCTGCCACTTCCCTATGGTAATCTTATTAAGGTTTTTGAAATATGTTTAATTAATAGGATTAACTCCAAGGTCAAATAAACAGATCACATAAAGAAATAATATCATAATATATCATTTCATTTCTAACATAGCATCAGTGTATATAATGCATTCTTGCTAAAAACTACCTATTATTTTTTATTTTATTTTACATAATGTTCAAGAATGAAGAGGTAGATGAAACTTTTAAAAATTAATACATATTATTTAATTTGTTTGAGCCCAATCTATCCTATCAAAGAGTACTTGAAAAATGTGACATTGCCAGAGATTTTGATACTTTTGTTTTTAATCCTAATCTGAGGATATGTTTACTGATTTGAGAGAGAGAAACATTGAAGTGAGAGAGAAACATGATTAGTTGCCTCCCTTATGTGCCCCAACCCAGTAACCGAGGTATGTGTCCTGACTCGGAATAAAACCCACAACCTTTTGGTGTTCAGGACGGTGCTCCAGCTCACAGCCACCTGGCCAGGGCTAAATATTTTCTTATTATAGTGTTTTTCATTGTAATGGCATCAGGATTCATGAAGTTTGACTTATGAATTGAAATGGGAAGAATAAACTTAGTTTTCTTCAATAATAGAAAAAAGAATTCTAGAAATTGAAATAAAAAGGATGTATGGAATCTGAATCCATCTAGGTGTAAACTTAGTTCATTTTTATTAAATGATAATTGGAGTTTTTGAAATAACAAGTTTATAAATGTTATATAAAAATAAAATATTATACCAAATATTCCATTTAAAAGGTTCAACGAGGAGTTTTGCTCTTACTATATTTTTCTGATTTTCCCAGCTTAGATAAATCTGATTATTGAGAAAAAAACTTAAAGACGGTTGACCTAATATAGGTAACAAAGTTTTCAGGGGATATGGTTAATATGCCAACATGAAGGTAATTATACCAATACTGGGAATGCTGTAAAATGGTTGTATAAGATCAAAATGAATATGAATGTTAGTTGACACCAACCTTTGTTTTGTAATACATTTAACAAATGTGGACATGATAGCAGGAAATTTAACAAAAGGTTAGAAGGGTTATGTTTGTATGTTTGAATGCTGGTGGTGGTGTTTTTTTCCCTTTACAATTTTTATATCTTTCAAATATTTGTCTATAAAGAGATATCATTTTTATAGACAGAGAAAAAGGTGTTAATGTAAAAAACTTTACAAGCCAAATACAATTCTGAGAAGAATGGAATTCTGCTAGCATTCTCCAAGGGGTCATAAATGTTCTATATGACGCACGATGACGCCTGCCAAGGCTGATACACAGCCATTTGGAAGAATCACGACTTCATTTTAAAACTCTATCTTATCTCCACTGGTTACACATATAAAGAACATTTTAAGTATTAAGGAATCAGAAGAATCTAGGATTCTCTTTCTGCAATTTTTCTTCTCACTGCTGGATTCCCCTCAAACCAGATTACTGAAGTTGATATAAGAATGACTGAAATAAAGGGAAAAAGATATTTGAATTGTGCCTGCTTATTTGAAGCAAATACAGAATACTTCAATAAAGAGTAATTGGGTAAAATTGTTAATTTTATACAGTACTAGCCACCAGACAAAAATGAATTTAAAAAGACCCTACCCTCTCAGGGCTCATCGTGTATAAACTCAAAGGCTAGGTGGAGGTGACATTGGTGGCAGGAGGGGTGAGCCATGATTTCCTGCAGTTCTACAGCTTGGGCGTTCAGTTTGACTATTTGGAGATGCCTGTTCCAGACAACAGGGAAGAAACAATTATGGGAAATAAGATGTATATAGAAAAAGGGACAGATTTCATTTAAAAAACCCCGCTTTAATGACATTTTTCTCTTTTTGAGACAATTCATGTTATGGCAAGCAATTAGAGAGAAAAAAGGAGAGTAAAAAAAAGATCATGGAACAGATTTCAATGTGAATAAGTAGTGTTTAAACTGAGGTCTCGAGCTATAACATTAGAAATAAACCACAATTGATTCTAGTCTTGCAGAGGGAAATTTTAAGTATTAGAATACACTAGGAGAATGAGAGACATTTAAATCCACATGCCCCTTCTCTCCCTTCCCTCTTTCCAAGCTCATTATCATTGGGAATTTACTAGAAAAGAGGTCTAGACATCTCAAGGGTATTTGCTATTTAAGTACCAAATTAAAATTAAAAAATGCTCATCCCTTGCCACAATTATAGGACAAAAAGTACATAGTTTGGTATACACAGGAAGGGGCTAAGCCTTATTCATGTATTATTATACTAAATTATTCATTGAAGACAATTCTTTCTAAGTAGGTTTACAAAGAATCATAATATACTGTTTGGTAAAAATGGGGTTTACTAAACTGTGCATATCACAACATGTTTTTTTTTTTTCTCCTTATTTTTTTTTTTAAATATATTTTATTGATTTTTTACAGAGAGGCAGGGAGAGAGATAGAGAGTCAGAAACATCAATGAGAGAGAAACATCGACCAGCTGCCTCCTGCACACCTCCTACTGGAGATGTGCCCGCAACCCAGGTACATGCCCTTGATCGGAATCGAACCCGGGACCCTTCAGTCCGCAGGCCGACGCTCTATCCACTGAGCCAAACCGGTTTCGGCCACAACATGTTTTAAAAATGAAAAGCAAATGATAATTTCTGAGTGATTTATTTATGGGTTATTTACTTTCTTTGTAATTATCTGTATTTTCCAAATGATAAAAAAATACACACATACAACTTAGTAAGTGCCCACCATCATGTTAGGAACTTTAAGTTGATTAATGTTAAATTTCAAAGACCCTACAAGTGGGTATCATTACCTGTAGCTTACAGAGAAAAAAAATTGAGGCTCAGTTTAGTTAGTCCTACTTAGATAATTACATGTCAGAGGTCAGATTTTTTTCCCCAAAGAAATAATACTAATGAACAAAGCTGAACTGTTCATTACTGTTGCATGAGGGGCAGCATGGGCCTTGGCAATTCTTTATAGCATTGCCTGAGAGTCTTCACCTGATCTCCATGGATATTCCATGGACTGGCTCCTGGAAAACATGATTAACAAACTCTACATGGACACAAAGGTGTGCATTTCTCTGGGCAGGAGGTTCATAACATTGATCAGAAAATGACTAAAGTGCTTTTCAAGAGAGAAAACTAGCATAGTTTGTTCTTTTAATAAACTTAAGTACAATTCCTTGTATGGCTGGTTTCATTAAAGACAGCACTGTGATTCAAGGAGGAGCTGGGAGATTGGGAGGGGCTGGGAGAATCAGAAAGCAGCTGCAGCCAGACCAATCCAGGCCAGGAAAGCTGGCGGGGAAGCTGTGCTTGAGAAGGGAAGAGTAGTGGAAAGCCATGATTCTCAAACTTTAGCATGATCAGAATCAGCGGGAGGCCTGTTAAAGCACATTGCAGAGCCCCATCCCCAGGGTTTCTGACTCAATGGGGCTGTGGTGGGGGTCTCTCAAAATCTGTGTTTCTAACACGTTTCCAGGTACTGGTGATGCTGCTGGATAGGCAACCACACATAAGGGTTGCGGCTTAGGCTTGGGGCCCAATAGGGTTCAAATCCTTGGTCTACTACTTACTGGATGTGAAATCACTGACAAGTTACTTAACTTCTGTCTACCTTAGTTTTCTAATCTGTAAAATGGGGATGATTTTACATAATGAAGATTAAATGGGATAATGCATGTGAAGTGCTTATTCTAGTGCATGACACACATTAAGAGCTCAACAGATGTTATGCATGAATCCATAAATTCAATGGCTCCATTAACATACATATAAAACCTCCTTGGATTAAACAGAATTATATAATAGTGAAACAATTCCCATAGGATAGGGTAACATATTAAATAAAAGTAAGCTGGATATACTATACAGTCAGCCCTCTGTATCCCCATGTTCTGCACTCATTAATTTAACCAAAAGTATTCTTTAAAAAAATGTTATGTTGTTGCTTAAGGGCACTCTGTAATTAGGCCTACAATGGTTGTGCTTGTATTGAATATATACAGACTTATTTTTCTTGTGATTATTACCTAAACAATGCAGTATAATAACTGTTTACATAGTATTTAAATTATATTAGGTATGATAAGCAATCTAGAGATGATTTCAAGTATACAAGAGGATGTGATAGGTTGTATGAAAACACACCATTTTTTGGTACATCTACACAATGGAATGCTATGTTGCTGTAAAAAGGAAGGAACTCCTACCATTTGCCACAGCATGGATGGAGCTGGAGAGCAGTATGCTAAGCGAAATAAGTCAGAGAAAGATAAATATCACATGACCTCGCTCATTTGTGGATTACAATGAACAACATAAACTGATGAACAAAAACAGATCCAGAGACAGAGAAGCATTGATTAGATGCTCAAACCTCAAAGGGAAGGTAGGGGAGGGTGGGGGTAAAGGGGAGAGATCAACCAAAGGACTTGTATGCACGCATATAAGCCTAACCAATGGATACAGACACCAGGGGGTTAGGGCATGAGAGGCGGGGGGGGGGGGGTGTAATGGGGGGATAAGGACACATACGTAATACCTTAATCAATAAAGAAAAGAAAATACACCATTTTTTATAAGAGACTTGAGCATCATCTGGATGTTGGTAACTGCTGGGAGAGGGTGGTGGTCCTAGAACCTATCCCCCATGGATACCAAGGGATGACTGTAGTTTAAATTGTCTTTTAGATAAACTCTATGAATTATAGAGTCAGGCTAATTATATCATTGCTATTTCCTTAAATCTGTAGCATTTCAATCATGGCAAGCCCCTAAATGCTAAGGGAATCCATGGAAACCACACAAAGTAAACATCCACCTACCCATTAGTGCCAGCAATTATTTGGCATTTGTTATGTTAGTTAAACTGTGTAATGATGTGTGAGAAATCAGTTTCTGCTTCCTTGCCCCTTTGCAAAGCTGGTTTTCCAGCCCAGCATGCCTTGCTGAGGCTCCGGATCCGACAGCTGTGACTCCGGGCATTTCTCTCTCAAGCCCCTCTGGAAATGAGGCTGCAGGCATCACAGTCTCCAGGAAAAGACTACGAGTCTATTACAGGGGCTTGATTATTGATAATGACCATTTCTATTTTGGGACTAACAGCTAACTAGGACTTTTGTTGTTCACTTTAACAAGTATTCATCATGAACCCTAAACTATATCCTAAACTATATTCAGAGAACATTAAATTGGGGGGCATGTATACAGTAGAATACAATGTGCTCTTTAGAAAGAAAATAATCTAATGTCTTTAGATTTCAAGAAACATATCCTGCTTACTTACATTTTAGATGTACAAAGGAACAGAGATAAAATAAATAAATAAATAATCTTTAACAAGAACAGTTTGAAATCTAAAAGCATCTTCATGTCTTCACAAATCCTTAACCTCTCTAAAGATATTAAAGGTCTACAACTACACAGAGATTTTATTTAATAATATTTTCAACTCAACAGGTATTGCCTATGTCTCCTTAGTAAAGTATTCTATATTTAATTCTGGGAGACATACAAAAGTGGGTAAGTATTAGGGAACTGATATGCTCAGAGGAGTGGAGACAAGATCTGGAGGGGAAGAGGGAGGGCATCGGGGCCATGGGTGAGGTCACAGAAACTGGCCTGAGGATGAAATGTTTAAGGCGGAGTGGGTCAAAAGAAGCCCAGTTTGTTCTGAGTAGGAGTTCATGTTGGAGAGAAGAGAAAGGGGGTGAGAGGGAGACAGTACTGTGGACTGGATCATCCTGTCCATAGCCATAGAAAGGCCTCATTAGCCAGACCTGATGTCAGCTTCACTTTTTTTCTTTTCTTTACTGTTCCTGCACCTCTGTGCTGGTCACAGGTAAACCTAAGAAGGTGATCACAAGGAGTGGCCCCAGCGGGGTGTCAGTGCTCTTGTCAGTCTCCACAGGAACAGGTTTGACCTAGCGGGTAAATCCTTGCTGGGAGCGGAATAGAAAGAGGTGCGAGCTGCTCAGCTGGGGCAGGGAAAGGTGGAGGAAGAAGGACCAACAGCCCCCACCCATGCCGTTCAGCTCAGAGCAAACCAACGGTATAATGAACATGTGCTCTCCTCAGTCAGATGAAAGTATGTTTTCTTTCCAGAAACCTGGGTTGGCAGGGGCAGCTTCTGTTTTAAAGCATAATATAATATGGCACCCTGGCAGGGGACGGTATACAAGAAAAACATTCTCCTTGATATTCTTGCCAGCGTGTGAAGGGAAGAAAAACCAATGAATAAACATAGTAAGGAAAAACAAACGTTTATTCACCAGCCACACCCAGCTGACTTTTACACTTCACCACATTGGTTGACCTCGTCCACCACTTCCCTTCATTACAGTTGAAGACACAATGCCTCCCAACGGAGAAGGCATGTCTGCGTTTAACTTTATTAGAGAGAAATATGTCCCAAGAGATCTGAACTAAGCCCATTTAGGAAAACGACAGACACAGCTGCTTGCTCACTGTGAAACATTTCTAATATGATGTTGGGATGGAGTGGGGTCCTGATTACAATGATGATTTAATGAGAACTGTTTCACAGAATATTTTTTAGGTGAAAAAAGAGACGCGGATGAATGCGGAGCACAAGGGCAAAATATATTTGAAAATAACATTACTCTCCACTTAAAGTCAGAGAGCTTCTCATCTTCAACTGGTCTGCAGAAAATACGTGAATGGATTTTCTTTCATTTGTAAACAGAAAAGCTTAAAAGGATTTTTGTACTTTAACATACATCAGGGCATACTTTACATGTTTCTAGTACCAGGCCATAGATATTGACCTTATCTGTACAAAAGATTTTTATATTAAGATGCCAATGAAAGTACCAGGTCCATATTAAAAACCAATCCTTCAACATTCAGTAACATAACTAAGAAGTACACTGTTTCATAATCCTTTAGCTCAATGCTTTCACAAATATAATAGACTAGAGGCCTGGTGCATGAAATTCGTGCACTTGGGGGGAGGGGTCCCTCAGCCTTGCCTGTGCTCTCTCACAGTCCAGGAGCCCCATGATCAATTGCCCCAAAGAGGTAGGCCCTGCCCACCTGGCTGGGGCTCTGCAATGGATTGCCCCCGCAGAGGGAGTCCCTGCCCACCCACTGCAGCCCGCTGATCAGTGGCCTGGGTCTCCCTTTGTGGGGCAATCGTGGAGCCCCCAATTGATCGATTGCCCCACCAGCCAGTGGCCTGGGCTTCCCTCTGCTGGGCGATCATGGGGCAATGGCCGGGCCCCCAACCAATCACATCGCACCTGCCTTGGCTGGCCTGGTGCCAGTGGGTGTCATAGCGTGGTGGTCATCCGGAAGGTCAATTTGCATATTATGCCTTTAGTATTATAGATGGCAATGAACTTTCTATGAAAACACACTAATATTTCAAAATGGAGCTTTTGCCTACCGAGAGCCAGAGCAAAAACACATCCACTTACTTAGGGTGCTGCCTGGCTACACTGCACTTACGCAGATTTGAAGTTGATAGGACCCCAGACAAGGAGCTATAAACCATTTTACTGTGCATGCATCCTGATTACAATGTCACGTTAAGAAATGGAGTGCAATCTGTATTCATGTCATATTTAATAGATTTCTAGTAAATAGCCCACAAGTGCTACTTCTAAAAGGCAATGAAATATATTAATGCCCTGTTGTACTTTCATAATTAATGCTCTGGCAGCATTTCCATTATAATCAAGACTTGACTGGGCAACAAAAGGAGTGGTTTTCATGTTTCCTGGCTCTGACCACAGTGCTCCCCTCAGGCCCCACTGGCGTTCTGGGCCATGGGCACACACCTGTGAGGCTAGACTCAGAAATCAATCTGGGAGGTTGGCTGTTAGCAGCCTCCGTTCTTACCAAGTCATCCCCTGTCTTCCCTGGATTGCTCGCCCGCTCCTTACTCTGCTGAGAGCCCTATTTCCCGTCATCAGGAGTGGGCCTGATGGCTTCCCTTTGATGCCATTTCCCTACCCAGATTTAGTTGCTGCCTTTCTTTTCCTCTGGAAGCAACCTGGCTGCCCTATGTCTTTGCCTTTTGAATAACAATGAATGAACTTCATAAATAAAACCAATATGAGATAGCAAAGGGATGGGGGAATACCGTTGATGGGGAACTCTCTTCAAAAAAAAAAAAAAAAAAAAGAATTTACCAGAAAGTTCAGAAAACAAAACCATAACCTCCAAGGGTCATCCCAAAGCAGCGCTTCTAAACAGTTAAGAATGCCAGAATAGCTAAGCTAGGAAGGAGAGGAAGGCAGGGTCTTGGTAGGACTGGAAACTAAAGCACACATCAGAAATGGAAATGCAAGAGAGTCGGCAGGGCGAGGAATAACAGAAGTAGAATGAGAGGAGGAAGAGGAAGACATCATAAGGAAGTTGGGACAGGTGTTCCAGGTCAGTTCAACCTGCTTTGAGGGGAACGAAAAGAACTGAGGTGTGAAAGAAGAAATGGAGTAGCCAATGCTGCCCTCAAACAAGCAATTTTTTAAAATCTTGTTATTTCCACCGCAGGCACACTGTGTGCTCTGGTACAGGTGGGGTTTTTGATTATCAGCTGTCCCCCCTATGAGCTGGTTGCATTGAACTGGGCAAGTTATCCAGAGACCATAATATTAACTTTCCTCAGCTATTATGGAGGCAAGTTTAGGTACTTAAAACACTTCTAAGAGTCACAGTCCCTTTTCCATCTCCTATTACGAACTTACAAGCTTTTAATTTTATAAACTTCTAACATAAGTTGTACTCAATTCTTATTTTTACCAAATTCAGACATGGTATGTTACTATTAACAAGTGGGCACATATTATTGGAATAACTACATTAACCAAGGCCTAGTCCCCAGAGGCACTCTGGATCTAGTTCCTGGGCATAGAAAGCTAGCCATGCAGCTGCAGTGGCCAGATGCCCATGAGTTCCTGGTACCCACTTGCTCTAACATACATTGCATCCTTCTAAAGACCTTTCCCTTTGCTCAAAGCCAAACAAGGTTTTGTTTCTTGCAACAGGAATAACCTAAAATAGTTGAGTCAAAGTCAAATTAAAATTAAAAATAGTTAACGTGCCATCTAAACTTCTACCTCTTTGGCGCTGGAATTATATGATCAGGAAAATAATTTGTTACACTTTTAAGATGGATAAAAGTTATTTAAATACTAGAGGCCTGGTATTGGAATGCATGGGAATTGTGCACTGGAGGGGGTGTGTGGCCTGTGGGGATCAGCCCATTGTGGGAGCACTGCTCATCCTGGTCAGCTGAGCGTCTGAGAACCCGCCCTCTGAGTGGCTTCTCCCTGGTCCGTATCTTCCTTGGAGCCAGAGCACTCGCCTCTCCAGGGGACCCGGTCGAGGTCAGGCCCAGGGACAATAGCACTGAGAGGCGGTGGAGTAGGCCTCAGTCCTGTGGCGGCCACAAACCGGCCTCCCAGCCTCCAGGGTCAGCTCGGCGAGCCTGGCAGCAGTGCTGCATGGCCTGCGGGTGTCCGGAGGACAGAGCAGGGAGTGAGGAGGAGGAGCCTGGGGAGTGAGGAGGAGGAGGCAACGATCGCAGCCCAGGTTCATGCCCGTTGGCCTGGGGTTCACAGTGGGAGCAGCCGCTCATCCTGGTCAGCTGAGTGGCACTCCCACTATGGTAGTGCACTGACCACCTCTGCATTGAGCATCTGCCCCCTGGTGGTCAGTGTGCATCATAGCGACTGGTCGACCAGTTGTTCTGGTCGTCCGGCCCTTCGGTTGCTGGGCTTTTATCATGTAGGATTGAGAGCTACTATTCAGGAAAGTAGTATTCACTTTAGTACACAATAAGAGTAGTGTGCATAGAACCCTCATATATGCATTTTTGTGCTAACACAAGAAACTGTTTTTGTTGCTAAAGATATATGTATATCCTTCTTTAGAGTGAAAACTTTATACTAACCTTTTGCAGGGAATCAGAATGAATTAGTATGGGGTATACGAAAACCTACTATGTCACTGTGCCAGAAGTTTAACCAGCTCCTTTTCATGGAAGTTTGAAAATGTCAAGTTCATTTTTAAACCCATGGCTAGTTTCATCTACTTTAAACTAAAAGTGACAAAATAGAAACTGACTGGAGGGAAAATTCTGCAATCCACTGTTCTTAATATTTGATAATCCATGTGAAGCAGGTTTACTACAAACTGCTGTGACAGAACAAAGATGACAGATAAACTCCTGTGAGCAAATTAATTGGAAATAGATGCCTCAGTCTTGTGATCCTATTTCAGTTTCTGAAAGAATTATATGCACCTTCAGAGCATGCCCTGTCTGAGGATGATTAGCCCTGTCCTGCGGGCATCGGCCGAGATGGCATGTTGCCAAGGGTCTCAGGAGAGAGAGAAAGGTTCAGTGGAGGTGGTGCGGACTGTAGCTATTCCAGGATTACCTTGGAGAACATTCTGGCTTTTCTGTTGAAAGCCTGTCAGAGTTTCATATCTATTCTCTGTGTGTGTGTGATATGTGTTTTCAAGCTGCCCTAAGAGGACCTTCTCAGATTGATCTCGTGTTTTTTTTTGTTTTATTTTTCACGTTTGCTATACTGCTGAGAAACATAATATAAAGTAACTTCAGGCATTGGATCAAGCCATCAATATCCACATATCTTTTTCCACCTTTATTATGATTTATAGACGTCAGAATGCTTTGCTATCAAACTATGACAACTAATCCCTAAGAGAACTCTTAATGTTTTCCATTTGTCTGAAAACAATAACACTACGCAAGAAGTAAATGGTGAACCATATATCTATACATTTGCAGCTAGCAAATTTACAGCCAAATGTTAAACACCATAAAAAATGCTGCTAATTAAATGATTAAATATCATACAAATTGTAACTTGTAAATATATGGTAATTTCTCTTGGATTTGCTTCAAAATAATTTAGTGCGTGGGAAGAGAGTAGAGAAGGTGAGAGAATAGATGAAACAAGTCTAGCTGTCTATTGGTAACAGTTAAAGCTGGTAATATGTACTTAGGGTTTGACTAAAGTTTTTTGTAGAGACTTTTTTTAATGTTTGAAAATTTCTGATGACAAAAACATAAAACCTAGACACCTAGAAACTTTAGAAGGTTATATTATTATCTAATGTGGTTGAAAATATTTTACAGACTAGGAATATAATCTACTGAATCATCAATATTAAATCTACTTTGCACAGTAACCATAGTAAATTTGAGATAAATTATATCTGTAGCTAGAGTAAATATTTCAATATCTAATATTGATGTTTTTTATATTCATAAATGTACTTCTTGACTTCTCAAACTAACCATAACTAAGTTAATATAAGGAAACTTGAAATAAACAATTATTTTAATAGAGACTTTTTTGTTGGCATGTTTAACGTCTAATCATATAAGATGTCAATGCTTTCAAGTTAAACTATTTTTTAGGCTAAGGAAAATGACAAATTTAAACATAAGGAAAAAACACAGTTCACTCAAATGTTGTAACAATATATTTACATGTGTATTACAAAGCTAACAAACATGTAAATATATTTATCATTTTCTTTTCAGTGTGAATCAGGTTGTAAGAAATATCTCCCTTTACACTAAAAGAACTCAAATCTCAATATCATATCTTGATAGTCTTAAAATTTAACAGAGATACTATTGAAATCAAATAAACTTTTAAAGATAGACCCAAATTGCAAAGGTAAGTTAAAGTAGAATAGTATTTTAAATGATATTTTATTGGAATTATTTTGAGAACTTGATGGTTATTCTCATTTCAAAAAGCATAATACAGTACATTAACACACTAATTTTTTTAATTAATAGAGTAACACATTTACAAATATGTAGCCTTATTTATAATGACAATTTCAAAAACTATCATTCAAAATGTAACAATATAGTCCAAGGATCATACTCGAGGATGGACATATCTAACAAATAATATAATTTTAACCTATAAGACCAATTGTGGAAAAATTGTGTTTATGTGGGTGAGCAATATTTTTTTTTTTCCTAATTACAATGCTACTAAATTTTTCAAAAGTCTATACAAATGTATTTACATCTTGAGTTCAAAATTACCAATAAACTTGGGCCAAAAAGTCACGTAAGTGAAACTTTAACACATTTTTAAGCAAAAGAATTAATAAAAGAATGGCTGGAGATGATCTGCTCCTTTGAGAAGGGACAGGGAAACACAGGATTGGGAATAAAATATAGTACAGTCATACATGTTAAATATTTTGTCTGTACAGTCCTTGGTTATTTTTTTAAGTGTACAGAAAGAGAAAATATATTTTCTAAGTGATATGCAGACGCTAAAAAACAGGTAAGCTACTCTTATCTGCTATTGCTTAATGTTTTAACAAACACTCAACTTTTCTAAATATTCAGATTCATAATGGTCAGATAGGTAAGTAAATTTTTCTTCCCCAGGTGCTAAAACCTATCCTGAAAAAATTACAGTTTTATTTTAAAAGAGTAACAACATTTAATTACTGAATGGAATATATCATAAGCCAGAACTTTGTCTAAGTTCTCTCATGTCTTCCTTCCGAAATGCTGCATGTTTATTCAAGTGAGAAAAATAACTCATGTAAAGTTAGTAGCTCAAGACACACACTGAATAAGACAGCAGTAGTGGCTTGGCCTGATGCCTGCTCAGACTCTCTGCATATTGTCTGTCCAGCAATCAAGCCTGTCTGCAGTGGGCAACATCTTTTTTGCGTGATGTCTACAATAAAACATCATGTGTAATGTCTACAATAAAGATATCCAAAGCCAAGTAATTTAGCGTATTCTAGCACATGTCAAATAGACACTCTGTGACGACCATGGCTGGTTATGAGAAAACTGGAGAATTTGTTTTAAATGTCCTTAGGAACAAATGAGAGGCTCTGCTCAGGCTAAACAATGAATAAATTTATACCTTTTATTTTTAATCAAAGACAATATGGTACTTTGATAGTGTTTAATTTATCCTGGATATATTAGGTGAAATTGAATTGATGCTGACAGCTAAGAGAATTATTAACTAAAAGATTATTTTTGCATTTATATTTTTGTTATATATGTTTAAAAACAAAAATCTACTAATGATAAATTTTTAAAATATGTTTTTATTGATTTCAGAGAAAAAGGGAGAGAGAGAATAGAAACATCAATGATGAGAGAGACTCATTGATCAGCTGCCTCCTGCAGGCCCCACACTGGGGACCAAGCCTGCAACCTGGGCATGTGCCCTTACTGGGAATCGAACCATGACCTCATGGTTCATAGGTCGATGCTCAACCACTGAGCCATGCTGGCCAGGCTGCTAATAATAATTTAAAATCACCAATAAAAATAAGAATATTACCACGTTTCTTTTGTGCACAGGGCCAACTTAATATTGCCTTTTTTAAAAAAAGAAACATAACTTTAAAAGATCAAATGACAAAAAATTCAGAAATGTTCTTCATAATATATGCTGTATATAATACAGCTACATTATCCTGAATTATGTGATTAGTCTGAAACCAAGTAAGCGTATATCCAGGAGTCTGGCAAGCTATCACCTTTCAACTCATTATCACTTTTTTCTACTGCAGAAAAAGATTAATTTGAGAGCTTACTGGTCAAACACTTTTCCAATTTAAAAAATTGCTCAATCATTTTCTCTTGAATATGTCATAAAGGGTGCTGATGCTTTTGTAAAAAAAAATCAGCATCTTTACAACACTAAAAAAATGATATGAATTGAATATATAGGCTTCTACAAATAGTCCTTTTAAAAAGTAGTTTAGTGTTAGAAGTAGTATTCTTACAGTGCGCCAAAAAATACTTTTATATAAGTAGAACAATGCATTTAAATTACAGATCTTTTATTACATGTGAACAAATCATCAAATACACAAATAACCAGTACTAATGATAATAGACCAATTTGAGATGTTCAGTTTTTAAATGTGAAAATTTTGCTTCAATGGATTAAAAGAATAAAATTACTCATCTAGATATGCACTACATTTGAATTTTTTGCTCCATTAATTAAATGTAAAAGTAAAAAACAGCATGATGATCTGATATTTTTGATTAGCTTAATATAGATAACTGCCTACCTGGAATTTAACCCCAAGCTACATTTTCTCTTCAATAGCAACAAAATTTGGCAAAGTAATAATTTTGTGCAAAGAAGTTTACCCTTGATTACAACTGATAATGAAGAGGGTATTCCCAAATGGCTAGTTAACCTCATATCATGTATATTTGCCCGTGGGGGTGTTGTCATTGGAACATCTAAATAGGAGTGTATTTAATGGAGTTTGTAATATTTCTAGATAAAAAATGAGGCCACACTGTGACTCACTAAATTAATTTTTCCATCAGGTCCTCCCATTGGAACTTCTGGTGGATATCTAAAAGAACCGTCAGCATGGGCTCCAGGAGGAAGCTTTGAAGTTTCCTTTCCGTTCCTCCTCTAACCACTCTTCATTTCTCTCCAGGAGGAGGAGTGTGGATCTCAAGACTGATCCCAGGAAACAAACTGCGTAACCTACTCCAGGGATAAACCTTTCAAGGGAAAGATCTTTTCTTTACTTGTGGTGGAGTTGTTGCTCTCTCCTGGCATCCTTCTCTGAGGCTCCACCCAGCCCCCTCCACGCTCCCCCTCCCCCCCCCCCCACTCTGCTCCCTGCAGAATGGGCAGACAGAACGGGGACTATTGCCCAGAGAGGAAAGGCATGAGGGGGTGCAGGAGGATGTGCCTTTGGTTTCAATGGATCTGCTCATTCTCAGATTGGTGTTTGGGGCGAATGGTGTGTTTAATTAGAGTTCTGTACTCGGTGTGGGACCAAGATGTTCATCATGTATTATTAGGTGAGTAATGATGAATGGTGTAAGCAATGCAGTCAGTCTCTGGAAATTTGAAGTCTAGCTCCATCACTTAAAAACGGCATAACCTGGGGCAGGTTATATAATTTATTTGTATCTCAGTTTTCTCAGACGTAATATGGAAATAATAATAATAATAGAACCTTCCTAGTAGGGTTGTTGTGAAAATTAAGTTAATAAATACGGAAACCCTTAAAAGAGGCCGGACACATAACAACTGCTCAATAAATATTAGCTCCCAATATTGAGAATTATTTAATATTAGAGACCCAGTGTACGAAATTCATGCATGAGGGTGTGTGTGTGTGTCCCTCAGCCAAGCCTGCACCCTCTCCAATCTGGGATCCCTCTCAAAATCCAGGACTGCTGGCTCCCAAACGCTTGCCTGCCTGCCTGCCTGATTGCTCCTAACCGCTTCTGCCTGCTAGTCTGATCAACGCTTAACTGTTCCCCTGCTGGCCCAATTGCCCCTAACTGCCCTCCCCTGCCGGCCTGGTCCCCCCCAGCTGCCATCCCCTGCTGGCCTGGTCCTCCCAACTGCCCTCTCATGCAGACCTGGTCCCCCCGCAACTGCCCTCCCCTGCAGGCCTGGTTGCCCCCAACTGCCCTCCCCTGCAGGCCTGGTGACTCCTAATTGCCCTCCCCTGCTGGCCTGATTGCCCACAACTGCCCTCCCCTGTAGCTCATCTTGTGGCCACATGGGGTGGCCATCTTATGTGTTAGAGTGATGGTCAATTTGTATACTGGTCATGACTAATTAGCATACCCAGGCTAATGAGCATATTCCTCTCTTATTATATAAGGATAAGAAACATTGATAATGCAAATCATGCTTGACAAGCAGCTAAGCAGGGGAGGACAAAAACATAAACATGAGAGGCAAGGCCCTTCTCTGCAAGGAGCCTGTCTCAGGCATTGCACATGCATCTTCTCCGGGCTGCTGGGATTTATTTGTCTGAGTCAGGATTTCTGAGGTGGTGTAGCATCTTAATAACAATCTAATTTTATCCTTGTAATGGACACTAACTATCTGAATGAGGCCAGGACCAAATCCGAGGCTGACTGGCTAACCTTCTGTTTATATTTGAAGAGGCCCAATTTTATACTTCAAGCTTGACTTAATGACAAAGGATTATAACCAGTGATATTAATAGGCATGTGAAAGTAAGACTTCCTGAAGAAGAACTGAAATGTACCCAACTGTAGATAACTGGAAGCCAGAAACTCAAAGGATGCCAGCTTTTCTTTCCAGCTCCTGAGGTCTGTCTTGTTTCCTAAAAGCCTCTGGTGTATCTAGCATAACCACACATCTAACAGTGTGGGCAGTGTGATCAGGGGGTGCACGTAAATGGTCCTTATAAAAGCAGAGACAGGAGTATACAGGGCTGAGTGTAAGGAGCAAGGCTGAAGCTTCATGGTTGGTAGGCCTGGGAAGTGCCATGGAAAGCAAATGCCAGCCACACAGAAGACACTTTACACACACACACATACACACACACAATGTATAATGTATAATGTATAATGTATAATATATAACATATAATATATAATATATGTTTAAATCTATATCATTTTGCCGAAACCGGTTTGGCTCAGTGGATAGAGCATCAGCCTGCGGACTGGGAGGTCCCGGGTTCGATTCCGGTCAAGGGCATGTACCTGGGTTGCGGGCACATCCCCGGTGGGGGGTGTGCAGGAGGCAGTTGATCGATGTTTCTCTCTCATCGATGTTTCTAGCTCTCTCTATCTCTCTCCCTTCCTCTCTGTGAAAAATCAATAAAATATATTTTTTTTAAAAAAATCTATATCATTTTGATTTAAAGAGGAATTATTAAACTCATCAGAGAAACACTAAATAACATTAGCAAAAAACCTATAGAGCTCTGCCCATCACCTCTATACCATTACCCCTCACCCTACTACAGGGATGGTATTTGTACTCTCCCTTCAAACCCCCAAGCTACTCAGAATATCTGAAAACGGAACCAGGGTTGGATGTGCTCATCTCAATCTGATCTTTAGAATCATTGCTGAGACCCAATCTCTGGTTTCACTGGTCTTGGGTGGGACCGGCCACTGGTGTTTTATAAAGCATACCCAAGCCCAAGTAATTCTAAGAATTATTTAGCCTGGGCCCTAGTTCGATGCTTTCCTGCTGAGAGCAGTTTATTGGATGTAATTTCTGTGCTTCCATGCAAAGAACATATGCATTGTCATTACCAGTGGGTGCTATCTGAGTCTTACTCTGTATAAGTTATAGCTCTGAGTGAAGACACAAACATAACTGAGAGCATTTATCCTAACTACTGATTAAGCCAAATTATAGGTAAGATTAAAAAATTAAATTCCAAGGTGACTAACCTTGGAATACTATGTAACTAACTTTCACCCTCTCCCACAGAAATAACCTGAAGGCCACTCTTTCTGATCTAAGATCCTCTTGCTATTTCACCTCTTTCTGTTTGTGGTATTTAGATACTGTGTATACTGAGAGAAAAACAATCATGCATTGTTTAGCTGCTATTTTACTATCTTCTTTCATCAGCTTGCAAAATGAGGAGTCAACATAGTTTATTTTCAGGAGTACCCTATATAAAACATACTTTAAAAATAATACTCCACTGATTTAATGAAATAAAAAACTAACTGCCTAAGTCAGAATTTCTTTCAAAGTAAATGAAAGGAGTGATGAAATATGATTTCACCTGTTTGAATCTAAAAATACAGAGATAAAAATCACACGCACACACAATGACTTTTAAAGATATAAAATTGGGGCAGGTATATGACCATGTAATTCTGGGATTTTCCTTTTGACAGATAAGAACTAGGAAGAAGTAGGTATAAATCACCTTTCTTTATACTATAAATCAAATGATCAATAAATTCAGTCAGACCAGGAAGGAAGGAACTTTCTATGTGAAAGCATAACATAATGAATATCCTACACTAACCTGAAAAGTATAGTATTAAATACAGAGAAAAGTGAAATTTTCTATTATCCCTCATCAGATAAGAATGCTCTGTCTCCTTGAAACTGGAACTAGAATCCAAAAACTGCTGGCCTTGAGAAAGGCATGTAAATAAGACTAGGCTCTTCCCATATCCATCATAATTTGTAGTGTTAAAATCCTGCATTACTAAGCAGATGTTCCTCTTTGTCCTATGAAAAGGATAACTGATGGCGCTTATGCCATTGAAACAGGAAGAACTTACATCAGTTCTACATGTGATTTGGTGGGCAAAGTTTTAAAGCTTTTTTTTTTTTTTTTTTTTACCATGGAAGATTTACAACATACACAAAAGTAGAAAAAAAATAGTACATATAATGAACTTCCATGTATCTATCACCTAACTTCAGTAATTAACGCATAGGCAAACTTGTTTCATATGTACCACTACTACTCCCCCTACCCTAATAGGCACACTGACTGGATTCTTTTTTTTTCTTTTTTTTTAAATATATATTTTATTGATTTTTTTACAGAGAGAAAGGGAGAGAGATAGAGAGTTAGAAGCATTGATGAGAGAGAAACATCGATCAGCTGCCTCCCGCACACTCCCTACTGGGGATGTGCCCGCAACCAAGGTACATGCCCTTGGCTGGAATCGGATCTGGGACCTTTCAGTCCGGCCGATGATCTATCCACTGAGCCAAACCGGTTAGGGCCTGACTGGATTCTTTTAAAAGAAATGCCAAAGAGCATGGCATGGCGTTGGGAGCGGGGGTGGGGGTGTGGTGGGCAGGGGGTGAGGAATTCATCAAGCCCTTTTCCACCTTTGCATAATTAGGGTTTTGTTTTCTTTTTCAAGGCGTATGTCTTATACTATTTTCATTCCTAAATTTTTTTTTTCCTATGTCCTGATGTTTTTATAAGCTGGCTTGGAAAAAAAGTTTTTCTTAGACAAGCATGGTAATCATTCTTAATCCATGTGTATTTCTGATGTGGAATCTGACTCTATTAAAACATATCATCAGATAAGAATTTAGAGATGCAGGGATTTACTAACCCTCGTCCGCCCCCCCCCCCCCACCCATTTGCAAATATGTTCTAAACAAAATACCACATGCGGGTGCGCACATACAGTGCGATTGAAACTTCGTGGCCCATGCGCAGAAGTCAGTATTTTGTGGAAGAGCCACACTCAAGGGGCCAAAGAGCCGCATGTGGCTCGCGAGCCACAGTTTGCCAACCACTGGTCCAGACAGATGCTTTTCATTCTTCTAAAGCCAACACCACCAGCATATAGAAAAAATGTCTCATATATTTTCCTTAAACTAGTTAATCTAACGTATTTTTCCCTAGGATGTTCATTTCAACATGTAGTATCTTCGTTTAACATATGCTTAAGAAAGGGTACATGTTATTTTTCTTTAGGAATCTTTCTTTGAATCATGCTTCTTTGTATTATGTTGCTATCTTAAATATTTAAGTCATGGAAATGCCAAAACATAATGTGGTGAGAAATTGAAATTTCTATCTGATAATGCCATAGCCAACCAATTTCTGAATAGAGCCCATCCTGACAGGTCAAGCTCACGTTAGACTAACACCCTTCAGCTCAAGAATACATATTCCCTTCAGTGTTCCAGTGGTGGCTGTGATGCAGGGATTGGAAGGTGAGAATTAGCTAGTGGAGATGTTCAAAATTACGTTAAAATCATACAGAAATTATCATTCTAGTTAATTTGACTTATTTTAAAATAAATTTTAAAGGTAAAAATTATGTCTAATTTACCAAGAAGGCTTGGAAGAGACAGGATAGCACTGATTCATAAAGCTGGATTTTTTCATCCATCTGCCCTAGGAGAGTGCAAAATGATTGCCAATAAAAACTAGTGACATGGTATCAAAATTTTTAAAAAAAAAGAAAATCCTCACTTTTATGCCAAATAATCCCAAATGTTAAAAATATTCAATGAAAAAAAATTCTTTTAAATTATACTGCTTGACATCAAAAGAATTTGTGGTAGGACAAAATCTGTGTGTGTGTATGTGTGTGTGTGTCTATTAGCCTTCCACTCTTTGAGGCTACAAACAATGAACTTAAATATAGTTTATCGTCAGACTAAAGATTGTTAAAATTACATAATTAAAATATTAAACATAAAAGACAATAAGCATACTATAAGACTTATTTAGATATTTTCAGAATGTTCCATATGCTTAAAGAAAAAAAAATTTAAGAGGACAAGGAGGCAAAATTAATCTATATGTTAGAAGTAACAACACTGACTGCTCTTGGGTGAAGATAAGGATGGGAAAGTTTCATGAGGTGAGACCTGTGGGCACTGGAAATGCTGTTTCTCTAACTGGATGCTGGTTAGAGGGGGTATTCAGTTTCTGAAGATTCACTGATACATGTGTAGTTTTCTCTATGTATGTTTTACTTAAATGTTTTTTTAAGCAGAAAATGAATTAAAATGGTATAAGACTATTTTATATTATATCACCTGAAGCATTACACTATTTCTGAATTTTTATATATTAGTACATATTTTACAATAAAAATATATATAACACAATATAATATAGAAGTTATTTTTTAATGAAATTTATGGGTAGACATCCTATATAATAAAAGGCTAATATGCAAATTGTCCCCTAGGGAGTTTGACTGACCTGGAGTTTGACCGCTCACTATGATGTGCGCTGACCACCAGGGGGCAGCACAGAACAAAGGAAGGCCCCGACCGGCAGCCAGCAGCCAGGGGAAGGAAAACCCCAATTGGCCTTGATCGCCAGCCAGGCCTAGGGACCCTACCCATGCACGAATTTCGTGCACCAGGACCCTAGTTGGTTAATAAATTTATAGAGGTTTTACATATACAATTCTACAAGACATCATATGTATATTGTACTGTGTGTTCACCACCCAAGTCAAGTCCCCTTCCATCGCCACTTATTCCCCCTTTACCCTCTTCCATCTCCCCCTTTCCCTCTAGCGATCACCATACTGCTGTCTGTGTCCATGAATCTTTCCTGTGTTTTTTTTTTTTGGTCTTCTTCAATACTGTGCAAGACCAATTATTTTCTATTTAACCTGATTTATTTAAAATACATTCTCCTTTGAGGGTTTAGAAATAATTTTGTATATGACTTAGCTTCCTTTTAGAGCAACTAAATGAACTCTTCAGTATAGAATATTTAAACTATCTCTATCAGATGAAACAAAAGAACCAAAAAACAAGAATATATTCCTCATTATTCCAATAGGCCTTATTTTAGAGACTATAAAATTTCCTTTACTTTAAAGGAAAAAATATCATATGTCCCTTAAGAGTTTGAATATATGTGTATCAATGTAACCAAAAGCCTAATAAACTCAAATTTCTGAGAGCTTTTATAATTATTCAAGATCTTTAAAAAGTTATTTTTGAAAAATTATGAGATGTGCAGTAAGAAATTCAAGTAGTCTGGTCTTATTTAAAGTTTAATTTAATAATATTATCAAATAAAATAAATAACATTAAATAAATTAAATAAGTAAATAGTATTAAATCAATGCGTATTTAAATTGGTTCTGTGAAACCTAATAAAAGGCATAAAACGGCTCTTCTAAAAGAAGGTGAAAGTTCTGGACATGGAACATAGGGAATGAAAAAACACAGA
The DNA here is from genome assembly GCF_964212035.1 of Myotis nattereri. Taxonomy (NCBI): domain Eukaryota; kingdom Metazoa; phylum Chordata; class Mammalia; order Chiroptera; family Vespertilionidae; genus Myotis; species Myotis nattereri. Next base: position 62,864,487 of record NC_138079.1, read on the forward strand.
CTTGGAAAAATGCCGACATTAAAGGAGTCAAAACCTTGGGACGGCGGCTGGAGCAGGACAGTGGGAGAGCCGAGTGGAGGAGACAGCCCACCGCAAAAGCAGCAGCAGAAGACACTTAATTTTATGGTTCACTTATGACCACAAACTCAACAACTTGAACCATAATGAAATGCTCATAAATCACTGCAAATTCTGAATGTCTTATATATCTCACGCCTGATTTTCACCTTTTTTTATACAATACTGCTCATTGTATTGCCCAGCTTTTCTCTCCAAATCCTGCCCACACTAGGCTGAAATCTTAGTCCTCTCTGAAATCTTTCTTGAGCACACTCAATTATCCTTTTCCTGCTCCAAATCCCTCTGACACTAAGAACTTAACTCTTACGTACGAGTAAGTGTTTTATGAAAGAAACACATTTTTTTTTTTTTCTGATGGGAGAAGAAAGAACAAATGCTATCTACACATTTTCTCATTGAATCTTTGGAACAGTCAGATACATGGATGAAGAAATTGAGACTCAGGGAGACTAAACTGCCTGTCTTCACACAGATGTTAAGAATCAAGACTGGGCTCTGAATTTGACTCCAAAGAATTAAAGCCTCCACCTTCAAGTAGATGAAGACGTTGGAGGACAGAAAGAATTACACTTCACCGTGGTGCCTCTCCCAGAAAAGTGCCTAGCACACTGCCCAAGCCAGATGTAGATATAGAAAACATTAGAAGGAAGATAAAGAATTTCCACATGTACATACACCCCATCAGTGGTGGGGCAGGGGCTAGATACTGTCTCCTGGCTCTTTCACACCACTCTCCTCTGAATACTCACAGCACAGAGTGTTCAAGGAGCAAAGATCCTGTCTAAGCATCTTAGTGGAAAGGGTACCAGATGTAGGCCAGAGAGATCTGGGTTTAAATCCTGTCTCTTCCATTATTTTGTACCTTAGACAACATTTGCAAATACTCTGAGCATATTTCCTTAACAGTACAACAAAAGTAATATAGAATATAGAGGGATTATAATGTGAAGACTTCTGGAGCCAGGTACGTTAAATTGCTAACAAAATACTCAGAGCTAGTCTCTGCCCCCTCCCAACTTACTGCTGAAATTCTGAACACTGGTATTCTACTAATGCTTCATCATTTGCAGGGGTTCATCTGAAGCACAGTCTGGAAATCAGGTGTGTGTCCTCTACAGGGGATCCACTCCACACAGGCGCCTGTGACCCCTGCAGGCATCCTAATGAGAGAACAGTGCTCCTTGCTATTCATTACCCAAGAGCATTAAGGAGATGAGATCTTGAAAACAATTTCAAGATTCATTATCATACCCAACAATACAGGTTTCATTACAAGAGGGCAAGGAGTTAGAAAGGACATGGTTTCCTTTTTTATTTCTGTCTGTTCTGTTCCTGTCTTCTGAGATGTCAGATAAACAGTTTGCTTTATTTATAAATAACATTTCAACTAAAAACAAAAGGATGATATTATGAAAAATAAAAAAGCCTCAGAAAGATGAAGAAAAAGGTAAACATAATGCCTATTAACTAGATGGATGAAGTCACACCCTGAGTCACCAGGCCAAAAAAAAAGAAAAAATAAGAATAAAATCCACATTCAGTGACTGTTTGCATCTTTGCCACAAAAAAACGAAAACAGAAGTCACATTGACATCTCTTTTCTCCTATTTCACTAAATTTAGAATGAACCATGAAATATAATTTTACACTAAAGACAGTTAATCCAGAGTTGCACTCTCCCATGCAGTAGCCACTAGCCACACATAGCTACTGAGCACTTCAAATGTGAAATAGTACAAGTTGAGATGTGCTGACATTCAAAACACACTCAAGCTTTCAAAGACAGTATTAAAAAAAAGAATGTAAAATATCTCAGTAGTGATGTTTTTAATTGATTATATGCTGAAATAATTATATTTTGGATATATTTTAGAAATATTTGTATTAAAATATACCAAAATAAATTTCACTTGTTTTCTCTTTCTTCAGTGTGACACTAGAAAAATTTAAACTGCAATATGTAGCTCACATTTATGGCTTTCTATTGGACAGTGCTGGTTGAGAAAGAGAATCAAAGATTTCTGAGCCCTGGCTGGGTGGCTCAGGTGGTTGGAGCATCGTTTTGTACGCCAAGTGAAGCAACCAACTGATGTTTACATTGCTGTTTCTTTCTCTTTTTCTACCTTCCTCTTTCTCTAAAAATAAATAAACATATCCTTGGGTGAGGATAAAACAAAAGATTTTATATTCAGGAAAGTGCCAAAATATAAGAAATAGTCTCTTCAACTCAAACAAGAGGGGTTGAACTTGATTAAGAATTCCATTAGCAAACAGTTTCATGAATCATAAATGTGCATGTGATATTATAGTAGATATTTAGCATGTTATATTGCCACCTGAAACATTTTTGCATTTTAAGATTACAATCTGCAGAGAAAACATTTAAAGAACTTTAATTTTAGAATATATATTTACTATATATATATTCAGAATTAGTTCTAATATATAAATATAAATGCTGGATAAGCTGTCACTGGAACACCAGAGTTCAGTATAAATAGATATACATATAAAAAATTTGAAGTCAGAAACTGAAAAGCAAAAACCTTAAGAAACCAGAGATTTGTTCTCCCTTTCCGAAGCTTCTCTGATAGCTCCCCTTTATTGGTCTCTTCACTGATCTCAGTACAACTCATCCTCCACACCACTGTTTCGAGTTCTGTTTTGGAAGATAAATTTGATTCTGTCGCTTTTCTCCTCAAACACCTCCAATAACTCCCAATATTTATAGCAATGAAGTCCACATTCTTTAAAGTTTGCCAACATCTCACTCCAAATTACCTTTCCATTCTCATCTCTGAGAATACTCCAGTGCAGGCACATGGCTTGCCCTTTTCAATCTTGCCAAGCTTGCTCATAGCTCTGCTGCCCCTGTCTCCCTCCTTGTCTGCCGGTGATCTCACCTTTCCTTCGGTGATACCTTGGTGACTCAGGGTGGCCTCTTCTATACTCACCAGGCATCTGGTATGTGGATATCATCATATACCCCACTCATCACATTATATTGTACATACAGATCTATCACCCCACCCAATATCAGTTTGACAGTGAGTAGAATAAAGATAAGAACCTTGGTATTTCACCTTTGTGCCTCTAGTATCTAGTACAGTGACAGACATGAACTAAGTCTTCAATAAAGATATATTGATTGAAATAAAACAAAACTCTTATATTTCTGAAACATCTAGCACTTTCTTGCAACCATGACCTAATCCCTATTGTTCTACCACAACTTAGAATGCTTTTCTTTTTGAAATGTTTACTCTTGTTTTACTTTTATTAGAATAACACATGTATATTGTTTACTTTAAAGTTAAATATTACAACCAGCAGTGCTATTTCCAAAACCTACCTCCTGAAATCAACTACTTCCACCTCCTTTAGTATTTTTTTTTTATTCTTCCCTCAGGCCTCTTAAGGAGGACATAGGTAAAAGAAGGCAGGTCTGCCTCAAATATTCATTCTTCCTTAAATATCTTGTTGAGTACTTTATACATCATAGATACTCAAACACTTGTTGGTTGATTAAATAAATGGATAAGTGAATATTCTTGCTCTTTGGTGCGTGTGCACAAACCAGTGAACATTCTGAAGTGGTGATGCATTCATATACCACAGTCAAGGGAAATAAACAAGTTAAAATGGGGCGCCAATTTAGAATAAGTAGGGAGGAGCTAACAAAAGGTAAGACAAGGTGGGCAGAAACCAGGAAATCCTCCAAACCAAAAAAGTCAGGATAGAAGTTATGTGAATGAGTTTAGAAACAGGTATTTTAAATGTGCATTCCAGCTGAATAGCCTTGGGCAAATCACAGGACTTTCCTGGGTCTCAATATTCTTATCTGTAAAATAGGGATAATGCCCCTCCCCTTCCTTTAAGTAAGGATCCGGCCTGCTCTATAAATGAAAGCTGCTTTATTATTTTTGTGAGTTTAGATGGGAATAACAACAACTACAACATCACCCTGGCAACCTTGAAAATGAGGCTGTCTAACCAGAAGCTTCTTGCATACCTACTGCTGAGGCTTCACCTGGCTAGGGTAAAAGGGAAAGAAGTGGTTAAACTTTGTAAGGGGCAGTATGTGGGCAGGATATGAGAACAGGTTCCTTTCAGGAGCACTAATCCTACTCCCATTAATATGACAGTCACCTTTTTGTTTGGTTGGTTGTTCAGGAAGTCTACCAAGAAACATCAAGTTTCTTTGATACATGGCACACTCAGAAGCACAATAACAATATTTTAGAAATGACAATGGGATCTGATTACTGCTAAAAGTTAATACATATACTTGATGGAAAAGTAAATTACATAACATCCTACACTAATGTAATCCATACAATGAGTTGAAACTCTATCTTCAACTTTCTATTAAGACAGAAAGGCCAGAGTCTCAAGACAATAAAATCTCACTAGAGAGTATCATATACCAGAACCTTAAGTTGCTCTCAGCATCTCCACAATGATTCAGTGCATTAAAGATAAGTGATTGGTTAAAAGCATTTAAATCAACATTATGTTCCTGAAATTTTCCATGAACAAAACAATATCCATATAGAAGGATTTTTAAAAAATGATTTCGTTGTAAAGGAAAAGAGAAACATAGCACAATAAATTATATTAAAGCATTTGCTAGTGAAGTAACATCATCTGCTAGGTAGAATTAACCCAAGGTCTTGAATCACGAAGTTCTCATAGGTGACAGCTAATCAAAAACACCTGTGCTCACTTCCATTTACCAAAGACACATGAAATTTATGAAATAGCTTCTGCGCATGATCATTAAATTGATCTGCAAATATAAAACCTCAAAGCAACTAACAATATTATAATATTGTCCTCATTGCCCTAAATAACCTAAATAAAGGTAGAGGGAAGAAAAATTCTCTTCATGGATGGCAGTAGACCAGCGGACCTCAACCTATGGGTCGCGACCCCTTTGGCAGTCGAATGACCCTTTCACAGGGGTCGTCTAAGACCATCCTGCATATCAGATATTTACATTACGATTCATAACAGTAGCAACATTACAATTACGAAGTAGCAACGAGAATAATTTTATGGTTGAGTCACAATATGAGGAACTGTATTTAAAGGGCCAGAAGGTTGAGAACCACTGCAGTAGACTTTGCTAGTTTTGCAATATTGTTTGTAAATAACAACTGAAACCATTTTACTGGTTGTGATCTAATTTTTTGAGGGGGATCCCAAACAGAGAAATAAAAATGGTACGTATGGATATTTTTATGTTTTTAATGAAAGCATAACAAGTCAAAACCAAGTCTCAAAATGAAATTAATTTTTAATTAAATTATTTCATCCTTACAAATGTTTAAAGTTATGCTCATTACAATAACAAAAACAAAATTTAAATAATCTGAATTTGAATATTTGAGAAAATTAAAAATGTATTTCTTTTAACATAATTCTTTGGCTAAAAGTGCAGAGAGAAATTAGTTTCTTAGTGTCAGCTCACCCGTGTCCTAGAAAAAAATAAACTACAAACAAACAAACATTCCATGGGTAATATTTTCAATATATACTCTATTGGTGTTTTCCTCCTGTGCTGTTAAAGGTCTTTGATAACTCTAATAACGAGAGAGAGAGAGAGAGAGAGAGAGAGAGAGAGAGAGAGAGAGAGAGAGAGAGAATGAGAAAAAGAGAGAGAAGGGAAGACAGAAATGCATAAATTATCACTGTCTTGCAAGTTATTATTTTCAAACTAGTGACCTGATGCATCAATTCGTGCACATTGAAAGGAAATTAATTAGAAGATGGCCGGTGGGGCGGGACTGGGCGAGACGGGCCAGACATGCCCTGGAGCCAACCTCCCATGGTCCCTCCCCAGCTGGCTGCACCTGGGGTGGCACCATGGCTTGAAAGGCATCTGCAGAGTGAGCCGTGTCCCTCTGGCAGTGGGGTTCCTCGGCGTGGCCTGTGGGAATTGGGCCGAAACAGGCTCTCTGACATCCCCCGAGTGCACTCTGCAAAGTTGCTATCGTACAGGGTGTGGAATGCAAACACAAGTGTGCAGTAAACCAGATTCGGGGCTGACAGTGGCCCAGCAACAACATAACCCATGGCCAAAGGTGAAATCATGCGGCCCTGCGAGGAACTGGGCTCCCTCCTCTCTGGTTTTGGGGTGTGTCACCTGAGAACCCACCACTTCCAAGTCACTGCAGCTCGGCAGCTCCTGTGTTGAGCGTATGCCCCTGGTGGTCAGTGTGCATCATAGCTACCAGTCAGATGGACACTTAGCATACTGACCTTTTATATATATAGATGACAAAAATTGCAACTCACAAAGTTGTAGGTAAAAGCCCCAAAACTAAACTTTTCTTTCAAAGATTATTGTGCTCCAGATATACTAAAAATCCTTTTACTACAAAATAGTTAGAAATTCTGGATAAAATATAGTAAGCATTCTTTTAAACATATTGCTGATTTTGTAAGAACATAAGAAAAAAAATTACCATTAAACCCAGCAATTCTTCTCCTAAGTATCTATTCAAGATAAATGAAAGCCTGCACCTATACAAAGACTTGCATAAGAATGTTCATAGCAGTATTACTCATAAAAAAGTAGAAACAACTCTGAATGTCTATCAACTAGCAAATAGAAAAACAGAATATGAAACAGTCATTCAATTGAATACTATCAGCAGTTAATAGGCATGAAACATTGATACATGTCACAACATAAACTTTAAAACATAATGCTAAATGAAGGAAGACAGATGCAGATCACATCTTATATGACTCAATGTAAATGAAATGTCCAGAAAAGGCAAATTTATATTATAGAGAAAGTGCAGCAGTAGTTGCCTGAGGTTGGATATGGAAACAAGGATTAACTGTAAACGGAAATAAATCCGGATTTCTAGAAATTAAAAATATGATTATGGAACAGAGAGCTTAAAGTGAAACTTAGTGCTCAACAAAAACATAATAAATTGAAAGACAAATCTGAAGATAGCATCATTTCCAGCACAGGGAAAAAAGTACAAAAGAAAGATTGATAATCACAGCACAAGAAGGTCTAATATACAATTAATTAAATGTCCATAAAAAATAATATAAATAATGGGGGAAAGTTAATGTTTAAGAAAATAATTATTAAAATTTTCCCCAAACTGATTCCTCAGATTCAAAATGCTCTACAAATTCTAAGCATGATAAATAAAAAAAACATAAGTAGAGCTAACACAGAAAAACCGTATGACACTACCAAAAAAAAAAAAATGATATTACCAGCAGTCAAAAGTAAAAAGACAATCACTAAGGACCGATGATTGACTGCTCTCTCAATACAATGGAAGCCAGATGACAGTGGAATAAATAATATTTTCAAAATACTAAAAGAAAATAACTGTAATTCTAATACTGGGTACCCACCTAAGTATTATTCAAAAACATAGATAAACTAAAATATGATCTGATATTTTTAAAATATCCTAGATAATAAAAAGCTAATATGCAAATTAGAGTGGACGGTGGAACGACCTTCCAAAACGACCTTCTGGAACAACCAGGGGGCGGGGCCGCAGGGCCATGAGGCAGCCAGGGCTGCAAGGGCCAAGTCCCTTGCATGAATTTCGTGCATCAGGCCTCTAGTTTGTGTATAAAAGCCTCAAACATTTTGCTTAATGAACACAACTTTTACCATTCTTAAATAAACTGACAAATAACAACATTATCCTACTTAATTCAAACAATTAGGTACAAAATTATATATTACTAGAGGCCCGTTGCAGGAAGATTCCTGCAAGAATAGGGCTTCCTCAGGCCTATTCCTGCAAGAATAGGGCTTACTGAGGCCGGAGAGAAGCAGTGGAGAAGGGAGCAAAGCCCTTCACCCAGGCTGGCCAGGCACCCCAGTGGGGACCCACACCCTGAAAGGGGTGTGGCCAGCCTGAAAACAGCCCTCAACCCCTCACGCAGGCTGGCCAGCACCCCAGGGGGACCTCCACCCTGATCTGGGATACCTTTCAGGGCAAACCAGCCGGCCCCCACCCATGCACCAGGCCTCTATCCTATATAAAAGGTTAATATGCAAATTGACCCTAACAGCAGAAGGACTGGGAATGACTGGTCACTATGACACACACTGACCACCAGGGGCAGACGCTCAATGCAGGAGCTGCCCCCTGGTGGTCAGTGCGCTCCCACAGGGGGAGCTCTGCTCAGCCACAAGCCAGGCTGATGGCTGCCAGTACAGCGGTGGTGGTGGGAGTCTCTCTGGCTGCAGCTTAGGCCTGCTCCCCGCTTGCAAGTGGACATCCCCTAAGGGCTCCCGGGCTGCCAGAGGGATGTCTGACTGCCAGCTTAGGCCCAATCCCCCGGGGAGCGGGCCTAAGACAGCAGGTGGTCATCCCCCAAGGGGTCCCAGACTGCGGTAGGGCACAGGCCGGGATGAAGGACCCCCCCGAGTGCACAAATTTTTATGCACCGGGTCTCTAGTATTATATGATACATTCTTGCAATATTTTCCCACTATATCAACTAGGAAGTTTCCAATCCTGATTCCTCATTTCCCAGCCCCAGGAGATTTAGTAATAGAAATACCTGCTTTAAGAGATGTTTGGAAAACTGACAGCTTTTTCCCCAAGAACAACACACTGGTCAGAGGACACTAGTTAGGGGACACAGGTGTCAGTCCATTTTCCCAACTGTAGGTCTTCCCAACTGTAGCAAAGGACACTGCTACACTGGCCACATTTCAAAGGTTTCCCCCTTGCTTAGTTATGTCATTTTGGGACCAGATTAATACATTAGGCACAGCAATATTCTTAGTGATGCTGCTGCCTGATATTAGCTAAGCTTTCTCCCTGTTGCAAAAATAAATTGGAAATCCGAAGGTGCCTGTGCCTGCGGCCACGTCTGGGCTGCGTGTAAGGTGTCAGGGTTCCCTGTGAGGCTGGGCCTGGCTGGCCCCGAGGCTGGAGCAGAGGGGTCCAGAGACAGCAGTGCCGTCCTGTCAGATGACTTACCCGCTCCATCTCAATCTTAAGAGTAAAATATCTGTTTATTAAAAAAATAAAACTGAGCAGAGAAGGCAAGAACTATAGTGTGCTGGTGGTTACATGTCTGCCCTCTAAAAAATATAAAATAATTTTAGTATTTAAAGTCAATCTAAAGCTGATTTAAAAATCCTACAGTGGGTCAAGAGGTAACAAAACCATTTCCCTTTCTGAGTGAGAATATGACCTTTGGTTAACGTCCTGAAGATGTTCTCCCTTAAAATGGTTCATTAACCATGTAACTAGGCAACATTGCTTACAGTAAGAGGGACTCTAATTGGTAGATAGCACCTATCTGGTGTGAGAGAACTTTCAGGACTGGAGGGGTGCCCCCGCTTTAGATTCCCCAGGTGCAGTCATTCTTGTAACTGGACATGTAACTTTTGGGGATGCTAGATGCTATGCCTATTGATTGTTCCAAGAGATATTAGTTCTTGGGGGTTAGAAGCCTCCAAGCCAGAGCAAGGCCCACACCCATGCCAAGTGGCCCTCATCTCCTTGCACTGCAGCCTTCATCTGGAGGATGAGCGATGCTTCCCTGGCTGCTGGGGGACTGTGCCGCGCACCGTCGCAAGGTGTCCCACCGGAGAGGGCTGTCTGACGCTGCACTGCCGCAAGCAGCTCCCATGCCTCACGCTGCTGGGAGACTGGACCAAGGATGGCCCATGTCTAAACGTTCGGCTGAACCTCTTAAGATCTTATGGTGTCCTAGGCACCTAAATGTTTCATTTTCAGTATTTTTTTGTAACCCAGGATAAATAGCATATTGCTAAAGTCATGAACAAATTAATTTTTATAACGTTTTCATTTATTCATTCAATTCACTCAAGAATATTTTTAAAGGTGCATCGTAGCTGCTCTGTGATAAATGGACTGTAAGGGAAGAAGACAAATAGGGAATACAACTAGGTGGCTAACGCAGTTGTCAGTGGAGCTATTAATATGAGCAATACTTGGAGGGTAGCACGCACTTGGCTTGTTAATGGACGTGATTAAAGAGACAAGAATCGTGAGGCCTCAGGGGCAGCCCAGTTTTGGCTGTGATGCCACTCACCGAATCAGAGAAGCCAGCAATGGTCATGAGGAAGGGAGAGGCACGGTGGTGAAGAACAAACAGCCATCTACTCTGCTTCCAGAAGAGCCCCCCGAGAGGTAAGCACTTACAGGAGCCAGGGAGAGGCAAGGGAGCTTTGGGAACAGGGACGACACAGCCCCAGCCTTAGCATCAGCATTACACACTTCCTTCCTCGCACGGGAAGCAGGGGCAGGTAAAGAAGAAACAGGAGAAACTGCAGAACACAGGTGCCGGTGTGCAGCACATCACGTGTTAAACGGGAACACCCCCAAGTGCAACTTCCGTGGCTGTTCAAGGAGAAAACCTTCCACGATGTACTTGAGGATAACGGATTTGCAGCTATATGGTGCTTGAGAAATGTGCGATGGCTGTAATTTAACTCCCTGTATGTGGGCTTCAGGATGCACAGTGGCATATTCCAAACCAACTTTTAAAGAAAATTGCATGGAATTTTCAAGACATCGGGAGCGTTCTTAGAAGTTATGCAGAAAAAACGGGTTTTTGATAGTCATGATAACACTCAGTGCTGCCAGCTCGCAGGGAGGCTCTTCTTGCCTCAGTATGGTTAGAATTACTGTTGACAATGTTTTAATTAAAAATTTGAGAGATTCAAATGGGAGAATATAGGTCACTGAATTTTCATTCACCGTGCAAGTATTACTAGTGGCAGAAAGCAAGCTTTGTGAGCGAGGGTCCACTGTGGGCCCCGGAGCCCATCTCCCCCGCGGTAGCTGGGAATTGAGTATGTGTTGGCGAGAATGATTTGGCTTTCAGTCAGCCAGTCAGGGGACTGAGCATGCACAGTTAGAGACCCGCCTGGCACAGAACAGAAGCCCAGTTCACAAAACACTCAAGTCCACACAAATCATACATTATCACCGCAAGCTGGAGGGGATTCGATCTTTCCTAGCAGGTTGTAGATTTAGATAGATTTGTAATAGTCCAAAAATACACTATGCAGCTCCAGAGCCTAATTCTACAATTTTCAACTGGTTTCCTAAAGTTGAAATAAAAAAGAGGTAAATATTTGTAGAGCCCGCTGCATGTAAAAAAACGGTTTAAGGAGCCTTAGCCAGTACCGGGAAACCTTGAGAAATTACAATAGGTATCTAATTTAAATGCAGTAGCTTAAAATAACTAATTTTAAAGTATATGCTATGTAGGGTATTAAAAATAAAGACCACTTGCCTGAATAAAAAGTTAAAATTGTATTTTTGCATAAATCCGAGAGAGTAGAATAGATTCCAAATCAACAGTGTATCCAGCAGAGAAGAATGAGCTGCATGGGGAAAGCAGCACAACTGTGGAAAGGCTATGGCTTCCCACATAATTTGCGTGTGTGCAGGAGAGAGTCTTTCTTCAGATGTGTGCTGGTTGGTAGCCTATCTGTCCTCAAAGGCCCCCAGCTCCAGAATCAGTGCTTTCTTCCACAGAATGATGAATGTGATGGATGATACTGACATGTGTAGCACTCACTGAACTTGCTCTAGCCCCCAAATACTGCGGAAGTAAAAGAGCATGACAGAAATGTGGGCAAAATATGCATATGGGGAGTAGGAGACCAGCCTTCATCACGATACATTTCACGAGCATGTAAGTAACTCATAATGGTGTCCTGGTAAATACTACACACTGAAAGCTTTGGCAACAAAGACGCCACAGCTTATGTGCAAATTCCAGCCTGCTTGCTGAACTTACTCCCCTTTCTGCTGCTCAAGAAAGATATGTTATCAGAATCCAAGTGAGTCAGAAGAAACCACGAAATCTGTTCTAATTTATAATTTTTTAGAAAGTAAATCATTTGCCAACCTTGACTGCAAGGTGTGTTGTAATGGCAAAGTTGAAAACAAATGCTTTAGAGGACTTTGTCCAATTTCTTTTGTAAACTAGAGCAGAAGGTATGATTTTCAGAAAAAGCCAAGTACATTTGCCTCAACACAAAATAGGACTGATTGAATTTCAAACTTCATTTATTTTGTAGAGCTGAAATGTTAAGTTCCTTATTCTGTTCAAAATTGACTTGAATCTTATTTATTATGATATATATGTGTATATATCATGTATGTATGCTATTATAACTGCTATGTTTTATTATATATATATATATATACTCATATATATATCATAATAAATAAAAGTAAAAAAAATAAACTATATTTTTTTTCTCATACATTTAAAAGAAGTTTCTACTGCCCAGTTGGCATGGCTCAGTGGTTGAACATTGACCTATGAACCAGGAGGTCACGGTTCTATTCCCTGTTAGGGCACAAGCCTGGGTTGTGGGCTTGATCCCCAGTGTGGGATGTGCAGGAGGCAGCCTAACAATGATTCTCTCTCATCATTGATGTTTCCATCTTTCTTGACCTCTCCCTTCCTCTCTGAAATCAATAAAAGTATATTTAAACTATATATATATGTATGTGTGTGTGTGTGTGTGTGTATATATATATATACACACACACACACATACACACACACACACACACACACACACATATATATATATATATATATATGTTTTAAAAAGAAGTTTTTGCTTACTAAAAGGTGTGACTGAGAATTTCAAGTACACTCCCTGCAAGCATGTCCATGAAGTGCCCTTCTGGATGGTCTTGGCGTGGTCATGGCTCTTTCCTGCATGGCTGTCAGGTCCTCAGGACACCAGAGAAGCACCTCTGGATTCCATATCACAAATGTGACTTCCCAAGGCTGACTGTGGAGATAGCCTCAGACACACAGAGGGCAGGGCAGGGGCTGGATCCTACTAGGAGATTAGTGATTTTAAATCTAAAAGAGCAGAAGTAAACTTTATGACAGGAAACAAAATATCTTCAGAGCAAACCTGCTTTCTTGGAGAAGATCCTAGAGCCATATGTGAGGAAAGGTTAGTAGGAAGGGAAAAAATGGGAAATTTTACCTAATTAAGAGATAGAGATGATTAAAAGCATGCTACAAGTAGTGAAAAATCAAAGAGTATTTAGGCAGTTTTCTACATAACTTTTTATGTTTCTAAGAGTTATTTACCTGAAAATAGTATCTTGGCAAGTGAAATTTATATTGTATTCATATGAAGAGAGCTAATTTTAAAAGGGTATATAATAACAAGTAGAAAAGTACCATAACTCCCTGAAGACGGAGAAAGTTTTCTTTTGTTTACTCCTTATTGCTAATTTTTAAAATCTCCATTTCTCTGCCCACACTCTGTCATTCCCAAGGAAAGACAAGTTGCTTTCAGGCATTCGGCACACACTGGATCAGCCACATCAACTCAACACAATTGTTTGAAAAGTTGAAAAGTTCAAACTATTTATTTAATGTCATGCAGACAAACCCAAGAAAAGGAACGAATTTGACTGATGAATTCTAGGTGATTCAGTCTTACAAACCCAAGGGACTGTTTGAGGATAAAGCTTAAAATGAATAGTTCAACATTAAAGTTAAAAGTAAGTTTGATTTACTTAATTAGGAAATTAAATGAATAAAACTACCTTTTTGCCTCAGGAGGCAGTGCCATTTAATATCTATCCTAAACTAAAATCACGAAGAGAATTTATTCAATTCTCTTACTCCCCAAAATACGAGACGGAAAGAACATTAAGCCCTTATTTCATATGTAATAAGATCAACATACGGGACTTGACAAGCTTGGGAAGGTTGGCACCTTCTACCTTGAGAAGAATGGTGTCCACTTTCACCAAGGAACGCCACCCATTTTTTGCTGTTGGGCAGGTCACTGACTGGCTGATCAGGTTCCTACCTAAATACCTAAGGAGAAATGGAAACAGAGCAGTGTTTTCCAAACTGCTGGTCATTCTAGTAAGTGATAAAATCAATTTAGTGAGAATCCAACAAGCATATTAAGTGCAAAATGTATTTTTCACTGCAATATGAGGAAATTTGAAAGCCCCAAATGAGATTATGTAAGGCCATATAGTTTGAACACTTTTCTACTCATTTCCAAATGGGCCCAGGGGGTCTAATTTTAGCACTTAAAACAAATGCAGAGAATCTGAGCTAAATAAAATCAGAAGGAAAGCTCCAGAAAGCTGATGGCGTAGCTAAAATGTAAAACTACGTCTCCTTCCCATGCCCCATGCCTAACTTCCCCCAAAGCAGAAAATGTGGGAAGGATTACGAGAGTATTGGGGGTGGGGGAGACTGGAAGTTTGTAGTGTGTTGGGAATCCCTAACTGAGGATGCTTTAACCCTGGGGCTGATGGTGTTGAGTTGTAATGGGGAGGCCGTAATGTGATGAGATATAGAATAGGCTTTAAGCTGGAGGAATACAAGGCAGTAAATACAAGATTCAGGATGCAGAGAAGATGAAATTTTCCACATACACAAGCCTAATTCACTCAAAGAACCAGAGTTCTTTAGAAAAACAGCTGATATCATGTCCCTGTCAGGAAATGCATAAGCTAAACCTGGTATATCTCAACAGAGTCCGTCTATGTCAAAGAGTAGGGAACCAACTTGAAGAAGTGTCTACCACCAAAGATAGACCAGTTGAATATCAATAAGAAAAAAATGTCTGTGATGGATTGTTCAGTTTATGATGATAATTTAAGAAAGAAACAACAATTCCTCATTGCTCATCTTTGGAGGATGAGGGAAACCAAAACAATATTTTGAAAACTGGTAAATAAAGAGACAGACTCATATATTATTTCTTCCTTTCCCATATACATTAAACTCAGGTAAACTAAAAGGCTGATAAAAAAAAAAAAGGTGCTCTTAATATAAGGAAGTCCTGCTAACAAATGAAAAGAGAAAGACCTGGTACGGCTTAATTGTATCATGGTTAGTGGATATAATGATGGGAGTCTAATTAGTGACAGACATAGAGTAGAGCCAATTATTTTAATGTTTAATTTATATTTTGCTATGAGTGTTTCCTTCGCTTTCTAATGGGAAACTTAGCAGATGTTTGTTTGTTTTTCTTGGTTTGGTTTTGTTTTTTCAAAATAAATCAGATGCCAAGTGTGTTAAGCAGTCTAATTAACCAGTAAATAGAGTAGGAGATTTAGTCAAACATCAACTGGGAAAAGCAAGATTATCTCAAAGAGAAGGTGAAACTCTTGGAGAGCAAGTGAAGGAGACATAGTTTGATGCTTTAGAAGGAGGCATGCAGCTCTGGGTTTTTCCTCCCTTTCTGCTCCTCCTGTTCATGATACCTCAGAAAATGAGGAGCACTAACATTAAAGGCACAGAGAAGACAGAGCAAATCTTCGCTGGAGAGAGAGTCAATCGGAGTTGGTAGAGAACATTCTTGGAGGAAGGTCTCCAAAGGGCAACTGAGGCAGATTGTGACAGAGCCCTGCAAACTTCAGAGTCAAGTATAAGGAAGATGAATGTAAGAGAATAATTGCTTGTGTTTACAACTGTGCACCTTCAGAAATATCTGTACTTTAAAAAACTGCTATGAAATTTTGTCATCTAATGTTGGCTAAAATTGCTTTTGAAGGGTCATTTGAGTGAAGAAATCATCTCTATATGAAAAGCAGAGAAAGTTGAGAATTATCTGCACATAACCCAGTAAAATATTTCCAGTGGGGAGATTTTTAGTTCCAGCATTGCTTAATTAATTAAAAGCTGTCCAGGCTCAAATTTCTCATCTATTAAAGAAGAGTAATAATATTTCTTCTTCCTTCATAAGTTTTTGGTAATAATTTCAAAAAGGAATGTAAGAAAATTTTATTACTCATGAAGAATTACATGCGGTTTTGAAATGATTAATAGAACATTTGTTCAATATATGAATACACACTGAACATCAATGAGAGTTGTCTCTAGCTTCTGGCTAGGGACTGCTTAATCATAGCATGTAACTGATACTTCTTGTCAGCATAACAAAGTTATGTGTATAAGCACATTAAATCTATTAAGTTCCATAACTACTGGTATATAATTAGATCCCATGGAGTCGCTACTTTGTAACATTGGATTTTTTAAAATATACAGATGGACAAACATGGTAGTATAAAATCATTATTAAAACTCTGACAACTGGGAAAATGCAAGTTTTCTAGTAATAAACCTAAGCACATCACTGACCTGCAAGTGATAATGCAAGAGACTGACTTAATAGTGAATCTGTACCATACTGTTACTCACAAGCCATGTGAACCCGAGTCTTCCCAGGCCTGTCTCCACATCTGTAAGCATGAGTATTAATAGCACCTATTTGAAGTGGGGTGTTTAGGGGATTGAATGAATAATGTCCACAGAAGACATCAATATATGTTAACTATTATGATTATTGTTGTAAAAGTTTTACATTGGACTTCTTTTAATTCAACTGGATACTTAATTAGTAGTTAAAACCAAAAGTAGTGTATCCTTTTATATATGTTAAGTGAAGTTGTTACCATGGGAATGGTGAAGACGACAGGAAAAGTGGAGATTAAAGTTGGAGCTTACCCTGAATTTTCAACTAGAATATTTTCATAAGGTTTCTTCAAAATTTGCCCATGTGTGCACGTAATCACTTTGGCTGATTTCTGTTCTTTCTTTAGATTAACCAATGCATGCAAACTCATCCATTCAGACACCTGTTCTTGCTTGGAGCCTTTCCTGAGGCAGTACTCCCTGAAATGCACTTCCTGTTCATCTCTGCCCCACCCCCCCACCCCCCGCACCCCGCCCGCCATGTCTCCTACACCATGAATCCTTCCCAACAATTTCAGCCTCTGATGACCCTGACCTCCTGAGCCCCAACATCTTATAGAGCCATGTAAATCTCTGACACCATCATATTGCTGAATGTTAGACAACTTTTTCTTTCTCAACACAAGAGTAGCTACTTCTCAACCATCTCAGTATTCTCCACAGCATCCAGCCAGCACACAGACAGCAAATATGTGCTGAATGAAACAAACATAAAACCAGTAGAGAATAAGTCCCAGGATTGCAAAAAGTTTTGAAACATCATACAGATCAATTCCTTACCCAAATGCTTCCATTTTCCCACATCCCCCTCAGAGATGATCTCAGCTTGAATAACTCCTGTAAGAGGTAACTCACTACCACACAAGACATCTACTTTCAAGAAATTTTAAACACTAGAAAGTTTTTTATGTGGAATACTAGAAATCTAGTATTACTGCAAATTTCTTGGTGTTCACTGCAGTCCCCTTTAGCTCTACTCATCAGTGATAAAATACTGATAATAATAAATAATGATTCTATTTATACTACAGGATAATACAAGGAAAACAAATGCTCAGTCTGTATACTCCAGAGTACTAAGCAATGCTGGGAAAAGATAGGAACTCTGTGAAAAATGACTGTGTGACTGAAACAAATTATTTTATCTAGAAAAGAACTTCACAAGATTAATGTTAAAAACAGCTAATTAAAATTAAAAACATTTTTGAAATTTGAAAAAATAATTGAGGGAAGAAAAGTTGGAAAGTTAATATTTCAGTTACTAATTCAGTTAAATCTGGAAATTTAGTATTTAATTAATAAAACTAATAAATGTATTTGGGGGTGTAAGAAAGTTTAGGGGTAGGTGCATTTGTCTTTTAAATGTAGGTTAGAAAGTTTCTTAATTCTAAAAAAATGTCTATTATATATAAAACTAGAGTTGGCCTTTGAATTGGTTACAGGAATATATTCTTAAAGAAATGTCTTAAGATGTCTTTCTCAATAGATTTGAGATCTGTAGTCTAAGATGGCAAAACATAATGATAAGCATTGTTATTGTTCAGTCTTTTATTTCAATGTTATGTAGTTGCAGATCTAGCACGAGATAAGAAATAGGGAAAAAAGTCACAATTTTTTGTTGTTGTTGAGCAAAGAAAAGCATTTAGAAAACGTGTAATTAAATTCATATCTTTGGTGAAAAAATCATAACCATTACTTAGAAGAAAGGAAAAAACAACAACATAATACTTGCTAAGTACAGCAGTAGACATATAAATGCAGTAGTGAGGAACTCCAGGAATAAAATAAAGAAGTTGAAGTGAAGAGAAATAACTTTTAAGATGGACATATAAAAAAAGGAAAATTTGAAACAACAGATTTAGCAATTTGATACTATTTTGCTAGAAACAATATAAGCTATCTATATTTAAATGATAGAATGGAGAGAAAGCATGAATAATCAAGAGTAAACAATAAGATATTCTTTTTGACTTGCAAATGTACTTTCTAAAAGTTCTTTTCTGTCACTTGATAACTATTAGAGTTATTTCTGCTGACAAAAGGAGTTGAATGTTATCCAGCAATCTTTGAAATACAACTCGAAACTGAAACAAAACATAAGAGGGAAAAGATGGGAATTTAATTTTAAATGGAACATCACTGTATGTAATGCATACCTAATAATATAAAAAAGATGATATAATAAAAAAATTATTTTTAGTACAATATTTTTTCTTGGATAATTTATCAGTGTTGGTTTGACTCTATGTAACCCAGAAGGCTTGTTGGGATTTCTTTCTGTTTTTTCAGTGTGCTTACTTTGATAATGTATCCTGGGTCCCCATTTTGGATTAGCTAACAGTTAAAGAGGTTTGGTATCCCTATAAGAGGTTGGGAATGTAGAACTATTAATCTTTCAATAGCCTTAGAAGGTCAATAAGGCTGGGGTGAGGCATGGGTTACACCAAAGCAAAGATTAATGTGAGCGGACCACTCTCTGTCATTCTTCTTGTCTGAGAGGAGATGCATTACCTTTTTACCGCCCCCACCCCTTTAAAAAAAAAAAAAAGTAGGCTAGCCCTGTCCTCTGGATCCCACCAGAATGAAAGCTCCAAGAATGCTGAAACTATACATGGCTTGCATCCACCACAGAGCCCACCACACAGTAGATGCTGAATCAATATTTGTTGACAGAGTGAACACATATCATGTCTGTCATGTGGCAGGCCAATGATAACCATGGGAACAATGACCTCGTTGACTTGGGAGACCTTTAGTCCAGAGCAATCCAAAAGCCTCGTGGCAAGCTTTTGGGTTAGGTTTGAAAGTCCCAGATCAGGCAGAAGCGCACTTGGATCGGGCAGAATAAGGGTCGGCTGAAGACCATCGGGGAGAGCAGCCCAGGCCTGCAGGAGTGACAGAGGCGCTTGTGAAGAGCAGAGTGAGCCATAGGTTGTCAGTGACCTTGTAGCCCCCAAACACCAGTGTCAGTAATTGAGGGTGTACAGTCCTCTTTAATTAAAAGTTATCTGACAACTTAAGAAGAAAAACCAAAGGATGTCCTCTAGAGAGTATTTCTTGGACCCTCGGGGGTGTTAAAGTCAAAAGAAATGCAATGACAATCCAGAAAGAAACCTGGATCCTTTTTACACCTGCCCCCTGACACAGGGTCACGCTGGTAAAATTCACGATAGAGACCACAAATAAAGCTAAGTGCTCTACTCGTCCATTTCATTTATTACACCATCCATTCTGTGCCTGCAGCCCAAGAGGAAGACTAGTTTTGACCTCCATGGGCTTGAATGGTCCAGGTTGATTTCTGTTCCTTGTTTTCCTTTGAATCCTAAATATACACTTTCCCAAGGAGGAAAAATTTCAACAGAAAAGTCTTAGAAGGTGAGTGGAAAGGTGGGTTGGAAATTCTTAACTGACAAATTACTATAGAAACAAAGAAAAGGATAAGGGGACTCAACAGAAAACCATCTAAACAAAAATGAAGATAGCATCGACAAGAGGTAGGTCAGAAACCTAACCCAGCAAATTAAAGACTTTAAACTTCCTGCTATAATTTTGTTATTATTTCCTATAACTTGATTTAGACAGCTTAGGTATAGAACTCAACTAGGGTATAGACTAACAGGTCAAACTTCTAAATAACGATTCCACAAGTGAAAAGCCACACTGAGAGGAGGAGGAGAGCTGATTCTTCTTAAAAAAGAGATGATTTTTATCCTAAGAACTGCCAACTGGTATGAGTATCCATATGTCACCAGGAATGACACAGATGTTTTATATTCATTTTCACTACCTTTGATGGTGAGTATTATCATGTGCCTAACAGATGATAAGACTAGGAGGTTAAGTAACTTGCTCAAGGTCACAAAGGAAAGAAGAGGCAAAGCTGAAATTCTAACCTAATCTCTAACTCTTACGGTTGAGTTTTTCCCACAGTACTGCCCATAACATATATTTGTTCAGTAATAGAAGAGTGACAATATTAGATTTCTCTTCAGGGAACAATTTTCCAAGACTATATTTTCCATTGAGCTGTGTCTGAATTATTGATTTGTTTATAATTGCTATCCCTTACCATAAAGATTTATGTTCAGTCTGGGGAATAAGAAGTCTATTGGAATGATAGTTTTCTTCATGACAACTACATCATATATAAATTAAAATAAACATAACTTCATAACGACCTGGCCAGGTGTTGCTAAGTATTATAATAACACATTCAACATCTGTGAGCATCTCGACAAAAATTACAAATGATACGCCAGGCAAGCTGCTGTTTCTAAATTAATGCATCCTGCAAAAAAAAGTTTCAAAACTCTCAGTATACTATACTGAAAATAAGTACAAACATGAGAAAGGAAGAGAGGAGACAAGTAGCTGGAATATGAGTAAAGCAACAGGAGGCAGAGTAGGGAGTGGTCCTCTTGAAGGACGACATTTTCCCAGTAACAGGTAACATCAAATTTTACAATTTCAGCCTGGCCGGCATAGCTCAGTGGCTGAGCCTCAACCCAGGAAGCAAGTGGTCATGGGTTCGATCCCCAGTGTGGGGTGTGCAGGAGGCAGCCCATTGGTGTTTGTCTCTTATCTCATCAGTTTTTCTGTCTCTTTCTCCCTCTCACTAAAAATTAATAAAAAATAGTTAAAAACAATTTTACAATTTCTAAGCAGCCTCCATAAAGTTCTATAGAACACGTTTCTACTTATCCCAGTTAAAGAAGGAGCGAGGCATGTGTTTTTCCTTCCTCATGTTTATAATTCACACAGGATAAGGGATCACACAGAGCCCTCCCTAGCAGAGCAGTTACCTCAATAACATGCTGTTTCTCTGGTTACAATGAATAATCCTTTTTGCTGTCTTTTTTGACAAAAATTATTCATGTGTTGTTGGCATGGAACCAGGAAAAAAGAGAAGAGCTGAGCGAGCTTTCAGTAATTTGTTCAAATTTTATAATCAAATAGCAATTATATGACAATCTCATAAACTATCGACCTTTTCCTCTCATCCTCCATGGGGCCCTAACATTTTGAACAGCAGAATCAAAAAAGGCACAGAGACATTCACCACAAACCCTCTGAATGCTGCAGACCGGAGGAAAAAGGAGAGAGACAAGGTGGGACAGAGCCTGGAAGGACTGAGGAAAACCGCGATGGGTTCTCATCACCATGGGGGAGTCCCAGTGTTCACTTCTGGTTCCTCTCACCTGCACTGGATCAGGGACATCACTGAGGCAAGTTTTACAAAACTGCTGCCTGGGCCCTATCTCCTAGACATTCTCATTTGTGAGTGAAGCTCAGGCATCAGTGTGTTTTCAAACTCCCCACGTGATTCTAATATGCCCTGACCTAAATAATGGAGAGACATGAATAAGTGCAAAGCATAATGGCAAGGTTTGAACAGGCTTTTCACCTCACCAGAAGAAAAAGAATCCAAAATCTCAAAACATCAAATCAAGAGACTATCACTAACAATAAATAGCAATGAACAATGGCACCAATAACAAAACAAACCTCTTCCAAGACCTATGAAAGGGAAGGAGAAGAATTTTGTGTGAAACTTTTATCCATCCCCCTCCCGTAGGAAAGCAACATTTATCAGTAGAATATTCTGTGCTAACCATTAAACTGAATGCCCGGCCCATAAAGGAGTATGAAGTCAAACATT
Source organism: Myotis nattereri (assembly GCF_964212035.1). Lineage (NCBI taxonomy): Eukaryota > Metazoa > Chordata > Mammalia > Chiroptera > Vespertilionidae > Myotis > Myotis nattereri. Next base: position 62,886,487 of record NC_138079.1, read on the forward strand.
AATCGCACACTTTACAAATGAGGAAACTGAGCCTCAGAGAGGTGAAGGCCAAAGGACAAAGACAGAACTTGATCCCAGATCTGTCTCAAGTGCGTAGCTTTGCTCTTCTCCATATCTTCTGGAATGTTTCTCTGCACTGTCTAACTTAATGGATGCTGTAACAGAGTGTAATTTCAGGAACATTTTCCACTGTGGGACCTTGAAGGTTTCATTCTAAGAAACTTAATCCATAGCTCTCCTGGCTATTAGCAGGCTAACATTGGTGGTGAATAGGTAAAGGGAAGGAAATAAAGTTGAAGCGGCAGATAGAGGCCTAATGGTAAAGGACCTTGAATGCCAAGTAAAGAGTCTGGAATGAATGACTGTACTACTTAGTTAACAAATCTATATTTACTATTCTCAAAAAATAAACTCTGAAAAGAAATTAGGGTTATTTTTAAGCCAAACCTTTTTAATATTATGTTTAAATTATAGTTTTAGTAGAGTTTTTCCAAAAGATGAATTTAGCAGCTGATAAAATACAACCCTCTTACTCAGGGCAGCTGGGCAGCCTGACATCCCCGGAGCGGAGTGGAGTAGTAGCATATGTCACCATTAACAATGAAAACTTAACAGGTCACTAGCTTCCCTCAAGGTAGACAGCATATCCTCAAATATAAATGCACAAATAAAACATCAGAAAAGAGAAAAGAAACCCACTTAGATCTCCAAAAAGCCAGATATCTGTCTAAAACTTCTATATTTAGATCAAATACACAAATTAATAAGAACAAATATAAACCTAAATAAAAAAGGAAAAACTAGGTTATTTTTCTTTATTTCTCCAACAGGATGATTTCATACCTTTCATATTTTTATAAAACAATATGATTTTTCTCCACCTTAACTGAATACTGAAAATTAAGATAATTTAAAACATTGCATACAAATGTATACTGTTTCCTTTACTCTCTATATATCTAAACAAGGACATTTCCAATGCTTTAAAAAAAATTGAAGCATTAAGACATTTGGCATTTGGAATATCAGCAGGAATGCATTTGATATGACATTAAATTAAGCAAATCATCTCAATGTAATAATTTTAGTTATATTTATTAATCAAATATTTAATTATCCTGATATTAATTTTCATTGTATAGATCTTTTAGCCATATGTTTTAATCCTATGTGAGTGTGTGCATGTACGTGTGATTACATGTAGCAATAGTTGATAGACATGTTCATTTTACTCTGGTATAGTCTCACAATTTCTTGCTTTTTTCCCGTTATGATCAGAGTTAGCCCAAATAAAGATAAAAGTCTCTAGGAAATATTGCTCTTGATGTCTCTTTAAAACCTTTCAAAGACTCTGTAGCTTTTTATTCTTGAAAAGGATTAGAACAATGGCTCATTACATACCATAATCTGTGATTTTGCAGGACACCAAGTACAGCTCTTTCAGGTTTTGTCCTTCCTTTGCGATGACCTCCACACACCTGAAACACACACACAAAGTGGTGAGTTACACTAATGTGTTTCAAGTTAAATTACAAGAGGTTGGCCAGGACCATAACAGGAAGAGGTCAGCATTTGATGAATGCCACAGCTCTCTTCTTTCAACAAACCTCTTTCAAGGTGTTTCAGGAAAAGGTATTATATTCCTGCTTTAAACTCAAGTGCTCTAATACCTAAATGACTTTAATTAAATACATTTATGACTAGTGCATCTTTTACAACCAAGCTATGAAAAAAGAGATACTCCTATAATGTTACATTTGGTAATAAAAGGCTGGTAAACATATACTATATAATGAGCAGGTCATCCTATCTAATAAAAGAGAAACATGGTAATTAGCCGTACGGCCGCTACCCTTCCCATTGGCTAATCAGTGAGATATGCAAATTAACTGCCAACCAAGATGGCAGCCGGCAGCCAGGCAGCTGACGTGAACAGGGAGGCTTGCTTGCTTCAGTGATGGAGGAAGCCAAGCTTCCCCGCCTGCCTTGCTGGCCTCTCAGCTGCACTCTAAGCAACACTGCAACAAATATAGAAGCTAAACCAGGGGTGGGCAAACTTTTTGACTGGAGGGCAACAATGGGTTCTTAAACTGGACTGGAGGGCCGGAAAAAAAGCATGGATGGAGTGTTTGTGTGAACTAATATAAATTCAAAGTAAACATCATTACATAAAAGGGTACGGTCTTTTTTTTTTTTTTTTTTTTTTAGTTTTATTCATTTCAAATGGGCCGGATCCAGCCAGCGGGCCGTAGTTTGCCCACGGCTGAGCTAAACAAAACCCCGGGCTTCAGCCAGTAGGACCGCAACATTGTTTCAAATACAGAAGGTAAACAAAGGCCAGAAACCTGCTTTCAGCAGCGGAGGTCTCATAGCTGGAGCCGAGCCTCAGAGCTAAAGCTGGCCCAGAATAAAAAAAAAGGAAAAAAGGAGCAGTTGGGAGCTTCAGTCACCCGCCAGCCTGAAAACGGGCCTCAGCCCCTCACCCAGGCTGGACAGGCACCCCAGTGGGGACCCCCACCCTAAAGGGGGTGTGACCAGATGCAAACAGCTATCATCCCCTCACCCAGGCTGGCCAGGCACCCAAGCGGGACCCCCACCCTGATCCAGGACACCCTTCAGGGAAAACCAGCCAGCCACCACCCATGCACCAGGCCTCTATCCTATATAGTAAAAGGGTAATATGCCTCACAGCACCGGGATCAGCGTGACAGGAGGCAGCGACCAAACCCTGTGATCGCCCTGCGGCTCTGTATGTGACAGGGAGCGGGGCCACAACCTCCCTATCTGCCCTGGTCTGTTCGTGATAGTGGGGAGCTCCTCAACCCCCTGATCGGCCCTGCTCTGTGCGTGACGGGGGGAGCTCCCCAACCCTGATTGACCCTGCTCTGTGTGTGACAGGGTACGGAGCCCCAACCCCCCTGATGGGCCCTGCTCTGTGCGTGACAGGGGGCAGCGCCCCAACCCCCCTGATGGGCCCTGCTCTGTGAGTGACAGGGGGCAGCGCCCCAACCCCGTGATCGGCCCTGCTCTGTGCGTGATGGGGTGGCGCCGCAACCTCCCCATCGACCCTGCCTTGAGTGTGACAGGGGGCGGTGCCCCAACCCCCCAATCAGCCCTATCCTGAGCGTGACTAGGGGTGGCATCACAACCTCCTGATCCACCCTGCTCTGTGCATGACAGGGGGCGGCGCCCCAACTCCCCAATCGGCCCTGCTCTGAGCCCGACCAGGGGCTGCACCTAGGGATTGGGCCTGCCCTCTGCCACCTGAGAGCAGGCCTAAGCCGGCAGGTAATTATCTCCCGAGCGGTCCCAGACTGCGAGAGGGCACAGGCCGGGCTGAGAAACCCCCTCTCACCCCCGAGTGCACAAATTTTTGTGCACCGGGCCTCTAGTTAATATTATAAAATAATATAAAAATGATTATAATGAAAGTGTAGACTATACAGATGGATGGTGATTATAAGTGGATGATAATATTGCTATAGTTCAATTACGAATATGGGCTTGAATAACTGAAACACATTGTTTTGTGAAATTTTATTTAACATAAAATATGCTTTAAAAATCTATAACATTTGCCAAAACCGGTTTGGCTCAGTGGATAGAGCGTCGGCCTGCGGACTGAAGGGTCCCAGGTTCAATTCCGGTCAAGGGCATGTACCTTGGTTGCGGGCACATCCCCAGTGGGGAGTGTGCAGGAGGCAGCTGATCGATGTTTCTCTCTCATCGATGTTTCTAACTCTCTATCTCTCTCCTTTCCTCTCTGTAAAAACTCAATAAAATAAAAAAATAAAAAATCTATAACATTGATTATAGAAAGAAAAATTTTTGCACACATAAGAACTTTAAAATCTTTTCATTTAAAGTGGTTTCTACTTAATATTTTAATGAATTATTGCATAGACACAGGCCATTTCAATAATACTGATATAGATATGTAAGATTTATAGTCTTTTCTGGTTTAAGTTAAAAGGTTTTGAATGGTACACTCTGTTCTAATAGCCTTAGTGGGACATGTAGTGCAGAATTGAATGAACTTTAAAAATAATGATTAACAACACTATCCATTTTGTGGCTCAGTTCACTATAATATCAGAAAAACCTGTACAGTCCCAGTGACACATGGGCACATGCAGCCTTCAGTGCACTCCCTGTTTTAATCTTTATAAATAGCAGGTAAGTAAAAGGGTAAAAGCAAAAAGAGTCATTAACCTTTCCTAGGAAGGAAGGATCAAGTAATTTGATACCTATGTGTATAATCCATCAAAAAATTACCGAGCAGCCATCTCTGTCTCTCAGATATTTTATTTGCTGTCTGGCTTATTTGTAGGTATCTTCATAAAATGTCAGGAAATTTTATGTAATTTTACTTCCTATAATTCATTATTGAAAGTTAAATTAGTTATATAAAAGGCACATTTTTCTTTAAAATATATTTTTATAAAATATTATTTTAATGGAATGATAAACATTTCAGAGTTCCTCAGAGTAACTGAATAAACATTCTTTTGGGGGTATTTTAAAAAATTATGATAAAAATTGATAAGGACTTCCATCACAATAAAAGAAAACTTAAAGCTTTAATAAAATATAATTATGATTGATACAGTTTATTATGAAAAGAAATTTAAAAACCTAATTCCATGTCATTTGGCTTTAATGTAGCATTTTAATAAAATCAGAAAAAGGGAAGAATAAAAGGAAAAAGGAAACATTACTGGCAACAACCATGTTTTCTATATAACTTTAAAAACTAATTTTCACATGCTAAGAATAAAAAATATAGGTCCTGGATAATTATAAAATCTTTAGTATTTAAAACAAAAGTCTGACTACTTTCTATCATATCAAGAAACATATTTTCCCAGTCCTCCATTACCAACCAAAAATGTTAGTAGAACCAATATTTGTATGGCCAAAATGAAAGAAAGTAGTGCAGAAATAATCGTCGTATCATTTATTTTGTTCTCATGCTCTTTTCAAGTAGTTCAAAATGCCCAATTTTATATTTTTTTATGAAAAAACTCTAAACAAATGCAATATCCTACTTATGTTCCTGCCACTTGATCCTGTATTAGACATGCTACCAGCACATATAAACATTAAAGATACACAGAGCAGACTACAAACAGCAAATAAGACAAATTGATTTTCCTACACAAGTCAGATCAAATGCTATTTCATAGGCAACAGGAACCCGTATTCATGTAACACAAGATAATCAATCACTGGATGGAAACTGTCCTAAAGCTGATGAAAGGCCATGAGCATCGGGTTTCCTCACTACACAGCAGAGACAAGTTATTATGAATAGATTCTGCAAATATATTAAGCTTACTCAAGGGGCAATAACAGAGATAACACATGATTAGAAGTAAGCAGTAAGTACCTTTCAGACAAAAAAAAAAAAAGAAGAAAACTGTAAGATCCTTTGCTTTTACAAAGGATCACCTATGATTTTTTGCTCTGTTTTTGACAGTTCAGTTACAAACAGTTTTCCAAATACTTTTAATTACAGCATGCTAGAAGTTATGTATTTCAGATAAGAATTCATGAAAAATTATTTCTTGGAAGATTTGTAGCAAACTTTAATGTTTTGAATTTGAATATCATCGTTTACGGATATGATATTTGAGGAGAGAAACTCCAAGTTCTGTGAATCTGGATTGAAATTCTTAACATAATATTAAAACACAAAATTGAGAGGTTCAAATTAATAGTTAAAATAGCTACTGTTTCCAGAGTTGAAAAATGGAACTAGTTCGCATTATCCTGTTATGACAATTGGTGTAAATGGCACCCCTCCTCAGGCCTCTGGCTAGCGCCTGAAGTGCTGTGATCAGTCTCTAGGTCTAGTGTCCAGGCAGCCTGTGCCTACAGCAAGTCTGATGACACATGATAGGTGGGGGGCTGTCCTTTTCTCCTGAAACTTTTAGAGTCTGTTCTAAAATATACTCACAGAAATGCCCTAACATAACACAAGTCCGTGCACCACATTTACTCTAATAATTCTACTCTGTTTTAAAAGAATCTTGGCTCTAGTCATGGCCTTCAGTGTGTTAACATCAGAGCATTTCCAAGTTCACTGTACATATCATATGCAGGCAACAAACAAGGTGGTAAAGCTTAGCAACTGTTTAAACTAAAGCTTAGTGATCATTTAAGCTTTAAATGATATAAATGATTATAGGTGTTCATGTAAGTTGTTAAAGAAGTGTTTTAAAAATGGTAGCAATAAGAGAGAGAAATATTTACAAGGTGATGATCTAAAAGTAAGGAGGAGAGTGACAGAACCAAAGACCACATTTCAAACATTTGCTCCTCTACCCCCTTTCCTACTCACAGATACCACATAGGAAAATATTCATTCATCTCTGTGATAAACTATAGTTTTGTCACTGGGGGCAAGCAGTGAGTCCCTAAACTCAAATTCCAGAATTCAAATATTTCCCATTATTAACCCACCCCTTTTCCCACCATCCCTAAGAGCAAACCTCAGAATACCATATGACCCATATTCTCTATGGGTCAGAATATTATGGGTTACCCATGTCATGCATGACAATCAAAGGAATCAAAAAATCTGGAAAAGAACTACATCCTTAGGGAGAGTGACAATCTATAATATTATTAAAGAGAAATTCGTAACAAAGAAAACTGGCATAGCGGGAAAATGCGGAAGAATGTCAAATACTGTTAAAGTGGCCCATGAACATTAAACACAAGCCCAGTAGACCATCTTCCTGAGTTCTGAGAAGTAAAGGGAGACATCTTAACGAGAGGAAATAAAGAATCAGAAGACATGCATACCAGCCTCACCTTCAAGAAACCACAGAATCACCATCTGCCTTCCCTAAAGCCCCGCATCAGCATTCTCTATAAAATGAGGGCCTGTGTGAAAAATTTCTCAGACCAAACGTCCTGGGTGCGTTTAAATATATTTTAGTTTATTCTGAACTGCCACCCCTCAGATTATTTTCCTGCTTTTATGTTTGGGCAGGGTTGTGAAGAGAATAAAAAAAATTGCACCCCTTGTAAATCCCAGAATAACAGCTGTTGAGTACACACATATAAACTCCATTAGAATACTGAAAAGGGCCAGAAAACCTGTTCCAAAGTATTCAGAATCACCCGTTATAACAACATAAGTTTACGCTCCCTTGCTTTTGATAATTTTTAAAATTACCTAAAATATTTGCTGAAAGTTGAAAAGCCAAAAAAAGGTTTCTTTTGTGAGCTATACAGGATTTTTCTTTTAAAGAAGAGAAGGTATTTCTTAGTTTCAGTGGAGGAAAAATCTGTCTCCTTAGCAATAGATTCCTAATCACCTGATTTATGTGAAGGGTAAAGGTTAATGAATTAAGCTGTGTAAGCTTCAAAACTATCAAAGGAATTCAAAAGAGCCTTGAATTATGGAAAACAATGGCCCATCCTACATACATACCAAATTTTATGGGTTTTTTTGTCTCCTGCTTAAAAGCAGGAACATGGCATTAGTGACAATTGAAAAGAACTAATGAGGAAATATGACTACATTGCTTGCAAGAGGAGTGTCCTAGGAGACCTTGTTACTGTTTGTGATGTGCTTCAAGCCCAAAAGAAGCTAATTGGAGCTGCCAGACACTGGTTTGCAAATCTCACTTTAAAGGACAGGCTCAATCACCTTAGAGGTGTGAAAAGAAATGTCCCCATTAGAGATGCATTAGTATGTGGCTTGGTGAATTTCTAAATAAACTTTAAGATGTTCTTCCCCTAAGTCACTTTTATATTTGAATAATTGATCTATCTTCCAGCAAAGGAAAAAAATACAAGACAAAACAACCCCAATGATTTAAAACAAAAGGTATAAAGAGTGCTGTAAAGTAATTGGCAAATAAATGCAATGGGGAGCTATGTATGTTTAAGGTTGAATAAACTCATAGATCAAACCTTAAAATTCCTGAAACACAAACACATCATAAAAGTGATCTATGTGGTGGTTTTGAAATGGAGCATCATTTTTATCATTTTGTGAAACTAAACAAGCCAACAAGCCACCCCATGTTACATAGATTGTAAGTGGGTAAAGGCATAAGAAGCTGTCACACACACACACACACACACACACACACGCACACGCGCACACGCACACACACACTCTCAAAAGGATCCACAAGATCTAAAGAGAGTAACAAGGGAGCAAATTCGGTCCAATTCAGTGCTGTGAAAGCTCATCTTGACTAACTCATATGGGGTCATTTAAATGATAGCAGAGGTCACCAAAACACAATTTGGCATCTTACAAAAAGAAAAATGATATCTGGTTGATTTTTCTAATGCCTTAAGTCAAGTTTTACTGAAGAATGATCCAATCCCAATGCAGCAAATGAGTGGGCATGATTTACAGGTATGCCCTACTTTCAGAAAACATACTGTATAAAAGATTTCTATGTACAAAAAAAATAATAATGAATCACCAAGAAAACACATACAAGATGAATCAACACAAGAATCTATTAAGAGTACATTTTCCTTATTACACAGATACTAGTATACAGTTTCCCTTATGAGCATCCTATTTATAGGTACTTTTTCTAGTAACACCTCACCTTAACCTTAGAGAAATAGCATGCAATACTTATTTTCAATCTTGACCTTAAATAACTGCACATTCTGACACATGAAAGAATACTTCGGGAAAGTGACACATGGCATCAAAATGATATACGGAGAGCTCTTTGTGTTATGGTACACTTTCTTGTAAATGTTCTTCTATCCCATTAACACAGTACCAAATATATACTTGAATCAATTTTTTATGTAGACTTCTAAAGATATTCTCATAGAACATCTCATAGAAATGTTGCCTGCAGGAGAGATTTTTTTTTTAAAGGTTGACTTGCAATTAAAATGCTAAGTTATCTACTCGAAGCATGTTCTTAATATACCAGGGAGTAAAAGGCTAGGAGGGACATGCAAAATGTCACTAGCTCCACAGTTAACAATTATCTTGGGACACTCATTTAGTTATAACTTACCAAATGTTATTCTCTGTAAAGCCAATATCTGATTAGTGAACCTAAGATTAACTTATGTATTTGCTATGTAAACAGTAGAGAACTGATGTCCATTTTGTAACATGCAGATACTGAAAGGTTACAAAATGAGAATAGGTTTAGTTTTAATGACATCCATCTTACTGGCCTACAAACTTAAATGTAATTGAAACTTAAGTTTTATGATTTGCATCTTGGCCAACAGAGGTGTCCCACCCCTGAGGGAGGCATAGCAGATATTGCCATTTGGTGATTCTTTCTGGACCACCCTCTTCTGAGTATCTCTAACTGGAGAGTAAGCAGGTTTCCTAACTGGAGAGTAAGTAGGAGTCAGCACTGAAAAGGAATGAATACAACAACGAAGTCATATTCTCTAATATATAGGATGTTCCCAAAAATGTATACACACTTTGAATAGAATTATAAAGGCAGTGTTTATTAAAATACATTTCATTTTCATTTAACAGCTATCAGCTGTTAAAGTGTATATACATTTTTTTGGGGACACCCTATATTTAGGAATGACTATTACAAACTAGCTCTTATGAAAATATTTTATTTCTTCATTCATATAGCAAAACATGTTTTAATTTACTTTGAATGTTACTTAGAGTACTTTAAAATGTTTTTCAAATAGAATAAAGACTGTAATATTTTTAAAATGCATATTTTCTTTATGCTACTAAGAAACAAGATGTTTTAAGTTCTTTCCAAAGAGGAGAAAAGAAGATCAAACTAACATTTTTGTTATAAACTTGGCTCTGGCTTTAATATTTCAGAAATTTTACCCAAAACTCTTATTTTTAATTTTAGCTATTGTTCCATCCTTTTACCACAATTACACTAAACCATTATATAATAACATGAGCTAACTTTTTTATGTATATTCCTCAGAATATGCAATAGGCGAAAAAAGAGTCTAAGCTTTTACTTATTTAATTTAACAATGTTTTATTAAGTGTAATCTATGTGCTAGAAATAATAAAAGATATAATCAGAAAGCCACATTGTTATTAAATGATGAAAATATACTTATAACCTTGACAGATCAAACAGTATTATTTTGTTGATATTAATGTTGATACCTAGGAGCAGAAAAATTGTATCACTATCTCTATATCTACTGAAAAGCAACTAAGAACAATTATATTTTAGGAACAAAGGAAATGCTAGAAAGAGAAGGGAAAAGGGTAGACAAGACTTCCTGAATTTAGCAGTTTATTCATTCTTCAATAGGGAAAATATGTAATTACTTTTAAATAGGAAAATTTCAGAAAGCCCCTCCTTCTTTAAGCTTTTTAGGGTCCATCAATTTATTTATTTGTTGTTGTTGTTGTTAATCCTCACCCAAGGATATTTTTTCATTTATTATTAGGGAAAGTGGAAGAGAGAGGGAAAGAGAGAGAGAGAAACATCTATATGAGAGAAACACATCGATTGGTTGCTTCCTGCAGGAACCTGACCAGTGCCTGAGCCAGGGAGAAGCCTGCAACCAAGATACGTGTCCTTGACCAGAATTGAACGTGGGACCCTTTGGTCCGCAGGCCGGCACTCTATTCACTAAGCCAAACTGGGTAGGGTCAGGCCCATCAATTTATAGCCAATAACTCTTGGGGAATCCAGGCAGTACTCAATGATGATACTGCTAAAACTGGTGCTATCTTATGGTATTCTGGCATATTTTAAGATAGATTGCAAAAGCAAAGATTATATTACCCTACATGTAACAAAAATTTACTGAGTGAAAGCAAAAACCTGGGCCCTTAAGACAGTAAAAGGCAAAGGCAAAATTCTGAGAAGTTCCAAACACTCCCCCGCCCCCCATTTCCTCTGCTCCTCCCCACCTGCTAATAATATAATAAGTAAAAATTTCAATGGTAAAACTAGAACTATTTCCAAAGACCTGTTAGGCTTCCAAACAGCTAAAATAAAATTTAGGTGGAATATTAAACATAGAATTGATCATAATCTCCCTGCCCATCTCAACATTCTTTACCCTCACTGTTACAAGTATTGGTAAGAACGTCTCAATGCAAGACATCAGATATTTTAAGCTCATCTTTAATTTAAAGTGGCTAAGAATATTGTCTTAGTGGAATATAAAGGCACCCAGAAGATGAGGTTTCAGGCAGCATCTAGGAAAGAGTTAAGTACTTCCTCACCAGAAGATGCACAAGTCGGCTTTGTGGTGACTAATTGCCCCTTTCACCCCTGTACTCTGGGAGTTGGCCTATGCTTCAATACCGGTTTTGTGATGCAGCGGAAGACTGATGTTCAACACAGACCTCCCATGACCTGCGGAGCCAAGGAGTTAACTCGGACAAGATGCTGACAAAAGGTTTCCTTCTCACTTGGGAAGGTACAGAAATTCTTTTTGGAGAAGCCAAATTCTCAGAAGATTATATATAAAACACAGTAGGTAACGGCAATTTATAAAAGTCAGAAGAATGGCTATACTTTAGCTAAAAACGATTCTCAACATTCCAAAGTACTAACTCAAAATTGTGCTTAAGAAATGATTTTAGCAATATATTGGTACAATGAAGACAGCACCTAATTTGATGTCTTTGGAAGCTTATAATTAGATAGGTGTAATAAGATACAAAGAAAAGCAAATCAACATTCTCCATTCCAAGCTTTTCCCAAGTGCTTCAAGTACTCATACTTGGGAAGCCTGCACTTTGTCATTCATTTTTAAGCTCAGCAACTTTCTGGCCTTATCAAAAGCCAGTAAAATGACTTTTACAGGTGATTTTAAGTAGCAATTATGTAAAATGAATTACTCCTGCAAGTGGGAGAAAAGAATAGGTGAAGGTGTCTTGTTAGTTTCTAAAAAAAAAAAAAAAAAAAAAAAATAGCCCGAGGAAGGAGTTCTGGATTAGGGAGGGAAAATTCAGGCAGTGGGAACAAAGTGACCCACATATTTATTCAGAAAGAAGAAAGATCACATGGACTTGATGGAGGCAGGGACACACATACATTTGAGCTCACTGACACTGAGCTAGGTTGAACTCTGAACCATTTGAGGCTGATCATCCCTGCTGAATTCATAAAACCTGCTTACAAGGCTCTGGTTCTGCTGCGCTTGCTTCCGGGTTTCTCCCATATCATTACCTATCAGTGTTCATGTCAAAGATAAAATAATCTTTGCTCTAACAGTTATAGGAAAGAATGGAAGCAGATCATGTTTAGTTATTTTGGTACATTATGTTTACACAGAGAGATAACTTTTTGACTTAAAAAATTACATTTACACTTTTAAAAAAGAAAAAAATGTAGCCACATATTTCTATAATGGCATTTTCCAAGGATTCCCTTATGGAAAGTATGCATTTTACATCTTTAAAGTCCCAACAGAAGATGATAGCTGATTTCAGTTAATTTTTATTTATCTGAAGGACAGAGAAACAAAGTCGTTCCTAATTTCTTCTCAAATAATATTCAAATGAATAGAATGAGATTTAGAAACTCCAGAAAAAAGCTATTGGAACCTTATACTTAGCTTTTCTGGCTACCAGGCCAGTTCAATGATTCCTGGCATTAAACGTCTATTTGTCTGTAAAATATACTTCTAGAGGATTCTTTCTTAACTCTATCCATCAATGCAAAGGCTTAATTATCAACAATCTAATTTATGTTAAAAGAATATATAGTATATGGGTGCTTGAATGTGTATACACATACAATTCTTAACAAATACATTTTTCCCTTACCAATACCACCATTAAATCAACAAAAATATAATTGTGGTAAAAGAATTTTAGCAGCCTAGCCCCTGAAATGCCATAGTCACTAAAATCCAGGTTGTTTTGCTTGGGCTAGTCATCAAGCCTGTTCATTACGAAGGGAAAATAAATCTCTTTGTTCTCAGAGAGAATAGTGAAAAGCTAATGAAACCAGTGCGTAAGACTGATAGAAACCATGGGGGGTAAGCATCACCCATTTTCTCCTCTCAAAAAGTTGCAAAAACAAGACAGTAAGAACACAGGGAAAAGGGAGAAGGCATATTTTACCATCTGTGTCAGACAGTGGGTACCTTGCAGGCAACATCATGTCTGGCAGCCTGCAGGAACAAACAACACTCCCAACCCCGTACTCATGGTTTTTTGGTATTTTAAAAGGTAAGTCAAAGTGCACAGCGCATTTCCGGTATATTTCCAAATGTTCTATTGTTGATTGTTCTAGTTACTGATCTGTCTGCATAATCAACAAATCATGTAGCAAAATGGAGTAACAGTATTAACATTTCTGCTCTGCACAAAAGAAACACACATCTCTCAAGTACCCAACGCCATAAAGGAATACACTGGTGTTCTGAGGAAGAAGCAGGACTGAGAGCTGAAAAGAAGCAATTTATTGTTTTCAAAGTCCTTTGTGGAATAAAGACGAAAGAGCAATGCCAGGTGTTTGAAAGGGATGTCAGGAAAATGTGCGTGGAGTCAACTGATCAGTTCTGTGCCTCTACAAGTTCTGAGGATGCTGTGAGGTTTGTCATGTGACTAATAGAGTTTTATTTAAAAAATGAATTTTTAGCACAAATTCCTATTATGATCTTTTACTGAAAGGTAAATACATGGTCATCAGACACTACACACTTGGGCCATTTAGAAAAACGTGGGACTTTGTGAAAAATAATGGCAATTCAATGTCATGTCATACTTTGAAAAAGCTGAAAAAAACTCTATAAAGGATAATAATATACGCAAGTCAGTGAATGTGCAATACACTTAGGGACGCATTATTTGAAGTCTTGGCTTGAATGAAGGTTATGTAAATAATACTGTAAAGAGGAAAAAGAAGAAAAACAATATATAGACTATATAAAAATATATAACATATATAAACATATTCACATTCTATATAATAAGAGGCTAATATGAAAATTGTCCCCTCGAGAGTTTGACCGACAGACCGGGAGTTCTCTACGGCTTCTATCACTTGCTATGACATGTGCAGACCATCGGGGGGCAGTGTGGAACATGGCAGGCGAACAGCTGCAGCGGTGGCAGGGCACTGAGGGAGCAAGGGAAGGAGTTGGGGAGGTCGGGAACCTGATGGGCCCTGATCACCAGCCAGGTGATCATGCACAGGGCCTCTAGTATTTCATAATTACTCAGGGGCCTACATTTATTTTATTTGTTTACTTCTATCCAGCTTTATTCCACCAAGAATGCCTATAAAACTATAAAAGGAGTATTTGAGAGAGTAAAGGAAGATAGAAATATGGATAGTAAAATAATAAAGTTGGGGATATTACTCACCCTCAGGGATTCACATGATTCAATCCTAAGAAGCTTCTACCAGTGGGATAAGGTATTGGAATAAGCTCCCAAGGAATCAAAGGAAAGAGGGAAGTATAACTATAAGATTCATAATATCAATCATTTTTTTAAAATCTGATTTTCTAAAGAAGCTATAAAAAGATTACATATACTTGAGGCATTTCTAGGGAAAGGCTGAAGTTTCAAGAAAGCACCAAAATATTCTGTATTATTTAGAAAAATTCCTCTCATTTCTTAATATCACTGTGAACTTGATCCATGAGAAACTAGTCTCTCAAAAAGGGTAAAAAGTATATTGCACATGATAAATAATATAATACAATCATAAAACAGAGATAATGCTTAGCTAGATCAGATTTTTACTAAATTTTAATGTTTCATGTACAAAACCAATCAGTTATGAATAATGGAAATATGTTTTGAATGCTCAGATTGTCAAAGTGTGTGTGTGTGTGTGTGTGTGTGTGCGCGCGTGTGTGACATACATCCTGGTGCTGGGAACATAATTCAACTTCTCTAAGTCTTTTCTGTAAAATGGAAATTACAATCTACCTCCAAGGATTTTGTAAAGGTTACATTTTATGATGTTTGCAACGGTGCTTTTAGTTATTTAACAAACGTTTACTATTTAACAAACGTTTACTAACCCCTTGTATGCCCCTAACTATATGGATACAAAGACAGATAAGACAAGTCTTTACCCAAAGGGAATTCACAATCTAGTCAACTGAACATCTGCCTCACTAATAAGACAATGCTATTTAGAATAGGACAGAATTTCCTAAAGTACATTTCTCAGAAAACTAGCACTCTGGGGCTGTAATAGTTGACATATACTAGAAAGAAATGAATGGTCCAGTAAGTTTACATTAAAATCTAATCAAAATTTTCCTTACTTAAAAAAAAAAGAAAGTGTGTGAAGCACATAGGACAGCACCTGGCACAAAGTAACCAATTAAATATTAATAATTATTATTCAGGGTCTAGCACAGAGCTGGGCATCTTTTTTTAAAAATGCCTGCAGTAGGCCCCCAAAGATAATAGAACCTATAAATGTTACCTTATATGGAAAAGAAACCATGCAGATGGGATTAAATTAAGGATTTGGGGAAGGGGAGATAATCCTGGGTTAAGTGGATGGGCTCTAAATACAATTCCAACTGTACTTACAAGAGAGAGGCAGATGGAGATTGGACACAAAAAGGCAGTATTACCCCAGACACCCAGACTGGAGTGGTGCGGCTACACGCCAAGGAATGTTCAAGCCACCAGACACTGGAAAGAAGAGGAATGGATTCTTCCCCAGAATCTCCAGAGGAAGGCTGACACCTTAATTTAGGCCCAGTGAAACTGGTATTGAGTTCTGGCCTCCTTAACTGTGAGTGAATAAATATTTTTTTTTTGTTTTTAAGGTACCAAGTTTATGACAATTTGTTATAGTAGTCATAATAAATAAATGCCTAGTAAATGTTATTAAAATAATCACTGGATTACACTATGGCACCAAAGAATATGGTTTCTAAAGATAACAAGCTAGTTTCAATGAAGGTAATGTAACTGAATAAGCTAAAATTTTAAGTTGTAAAAGGGACAAAAAAGAAATCCTTAAAGAAGGCTATCATATCTTCAGCCTTAATTAGAATTCCAACAGGTATAGTCTTCTAAACTTTTTTAGAATAAACCCTTACTTTTCTCCAACATTTTATTATGTAATTTTTCAAGTATACAAAAAGTTGAAAGAATTGTTCAGTGAAAACCGATTATCCATCATACTCTATAATTAACATTTTATACATGTGCTTTATCTCAGATGTATCTATCTCTCTATCCATCCAGGTTATCTATCCACCAATTTATCTTACTTTTTTATCCACTTTAGAGTAAGTGCAGACATAAATACATTTCATTCCTAAACACTTTGGCATACATATCATTAACTGGAGTTCAATGCTTATAATAGTTATATTTTAGTAAGATTTACCTACCATGAAGTTCACAAACCTGAAATGCACTCAGTTTTGACAAATGTATATATCTGTCTACCTTGCACCACTATCAAGATCTAGATTATCCTTAGCACCTCTTATAGAAGTAGAAGGTTTTGGTCCTTTAGTAGAGGATTCATGAATAAATGGACATTTATTTAATTTTAAATGATGCAAATTTTGGTTTTTTTGTTTTATAATCCCTCCCTTAACTCTTTAAACAAACAACTACTATTCCACATCAGGGCAGAAAAAAGGGGCTTCTATTATACGTCTGTTTTGCTGTTTTTTAATAAAAGTTTTTGACCCCTTTATAAATTGAGTCCGAAGATTACCTGTTTTAAAATCTTGTTCAAAGTATTTCAACTATTTAAATTAATTCATAATACAATTAAAATGGCATAAATTGAGAAAACATGTTTTATAGTTTTAATAATGAGTATCATATAACTACAACTATAGCCTGTTTGAAGGTGCAATCAAAGGTTACTAATTCTTCTGATTTTTCAAGAAGCTAAAGTATTAAGTGAGTGGTACTTACTAAACAACTTTTCGTATCTAGGCATTTTTGCAAAATTGCTGAACAAGATTAATATCCACATTAATTCAACAATTTTAAAAGAGTATTTAGAGAGGGTTGGGTATATAATTTTTAGCTCTATTTACATCCCAAAGTAGAAAGTTCAAATTTCTATTTACTAGAGCTATTCAAAGAATACACACTTCAATACTTCAAAAACAGGACAGCAAAGTAAGTCATGCCAAAAATAAACAATTATACTATTCTTTTAAAAAGAAACCTATGGTCTCAATAAATACAATCTAAAGCTACAGACCTTTCTAAATTATAAACAGCTGTGTTTTGCAGTTGACCAAAGAAAAAATATACAATTAAATGTACTGATATCAACTGGACATGGTAAATACTACAGCTTTGAAAAATTCTTTATTTATATTCTTCCTACTTAAGAGAGAATTGGCAACAGCTTAAAATGAAAATAAATGTTCATTTTAGCTAGCTATTAGACAATGAGATAACTTTGAACTTTGCTCTAAAAAGAAAAACAATGCTTAAAACAAACTTCTTTTCCAAAGCCAAGTTATATAAAATATTCAAAGTCACTTTTACTAAGTACCAGAAATTTAATATATTTTCCTTTTAAAAATTATCAGTCTTCATAAAAACAGCTGAATATCAGCACTAGCACAATTCTGAGTTTCACTCATACACTTTGAGGGCAATACTATAATCACAGAAAGCTACCAAAATCCTGATCTGTATGTTCTAATAAACTTAAGTGGAAAAAAATTTATCTCAAATATATTTTGTTATAGATTTGATTTAATTACAGCATCCATCTCAAAATTGTTAAAAAAAACACATGACAAAGCAGCAAATCAGCTAATATAAATACACAATAAATTAGTGCCTAAACCCCATGCCAGAATTCTTCATCATCATCAATTTTAATATGACAGGGTTGGTTGTATAAGAAATAGTAAAAATGTTGAAGCATATTACATTTTATCTTGGGAAAAAAATAGAAAAGTTTCTATTATAGTGTCTCTAAATCAAACTTTTTAAATTATAAGAAATATTTAGGTATAATAAAATCTTGAATTATGAACAAGCATTTAGAAGTCAGACACTGTGTCCTCAAAAATGCAACAGGCTACTGCCCAAAGACACCCAACATAAGTTACCAATAGAAATCTCTGATTGATCATTTGGAGTTTCTACCCTCACTCGAGAATGGGCTTATTTATATAAAATAGACACTGTGGACTTAGTTGTCAACCTTCATACCTTGCTGTGGGAGGAATATGAGGAAATGAATACACATGGCAGAAGTATGAACTGGCAAAACCACAGTTTTATTTATATGTCTATGGACCACCATTCATGTCCAGCAGATATACTAGGTCCTAGTGGTACAGGATGAGCAAAACTAAGAAAACTTTTCAATGAGTATGTCCTGTGACCCAGAAATTATATCACTGCAAGCACAAATAGATAAATTATGGTATCCAGATGCAGGCATGTAATAGGATGATACATATGTTCCTTAACATATAAAGATTTGCTAAAAATGCAAATCACAGAGCAACGTGAGTAATGTGATCCTTCCCGCATGATTGTTTCCTATTTCTTACATATTCTTAAATTGGTTGGGATTCAATATCTTTCTTTCAAAGCAGCAAGTTAATTGCCAAATGATTTGTAGGAATAAGGAGATCATTTCTGAGGCTTTGTGGGCTTGAGGTTTTTACCTTGCAGCTGATGAACAGACATTACATATGTAAGAATACAAAGGCAGAGTGCCCACTTGGTAACACAGCTGTGATTTGGTTTAGATATTTTGGGCAATAAAGCAGCTATAAAAACTGTCAGATTGTGTCAGTTTGGGGCTCAGATCTGGTTTTGTGTCATGATACATGGCCACAGACCAGGTTATTTAACCTTCATGGTCCATTGTTTTAATAAAAGAATGGAGATAATGACTTCATAAGGTTATTGTGAGGATTAAATGGTATAATAGTGTTCCACATTCACAAGTGCTCAATTATTATTTAAATTGGTAGCTATTTTAAATACTTCTATATCAGAAAACAAATATTTCTAAAATATTTTCAGTGTGTGTTTTTTCTTTAGTTGTTTATGTTAAAATTCTCAACCTGAGAATGTTCTTCTTCCAACAAAGGAGGCTCATCTTTAATCAACTCTCATGGCTGAGTAGTAAACAGAAAGAATTTCTCATGCCAATCTGTTGATACAGTGCTATACCCAGAAATGGAACTTAGTATACAGAAATTCATGGACTCGTACACTCTACAATAAACTCCTGGAAAAACATCAATGAGGTACTCTTTGCCATCTTTTATGGTATGAATATAGAATCTGGTCTATGATTTTTGGAAATGTAACCAATTTAAGCACATGTTAGATGGAACACAATGCTACCAATTATTCACATGTTTTGAAATGTTTCCTCAACAATGCAGCTTTAAAACTTTTCTGTCTACCCACTTAACTCCTACAGCAAATTATAAAATTCCCACCTAACTAATAGCGCTTGTTAAGTGGATTATGAAAACATAGCTGCAAGAGATAGGACAAAGCCATCAGGACTTTAGAGACATACCCAGGTAATCTAGATTTCTCTCCTAAATAATTAGGAAGGAAATGGAGATTTATCAAAAAGGACAGGTAAGCTATCTACCACCCAAAACATTTTACAAATGACTTCACAGTGGTTATATATAGAAATGGAAAATTTAGGCAAAAAAGTTTGACACAAAAAAGTATAAGATAAACATAATATATGTCTTAGAATAAATTTAAAATTTTAGTGTTTTGTTTTTTTAAAAAGTCCTAAGCTTGCCCAGCCGGCATGGCTCATTGGTTGAGCGTCAACTTATAAACTAGGAGGTCACAGTTTGATTCGCCGTCAGGGCACATGCCAAAATTGTGGGCTTGATCCCCAGTGTGTGGCATGCAGCAGGCAGCCAATCAATGATTCTCTATCATCAGTGATGTTTCAATCTCTTTCTCCCTCTCCCTACCTCTCTGAAATCAATAAAAATATATATTTTAAGAAATAATAAAAAAAGACCTAAACTTTTTATACTAAACTATTAAAATTTCACATCAGAAATGAATTTCAATAGAAAACACTTTAAAATCATTTAAACAAAATGTCAACACCAATAGTATCTTTTACTGTGAAATGAATAGATTTAATAATGACATACCTTAAATGTGATAGAACAAAATAAACAGTATGGTTTTCATGTAAGAATTTTCCCATAGTTCTAAAATGTAATTTTTAAGCAAAAAACACATTTTTCACATTTAAAGTTCCCAAAGACTTATAAAATTTTAACTCCTTTTCCCCAAGCTCTATAAATTCCCCTTTTTGGAGCCTTTCTGATGATGCACGGATTTGATCTATATACAATTCAGCTAAAAATTAACTGCACAATCTTCAAAAACTCTAAATCTTTTACAGTTGTGCAGTTGAAGATGAAAGAACTTGTATACAAATGTTTAAAAGTACAAAGCCTTCCTATGCAAGACAGAAAACAAGGGGCTCAGTTCATTACCTTAAATCTGTCCTAACGGATTTTGTTAAAAAAAAGTATGCTCTTTTCAGAAATCCCACTGCAACAGATATTTCACTGGAAACAAAAAGGTTTCACTATCAGACTAACAGTTGGGAATAATTTTACTACTACTAAAAATAAGTATTATTCAATGGAACTTCAAAACAATATTTTGAAATTAATTATACATCTATTATTTTGGTGTATACCTAAAAAACCCATGCAAAGTTGTTTTATCTCCATTTGATAGGTTAGAGGACTGAGTAAAGGAGACATTAAGTTCTGGGGCCAACAATATTACATTTGTGATCATTAGCAATGACTTAGTGATGGAATGAGTCCAGATTACTCCCTCCTAGATCTAGGACCTCTCAGCTAGAAAATGGAAGAATAAAGGTAGCTAATACCAGTGAGCCTCAATTAATGGTAATTTGCTGAATATTTACTTATTTAATTCTGGGAAATACTATTCCACCATTTTACCATGTCCACATTATAACTACAGAACCACAAGCTCAGTCTGAGAGTAAGTGGCAGCTTTAAGCTGAGATCTGCATGATTAGAATTACAAAGTTCATGCTTTTCCCCAAAGAGAACAAACTTAAAGCTAGATATAATTAAGAAACTAAGATATGCATCCTCCCCTACTATTCTGTCTACATGGATACTTTCTTACATGAGAAAGGAGAGAGCGAAATCCACTCAAACACCAGGTAAGTGGGGGCAGGTCTGATGTTCTTAGTACTATATTCTGATATTCCTACACATCTTCCTAACACTGAACATAGCCCAATGCCTTGAAGCCTTCCACAGAAGTTGCCTCTGTTGGCTAGCACAAGCTAG
The DNA here is from genome assembly GCF_964212035.1 of Myotis nattereri. Taxonomy (NCBI): domain Eukaryota; kingdom Metazoa; phylum Chordata; class Mammalia; order Chiroptera; family Vespertilionidae; genus Myotis; species Myotis nattereri. The sequence goes on from NC_138079.1 coordinate 62,907,736, forward strand.
GAGAAGGGCAGATTTGGGGAAGAGGAACACTCACTCTATTTGATCGGTAAGTTGAGAAGAGCAAAAACAATTTCCCAGAATGTACAGACTTTCCATACAAAAAAGAGAGATCACCAAAATCAGGTGGAAAGACACTGAATTTCTAGAACCCTCAGACCCTTGGGTCATAGTGCAAAAGCATAAAAAAAAGCCCCAAGCAGTATTGCTGAACCAAGGCCTGTTTCACTCAACTTTCACTTGAAAACCCTATTAATATTCCAGGGAACAACTTCTGATATTTCAGCCTAGACTCTGAAAGTAAGCTATGGGTATGGACCAGACCAGTGATGGCGAACCTTTGAGCTTGGCGTGTCAGCATTTTGAAAAACCCTAACTTAACTCTGGTGCCGTGTCACATATAGAAATTTTTTGGTATTTGCAACCATAGTAAAACAAAGATTTATATTTTTGATATTTATTTTATATATTTAAATGCCATTTAACAAAGAAAAATCAACCAAAAAAATGAGTTCGCATGGTTCACATGTCATAGGTTCGCCATCACTGGACCAGACTGTGCTTTTCTCTTAGAACAATTACTATATAGTGGAGTCCGTCATAGTGCATGATCTGCTAGGTACTGACCTGTACAGCATTCTTCTAAAGGTAAAGACATAGAATAATCCTGGGGCAGATGAGACGAAATGGCGTAATCTCTGGAAAATAGACCTGGCAAGGCCTTAAGGGTCTCATCCCTTCATTTACATATGAAGAAAAAGAGCCTAAAGAGATGGAAAACCACCTGCTCCAAGATCACAGGACTTTGGAAAGTGGCTGCTGTGCTAATGAGTAATGGCCTTTCTTCACCAAGCCAGGCCAGGGTGCCAACTTAGCAGGGTGATCTGTTAGAGGTGCCACCTCCAGCACATCCTGTCATCAACTGCTTGCCTGGTCCAGGGCCACTACGTGGAAGGCTAAGGAGTATCTGTGGGGACACAGAATACTGCTTCAAGATGCTGCTCTGCCTTCTTGCTTTGCTGTTCTGTTCACCAAAAGAACCAGCCTAAACATGGTCAGCTTGCAATTTTGAGCACGCAATGTTTGCAGTGAGAATATCAGGCATGTATCTGACATCCTAAGATGTTTGTTTCTAGGCTAATATACACACAATTTTCCCCAACTACTGTACTGGAAGGCATTTATAACACCCCAGATAATTTCTAAATTATCCTATATAATAAAAGGCTAATATGCAAATAGACCGAACAGCAGAACAACTGAACCAAACAACCGGTCGCTATGACATGCGCTGACCACCAGGGGGCGCGTGCGGAACATGGAGGGCATTGGCCATGGCAGGATGGTAGAGCAGGTGAGTGGGGGCACCAGACCAAGGCAGGGCGCTGGATGCTGTCATTAGGGCAAGCCTCTGATGGTTACTGAACATTTTTTGTTCCCATGTGCCATGGTCCCACCCAGCACTTGCACCTGCTGCTGGCGTTGGAGCTGTTGCTCACACCCACTGCTGGTGCCCGGCGCCAGCCCCGATCACTCCGCAAGGCTTCTCCAGCTCCCCCTGCTCCTGAGAGGTGATCAGGGCCAGCAGCCACCTCTCACACCTGCTGCTGACACCAGAGCCACTGCTCGCACCCACTGCCAGCACCGGAGCTGCCGCTTGCATCCACTGATGGCGCTGGCCCCACTTGCACCTGCTGCTGGTACCAGCCTCAATTGCTCAGTGCTGTCAGCGGGTGTGAGCGGGCTGGCACTGTCAGTGTGTGGGAGCAGTGGTGGCGGGAGCAGGGCTGCTGGCAGACAGGGGACCGGGGGCAATGGTAGAAGGGGACAGGCGGGGGCACAGAGGAAGGGCTGAGACCCGCTCCTGTGCCCACCACAGTCTTGCAGCTCACAGTTCCTTTCAAGGTGCACGAATTTGTGCACTGGGCCCCTAGGATAAGATTAATTTGAGTGGAGGGGAGAAGAAATTAAGTACTTTTTGACAAATCTATGTTTAAAAAAGTGTTTTTCTAGTGGAAATAAATGTATAACCTGGAATTCAGTAGGAAATTCTAAGATTCTATATATGTAGTAATATTATGCCGAGTATATACCTACATTTTATCTAAATATCTCTATACCCATATATGTGTCTATCTATATAGGCATCTCATAGCTAAAATATATACTTTTGGGTATCAATAAATTCTGCTTCATTTCATTTTTTGGTTAAGTGGAAATGCAAGTTTTTCTTAGTTGAATCAGTAATTATTTTATTTAAGAAATTAACTGGTTTGCATTGTAAATGGAAAAGAGGTACAGTGAGATCACGTGGACATCCCTCTGCTGTTCAGCCAGTTTGTTATTTGATATCCTTAGGTCTCAGTCACCCACCTCTACTATGATTGTATGGGCCACCTCTAGCACTTTTTAATATATATTTTTCAACAGGCAAAAAGTGAGTTCACAGGATAGTGAGTTCAGTAATCCCGTACATAGTAGTACCTTAGCCACGTCTCCCACTCTCAAGTTACATCTTTAAAAATCCTTTCCAGAAATCCATCTTCCTAAAGTCCCTCTCATCACAGAAAGCAACCACCTCTAACCTCTACGTTTAAATCTCTAAATTTCCCCATCACTCTTTCAAAGACACAGCCTTCCTTAGTTTTAATTTTTCTCATCCCATCCCCACTTCCACACTCTAGGCCTCCCTTCTCAATATAAATCAAACTTCCCAGACTCCTTTCACCTTCCACTCCCCACCCCCATGCACTGAACCAGTCTGCACAGCATCACCAAAGTGGAGGTCAGAGAAGAGCATTCTGGGACCTCATTCCTTTGATCTTCTCCATCCCCAAGGCCCTGCCCCACAGATCCAGTGCAAGGCAGTTTGAGAACCACAGACCTACATCCAGATGTCCTCTGAACAAGATGGTCATTTATTATTGATGGTAGCATTATTTTTATTTTTTAAAATTCTCTATTTCCTATTAATCTCTTACTCATTCTCTGACAACTAAGAATCCACATTTGAATTAGTACAGCTGAGAGAGAGACAGAGAGAGGAGGTGTGGATGGAGGGAAGGAGGGAGGAAGATTGATTGAGATTAATTAAGTGAGGGAGGGGCTCATTCCTGAGAACCAGCCCTTCCTTTCCTGCCCTGACTGGACCTTGTCCACCCGCTGGCTGCCTTGCTCTGGACCTCTGATCCGCACTCACAGAACTCTCAAAAGTTTGACCCTAAAACCCTGTTTCTTTCAAGTTGAGTTCTTTTTGTAATTTTGGTATTTGAAGGCAATAAATGAATGAGTCAGGTTCATGAAGTTACTCTCTCTTATAGCTCATTTTCGTTACGTCACTATTTTCTCTAACTGAGCTATGACAAGAATGTGATAGCGCTGATTTTTCACTCTCCACAGTTTTGCTACTCTTCTGAGCACAGCATATAAATTGATATGCAGGTCAAAGAATCCTGAATATTCTCACAGATATATATTTAATTAAAATCACGACTTCCGTTGTTGCAGGTGTGGGCTTCCTTCAGTCATTTAGGCTCTGTAGGCTCATTTTTCCTACTTAAAAAAAAGACCGGGGAAAATGCTACTTATGCATAAAACACTTTGAGCTTCCCAGATGAAAGCCCGCATATATAAGTATAATGCATGTTTATTGCCTCTTCTCTGATGAAAAGTGGCAGCCTTCTGCTTGAAATGGGATTAGAAATTCTGACTATAACAGAGAAGAGGGAAGCACAAATGAGTAACAAGCAGTCAGAATAAATAAAATTGAAAAGATGGAGAGCGCTCCTTTTAGGAAAAGAATATCAGTTATGAACTTGTGGTTTAATTTGGCATGCTTTCCACTTATAAAAAAATTGGGCTCCACTGCATGTATAATGAGCTACAAGCAGAAGGTACATGCAGTAGAACATGAATAAAAAATGACCTTTTCATTTGCTCTTCCGTAGCTTGGCATTCCTATATTATTAAAATATAATGTATTAAAGATTAAGTAAGCATATTAGCATACAGACATCATGCTTATGTGGCTATGGATATGTAAGTTATCCAACATAAAGCTAGATCAATCTATATAAAATTCACATTTTTAATAGTATAGTTATTAACTAAAAATAACATAAACTTTTATAACGACAAAGCCAACTATTCTATCAGAAATGGAAAAGAAAGGAATTGGGAAAGACTCTCTAAAGAGATCCACAAATAATAAGCACAAGCTATTTGGTAGCTGAGAGTGAGCTGGATGCTATGTTCTAGGCAACATTAAGTAGATAAAATCCCTAGCCTAATGAAATTTAATAGACTCCATCCAAGATTTAAAATACTAAGGCAGTTTTCATACCAACATTTTTGGGAAAGAAGAAACCATTTATTAAATATTTTTGCTGTATTTATTTCCTTTTTTGGCTTATTTTCCATTCTCACTTTTTCTTTTAGACATATAACACATAAATTATAGAATTTTAAGAGAATGCACAAAAAAGTAATTGCAAAAACATAAACAGAAATATAAAATTATCAACTTTCCAAAGGGCAGGTCATTTACCTCATTATCATGTAAGCAATAAATGTTCATAAAAGAAATTTTGGAGTTCAGGCAAATGAAAAGAGAAAAAAGAAAAGTCATATGAGTCAATAGTCATTTCTTATATATTTCTTTTTACTGTGCTCCAATACATCATTTTTTGTTTGTATATGTATTTGTTTTCTTTCTTATATCTCATACAGTATTATAGTAGAGACACAATATTATATCATGGTCTTTTCAGTAAAAATGTCGATAAGTATTTTATACCCAGAACATGTGTTTCTTTTTTACTTAAAATTTATTTTTTCCTTTCTTTTACCTATCATAATGGAAAGCGGAAGTTCCCCAGAACTTTTGTCATTTGTCCAGAAAGCAGACTGTTCCCCAATGGATTGAGATGGTGTATTGGTATCTAAATTTAGATAGGGACCAAAATTTCCCCTACTCAGCTATTTAAGAATTTAGTCTCATATCTCAGTTACAGAAAAGCCTGAGGTGAGGTATAAAATAAAAGCTTGTCAGTGACCTTAGCTTAACTGGGTTTTTAAAGACCTGAACTGTCAATCTCTCTTCCACAACTCTCCCACCTCAGGGATCCTCAGCCTACCATGGTTAATGTGTAAGGAAATAGCCCAATCTTTGAACTACTATTCTTAATTTCTCAGATTCACAAGTGAAGGGTTTGTGTATATATCTATAATGTAAGTGTGTATTGGAGAGAGATTCCTTCACATATGCAGTCATTAAAATGAATAAAATTCTTCTTTGTGTTAAGAAAATTAGGTAAGATGGAAATCACATAAAGATGTCCTAAATTTAAAATTCTGTGGAAAAGCAAACCTTTATTTTTAAAATTATGTAAATGCAACAGACATTTATAATAGACTAGTAGCCCGGTGCATGAAATTTGTGCACATTAAAAGAGAATTAATTAGCAGAAATATTTTAATATTGCTATTTGCCCTTTCTCTATAATAGAAGTGTGAAAGATGAAAGGAAATTAGTAAAATGTATATGAAAATAATATATAAATTTATTAAAAAATAAACAGTAACAAAAGGATATAACAACAAAGGCATGATATAAAAACAACAAAAACATGATATAAAAACAACAAAAACATGATATAAAAACAACAGTGATGCAAACAATGATTGATAAAGTGATTACACTTATTCTAATATCTCCCTGCACATCACATTAAGTGTGAAAACACTTTCAGAGTGCTTGACTAATTTCCCTTGTGCTGAAGTATTTAGAACTTTAACTTTAACGTCACATGCTCTTCAAACTCGAGAGAAAGCAACATATAACTGACCATGTGCAAAAAACAGGTTCAGGTAGGAATATGCCTACTCTGTCTAGAGTTTGTCCTTGTGATTTATTAACAGTCATCACAAATGCTGGCATCATGGGAAACTGTCATTGAATCAATTTAAATGGGAGGCCAGTGTCAGATGGGGACAAATCAATTCTTCGAATCAGAACAACCTCTCCCTCTGCAGATCCTGTTAACACTTCAGCTTCGATAATGTTAGGTCATAATCTTTTGATAATAAATCTGGTACCATTACAAAGACCCCATTTACTATTAAGATTTCTCAATAGCATGATGATTGCACCCACTTTCAATTTTAATTTATGACACGGCATTCCCAAAGGAGTAATACTGTTAAGAAATTTGATGGAAAATTTTTCTTTTCAGCATAATCTGTGGAATCAATGGAATCATCACTCAAATATGTGTGAAAATCTCCATTGAGTATATACAAAATTTCTTCATTTACTTTTTGAACATGCTCATTTTTTGGACAAAGAATTGCATGTTTAGATATATTTTTAAAATTATCTATAGAAATAGTATTTCCAAAGGTAGCTTCAATAATAGATTCATTACAAATTATTTCACAGGGGATTTCAATAATATCCATTCCTAAATGAAAACTGCTATCAAGTTTGCCATCTCCAAGTTTTACTAACCATCCACTACAAGCAGAATCCTCTGATCTCATATTTGTTGTAAGAGACAACTTTCTGAAACATTGCATTACTTTAAATTCGTTTGTACTATGGCCAATCACATAGCATGTAGTACAGTACTGAGACATTGTTGAAAATCCCCTCCAAGAAGGAGAACTTTCCCACCAAATACAACATTCAAATTTATGTTAGTAATCTATCTATGGCATTTATAGCATGACTGGATGCCATGGTGTATTCATCAATAATGAGAAGTTGGGCCTTTTTAATAGTTTTAGCAACTTCACTGTTTATATCGAGTCTAGAAATTGAAGTTTCATTTAGTGGAATGGGTAATTTATATTGGGAATGAAAGGTGCTTCCACCGAGAAGTAAATTTGCAGCAATTCCTGTAGACGCTGTGGGTAAAACAGTACTACCACGACCTCTAATATAATGTATTAAAACTTTATAAAGATATCCCTCCATGCTCTAAGGGCCGGTTCCTGCCTCAAACCTCACCCTTATGGGAAACAGCTCAGGGAGGGCGCAGCTGTAGCTAAGGGGGCCCAGGACTCAGTGCGGCCACATTCCGAGGGCAGGTTCCTACCTGAAACCTCGCCGCCCTAGTGGGAAACAGCTCAGATAGGGTGCAGCCATTTCCAAGACAACCCCTGCAGGACTGACTGCCTTCGGGCTGGTCGAGCCTCGGTCATGACGTTACACCCAGGGTTTTTACTATATAGGATATCTTTCTTATTTTTTCTGTTGTTCTCTTGGATAAAAAAAAAAAAACAGTGAAGTTTACTATGAATAAAACTGATCATCTACTGTGCATTATTTCTCAATTTCTTTTTCAAATTATTTCTCAAGATAAATGGCAATAACAAAGACACAATAAAAATGACAGTAAAAACAGCTTTTTATAGTTTTAATTATTTTTTCCTTTTGGGCAATAAAAATGATTGTGGCATGTTTGCATGTGTTATATACTGAGAAGCAATAATACTGTTTAAGTATTCATAATTATAAAGATAATTTTTACTTAATATTTTTAAATATGAAATAGACTGCTTCAGGCGCCTAACATTATAGCCCTGTTTATTAATATATACTGCAGGCACTCTTATATTTAGGTCAATCAATCACTTACGGTGCTTTATATTCTATTCTGAGGTATTCTGCACAGAGATATATTCTTTCATGAGTCCATCAAATTTCGCTTCCTGAAAAATAATTTCACAATTTATAATACAGATGTGTACTCATTTTTCCACTTCTCTTGGGATTTGAGCTCATTGTACTCTATGAAATAAAAACTAAAGAACTAAAACCCAAGGCAGGGGAGACGATGGACGGGTGGTAAACCACATGTCTTCCAGCCCTGCCACAGGCACAGAGCAGAAGTGGCATCTGAAGGTGCCAAGTGGAGGCCTGGCAGGGCGCTCCAGGCAACACTTTCATCTGAGACACTACGTAGGGACCTAGTTCCCACCTTAGCACTCCAGAAAGGACTCTGTGCTTATAGGGAAATTAAGAAGCCTCTCTGGGGTAAACTCATGAAAACCGAACTGCTATGTAATGAATTTATTCACTTAGATTAACGCACCACTGCTATGCAGGCTGGATCTCTGGCCTTGTCAGGTTAGTACATTCCCACCCACACAGAAGCATACGGTGCTACAGAGTTTGCGTGATGGACAGAATCAGGCCTACAAGGCTTGGTGATTGTATCTCAGAGCTCCCAGGCTTAACCAGTTCAGAGCAGTCTTCGTTCCTGGTGGTTCCATCTGTCAGAGGTTCTCATCTGCACTGCTTCTTTTCATTTTAACTCCTTAAACTTCATTTTACACATTCTACTTATTTTTAGGTAAGCATTACATTTAAATGATGCAATAGTAAGACAGTGAAGATGAAGTCCACCTCCCTATCACTTCTCTCTATAGATGCCCAGTTTCTTTCCCTGGAAGCTAGCTACCCTATGAGCAATTTCTTGAGTAGCCTTCCACAGATAAGATACTCATATATAAATATATGCCATATATATGTGTGTGTGTATGTCTGTGTATGTTTTATAGATAGATAGATAGATAGTCTCCCTATAAATTACAGCAGAGTATACATGCTGTTTTTGTTTTTTTACTTTTAAACTTTCATCTACAGAACATTTTACTTCTAACATGTCTATTGGGCACACAAATAATACATACAATAAATATCCTTAAATATTATTTCACTCATGTGGGAGTTTATATGTTTGATAAATACCTAGAAGCAGAATTCTAGGTCAAAGGGTACACATTTTTTTTTTATTTAGAAAGTATTACCAAATATTTCCACATATTTTATAAGTGAAACCTGAAATTTGAAAACCCAACATGGCAATTAACCCTTTTCAAGCACTATCACACTGAGTATATCTTAACACAAGAACTGAAACAAAACCAATGTTTGGGTAACAAAGATTTAGTTTACATTTATAACTACCTGTCATTTCTTGTTAAAAAAAAATCAAAATATCAACAATTCTACATTATGGGATAACACAGTATTCTGAAATACAGTTTATCATCTAATAAGTCATATGGTGAGATTTTGATCATGTATTGGCAGGTTTTCTCGAATTGCAGTTTTCTATTAATTATGCTCGAACATTTATTGACAGCAGTTGCTCTACTACTTATTTTATTTCATGGGTCAACATTTCACATTTATTCATATTTTTAGATAGCCTAAGGTACTTGAAGAAAACATGTTAACATTTTTTAAAATCTTTGTTTCATTCAGCATGTGAAATACCATAAAGGTGGTGATTTTTGCCTGTGTAATTTAGCATGTCATGTTAAAATGTGCAATAACTAAAATACATATATAACATTCAATTTTCAGTTAAATGTTTTGACATACTTATTCTACTAAAATATCAAAAGTTAAGTATCATAAAAGAACCATGAAATATTTTGTCAACAATGTTTTTGTTAAAGCTAGCAAAAAAAATATTCTCTCTACACCAATAAAATATTTCTTATTGCTAACAGACGTTTTCTGACAAGCATTAGCTCAAAATTAATGTTTACAACCTATGCTGATGCCTGAGAAACAACAGTTTTAAACAAAACACAAAAACAAAAACAAAACAAAAAAAGAAACATATTTGTACATCAGTGTTAGGTAATGGGATCATTAGAATACTCTTGGCCTTGGAATGATGCAAGAAAATATTTAGGGAACATCTGATTCTGCTGAAAACAATATCATAAAATTATTTGTTAAAACAAATTCCCGAAGGTGTGAGTGTGATATCACATACACACTATACACACACACACACACACACACACACACACACACACACACACCCCATGGTCTACAGCAAGAAATGTTTTTATGTTTTTCATAGGACATTTTGTTATTTTGGGACAAAAGCTAAGAGAAATAAGAAAACCTACATGGAGAACATGCCCTAAAGTTAACAACGGAATGTTTTGTGCAACTATAACATCATTTACTTTCCTCTTTTGTGTTATGATATATCTACATTAAGTAAAAGGTTTTGTATTTTAAAAGGTGGATATTAAAGATCTAAGAGCCCTGGCCATGTGGTTGGAGTGTTGGCCTGTGCACCGAAGGGTCATGGGTTCAATTCCCCATCAAGGACACTTATCTCGGTTGCAGGTTCTCTCCCAGTCCCCAGTTGGGGCACATGTGGGAGGCAATCGTTTGATATGTCTCTCTCACATGGATGTTTCTCTCTCTCTCCCCCTCCCTCCCTCCATCAACTCTCTCTAAAAAGCAATGGGAAAAAATATATATACTCAGGTGAGGATTAACAACACAACAAAAAGATTTAAGAGAACAGAACTGAATTAAACAGTTTGGCTTATGGTAAATCTATTTTAGAATGCTTTCCAAAAAAAAATCTGCAAGCATTTTGTTTACCACCACAGATTATTGGTCATACTATTGACTGGATTAATGACAATAGTAAAGGAATACTTGCTTTGAAGAATGAAATTTTGGCTCACTCTGATGATCCCTGATGTTTTTAGATTTTAAATATTTATGTGGAATTAGTTAAAGGTAGTTGGCTACATCTCTATCATTTCATTCTTTTGACATTACGTGAATATTTTACTAAAAAATAAGACTAACAAATTGTTACAAATTTTAAAAGAATGCTTATTTTATTTTTAAAGTAGGAATATTATGGACAAACCTTTTTTAAATATAAAAAGATAAAAAATATGAGCGATACTGTGTGCAAAAAAAAGAATAAGTGGAAAAAATTAAAAACAAGACTTTTGGATAAATATATATGAAATATTAAAGCCAGAGCCAAGTTTATAACAAAAATATTAGTTTGATCTTCTTTCCTCCCCTTTGGAAAAGCTTTAAACATCTTGCTTCTTAGTAGCATAAAGAAAATATGCATTTAAAAAAATATTACAGGCTTTATTCTATTTGAAAAACATTTGTAAAGTACTCCAAGAAACATTCAAATTAAATTAAAACATGTTTTGCTATATAAATGAAGAAACAAAATATAACCAGAAGAGCTAGTTTGTGTGATAGTCATTCCTAAACATATTAGAAAATATGACTTTGTTGTTATAGTAATTCTTTTTCAGTGCTGACTCCTACTTACTCTCCATTTAAGAAACCTACCCAGTGTTAGAGATGCTCAGGGAGAGGGCGGTCCAAAAAGAATCACCAAAAGGCAGTATCTGCTATGCCTCCTTCAGGAGTGGGACACCCCTCCAGGTAAAGGTGCAAACTCATGAAACTTAAGTTTCAATAACATTTAAGTTTATAGGCCACTCAATAGATGTATCTCATTAAAAATAAAATTAACTATTCTCATTTTTTAACCTTTCAGTAGTATCTACATGCTACAAAATGGGCATCAGTTCTCTACTCTTTACATAGCCAATACCTAAATTAACCTTCGGTTCCCTAATCAGATATTGGTTTTCCAGAGAGTAACATTTGGTAAGTTAGAACTTAATGAGTGTCCCAAGATAACTGTTGTTAACTGGTGAGCTGGTGACATTTTGCATGTCCCTCCCAAGTCTTTGACCCATGGTATATTAAAAGCATGCTTTAAGCAAATGCCATAGTGTTTTAATTGCAAGTCAACCTTTAAAAAAAAAAAACACCTTGCAGTCAATATCTCTATGAGATGTTCTATGAGAATATCTTTAGAAGTTTATATGAAAAATTGAGTTAAGTATATATTTGGTACGGTGTTAATGAGATAGAAGCACATTTTCAGGAAAGTGTACCATGATACAAAGAGCTCTCTATATCACTTTCATAGCATGCGTCACTTTCCCGAAGTAGTCTTTCATGTGTCATTATGTGCAGTTGTTTAAGGTCAAGATTAAAAATAAGTATTGCATGCTATTTCTATTAGGTTAAGGTGATATGTTACTAGAAAAAAAAGTAACTATAAATAGAATGCTCATAAATGAAACTATATTTCTGTGTAATAAGGGGAAATGTAGTATTAATAGATTATTGAATTGATTCATCTTGTCTATGTTTACCTTGTCATTTATTTTTTTGTACATAGAAATATTTTATACAGTGCGTTTTTTTTAAATTGACCCTACCCCCACCCATGGAGACTGCACTGCCAGTGACTAAATGACGGGCCGCAGAGGATAGTACTGGAATTTCATGGATTTGGAACCCTATTCCTCATCACTTTCCCTTACAAGGTTGGTCCCCTGGGATTGAGGTGACCAGATGATAGCTGAGTCACCCACCTTCCTAGGGAACACAGGCCGTTTTTCACCACCCTGCAAAGATCTGAATAGCCAAAGAAACACAAGAGTGCTAAAAACAAAAACAAACAAACAAAAAACTTGTGATTTAGTGCCACCTACTGGAATACAATAGAAACACTACTTCTTATCAATCTAGAGAAGTGCCACTCATACACAGATGGCTAGACAGAGAAGGAGTCCATCAAATACCATGAATAACCAAGGTAACAAAACAAATCAGAAAGAAAGTGAAAAAATATCCAGAAAATAAGCTGAAAGACATAGAAATATGTCTACTGAAAGAGGGAAATTACCAACCAAGAATAACATATCCAGCAAAGTTATCCTTTAAATATGAAGGTGAATGAAATAAAGACTTTTCCAGATATACAGAAGCTGATGGAATTTATCACCAGAAGATCTCCACTGCAGGAAATACCCAAGGGAGTTACTCTATCTGAAACAAAGAGCAAAAGGTCACAAAACTACAAGTAAAATCACCCACAAACTTATAGCACGAACAGGGATAATTTCTGAAAACAAAAACAAGAAAGGGGAGAAGGTAAAGGTCTGAATTGGAAAAGGAAGATGGAGACTAGATGCATTCAAAAGAAAAAGGACTACTGTATATGTGTAACTTTCATTTTCATAAATTTAATGGTAACCACACACACACAACAACAACAACAACAACAACAACAACAACAACAACTGAGACATATAATGCTAAAAAAGAGGAAACAGAGGGGTAAAGTATGGAATACTTCCAAACAAAATAGGTAGAAACACAAAGGAAAAGAACTAATGGAGGCACAGAGCTACCAGAAAACAAAAGGTAAACTGGCTATAGGGAATCCTCATATATCAGTAATTACCCTAAGTGTAAATGGACTGCATTCATGAATAAAGAGGCATAGAGTATCAGATTGGATCAAAAAACAAAACCCAACCACATGCTGCCTTCAGGAGACACATCTAAGCTGCAAAGACTAAAATAGACTCAAAGTGAAAGGATGGAAAATGATTCTCCAAACAAATAGCATCCACAGAAAGGAAAGTATAGCCATATTTATATTTACAAAATAGATTTCAAGATAACGAAGGTAACAACAGACAAAGATGGACATTTTATAATGATAAAGGGAACACTACATCAAGAAAACACAACCCTTCTTGATATATCAGAAAACACTGAAATGTATACAGCATCGACTAACAGAAGTACAGGAAGAAACTGAAAAAACACAGTCATAGTAGGCGACCAAAATGCTCCATGGACAGCTCCAGATGGATCAGCCAAACAGAAAATCAATAAAGAAATAGCCACAAGTGACACATTAGACCAAATGGACATAATTGACATTTACAGAGCCTTTCATCCCAGAACATCAGATTATACATTCTTCTCCAGTGCACATGGAATATTACCAAGAGCAGACCATATGTTGGGACACAAAAACTAGCCTCAACAAATTTAAGAAGATTAAAATCAGACCAAGCATATTCTCTGACCACAATGCTTTGAAATTAGAAATCAACTGCAAAAAAGAAAGTAAAGAAAAAACAAATATACAAATATGTGGAGACTAAAAAGCATACTACTGCCCTAACCGATTTGGCTCAATGGATAGAGCGTTGGCCTGCGGACTGAAGGGTCCCAGGTTCGATTCTGGTCAACGGCATGTACCTTGGTTGCGGGCACATCCCCAGTGGGGGATGTGCAGGAGGCAGCTGATTGATGTTTCTCCTTCATCAGTGTTTCTAACTCTCTATCCCTCTCCCTTTTTCTCTGTAAAAAATTAATAAAATACATTAAAAAAAAAAACTGAAACATTTTTCTCTCAAATCAGGACCAAGACAAGGATATCCACTCTTGCCACTTACTCAACACTGTTCTGGAAGTCCTAGCCAGAGCAATCAGGCAAGAGAAAGAAATAAAAGGCAACCAGATTGGAAGGAAGAAGTTAAAGTGTCACTTTTTGCAGATGACATGACTCTGTATACAGAAAACCCTAAAGACTCCACCAAAAAACTATTAGAAACAATAAACAAATACAGTAAAGTTCCAGGATACAAAATCAATGTACAAACATTCACTGCATTCCTATATACTAATAATGAAATTTCAGAAATGTAAATGTTACTTTTACATTTGCAACAAAAAGAATAAAATACCTAGGAATAAAGTTAACAAATCATGTGAAGACCTGTATGCTGAAAACGAAAAAGCATTTATTTTTTATTATTTTTTTAAAATATATTTTTATTGATTTCAGAGAGGAAGGGAGAAGGAGAGAGAGATAGAAACATCCATGGTGAGAGAGAATCATGGATCAGCTGCCTCCTGCAAGTCCCCCACTGGGGATTGAGCCCAAAACCCGGGCATGTGCCCTTGACCGGAATCAAACCTGAGACCCTTCAGTTCACAGGCTGACGCTCTATCCACTGAGCCAAGCTGGCCAGGGCAAAAAAGCATTATTAAAAGAGATTGAAAAAGACACAATGGAATAGAAAAATACTTTGTGCTCATGGATTGGAAGACTCAACATAATTAAAATGTCCAGCCTGGCCGGCGTGGCTCAGTGGTTGAGCATCAACCTATGAACTAGGAAGGATGAGGTTCGATTCCCAGTCAAGGCACATGCCCAGTGTTGTGGGCTCGATCCCCAGTGTGGGACATGCAGGAGGTAGCTGATCAATGATTCTCTCTCATCATTGAGGTTTCTATCTCTCTCTCCCTCTCCCTTCCACTCTGAAATCAAT
Source organism: Myotis nattereri (assembly GCF_964212035.1). NCBI lineage: Eukaryota > Metazoa > Chordata > Mammalia > Chiroptera > Vespertilionidae > Myotis > Myotis nattereri. The sequence goes on from NC_138079.1 coordinate 62,922,751, forward strand.
AAAAATATTAAAAAAAATAAATAAAATGTCTGTATTACCCAATGCAATATACAGACTTAATGCAATCCCAATGACATTTTAAAAATAAATAGAACAGCCCTAATTGGTTTGGCTCAGTGGATAGAGTGTTGGCCTGCAGACTGAAGGGTCCCAGGTTCGATTCCGGTCAAGGGCATGTACCTTGGTTGCGGGCACATCTCTAGTAGGGGGTGGGCAGGAGACAGCTGATCGATGTTTCTCTCTCATTGATGTTTCTAACTCTCTATCCCTCTCCCTCTCTGTAAAATATCAATAAAATATATTTTAAAATAATAAATAAATAAGTAAATAAATAAATAAATAAATAAAACAAAAAAAATCATCAGATTTGTATGGAACCACAAAATAACCTGAATAGCCGCTAACCTCAGAAAAAGAGAATGAAGCCAGGGGTGTCACACTACCTAACTTCAAATTATATGACAAAGCAACGATAATCAAATTATATTGGCAGAAAAAATAGACGCACAAACCAATGGAACAGAATTGAAAGCCCAGAAATAAAACCGCATGTATGGGCAAATAATTTTTGACAAAGGAGCCAAAAATATATGATGTGGGGGGGAAAAAGCCCCTTCAAGAAATGGCGCTGGGAAAATTGGAAAACCACATGCAAAAGAAGGAAACTAGAATACAGTGTGTCCCCATGTACAAAAATTTATTTAAAAATGGATCAAAGACCTAAATGTAATATCTGAAACAATAAATTACATAGAATAAACCACAGTTACACTAAACTTATGGATCCCAGTCTGAGAAGATTTTATAAATTTGACCCCAAAGGCAAGGGAAGTAAAAGCAAAAATAAATAAATGGGATTATATCAAACTAAAAAAGCTTTTGCACAGCAAAAGAAACCACCAACAAAACCAAAAGGCAACACATCAAATGGGAAAAGATGTTTGCCAACCACAGCTCATACAACTCAGTACCAAACAATCCATCCAATTAGAAATGGGCAGAGGACCTGAACAGACAGTTCTCCCAAGAAGACATACAGATGGGCAACAGATACATGTAAAGATGCTCAACTTCAGTAGCTATTAGGGAAATGCAAATCAAAATTACAGTGAACCCTAGCCAGTTTGGCTCAGTGGACAGTGTGTCAGCCTGTGGACCAAAGAGTCCCAGGTTTGATTCCAGTCAAGGGCATGTACCTCGGTTGCAGGCTCCTCCCCAGTCTGGGCTCTGGTCAGGGCTCCTGCAGGAGGCAACCACTCAATGTGTTTCTCTCACATCAATATTTCTCTCTGTATTTCCCTCTCTCTTCCACTCTCTCTAAAAATCAATAGAAAAATATCCTCGGGTGAGGATTAAAAAAAAATTAACAATGAGATACCACCTCACACTTGTTAGAATAGTTACTATCAACAAGACAAGTAATAACAAGTGTTGGAGAGGTTGTGAAGAAAACCTCTCATTCTATACTGGTAGGAATGTAAACTGGTACAGCCACTATGGAAAATAGCATGGCACTTCCTCAAAAAACTAAGAATAGAGTTACCATATGACCCAGAAATCCTTCTTTTGGGTATCTACCCGAAAAATTTGAAAACATTAATTCACAAATATATATGCACCCCTATATTCATTGTAGTATTATTCACAGTGGCCAAGACATGGAAACAACCGAAGTGTCTTTTGATAGAGGATTGGATAAGGAAGATGTGGTACATTTATACAATGGAATACTACTCAGCCATAAGAAAAGATGAAATACTGCCATTTGCGACAACTTGGATGGACCTTGAGATTATTATGCTAAGTGAAATAAGTCAGTCAGAAAAACCTAAGAAACATATGATTTCACTCATAAGTGGGATATAAAACTCAAATTCATAGATACAGAAATCAGTATGGTAGTTATCAGAGAGAAGGGTGGTGGGGAGGTAGTAAAGAGTAACGGGGGCCAAATATATAATGACGAAAGATGATTTGGCTTTGAGTGATGGGCACACAGTGCAATATACAGATCATGTATCATAGAAATGTACACCTGAAACCTATATAATCTTATTAACCAAAGTCACCCCAATAAATTTAAAAAATAAAAATAAAAATTTAAAACACACACACTAGATTCTATAACCTCTAGGTCAGGAAATCACAGAGGTAAACTAAACTTCCTGCTGATCCATTGGAGGAAAGAAAAATTATTTTTCCTACCCCACCTCTCACCCCTGCCTTCACTGTTTAGTCCATAGAGAAAGCGGCCTTACTTTTTGTGGTTCAAAGGCGGTCATACCCCACATAGCTGAAGAAAGAAATGAGAGCTGACAACTCCATATATATATCTTCTTAATTTCAAAACTTACCTTGTGCAGATACCTAAAACCAAGTTCTATAGTGCTGATAACTGATTTTTTTCACTTTAACTTCTAGACCAGTGGTTATCAACCTTCCTAATGCCGCGACCCTTTAATAACCCTTTAATACAGTTCCTCATGTTGTGGTGACCTCCAATTTCATTGTTACAAACTGAACATAATTAAAGCATTGTGATTAATCACAAAAACAATATGTAATTATATGTGTGTTTTTCTGATGGTCTTAGGCGACCCCTGTGAAAGGGGTCGTGACCCACAGGTTGAGAACCGCTGTTCTAGACTACTAGCTATAATTATTTTGAAGCTAGACAGCACTCCAGTGGTCAAATAATAAAACTAATCTGTAGAATATTCTTAAAAGAGAATTACTAATCTGAGTTACTTGCTTGATTCTTTATTGCTGTGCTAAGATATTTCTTTGGACACATGTAATATATTTCAAATTAAAATATTATGCATTAAAACAGCAGATTAAGTAGAAGTATTTCTCCATGTAACTGATTTGTAAATGAATCTTTCAAAGTTGGATATCTCATCATAAATTAATATGTTTACTATGCCATTCCATTATATCCAATAAGGTCCCACAAAGTCAAATTCTGCCAAAGATTCAATAACATCTAATCTTGAGGCTAATGATGGTTTCCTTCAGAACTGCATTCATCTACACAAAGCGTGGTTGTCTTTAAAAACCACTGTTAGGTTCAGAGACATTAACTTTTAAAGATACTTTTATCAGTTCTTCCCTATTACTAAAAATCTGATCTTTCATGCTGGCAAATGCAAAGGGCTTTTTATGACAGTATAAACAAAGAAACTGCTGTAAAATGAAAAGTGAAAAATTATACTGTTTAAGTCACCAACAGGGTTTATTTAACAAGGATATACTTTATCACTACAAATGCTTTGAACCCATCTCAGTAGATGCATCTGCTTTTCCTACCGTCATTTCTATTGCATAGATCAAAACAGTACTCATTAGTATAAACTCATTAGGTTAGACCAAACCTCAATTGCAAGGATCTCAGCATTTCTGAAAACACAGCTATAAAGATATCCAAGTTAATGTCACTTAATTAAAAATATATAGTTTGCCTTGGACACTTTTTACTAACCCTGATCCTTATTATCTGGACTAGGGAGATTCAGGTAATTTAGGGCTGAGTAGTTGCAGAGCGCAGCAGCGCATAAAGACCTTCTAAAATAGAGAGGTCCAAACCCAGAATACCCACCACCATGTAACTATTACTGGGAAATGCAATTTTAATTTGCAGCAGGAATTTAAGGAAACTCTTTGGTGTAAATAAAAGTGAGTCTTTAAAAAAGAAGAAATTCAATATGTTTACATTTGAAGCAGATAAGGTATTGCTATAACACTTCTTTTTAAAACCAAATCAAATGCAGTTTCTTGATAGGAAAAGAGCCATCTGAGCTAGTTAGAATCCAAAGCAACTTGAGATAAAATTTCACAAAATGAAAGACCAATTTGTGAAAACATTTTATGTTTCTAAGATACAAATGGTATTACAGCCCACAGGTGGCACTGCTGGGACAAACTCAGTCACCTTACCAAAATTCCCAAACTGTGACCTCGGCTTGGTTGCCAAAACTTGCGCCTTTTAATATCCTGTTTCAAAAGTAGGAAGGAAGCTACTCATATTTTCGTGATCCTACTATACTTGACCTATCTGTATGAACTCTGCAGGTAAAGACAATGGAACAAAATCTGTAGCAGGTCCTGCATCAGGACTCAGTGACATTTGACAAATAAAACTCCATGTGTGCCACATATTTCATGGGTAGGCATGCAATCAGACAGAAAACTTCATCATATTATTGGCATCTCCAGTTGTGCAGATAACTTCATTGAAGTGCATGGACTCCTCATTGTGCCAATCTCAATCCAGATCCAAACTGACACCAATTTGATTTCAAGTCACCTTCCTCACCCACAGCACTGTGAGCTGTGGAGCTGGTAAGAATCAGTGTCCTCTTCTGAACTTGCCCTGATGTCACAGAGATAGTAGCTCTACTCCTTTCCAAGCCTAATCTCTTCAGTCCCCCTGCAATACTGTGATGTGTAATAAGAATATATGTTATTATAGAGCTGGGATAGAGCTCCTAAAACCTCTGAAATTTCCTAAGTAATTAGAGGGCTAAAAGTGTCTTTTTTATATTAATGAGGTGGCTTCTGGATTGCATTTAAGGATGTGGGCAGGTAGCTAGGAGAACCAACCCCATGATTAAAGAGTTGGAACTTCCTGTCCCTATCCCATCCCCTCCCCCACCCCATACACCTCTCCCGAAGGAGACGGGTTGGAGGTTAAATCAACCATCACTGTCCAGTGCTTTACTCAATCCTGCCTATGAAATGAAGCCTCCATAAAAGCCCAAAAGGAGAGAATTTAGAGAGCTTCCAGGTTGGTGAATACTGGGAGATATGGGAAAAGTGGCACGTTTGCAGAGTGCTTGGAAGCTATACACCCTTTGCCCATACCTTGCCCCATGCATCTCTTCCATCTGGCTGTTCCAGAGTTATATCTTTTTATAATATACCAGTAATTTAGTAAGTAAAATGCTTCTCTGAGTTCTGTGACCCAAGGAGGGGGTTGTTTGGAACCTTCAATTTATAGCGAGTTGATCAGAAGCACAGGTAACAGCTTGGGCTGGCAAGTGACATCTGAAGTGGAGGCCAGTCTTGTGGGACTGAACCCTTCACTGTGGAATCTATAATATCTCTGGAAAGATAGTTTGAAAATTAATCTAAATTGCAGAACACCCAGCTGATACTAGAGAATTGCCTGTAGGTGTGAGAATATAAAGGCAGCTTGGGCTGGCAGCCTGAGAATATAAAGGCAGCTTGGGCTGGAAGCCTGGGTCGTGTCCCCCTCAGCCTGCATTCTGATGTGTATGCTTGCTAGCCTGTAATTAAGCCCCAACCCCCTTTCTGCTTGTGTCCTAGCTAGCCTTGCAAAACCTGTTTCCCTGAATGCTTATCTTATAGGGTCCATAAAACCATACACAGCCCCACAAGGGGATCTGACTGCTGGTGCCAGACGGGGTCTTGGTCGCTATCTCACTTCACCCCTTATAACCTTCACAGGGGCTGCAAGAGCCCTGAAAATTCCAGAAGCCTAGTCCATATTTGGGAGACAAAGAAACTAGGGGGATAAAAGGAAAAGCCCCACCACATTTGGAGCTCAGCTTTGTGTACCGATTCCCCTGAGCCAGCACCAGTGCTTCCTGTAATAAAAAGTGCATTTTCTGAATCTTCCGAGTGCCTGGATGTCTGTCTTCCCACCGCTTGGAAATTTGCCGTAATAAAAAAAAAAAACCTCACATATTGGAATTTGTAGTCAGAACCCTTACCCCTTATTCAAGACCTGACCATTTTTATTTTTCCCTCTTTTTCCCTCTTTCCCAACTTTAGCCTTTCTCTCTCTCTCTCTCTCTCTCTCTCTCTCTCTCTCTCTCTCTCTCCTCTACCTTTTCCCTCCCTTTCTCTCTTTCAAAATCAATAAAACATATTCTTGGGCAAGGAATAATAATAACAATAATAAACTTGCTACTTGGTTCCCCTTCTACCTCATCTGTCATTATCCCTGGAATGGAGATAAGAAACGCCCTAACCTTTCCAATAGAAATTGACAGGATTAAAATCAACTGGTATAAATACGGATGTAACAAGACAATAAACACCAAAACTTCGCTGGAGATCCAGAGTACAGTATAATCTAGTTTCTATCCCCTATATTTTTTAGTACAACTCCAGAAAAATTGCCTAAAGTCACAAAAGTCTAGATCAGGATCTCATCCTTCACAGCTTTGAAATAATCTGGATTTGCCAAATACCCCATTCATGAGACAGTATCAGATTGATTCTCCCCCATCTTCCTGATTGCTTCTGGTTTCATAACGTGATGTTGGAGGTCTTTCCTCAGCTCCCTGGAATACAGTAACCTCATCTATTTCAATTGATGGGAAGGTACATCACTCTGCCTGAATGACTCCCAAATGCATTCTAGGCCCTGATCTTTATTCTTGTTCTTTATTCCTACCCCACAGACTTCCCTCACATTCAAACATGTCTAAAACCAGTCATCCTCCTTACCTTTTCATATTTTACTTTACCTAGCTAAAGTTTTAAAGAGCTCACCTGACAAAATGTAAAGAATTAAGTAACAACACCCCCCAAAACAATTCTTACCAACACCCCCAAGACATCACAATTTATTGCATAAATGAGAGATTTATTACTACAAATTCAAGTGTGAGCAATAGCAAAGTTAAGAACACCATCTGCAGAAACATTCCCAGAGGGTATAACAAGGAAATCCTCAATCATATCTTGATCTCCACCACTAACAACACTTTTTAATTTATTCCTCATTAACTCTTTTGCATTAGACACATTTCAGATGCCTAGAGGCAGACTAAGGGGCACTTGGTCTTCTTGACATCAAATATAAGTTGCTTTCAGCAGAAAAATGTTATAGAGTTAAACAATTAGGCACCAAATCTGAGGTAAGAAGGGTAAAGATCTATGGGATCATGCACAAAAAATTATTGAAATAGATATGCTTATTTCATGAGAGACTTTTTCCACATATTTTTGCTTCAGGAGGAATACTGTTAGTTCTATATCAAATTACAAAAGTCAGAAATGCCAGTAAGGCTACATTTTAATATTTCCTAGTAAAGGGTTTCAGAACAGGCCTCCTCAACATGTGCAACATGGATTATTTTGAGCAGAAGGCAATTGAGACCCTGTGGGTTCAGGAGAACATTCTGCTCCTTCCTAACTCCCTAGAGCAGTGGTTCTCAACCTTGGCTGCACATTAGAATCACCTGGGAATCTTTTTAAAATCCTGACTTCTGGGCCTCATCCTCCGGATTCTGTTTCTTTGTTATGGGGTGGGGCCACAACATTAGTAACAAAGAAACAGAATTTCCGGAGGATGAAGCCCAGAAATCAGGATTTTAAAAAGATTCCCAGGTGATTCTAATGTGCAGCCAAGGTTGAGAACCACTGCCCTAGAGGAATCTAAATTGGGAGGCTTGTCCATAATAGGAGTTATCACCAGAGATAACCTTTTGTGACCTACCCACAGGGCAAGACAAACTTCTAATTACTGAACATCTGCTCTTCCTATCATGCTGCGAATGACCTTCCTCCCTTCTGAAGCCCGGGTGCTTTGCCTCATTCCTTAGCTCAGAATGTCTAAATTTCTGTGTCTAAATGCTCATATTTGTGGGGTCTTTGATTCTCTCCTATCCTTATGTGGGGTTCCCATACATATGTATATAATTAAGTTTGGTTATTTTCTCCTGTTAATTTGTCTCATCTCCACTTAATTGTTTGGCTAGCCAGAAGAACCTAGACGGGTATAGGAAAATTTCTTTCCTTCCCACAACAGCAATAGTTGGTTAAATGGCAGAATAAAAAGGACAGAATAAACAAAAACTCTGTTTATACTCCTGTTACTACCCTAGTTATCTAAATATTAATAAAAGAAAAGAGAGCAGGGGAAGTGAGGCATTGTTAAACACGGTCAGGTAGGGGCACTGGGCCTGTTTGCTTCACCAGGAAGCTACAGCTTCACACACACTCCAGAGGATCTCAGCATTGCCCCACCAAGGATTAGCTCCCTTCCTTTCCCCCTTTTGGTACAGGATGTGTGCAATAGGTGTCAAAGCAGTGCAGGAGGAGGTGCTTTACCACAGAAACCTGTCAGTCTTACCTGGAAAGGGATCATTCCTCAGGGGGTGGACCCATCAAAAGCCCACCAAAGCTTGGAAAGCTGACTGGTTATTTTGAAAAAGCACCTGGTTCCTCCCAAGCCCAAGAATACGTAATCTTTGAGATTACATATGCTTTTCCTCAACCCTTCCCCCAGATTAGTTTTCCTTTCCTGCCTCTCTCTCTTTCTCTTAAGCTCCAGGGGGTCCTTCTTTTGCCTTGGTACTTGTTTCCTGAGTCCATTTCTTCAATGGCTCACTTCTTCTACTTCTCTGACTTTCTAAATAAACTTTTTCTTATAGTTTGAGTCTTGGCTCTGAATTCTTTCTTAGCCAGAACTAAAGTACCAAGGTTGCTCAACCAAGGGCCGGTCTGACTCCACTGGTCTAACACCTAGTGCCATATCTCAGTCAACATCCCTTTGCACCTCTCTGTAAATTGGCTTCATTCTCTCAGAATCATTTTCTCCATAACTTAGAACCATGGCTGAGTAAGCTCTGGGTTCATATCGTCCCATCTTTTGCACTGGACTGATGAGCTTGACCTATTTATAGTTGATCTAGAACAATCACTAAACAAGTTCTTTCAGGAACACTACCTCAAAGATCTGGAGCCAAACACATTTGATGTCTGAGAAGATGGTGAAATGTGAACAGCAAAGTTGACATGGTTAGTCTTACTTCGACAGGAATTGTACTTCCTGGGCTCACAAAGCTGGGTGCTTCCTAATGAGAGCAGTGGGAAACTTTCACTGAGCACCTTGACAATGGTGCTGAAAGCTGATGTGTATAATGATGGGGCAAAGTGATCTTGAAACTCTCTCCACATGGGTCTTTTTTAGAATTGTGGACATATTCCTGAAATAGGAAGTCTCAAGATAAAGTCTCTGACTCCTGATTAAATATAAAAATAATAAATAGTAACTTATAAATAAAGTATTTGATGTTGTTTGATGTGATGAAAGCCACTGGGTGGAGTTTCAGTGCTGTTAAAGATAAGGCCTTCTTTATCTATGTTTTAATCCTTTCTATTATACGAGGACTAGAGAAAGTCATTGGAGAAAAATAACATATACCCCCAAACTAAAAAATCCCATCATTATTAACCTCTGCTTGAAAAGTTAAATGTGTAATTATAGGCTTACTGGGAAAACATAACCAACATGCTTATAAAAAAATTGTAGTTATTTTGTGGGTGTGAGCAATGAGATTTTTAAGGATTATCTCAAAGGGGGTTTAGAATTGGCAAAGTTGTGAAGTATTTTAGCAGGCCTGTCTCTTGTTTACTACCCAGCACTTGCAATGGGCCTAATTTACACAACAATTACTTAGAAGTAACACCTATGAAACGCATTGGTGATTAATTGACTTGGCTATAGGAATGCAATGCTGTTTCTACATTGTTGTTCACTTCCACCTAGTGTCCCCTAGAGCACAGATCCAATTAGGAAACAAGGCAGGGAGGCAGCTATTAAGCATAGTATTTCTACATTATACAGCACTTTCCTGAGAATTGAACACCACCACCTACTGTCTGGAGGCACTTGATTTATTCAGTACATGAATGAATGAGTGAATAGAATTTAAAGTAAATATCTTAGAGAAGAAGTAAAAAACAGATAAAATTCAACTTATTAAGAGGTGCTTTTAAAAAAATAAAACCCAATTTTCTCATAGAAATACCAAGGATAATGATCTGGCTTATGGATTATTCCTGTCTATACTGAGAGTAGAATTTGCCTCGGCAATTAGATGTTTCCAACCAAACTGGCATGGGGAAACAATTCTTCTGTTCCAACAAGGATGTGCACTTTCCACTCCATTAGGGAGAAATCAACACAGCCTTTGCACTTTGAGAAGTTAGGGCCCTACCTGCCTTTAAGATAAAAGCCATTTGACAGTAACAGGGTCACAAATTATGTCCATGCGAGTCATGTTCCCAGTCTCTGCTGCATTTATACCTGTCACTGGATGAATTGTGTGGGGTGGGGGGAGTCCTCTTCCCCACTGGGTGCTGCTAGGGGTGGAATTCTTATGCTATCCTGAGAAAAAGAATTTTTTGAGACTCACATGAGAGAATGAGTGATTTCTATTTGTGTGGAATTAAATCTCTGTGTTTCTAAACTCCCATTTTCCTTCCTCCAGACATAGAAGAAGTGTAGCTGGGGCTTCGGTAAAGCTAGAAGCCAGTGTCCAGAGTTCCCTTTCCATGTTGGAGCTGGGTCCCGTTCAGCATCAGGCTATTTACAGTCCATTGTGTGTGGGGCCCACATGTCCCAAGGCGGATGCCAGAAAGCCAAATGTGAACCATGAGCCAAGTGTGCCAAGAGGAACCAGGAGCATAAGAGCACCCAGAGGGTGAGCTCCTGTGTTTAGGGGGTTAAGTACCCCGAATCTTCATGGGCTTGCAGTGTCCACGTCCATCTGGCCAATGACCTCTGTTCCCAGGTTTGACTGACAAGCACCTTCTCTAGTCATCCCAACTTTACCGGGCATGTGTCTATCCTCCCTTTGTCCAGTCTCCCCCATCCCCTCCCCGGTGCTTGCAGGGAACATGCCTGTAATGTCTGGACTTCCCTCTGCTTCTTTCCTATTATTAATAATTAGCTAATTACAGTGGTATCATACCCATCTAGTTTCCCTTCCTTTTTCCCCCTCTCCAAGTAACTCTCCTCTCTGCTTATTGAGTTGAACTCCTGCACTCTATGAGCTGCAAATTTATCAAGAAAAAAATGCTTGAGTTCAATTCTACTCACAGCTTGAGGAAACTGCCTTCCCTGGGGCAGCCTGAGAGGGTGAGCGAACTTGGAAGGAGGAAGCACACAGGCGCAGCTCTAATCCCACCTATGTCTCTCCTATCTGACCTTCAGAAAGGTACTCAGTGTCTCGGAGCCAGTTACACATTTACATATGAGGACATATGTAAAATAAGAAGGGTGACAGAGGATTTCTCCAAGTCCCCTCTAGTACCAAAACACTAATGCCGTGATGCAGACTGTAGGCTCACACTGTCGGGTTCACATCTCAGCCCAAGCAAATGTGTGGCTTCTCATCTCTAAAATGATGATACACCTCATACCATTGTTATGAAAATTAAATTACTCAATACTGTCAATTTCTGCCCAGAATAATGCCTGACACATACCAAATGCTCAATATATGTAAGTTTTTATTCCAAAAAAATTCCAACCACAGATAGGTGTGCAGGAGGCACTTGACACTGCCTCTGTTTCACAGTAGACAAAATTTCACATAGCAGCAATCTATTGTACTATTTCAAATTTTCCTATTTCCAGTGCTGAAAACATTCCTTTATAATCTGTAATGCGCTCTAGAATATCATCTGCAATGACAGCCCAGAATGACCCCCCCCTATAAATTTCTTTTTGTAAACATCAAAATAATAATGATGTAAACAAAAAATTATCATGAAAGCATTATTGTTTTGTCTCCAATCCCTTTTGTAAAACTTATTTCCCAACCTTTGAAGAACACATTGAACTATGCTGTCTTCAGATCATCTTTGACCAAGAGTAATAAGAAAAGCTTGTGGAACTGAAGTGAAAGTAGTTGAATTCTTGCAATATTTAGGGATAAGTGGAACCTTAAGTAGTATTCAGATAATAAAATGTGTTATTTAAGAAATGTTGCCCTTATCAATCAGCTAGTTGCCATTGGGAAAGAAACGCTGTGCATGATATTGCTAAAATTTTATGGAATTCACGCATTGTTTTGTCTGTGCCAATGACTGAAAGAGAAGGGGGAAGATAAGAAAAAAAATAGAAGCCCAAAATAATCAATGTTTAAGTTATAAAATATGGAAAATATTAAAGCGTGTAAAAAATCCACCTAATGAATATTTTTTTAAAGAGGGAAATAAAGCAAGAAACATTAGACCACTCTCCCTCCATAGCTTCTCTCTCATGCCCATCTCAGAAAACACACACACACACACACACACACACACGTTAAAATAGCAACTATTTCTATCATGTACATACGAATAAACATCTTCCATTCCTCTTCTCCAGCTCCATTCATATTCACAAAACTTTGCTCCCTGAGATTTTCCCACTTGTAAACAAAGAATCAGTCTCAGTCTGTGAAACCATTAAACTATAGATAGATTAAAGGATACTGGAAATGTAAATGTTCTCATAAATTATGATGAAAAACAACCGACGCTATATGTGGCATAACTGCACCACAACAGAGCAGGCAGCCATATACAGGGATCTGGGCCATGAATCCCAACCCTCCAGTGTTTAGAGACCAGCTTAGCAGCGTCAGTATAAAGGATGACTGACACTTTAGCTAGGGAAGGGGAAAAAAACAACTTAAAAAATGGAAAATAGTTTCAGACTGATTTTCATAAGAAAGGTGAAAAACTCACTGTGTTTAATCGTTTCTACTTAGCAAAGAATTTTTCTTTCATATTCATATAAAGGGGCTTTCTTCTGTGTTATCAATAAAAACTAAAACTGACCTTCCTCCTGGAAGGTTAAACTTCTAGCTTCTGTTTGAAACGCTAGAGTGCCTTTTCTCAGAAGAAATGCTACACATACGTGCCGTGAGCAATGAAAAAGAATACACCATCGCTCCGACCCTTCATTAGTCAGAGGATCTTGGCAACAGCAATGCTACTTGTATACGGTCTCTGCATGAAAAACTGTTTTCAAAGGTAACCTTGCCAAGGGCTGTGTTCTGTCTTGGCAAAAGAAAGCAAACTTTACTTTTCTACCAATGGGTTTGCTCTGCATGAGAAACAGGTGTAAGGTACGAAACGGGACTTCGAACGGTAGCAAAATAAAACTCACTCAAAATAAGTTTCATCTGGAAAAAAAAAATCACAACTCTGAGATAATAAGCCTGCAGGGCTGACATGTTTTTGCAAAATGCAAATCATGAAAACTAGTTAAGGGATTAAATGCTCTTTTGCAAAAATGACCATGGAGATTATAATCATTAATTAAAATCATGTAAATAAATTTCTAAAAGAACTCTCCCTTTTTTATTATCTCATAGGTTTCAAACAGCCTAATGGTAAAAAGGTTTAGTCTCAGAAGAGATCCTCTAATTAAACTAGAAATCTGGTATAATTAATAAGTGTCAGTCTGCAATCTCAACCACTTAGTAAAGGCAGAGAAATCAAATGCTGATATTTTATAAAAACTCAAAAAAAAAATCTCTAAGACAATGAAATTTTTATAGTCTCCTTCCTATCTATACAACAGGCATCCCAGATGGGACTAAAAATTAAGTGGATAAATATTTTAAACACTAACAATTCTTATATTCTAGTATTATTCATTTTTCTTTTCTCTTTGGAGTTTCAACTTGACCCAAAGTCAGCTCTCAGTGATTTAACTTGGATTTACATTGTGGAATTATCTAAGCTCCTTGTATCTTTTTTTTTTTTAATATATTTTATTGACTTTTTTACAGAGAGGAAGGGAGAGGAAGAGAGAGTTAGAAACATCCATCAGCTGCCTCCTGCACACCCCCTACTGGGGATGTGCCCACAACCAAGGTACATGCCCTTGACCGCAATCGAACCTGGGACCCTTGAGTCCACAGGTTGATGCTCTATCCACTGAGCCAAACTGGTTAGGGCTCCTTGTGTCTTTTATTCTCCTCCACCCACCTCATGATTATCACCACCCAAAGGAGAAGCAGAGCAAAAAATGACAAGATGAAATTCAAACATACCAATTACCAATGTTGACTACATTTGTCGTGCATAGGTCCTCCGTCCTCCTTCCCTGCATTAGATGTTCAAACTCTTTGACAGCTTTAGTGTTTACAAGTTTAATCTATCTCCCAAATAACAGCTCAGAAAACAAGGAGAATTAGGTTTTCAGTAACTAAGTTTTTAGTATATAGCTTGGTCTGTAATTATGCCCACGAGGTAAGGACAATCAAATACTATCAGCAACAACACAGCCAGGGGTAGTTATCAAAAATCCCATTGCATGTCTCGGGATTTGTTGGTGGCCTTCCCGCCCTTCCTGACAGCCCCTGACTTCTCCTGGAAACCCATGGGAAACAGACCCTACCCGCAGCTCCTTCTCTACTCCTGAGCGCCTTCCCACCTCTGCCACCCTGGTGCACACACACCGGATGCTCTTTTCTGGGCTGGCTCGAGGGAGGGCGTTGTGCAGATGTGGGACCATGGCCTGTTTGCTACAGCCAGAGAGGTCAGCAGGTGGAAGAGACCTTCGATACACTGAAGATGACAAAGTCAAAAGACCCAGGGAATGGAGCTGGAGCTACCGATTTAAGGAAACCCACCCAACCTCCAGGCATCTGTTCACATAATCAAGTGACTTTTCTGAATGAGTGGGAATAGCTACTAGTATTGTTACTTGTAGCATAAAGAATCCAAACCAACATAAATATATACAAGGCATTCAACTCAATTTGTGTAACATTACAAGACAGTATGGTAGAGACTCACTCAGATGCCCCTTCAAGCAAGGATTTGCTGCCAAGTGTGGGGTGCAGGAGCACCTGCCTCAGCTGTCCTTGGCTGCAGAGAGCCATCTCACACAAGCAGCAGCCTGCAACGGAGGCCGAGCAAGGGGGACATAAAGACCCATCCATTTTAGCCCTAAGCAGGACACCTGGACAAGCAGTGCTCACTCCACAACTCCCTGCAGGGTTGGCCAAAGCCTTGTTTCATCTGCATCACAGTTTGAGTTTTCCTGCTGCCCAGTCCTTTTTCCTTTCACAGGAGTTGTTCCTTAATAAATATCTTAGGCCCCCGACCTCTATCTCAGTGTCTGATTCCAGAGAACTGAACAGTGACAGATACAGTCTCTGTCCACTTTCACATATAACACATTATAACAAAATAAACAGAAGAAAAACAAGTGCTATGGGAAATCATACAAGAAAAATTCTCACCAAATCCCTGTAAACAAAATGCATAACACAGTTTTCCAAATATTTCCCTCCCCTTTTCCAAACTTCCATTAATAATACAGTCTCCTTCTGCCACATATAGAAGAAATCTTGGTAAGGGAGGAAGGCATCCTATCTAATAAAAGAGAAACATGGTAATTAGCGTACGACTGCTACCCTTCCCACTGGCTAATCAGGGCGATATGCAAATTAACTGCCAGCCAAGAATGGCAGCCGGCAGCCAGGCAGCTTGAAATTAAAATGAGGCTTTCTTGCTTCAGTGACGGAGGAAACCAACGTTCCCTGCCTACCTTGCCGGCCTCTGAGCCTGCAGTTTGGAACACTGTAACAAATATAGAAGCTAAACAAAACCCTAGAAACCTGCTTTCAGCAAGCCGGGATCTCAGAGCTAGAGTTATACATTGTTTCGATTATAGAACCCAAACAAACCAGATACCTGCTTTCAGCAGCGGAGGCCTTAGAGCTGGAGCCAGAGCTAAAGCTGGCTCAGAATAAAAAAGAAAAAGAAAAAAAGGAGCAGTTGGGAGCTTCAGCCCTCAGCCCCTCACCCAGACTGGCCAGGCACCCCAGTGGGGACCCCCACCCTGAAGGGGGTGTGACCAGCTGCAAACAGCCATCATCCCCTCACCCAGGCTGGCCAGGCACCCTAGTGAGGACCCCCACCCTGATCCAGGACACCATTCAGGGCAAACCAGCCAGCCCCACCCATGCACCAGGCCTCTATCCTATATAGTAAAAGGGTAATATGCCTCCCAGCACCGGGATCAGCGGAGCCGCGAGGCCTCCCGGCACCGGGATCAGCGTGACAGGGGGCAGCGCCCAAACCCCCTGATCGCCCTGTGGCTCTGTGTGTGACAGGGTGCGGTGCCCCAATCCCCATCCCCCCTTGGGCCCTGCTCTGTGTGTGATGAGGTAGAGCCATAACCTCCCCATCGGCCCTGCCCTGAGTGTGACAGTGGCGGTGCCCCAACCCCCTGATCGGCCCTGCTCTGTGGGTGATAGAGGGCTGCGCCCCAACCCCCTGATCCACCCTGCTCTGTGTGTGACAGGGGGCGGTGCCACAACTCCCCTATCGGCCCTACTCTGTGAGTGACAGGGGGGAGCTCCCCAACCCCCTGATCAACCCTGCTCTGTGCATGACAAGGGGGAGCTCCCCAACCCCCCTGATAGGCCCTGCCTTGTGCGTGACAGGGTAAGGAGCCCCTACCCCCCTGATGGGCCCTGCTCTGTGCATGACAGGGGGCAGCGCCCCAACCCCCGGATTGGCCCTGCTCTATGCGTGACAGGGGGTGGCGCTGCAACCTCCCCATTGACCCTGCCTTGAGTGTGACAGGGGATGGTGCCCCAACTCCCCAATCGGCCCTACCCTGAGCGTGACTGAGGGTGGCATCGCAACCTCCCAATCTGCCCTGCTCTGTGCATGACAGGGGTGGCGCCTCAACTCCCCAATCGGCCCTGCTCTGAGCCTGACCAGGGGCTGCACCTAGGGATTGGGCCTGCCCTCTGCCACCCGGGAGCAGGCCTAAGCCAGCAGGGCGTTATCTCCCGAGGGGTCCCAGACTGCAAGAGGGCACAGGCCAGGCTGAGGGACCCCCCCTTGCCCCCCCGAGTGCACAAATTTTTGTGCACCGGGCCTCTATTTATATATATAAAAACCCAGCAACCATTAGGGCAGAAGACCAGAACGACCAATCGCTATGATGCGCACTGACCACCAGGGGGCAGACGCTCAATGCAGGAGCTGCCTCCTGTGGTCAGTACACTCCCACAGCGTGAGCACCGCTCAGCCAGAAGCCAGGCTCACCACTGGTGCGTGCAGTGGCGGTGGCAGGAGCCTCTCTCACCTCCATGGCAGCACTAAGCAGCAGCAAGCCAAGAGGTAAGAAGGGAGCAGGCGGGCAGTTAGGAGCGAGGGGTTCTGGATTGCAAGAGGGACCGGCCAGGCTGAGCGACCCCCCCACCCTGTGTACAAATTTTGTGCACCGGGCCTCTAGTTATTTAATAAAGTAGAGTAGCACAACTGAGTTAGCTTGGAACCTACTTAAAATCGACAAGGCCTGTGAGTGGTGTGATATTTCTCATGAGTCACCAGTTTCGCTTATTTTTTAAAGTCACTTTGAATGCTGCATTAACAACTTTTTTCTCATTATTGTCCTCTTTTATTAAAGGGGGCTTGATGTATAATCTGGGTAAGATTCCAGTATTTAGGTGATGGGCAATAGTTGTTTTCAATAAAAATTTGCTGTGAAGCATATTTCTTTTAAGTGAATCCCATTTTTTAATTAACTGCCATGGTAAACTTGGAGATCAATTGAATAATAAAAAGATCACACCTGGGAATGTAGGTTTTCTTTCAAACTAATATAGTTAAATGTTTAAATAACTTCAATAAAACAATAATTTAGGGATTCTATTCTCATTGACTAATCAAAGCACTTCTTACTCTAGTCACCAAAGATATTCATATCACAAAGTCCAGGGACACGCATCAATGATTTTTTGTTGACTTCTCTAAAGCATTATCATTCCCTTGACACTGCTCTTCCTTTGACTTCTACGACACAACATTCTTTTAGTTTTCTCTCACTTTTCTGCCTCTCCTCTAAACTTTCCAGGCTCATTCTCTCTGACAAAGTCATTATAAGGCATCCCTTCAGGCCTGGTCCAAGGCTCTTTCCTGTCCTCACCCTCTACACAATCCCTAGAATTCACAGCCATGGTGATGGTTCTTGAGTGGCCTCTATCCACAGATCACTAATACACAAACGTGCAGACCACGCAGAACATTTCAGTGAATGCTTCAAAAGCACCTTCAATTCCACATGCCAAAGACTGAACTCATAACGGCCCTTCTTCCAAGCCACCTATCTCAGAGAATGGTACTCCTATTAATCCTGCAATGAAAAACCCAAACCAAATAGTCTAGTGACTTCTCTCTCCCTCCACTGTCTCCCCACAGCCAAATTCATCACCAAGTTCTACTGGTCCTAGCTCCAAAATATTCATGTCAGGATAAATTCTATCTATCTATCTATCTATCTATCTATCTATCTATCTATCTATCTATTTATTTTCAACCAATGAACATGTAAAAGCTTGTTTTAGCTCATGGGCCACACAAAAATAGGTGGTGAGTTAGACTTGACTTACACTAGATTGTGGATTAGGGTCTTGTAAAATACACTAGGGGTTCCCAACTCCAGACCTTACTAAATTTGTGTTACATGATGGTATTTGAAGGAGGTCTCAAATGTCTGGTTCAGTTTTGTAGGTTGTTATGCATTAACACAACAACATACACACACTCAACCTTTATTTTTTTTATTACTACTAAAATAAAGAATGAATTAACTTGTGCCACCGAGTTTTATCCTCCCATCCCCATTTGGGGAGTGGACTCTACTTAAAAGAATCTCTTCTCTTGCCATTTTGACTTAACAGAAGACTAATACAATGTGAAATTAACAAAGCAAGCTATTGAAACCAAGCAAAACCTGAGCAAGCACAACTACTTTTCTATGTGAATTAAGATTTTTCTTAGAAATGTGCAAACTGAACAAAATACAGAAATAATTGAAAGCTGAGGCCAATCCTGCATTGTGATTGCTATCCAAAGCACATAATTTAAAACTACTACTACTACTACGAATAATAAGACTAATTAACATTTATTGAGTCCTTGCTATAGACCTGCCCCTTGATACTTATTTCCATTTAATTTTTTTGGTTCATTTAAGCGGCCTTATTTTTGGAATAACTTCTTGAATAAATATTATGCACATATATTTAAACTTGTATGGCAAAGTTATATTTTAAAAAATCACATTTCTCTGTTTTCTGTGTTGGGGTTTTGCATACAATTTCATTTGGAAAGGGAGGTCTGCTCTCTGACACTATTTTTCCTTTAATATGCCACCCACTTTGGCACTTTATTGTATGTTCTTGTTACTGTTACTGTTTATGACTCTGCTGTATGTTTTATATGAATCTTGCTTCTTCTATGAGCAAGCTGTTAAATACACTCCTTGAGGACAGACACCAGACCTAAAGCTTTTTCTCCCATTCTTTACACTATATCTCCCACTCCTTACATACAAAGCATATACCCCAGGACCCCAAGAAATAGACTGCTGCTTATGTAAGTGAATTTTCAACTTAATTTGCGAATTCCATAAATCTACATTTTGACTAAATGCATTCCATTTAAAATGAGGTGCATATAAGAATTCTTATAAAAATTTAATAAACTCTAATCCTTATATTATATTGCAGATTAAAATAATATGTGGGTAGCAAAATAAAATATTTCATTTTAGTAACAGTAAAAACTAATCTATAACACGTTTTCTTTTGTTTATTTATGTGTCACACTCCTCTGTCCAGAAAGCACAATATCCCTCTTCTGTTTATATTCGGGCGTTAGCTTTGGCATCAGACTGCAATCTGCTAGGCTGAGAAAAACTGTGGCTTCAGACATCAAATCTTTTTCAGTTCCATATATTACTTTCCATACTAAAACTTGTTTTAATATGCTGACCGAAATTAACTAGTGTCTTTGTTGTGATTAACAATCAAAGAATGTCTACAAAACCTCTGGTTCATACGCTTGGACCAGTCCATATCTGGACATTTTCTAATGACGAGAGAAAGGTGGACACACTGTTAACTGAGACTCGCATTCTCAACCTTGAGGCTAGAGCTGAGTGGGTTTATATTTATATAAATAGAGAATTTACAAAATGTGGAGTTGTTTTCTTTTCATTGCCAAGAAACATATATAGAGCTCATTAAAGACTTTCCTGAAATGAGTACACAAACAGGTCTTTTCAATTACATACCTGAGGGACGAATGTTTCCTGAAGGGAACACAATAAAAATAGGCAGTAAATACTGGGTTTGTGCATACTGTTGAGATGTATCATATATTTTTAAAAATTTGGTCACATTAATTTTGTTTTGAAGAAATAACTATGAATTGAGGGACTAATTAAAAGTATTCTCTCTTCGATTCCCAAATTAAATAAATACTAGTATATAATCAATCTGTGAGATAATTACCCAGAGGCTCAACAAAGAGGGAAATAAAAGGTTTCTAAACAATTTTCTTAGACAAATAATAAAATGACTATTAATTAGATTTTTAACCTTACACATACACACACCTTCACATCCCCTCTCTCCCACAACTCACTACCATGCTATTCATGCATATTTCTAAGTGTCCTAGGAAGAGTCCATTAAAATTCAATTGTCATAATTTATTAAAATTTGGTACATATTTTGGTGTTTATAACGATCATCTTTCTGTATTTTACATGCCTGGTCAAATCTGATTATAATAATCCCAATAAAAATCTTAACCTACTTTAAACAATACAATGCAGTAGGTTAGTGCATAGTTCTGCATCACCCCCCCACTTCATTTTGTCAGTGATGTACTCAGGAAAAGCGAAACTGTATGAGGAACCAAAGTCAAATCCACTGATGTGGAGCATTAAAATGATTAATAAAGGGTATTTCCTTTAGATTTATAATAAGGAGCTCTATCTTGAAGTGTATTCAGAAACTGAAAAGGTAATTTACACTGCTAGACATTCCCCTAAGAGTTTTGTCTAGCATCTTGGAAGAATTTTCTTTAGCACCCATTCATGCTCACAATCCTACGCTGACAGTTTTAACATCTTTTGATTTAGTAATTTTACTGCATTTATATTTGCAAAGATTATATGCAGACCTGAGAATTAAGTGGTGGATCTGTCTAAGGGTAAGGACAATAGAATAAGATGTAAAATCTTTAACTCAGTAGGGTGTCATGTTTTATTCTAATGCCTAACTTTATTTCAAGATGTAATGTAAAATGTAAGATAATGTGGAAAGAGACAGGAACATGATTTTTAAAAGTCAAAGCCATTAAATACTTAAAAAGCCACAGATTCAGGATGATGGAGCCAGGACTCATCCACAGGTACCAAAGTCCTTAAATTCAGATGTCCAGATTCTCCCTTGTAGTTCCTTGGTCACACATTATTCCAAAAGAGCAGCACGAAGTCTACGGTTTAAACGTCAAAATCTGCACTTGGCGCAGTATGCTCTCTGAAGGATGCACAGTTAAGAACCTTGGGCTCTTAAACTTAAAATAATTACTGAAGCGCTGGCATAAAACACAGTCTGTGGCACTTAGCAGCATGTGCCTTTTCAGTCATTGTTTTGCTCAAATTAAGCTCCCTGCGACCAGTTGGGTAATCAAGAAGCAAGGGAAAAACACAAGGGAAAAGCTCTTCTGTACAAACAAGTTACAAAATCATCTATAATAATAAAAGGGTAATATGCTAATTAGACTGGACATCATTCCGGACATACTTCCTGACGAAGCCAGGGCCTGAGGGAAGCCAGCCCAGGTCCTGGATGCCTGCTGGCGGCCGGAGGAGGGACACAGCCTGGGTTCTGGGTGCCAGAGGGAAGCTGGTGCCAGCAGCTGGGGGAAGGAAGGCCTACCCTTGCACAAATTTGTGTGCATTGGGCCTCTAGTCTATATATATAAAACCCTAATCTGCAAATAGACCAAAATGGCAGAACAACTGGTTGCTATGACATGCGCTGACCCCTGGGGGGTGAGGGGAGGCAGGCGCGGAACATGGTGGGCATTGGCAGCAGGCAGCAGAGTGTGGAACATGGTGGGCATTGGCCATGGCGAGATGGTGGAGCAGGTGAGTGAGGTGCCAAACCAAGATGGGGCGCTGGTTGCTGTCATTGGGGTGAGCCTCTGGTGGTTACTGAAAATTCTTTGCTCCCGCTGGGCGCTCACACCTGCTGCTGGTGCCCGCCATGCTTGCACCCACTGCTGGTATCAGAGCCACCATTTGCACCCGCTGCTGGCGCCAGTCCCGATCGCTCAGCACCATCAGCGGGTGCGAGTGGCAGCTGCCAGCCCCGATAGCCCCTGAGGGCTTCTCCACCTCCTCCTGCTCCTGAGGGGCAATCAGGGCAGCAGCTGCAGCTCGCACCCATTGACGGCGCCAGCCCCAGTCACTCCATGCCGTCAGCCAATGCGAACAGGGCCAGTGCCATCAGTGCGTGGGAGCGGCAGAGGCAGGAGCAGGGCTGCCAGCAGACAGGGGGCAGGGGGCCGCGGCGGGAGGGGCTGGGCAGGGGATGGAGGATGGGTTGAGACTGGCCCCTGTGCCCACCACAGTCTCACGGCCCACAATTCCTTTTAAGGTGCACTAATTCATGCACTGGGCCCCTAGTCTTTCTGATACAATGGATAAAATTAATTATGTATCTCTGTGTAACTTATACCCAGAAACTTGTTCAAACTGAATGATTCTATGAGGGAGAGGCAACTATTTTATGATCAGGTTTCCTGAATACAAATGCCAGCAGGACAAGTATGTAGCACTATGTATACAGTATGGCTATTTTGAGGGGAAAAATCCAGGAAACCTCTCCCTACTCACTCATTCTATTTCTCTCAATATCTTTACAGAAAACTATTTCTAAACATTGTTTTGTTCATTCACAATAAATAGTAGTTTCTCATTCATGTATAAAAATGGGTCTGTGATTAACACGAACACTGCAAATGTGGCTCCTGGTGTTTAATGGGAGAAAGGTCTTTTTGTAATTAAAGATATATTACTTTTTAAATCTGGAGTAAGGACTCTCATATTGTGCTCTAAATTGTTAGTCTAAACCATTCCTGGGGGCTAATCATTACATGATTTACTATGATTAGAAACCTTATGGAAACTAAAGCAAAAATAAAAAGAATTTTAAAAGCCTAAACTTTGAAAAGCCATATCAAAATTGATAGAAACAAGGGAACAAATACATAAACCAGTTAGTGACCTTCTATGGAAACTCGGCTTAACGTTCCTTTTGGCATGCCTAGTTCTTGTGCATATTATCAGAGCATTTCAAAATTAGTAGAGAAGCAATACTACTGATCATCACACAGAGAAAAAAACTTGCTTCTCTGGCCAAAAATGATAAGTGATATCTTTAGCTTTTCTATTTTTTATATAAGTGACTTATATTATAAAGCAAATGTGTCATTTATGACATTAATTTAAAATCATAACATGCTATAGGTTTACATTTGGGGGGCAAGGGAGTCATCTATTTTTCTTCCTATTAATAATCAATGTTTTACAGAATGCTGCTTTTGGAGATCTCTAAGTTACTTTTATAAATACCATCAGATGGCAAAGTTGTTTACCTACAATCTACACTAATAAAAGAGAAAAATGGTAATTGGCGTACGGCGATACCGTTTTCATTGGCTAATCAGGGCTATATGCAAATTAACTGCCAACTAAGATTGGCAGTTAACTGCCAACAAGATGGCGGCTAATTTGCATATATAGGCACAATGCAGGGAGGCGAAAGGGAAAGCAGGAAGAAGCCCCCTGCCACTGACAGTGATCGGAAACCCAGGGGGGAGCTAAGAGCTGGGGGGCAGGGCAAAGGTGGCCTTGGGTCCGCCTTTGCCCTGCCCCCCAGCCATGATCGGAGAATCAGGCGCCTTTGCCGCCCTGGCCAGTGATAGCAGGAAGTAGGGGTGGAGCCAGCGATGGGAGCTGGGCACGGTCGAAGCTGGCAGTCCCGGGAGCTAGGGGTCCCTTGCCTGGGCCTAAAGCGAAGCCCACGATCGCGGCGCCTCCCGCTGCCACTGCAGGTCCCCGCTGCCCGGGCCAGACGCCTAGGCCAGAGGCGTTAGGCCTGGGCAGGGGCGGAGCCTGCAACCACGGGGAGCTGGGGGTCCCCTGCCCAGGCCTGACACCTCTGCTGGAGGCCTCAGGCCTGGTCAAGGGGCCAATCTGGTGATTGGTGATCGGAGGGTGATGAGGCATCAGGCCTGGGTGGGGGGCAGAGCCGGGGATTGGGGGGATATGATGGTCCCCTTGCCCAGGCCTGAAGCCTGGGTCAGAGGCGTCAGGCTTGGGCGGGGGGTGGAGCAAGCGATCAGAGGGAGATGGGGGTCCCCTGCCCAGGCATGATTCCTGGGCCAGAGGCCTCAGGCCTGGGCGGGGGCCAGAGCCAGTGATCGGGGGGAGATGGGGGTCCCCTGTCCAAGCCTAACACCTCTGGCGGAGGCGTCAGGCCTGGGCAAGGGGCCGATCAGGCGATCAGAGGGTGATGGGGGTCAACGCCTGAGGGCTCCCAGTATGTGAGAGGGGGCAGGCTGGGCTGAGGGACACTCTCCCCCCCACACACACACACCCAATGCACGAATTTCGTGCACCGGGCCCCTAGTATGAAAAGAAAGAAAGACTTGGAACAGAAATCAATTGGAACCTCAAACACTTTCTTGCTTAATATGTGGTATTTATTTAACCTTCACCATACTGTTAGGAAGAAGGAGAGGAGATAGCATTTATGCCCATTATGTGGGAAAACTCAAGATATGAACAGACATCTCCTCCGGCCTTAACCCTGTATACTATATAGAATAAATCAACTGAGTAGCTATTCAATTTAACAGAATGTTATCTAGTACTTAACTGACTGGATAATTTTCTGACAACTGAGATCATGTCTCTGTTACTTAAACAGATCTTAATATTTGTTCTGCTAGGAATATATTCTATGTTAGGAACCTTTATGTACAAGTTATAACTGTTAAATTGGGCCAGAGGTAGTAAGTGGCAAATATAGTACACTTTATTCACAATGAGGGCTGATGTGATAAAAGATGGCATCAAGTATAGTTTTCATCTTTAAGTCAGATGCTAGAACAAAATGACACAAATTCAACTGTTTGGAAGGAATAAGACATTTTTATGAAGAAAACTGTCTTCTTCGAAATAAGCCAAACCGAGAAATCTATTTCCTAGACAGGTAAAATCAATGCTGAACATTGTCATGCTGTCTATGCCAAAACATAATTTTTTAAAATAGAGACAAACTTGTTTTTTAAAGGTTTAAAATTCTAAAAAGCCAAAAATATACTCAGTTTGTTTAAACAGCATGATTGCCATATTAATCTAGTTATCTTCCTAGATATAGACGCAGTGTTTTATTTTAAAACTGCCATGCTTGTTAGCAAGTTCATAAAGTTAAGGAGTCAAAAAAACATGATTGATAACTGCAGCACAAAATATCCCACCTGATTTTGTTAATAAATGCCAGTTATCCTTTGCATATGCACTGAAGCAACAACTTACTCAGGCAAGGAGAGCCCACACATGAAGCACTAACAAAATGATTTTTCAGCTCAGTAAGAAACCATTAGTTCATTCTAAAAAACACTGTTCTTGTGCAAATGAAAAATACAGAATTTTTCAGACATGAGCAGGAACAGCTCTTAATTTAGAGAGTCACCCACACAGGACAACCCTAGTGCTACAAGGCCAATTTTCTCCATCACGTCCTTGGTCGCAGTTGAAAATTAACACCAAACTTAGAGTTATTGTCCAAAAGGACCATCATATCATGCTACTTTAATTCTCCAAATAACAGTTTCCACTATCTGATAAGTTTCTTACTTAACAACCCAGAACTCCTAAAATGAAAAGTTTATGAGAGCAAGAAACTTGCCTATTTTATTCAACACTGGGTTTCCTAGAAACTTAGTAAACTATTAGTAGACACAGTGAGTATTTGTTGAGTCAACAAATGGACAAGTGTAGGGTTAGATGTGATGGAAACATAGTCACTTCAGTAGGTCCTCAATAAATATTTGATGAATGTACTCTTTAAAGACCAGGAATTAATCCAGACTACCGTGTACTACAAACATGATTTTCATTATCTAGTTAAGAAAGTCCACATGATATAGTATGTGCATTTAAAAAACAATCAGACATGGCTTTAATTTCTGAACATTCACCTCCTGTCCCTTTTAATTTGGAGTTAACTTGCCACAGAAACTAGTATTTTTTGAAAATCTCTCTCAAATAGAATGCTACCAAACTTTCCAAACTGAAGAAAGTAACTTTTTATATGGAGGGAGTAAAAGATTATAAACATGAATACATGAAAGGTGCAGCCTTATTCTGTTCATAGATGACCATTCACCTAGACTCTTAAATACTTACTCAAGGAAATACTAAGAGTAGCACCAGAGCAAAGCAGAGACATCCAAGACTCGCTGTGCTTATTGGACAGTCATCAGTGTCTACCTGGTTTCTTGTGCATCTGACACCTAAATGAACAGCCTCGTTGGAGTGAAGCTTTCCCACTGGGAATCCATCAACATATGCCCTCAACCAAGCAATACTGTAAACATAGTTTTAAAAACTGAACTCTAATGTAGTTGATTAGCCAAACAAAAATGAAGTATAAAATAGCTTATTATGTGATATAAATAGACATTAACATATGTAGAAGCTACTTTCAGCACATGGAACATCTTTCATTCTCAACTGATATTCTGTTGACCCAACCTTTTCCACGTCCATAATGGTATGACAAGTCACACCTACACAAATACATCCATTTTCTTTCTTGCCTTACATGCCTCATATGGTTTACTGCTTGTATTGCAACATAGTAATATTCTAAATTGTGCAACTGTGGATAACCTATATTAGAGACTAACTTAACTATCCCAATTAACTCAATGACCCTAGCATTTTAGTTAACATTATTTCTAGCTTGATTTTTTATGTCCATATCCTCCACTTGCATTCTAAGTGCAATCACTGAAGAAAAAAATATTTATATGTCCTAGAATTATTTGCATATCAGAAAACATTTTAAAGTTTTTAAAAGTATATTATATTTTTAAATTTTTTTTTAGTAAGAAAATATTTCATTCTCTGAAACCATCATTCTGAATTATCAGAAAAAACTGTTAGCTTTTTTTAATGAAAAAATCTCAAACACGTAAAAAAAGTACAGGAAATAGTATAGTAAACATTCATATATGCATCCCCCACCCCCGCCAGATCAACAATGATCAACTCATGGACAATCTTACATCATTTATATGCTTGCCTGCTTCTCCTATACCCGTCCCCACTAGAAGTTGTTTTTTTAAGCAAATCCCAGAAATTATGTTGTCATATTTGTAAGTACTTCATATTATATTTCTAACATATCCTCAGATTTTTAATATTTACACAATGCAGGTCTCTTTAATGGTTTTATTTACCTGTCTATACCCTTCCAGGAGCATGGTTTTATAACATAGAACTAAAATGCACTATGAAAGGACTCCTAGGAGGCTCTTCTCGATAATTCACAATATAAACAGCAGTTTCAAAACAGCTAAAGTAAGTTTATATTCCTGGCTTCTTTAGGTACTTTCTGGCAGGCTCTGATTACAGAATTTTTGTTCTGTTTTTAAGAATCAAAATTACAGCCCGGCTGCTATGGCTCAGTGGTTCAGCATCATCCCATGAACCAGGGGGTTATGGTTCAATTTCCAGTCAGGTCACATGCCCAGGTTGCAGGCTCGATCCCTAGTAGAGGGCATGCAGGAGGCAGCCTATGAATGTTTCTCTCACATTGTGATGTTTCTATATCTCGCGCACTGAAATCAATAAAAACATATTTTTTAAAAAAAGAATAAAAATTACAAAGGGAAAGCAAGTTATCATGTCATAGTTTTAATCAATCACTAGAGCTTAACTTTTCCACTTTGCTTTCAAACGAAAATACTCATAAGAAGATCAATTCATTCTTAGAATTCAGATGTACTGAGACAAATTTAGATGTTTGACTATAAACATAGAGATTGGAACATCAGAAATTCCACAGCAAAACTATGTGGTAAGTTACCACAGCTTTCAGAGGGAAGACAGTTTGGGGGGAGAAAGAAGTGAGTGTGTACACTGCTCTCTAGCTTGAAGAGTTTGTTCTTGGAGTCTTTGATGTCAATTTCGGAGAGCCACCAAATGAAAGGGTAGGGTTTTGTCATTTTTACATCAGCCACTTGTTTCTGGGCATCCAAGAAAGAAAGGCATTCAAGAACCTCTTCAGAACTTTGCTTTCAAAGTTTAATTGTGAATGGAATAGCATAGCAGGAAAACAGAGAAATTCCATCTGTGTACATGGACCTCTGTCCACAGGCCAAGATTTTATTTCCAAAAGGACACAGGGCCTTCTCATCGAACAATGCCACGGTTAGCTCATCAGACCAACACAGGGCTTGTGCCAGGACGGCTCAGCCTTTCGATGTTCCACTATTCATTACTCCCTGGTGCTTGCCAAGAACCAAGCTGAGCCCATTCAGTGTAAACTTAGCGCTGGGCGCAATCAAAGGAGCTCCAGGAAAACAGGACAAGTGCTCTGTGTGCGGACTCCAGCCGCTGGCAGTGTCTATTCATGTAACCCTGTTCCCGGCTAATTCTTCTCATTAAGAAAATGGCATTTGAACTAAATTGAGTTATCTCTCTGCTGTATTGTAACATTCACTGACACAGAAAAGGAGAGCATGCTTATAATACGTCATTTTAAAATATACTGTGAGATAGAAATGTTCTAACCCGTCTTCTCCCACACTTCACAACTGGCAGGGAAACTGGACAACAACTACCAACTTCTGATCATCACCTACACTAACCTGTTGCTTTTATTTGAACTAACCAACATTTTTCAAAACCACTAAAAATATAGAATCAAATGTACAAAGGATGCCACTTTGGTTTGGAGGAATGATAAGGAAATACTTTGTAAAAATTTCAAAACAGACAACACAGAAGCAAAAAATCACTTGAGAAAATGATGTATTTAAGAGATGGGTGTGAATCGTTCACCAGTTCCCAGGGTGGCCGGGCCCCAGGGTGGAGCACTCAATTCAATTGGAATGTGAGTGTCCCCAAGAAATGCAATTAAACAGAGCCCCGCCCCCCATCTCCAGGGGATGGTCACTACAGACTAAGGGTTCTTTTCTCTAAGGAGTAAGATTCATGGAAACGGAATACGGAGAGATAGAGGAGGCATCAGAGATACTAATCCCAATCAAGACAAACACATAAGTGACATGCACTACTTTAAATACTAAGATTTCTAGCCAGTTTTCAGTCTCAAATTAGGAAAAAAAAAATTATTACATGTTTTAATTTCCTTTTACTAAAAATGGCTTTGCTTCTATCACATTTTTAGAATGAAGAAACAAAACCATGAGTGTGATGATTAAAGAGAAGGGATTTTGAATCAGACATAGCTGAGTTCTAATCCTGATTTCACCACTACCTGGGACCTTGGGCAAGTTATTTAATCTTTCTTAGCCATCGGTTCCTTAATTGTAGACAAGAAATAATGCCTCCACAGCTTTGCGTGTAGCAGTGGGACTTCTTTCTATTGAGGCGTAGTCCTCTCTGGTAATCAGAAAAGCTCCCGTCCAAAGCTTCCCTCCCTTTGGCCCTTCTTCGGTGTAGCTCTCGTTTACATTCACCATTGTACACACGGTTCCAACAACAGAAACACAAGGCAAAGACCTCCACGAGGAGACAAACACAACACAGGCATCGTTTTTCTCTGTCACTAATGCCCAAAAGCATTCCTAGCAGAAGAAATATTTAAAGCACGCCTTTTATAAGATTGAAAATCTTATGACAAAGCAACTTTCTCATGACATTTTTTTCCACCAATAACACTTACTATTCTAAATATTGTAAAGTCAGAGTTGAGTGACTACATAAAAGAGGTAATATTGACTAATAGGAAAAGGTAAATGCGTTATAAATACCACACACACAAAAAGCCAGTCAGGGGAAGAAAAGAAGATATCTGCCATCAGAATTACTGGATACTTTGCAAGTATGTATAACATCTTGTGAAGCTGTAGGATTGCTCCATTTTCTGTCTTTAACAGTTTAATTTTATGTGATCCAGTTCATCTGTCCTTACTCTGCTTAAAACCATCACCTGTGAATTCGCTCGGATAGAATTTGGAAAGCAATCAGAGAAAAAGAGACCCATTTCATCAGTTTTATACAATTATGCAGAAGGTCACCTGTATTCAGTAATGCAACTTCTAAAACTTCAGAAAACGTCCTGCAGTTTACAATTTAAGCTGCAGCCATTTCGCTTTCCACTGGCATGAAGAACTTTTCAAGTTCAAACAGCATTTGTTAGAAAACACAGTCTGGGCTATTGCTTCCGCTTCAAAAACAGAGCATTTGTTGTTTTTCAAATGACCATTTAGTCAGTGTATCCTATCATTGATATCTTTAATGCAAACCTTTAGAATAAGACAACACTTACCTAATTTAAGAAAAAAGATAAGCATTGCTCAACAGAGATTTGTGAGATGAGCATTAAAAGTAAAAAAAAAAAAAAAAGGTGATATTAATTTCGAACCTTTATGTCATGTCATGTATTTTAGCTGGCAATCTCAGATCCTTGCAACAAAACTTTCTATTTTTCAACTGTTCCAGGGCAAATAAGATACTGTCTCTTTCCTTTGCCACAAAGCTTACATCTCTCTTACTTTAATGGAAGAGGTATTTTGGAAGTCAGTGGAGCTCTTAGTTTACACTTGAAAGTTGAACAGGTCTCTTCTGTAGTTTTTGTATTGACTATATTTATTTCACTTCTCGGAAAGTTTCCCTTCATTCACCCCTTTTCTCAGTCCACAGCCAGTCATTCTTAAGCTTTCTGTTGATGTTCCCTTTTTATTCCCCTCTAGCTGCTACCCTTTCCTTCTCCCACAAACCAAATTATTCCTGACACTATGCCTTGTGCTGGGCATTCTCACATTTCGGTCACCAAATTTCTCTCCCTTCATCCAAATATTAATTTTACAGAAAATTGCATTTCTAAATATGTTGTTCATCAGAAAGACTATCTACGTTGAAAATAAAGAAATTAATGAATCATCTAAGACTTTTCCTGGATTTATAGATGATCACATTGCGAGACAGACTCAAAATATCCCATTCAACCAACAATACGTATGAAGTGTCCCTTACAGGCTGGGCCTCTGCGCATTCCTAATGGGAGAACAAACACTTAAGATGCAGCCTGTGTCCTCCAAGAAGCTTCTTATTTTAGCTGGAAAAGTAAGACTAACGCACATTAAAAAGTTAAATAAAATCAGATAGAAAGAGTGACGAATTCATTCAATGAGTGTAATAGATGATTCATAGCTTTGTGACAAAGCAAGTGTCACAAAACAACATGTATATGATGTTTCCATTTCTGTTAAAAAAATGTATTTGGCCATGTATGACAAATGACTGGAAGGAAAAACACAGGGAACATGGGACCAGACAGGACTTTGCCTTTTTCTTCACACAATTCAGATGTTTGTTTTTAAGTATGAGTTACCTTTTGTATTAAAAAAAGAACTGATGCTACATAAAATAGACTCAGATGGGTGAAGAGAAGGCTTCTTGAAAAAGGCAGAACAACCCTGGCCTGGTTGCTCAGTTGGTTGGAGCTTCGTCCCCTACACCAAAAGGTTGCAGGTTCTATTCCTGGTCAGAGCACATACCTAGACTGTTGATTCGATCCCCAGTTGGGACATGTGCAGGAGGCAACCTATCAATTATCTATCTCACACCTCTCTTCTCTCAATTATCTATCTCACTTTTCTCTCCTCTTCCTCCTCCTCCTCCTCTTCCTCCTCCTCCTCCTCCTCCTTCTTCTTCTTCTCCTTCTTCTTCTTCTTCTTCTTCTTCTTCTTCTTCTTCTTCTTCTTCTTCTTCCTTCTCCTTCTCCTCCTACTCCCTCTCCCCCTCCCCCTCCCCCTCCCCCTCCCCCTCCCCCTCCCCCTCCCCCTCCCCCTCCCCCTCCCCCTCCCCTTCCCCTTCCCCTTCTTCTTCTTCTTCTTCTTCTTCTTCTTCTTCTTCTTCTTCTTCTTCTTCTTCTTCTTCTTCTCCTTCCTCCTCCTCCTCCTCCTCCTCCTCCTCCTTCTTCTTCTTCCTCTCTCTCTCTCTCTCTCTCTCTCTCTCTCTCTCTCTCTCTCTCAAATTAATAAACATATCCTTGGGTGAAGATTAAAAAAGAAAAAAAGGCAAAACTGGAGTGGGCCTTAAAGGATAGGCATGAACTAATAGGCCAGGCTGGTGGCAGAGAAAGCGCAAAGCGTTACGGAAAAAAAGTTGTTGGCACTTGGCAAGGGATTGAAATTGTGCCAATTTTCTGCTGTATAGAAAAGTCTGAATGCTGCAAACTGGCAAAGGCTTTGACATAATGTTGTCATTATGCCATTAGATCTTGCATATATTTCTCAAAGTTGCTTTTAAGTACAAAAGAAGATGATGGAGAAAACATAGCTTTCTTTGAATTCAAGTTATAAACACAAATAGGAAAAATGTGGGAAAATTTTTAAATACTAGAAAAGTAAGAGAGCTATATTCAACTGTTAATTATCTGTATTCATTT
This sequence comes from Myotis nattereri, assembly GCF_964212035.1. Classification (NCBI taxonomy): domain Eukaryota; kingdom Metazoa; phylum Chordata; class Mammalia; order Chiroptera; family Vespertilionidae; genus Myotis; species Myotis nattereri. The sequence continues at coordinate 62,955,060 of NC_138079.1, forward strand.
CTTACCCTAGACAACTTACAAAATTCCTCCCCCAAAATAGGAGCAGACAAGCTTTACTTTGAACATTTTTGCTGATGTAACTACTTCTAAAGTTAACTAACAATGACAAAGAGAGGAAAGACACTTAAAAGTTTTCTTACAGTTTATATTCTTTTAGAAAAAAAAAAGCCCTTAAACAAAAATACTTAATATTTCCCTCTATTTATTTACTTAAGAAATATGCATCAAAGAGAGAGTCAGAAGACAGTGACAGAAGCACCGAGAAGAAGCATCTGATGATCCATATGTGCAAATTAGTTTTATGGGTTATTTTAATGGACCATTGCTGGAGAGCAGGGACTAGTCCTATTTGAAATAGTGGGAAACTGAGGCTCATAGAAGTGAAGTGACTGATTTGTTCGAGGCCACTTAAGCAGTAAGCAGAAGATGGGCCTAAAAGCCAACTCTAAGGCTCTGTCTGCTCTACCACTACTACCCATCTGACCACGGTGGACAGCAGAAGATTGAGAGTGTAAAGGAACCACACAGCACAGGATCCCAGGTCTCCTGATAGGAAAATTGAAATGAAATTTAAAAGACAGGCAGTAACAAGTGTTGGCAAAAATGTGGATAAATTGGAATCCTCACACACAGCTGGCGGGACTGTAAAAGTGTGCATCCATTTTGGAGAAGAGTCTGGAGTTCCTCAAAATATTTTTTTAAATATATTTTATTTATTTTTTACAGAGAGGAAGGGAGAGGGATAGAGAGTTTGAAACATTGATGAGAGAGAAACATCTATCAGCTACCTCCTGCACACCCCCTCCTGGGGATGTGCCCGCAACCAAGTACATGCCCTTGACCAGAATCGAACCTGGGACCTTTCAATCCACAGGTCGATGCTCCATCCACTGAGCCAAACCGGTCAGGGCTCCTCAAAAAATTATACATAAATTTATCATGGGACCCAGTCAGGAGGAGACACATATACAGAGGTGGACAAAAGTAGGTTTACAGTTGGGAGTATGTGAAAGTCTAACCTTATATTATTTTTTTATCAATTATTGTATTAATTTCCATATGAACTATAAACCTACATTTGCCCATCCCTGTATATTCTCTCTATATATGTATATAGAGAGAGGTTAATGAAATTCATTAATTCTAAGAGAAATGAAAAACTATGTCCACATAAAAACCTGTACACAAATGTTTATAATAGCATTATTCCTAACAGCCAAAAAGTAGAAACAACTATAATATCCATCAACTAATGAATTAATAGACAAAACGTGGTATATCCCTGGAAAGTTATTTGACAATAGAAAGGAATAAAGTACAAGGTAAATGCTACAACATGGGAGGATATTGAAAAAATTGTGTTAAGTAAAAGACGCCAGATACAAAGGGGACATATTATATTATAATATGAATTCCATTGATATGAAATGTCCTGAATAGGTAAATCTATAGAATCAGGATGTAGGCTGGTGGTTGCCAGTGGCTAGGGAAAGGGGGTAATAGGAGTGACAGTTATTGCTGACAGGGTTTCTTTGGGGGCTGATGGAAATAACCTAAAATTAGATAGTGGTGATGGTTTACACAACTCTGTGAATATAGTAAACACCACTTTAAGATTGTGAATTTTAAAGAATATTAAATATATCTTAATAAAGCTATTTTTAAAACAGGTGAAAATTTTTAAATAGAAATAATTTTAAATAGAGAATATTACAAAAAAAAATAACAGAATTCTTTTTCCTAACAACCACTGAATTTTCAACACAACTGTGAAAAGTATATTATTGGCATTTTTTGTTAATTAAGTGAGATAAAGAAATGAGAGTGTTTAAACTATAATTAGGTATTATTTTATAATTCCGTTTTTTGCAGCTTGAAACCCTCATTTCATTTGGTTCCTTTAAGGTAAACCTCATTCTTTTTGTCCACAAGTCTTAAAGGCATGAGAAATAAAACCGTGATGTACAAAACTCAAACTGCCTTATAAAATGCTTTGTTTGAATGGAATATGAAGAGATAAGGCAAATGATATTTTTGAAGGGACAGATGACACATACCTAAAGTAAATATGCCCCTGGGAGCAATAGGAAATTTGCTAGGTCAGAATGGGCAATTTCCTCAGGCTGATGCATATAAACCCTTCCCACCTCTTTGTTCTGCTCATCTCTTTCTGATGTCATGTACCCTTCTAATGGATGTCTGCCAAAAAATACTCTTATTTTGATTCTGTTTTTATTGAAATTGAATTAATTATATCCTATGCAACATTTTTTTCTAAGCCTATATTCCTCTTCATTTTTCTAAAACTTGAAAATGTATATTCTGATATGTAAACAACATTCTCTTTTTCCATTTGATTCAACGCATGGGCTTATTCCTCATGAGATGGATGCTGCAGTGGTCAGAGCAGAACCCGGAAGACAGATTTCCTGGGATCTAGTGCTATTCCTGCTGCTCATTAGCTATAATTCTATGAATGCAAGGTAAGTTACTTGACCTTTCTGAGGGCTGGTTCCTCATCTTAAAATAAGAAAATAATAGTAATTCCCTTGCAAGGTCGTGTGAGGATTAAATGGGTTAACATATGTAAAAAAACTTCAACAGTGTTGTGTGCATAATACAACATAAGCACATCCTAAGAGCGAATTCCTTGGCGAAGAAAACAGAAACAACCTGCAGTCCTGCTTTATCTGCAGGTTGCACTAGGGTCAGCCTCAATCTCTGGCTGACAAAGCACGGGACAAGGAGCAAGACTGCTGCCTCTGTCCCCTGTCCTGCCCGCTCCACTGAAAACCACCCGACTGTCAGACTGTCCATTGCCAGGGGGTCTATATCGGAGAGAAGGAAGGGTGCTGGTTCCATCACTATAGAGAGATAGCAGCACACAACAAAGTAACCTGCACATAAATGAGCTATTTTAGTTCCCACTGCTTCTTTTTATTGTCCACTATTGCCTCCTTTTTCTATTCTGTTCCTGGTTTATAAAAGTGCTTTCTAAGTATTCTTTTCTCCCTCTCAATTACGTGTGGCTGTCAGTCATTGCTGTACTGCATAGGAAAGGTCACAGGGGTGGAAAAGAGGGAACAATCTTAAAGAAATTGATCTAGAATCTTTAAAAAAAATTCTGTAATTCTTATGGTGACAAAATAATAATATGACTATTCAGTATATTGATAATGCTGATATCCAGGCTGTTACCTCCTTGCTTAAATATGGAATTGTCTTAGTTTTCTGAATAGGAGGAGAAGAGGGGAAATGGACTAAAAAGAGTTGACACTTTTATTTTCAGAGCTAGCCCAAATTCGGAAACAGAACAAGCTTTGGGAAAGCACTTAACACCTTGGAAACTCCCTGCCGTAGCTGCAGTGTGGAGCAGCGGCATGGGGTTGGTGTTGAATACCAAGGGTCATCAGAGTGGTCATTCTCGACTCGACTCTTCATTTCTCACACACAATCCAGCAGCAATGCTGTCTGGTCTAGCCCTGAAACTTACACTAAATCTGACCACTTCCCACATCCTCCACTCCTATCATCCAGGCCCATGCCACCATGATATCTATGTAAGCCATTATAATACATTATAATGCTCCTATCCTTTCCCTTGTACTGTCTATTCACTACCTATCTGCCAGGATGATTCTTTTGAACCATAAATGAGATCATGCCATTCTCGCATACAAAATCTTCCAAGTTTTCCATCACATCTAAAATCCAGACCCCTGTGCGTGACCTGTGAGGTACAACATAATCTGCCTGCTGTTTAGGACCCCAACCTTATCTCCTATCCCTCCTCCCTTCACTCACTTTTTGTTCTGGCTGTGCAGCTCTCCTTTCTGATTCCCAGATACACCAACCTGGTCCTGCTTCGAGGACTTAGTGCCTGCTATTTCCTCATTGGCTCACACGCCTCACTCCTTGACTTCACTTAAGTCTCTGCTCCAGTGCCAGCTCCTCAATGAGGCCTACCCCTCACCATCTTATGGGAAATTGCAAACAATAACCCCTGGGCACATACCCTCTTCCCTACATCCACTTAAGTTGTTATACTGTTCTTACCACCATCCGTTGTAAAGAATATTTTTACTTGTTCATTACCCATCCCTCCTACTGGAATGTACCTCCACGAAGACAGGGTCTGTCTGTTTTGTTCACTGTTGTAACCCCAGTGCCAAGAATAGGGAGCTCAGCAGGCATTTGCTGAATAAATGAATGAACAATTAGATAAACCCCAGTGCTTAGAAAACTATGAAACGCTCTGAGCTCTTTGGATACAGGAATCATTTTTTACCCTTGAGGCTGAGCACCCGGGAAGTTTGAAAGATGGGTAGATGGATTTGTGAGTGAGAGAAGTGTGTTGAAGGATACCAGGTAAGGATATATCTATATTTTTTAAATAAAGATATGAGTAGCTACTACAAAAGGTTTTCAAATTTTCCTTTGGCTTTCCTATTGCAAAAACTAAATAATTTTTAAATCCTCTCCATTTTTTCAGCACTAAGTAGAACATCTTAGGTGTCCCAGATCGGTGTCCTCACTAAAAACAAGACTAACTGGGGGAAAGCACCCTCACTGGTCTGGTTTTCCAGTGGCCAAAGGACAAGAAACTCAGACAAATGCCTGGGGTTTGCAAAAGGAAGGACCAATGGTGATGGAGATAATGAAATACTGGCCAGCACTCTGCTCCCAGGGTTTCCAAATATGCAGACTTGTGATCTTTAATTATTTTATTAGATATGCTCAACCTATACAATGTATATAAGCACAATACATGATTATGATGTTTTATGATATTTTTAACAGAAATACCACATTTACATTTTATCTGAATCACTTTCACACGTCAGATACATTAAACCCATTGAAGGCGGGGCTCTTAAAATTAGAGAAATTCTTTTTCTTTGGAATAGATTTTCTTCTAAAAATCTGTCCTATGACACAGTCAAAGGCCTTTATTCTATCCTAGCTAATGGGTCACTAAAGCTATTGCATGATGGTTTACAGACACCAAGCGCAGTTGTTCCTCACAGAACTCCTGAGGGAAGGATGCCCTGGCTCCTTGGCTCCTGGGCCAGCCCGCAAAGCTCTCACCGCTCTCCCAGCCCTCCTCACTTGCTTTAAAATAATAAAAATAATAATAAAATGAAAGGATTTCAGAAAAACCAAGCAGAACCTGAGCAGAAGTTTAAATTAATATAAGATCCTCTCTTCAATTTTAATTTGAAACAAATTCTTCAGTAATCCAAGATATTTATTTATATTAACAATTGAAATGAACCAAAATACGTATTTTAAATATAGAATTTCTGTCATTTTTTAGCTGGATATTAATAATCACAGTGCATATTATAGCTATGCCATTCAAAAAAGGAACTAATACATGTATCATAAACAAATGTGCCACTTGGTTGTAGGAATTAGATTTTAATTAATGGGCCCTTTATCAAATTTGTCAATAAAGTTTACTGCTTGAAAGTAGTTTCCTTTTTACAGCCCTAATTTTCACACTGAGGAAAAGATTTTAAATAATTTCAATTTTCAAATGCTGAATAATGCAGAATTTTTTCAAAGTATTTTTTATTTCCCTATTTAAGAATTTTTTTTATTTTTCATGAGAATCATCACTTGTCCATCCTATGGTGGTTTTCCTTCTTTCTTTTTAGTACACTGTCATGTTTTAAAAAAATGATTTGTGCCTGAAAAAGATCACACCACCATTTTCTGTATCTAAATTTTAAAAATAAATAAATTAAAGCCCTACACATTTTAATTAGAATGACATTTTATGTGTGTTTCCTTGATTCTAACTAGTGGTTCTAATAAAATACCCCAATAGTTAGGAAACCTGGGTCCTAAGCCTCCGTGTCCCTCTTGTCAGTACACTGAAGAGTCCACATTCATCAGCATCACGTCTCTTTCACCGGGACAATGGTAACAAGAAATCTTCAACAAGTGTTAGCCTGACCCCCTTTCTTTTTCTACAGATCCAGCTGAGCAGCAAAAACTGCTTGAAATTCAGCAATCACGTTTCTCACTGTTCCAGAATGACCTATTTCGCACTAGAATGAACCAGTGAATTCATACATATAAATAGCTATCTGCAGATGCTGCTTTCCAAATATGAACAGAAATAAGAAAAAAATGGGGAGGGGGGGCTGTAGTTGAAAAAGAAGGTTTGACTGAATTGGTGCTTTTAAATGTTTGATGTGACAATTTAGAAACAAAGCAGGTCTACATAACAGATATCAAGGTGACATTTAAAGCCTTTAAACTGTCAATAAATAATATTTATGATAGCATAAGCTAAACTACGTTAGACTTTTTCTTAAAACATATATAACATACTTATTGTGTATCTAAACTTTTATAGATAACTAAGAAAAAAACAAGTTGACATATTTCTGAGCAGAATATGACTATAAATTAGCCACAGTACCCTTAACCCACAAAAACTTATTGAACATCATGGTGCACAAGATCTGATGATAAGGTACTTCCTGCAAACGAAGTGTTTTGAGACCTCTGATCTCTCAGATTTTTCTCAATCTTATCATCTATCAGCTCAATGTATAAAACTGTACATGCCAGTTTCTCCTTTGTTCATTTCTGGATTTTCAGTGAGTAGCAAAATCCTATCATAATAATGAACTCTCAATGATTATTTGCCAAATGGATTGATTACTTAGTCCCAGCCCTGGACGAACTTACAGAAGGAACTTCAGGCACATTCACAGAGAACCCACTCCCTGGCTCAGTTCAGAGCTCTGTGTCCAAGCCTAGGACCCTCGAGCAGATCTTGAACTAACAAAAGATTCTGACTTCAGGCTCTGATTAAATGACCAAGAATCTGAAATAAATTAACTCTAGGTTAAATATTTTAAATGTTATAACATTAAAGCTTCAATGGATTCTGCAATTTCCGCTTCCAATCATGATGAGAACAGGAACCAAATTTATCCTACTACCTCAGAAAATCACAAAGATAGGCAACATATATAAAAAACAATATTTAGACCCGGAACAACAGGCGATGCATGGCAGTGATATCTGAGAACAGAGAAGCAAACAAGTGAGGCCTACACATAAAATACTCACTGCCTAGAGCAGTGGTTCTCAACCTTCTGGCCCTTTAAATACAGTTCCTCATGTTGTGACCCAACCATAAAATTATTTTCGTTGCTACTTCATAACTGTCATGTTGCTACTGTTATGAATCATAATGTAAATATCTGATAAGCAGGATGGTCTTAGGTGACCCCTGTGAAAGGGTTGTTCGACCGCCAAACGGGTCGCAACCCACAGGTTGAGAACCACTGGCCTAGAGGGTTTCCAGATCACTGCCTGGGGAAGAAGGTCCCAAGCAGAGTTCAGCATTCTAGAACACCATGGTGGCTAGAATCAGCTGGGTTAGGTACCACAGGAACGGAGCTGCATAAAGAGCAGGTGAGCAAGCTCTGCAGATATGCACAGAAGTCCAGTCGAGTCTGGCTAAAAACTGGTCTGGTTGTCCACAGAAGGACACTACTGAGGCTAAGGAGTTATCATTTAGGAGTAAGTGGAACAATTTGTGCTCACAAAGGCCTGGGAATCCCCGAGACTTCTCCTAGATCTCCTAATCCACAGGGCATCAATTCGAAAGGCAGCATCTAACAGTCTAATATTCACAATGTCTGCCATCGAATCAAAAATTATCACACATGAAAAGGAGGAAAACTTATCCCATAACCAGCAGAAAAAGCAATCAATAGAAATAGTCAGAAATGGCACAGATGATAGAATTCGTGTATCTGGTATTATAAATATACTGCTGCTTTAAAAAGAGAAGCAAGCATGAGCATGATCAGGAGAGAACTGGACAATGTAAAAAGATCCAGTTCAAACTTCTAGAGACGAAATGGTATGCCAACATATTTCAAGGTCAAAATATTCTACATTTAACAAATATTATATTTTCCTAAGTCTTTAACTTCCTCTGATACTTAACCTCTAAAATGGGTAAAGTGGGGGTAGATAACTATGTCATATCTCATTACAAACTTTTTCTTAATCTGTCATTCATAGTTTTAATCAATCTTTCTAATATTTCTCATCATTCTACTCCCATTTATAGTTAGAAAGTTACTCCTCTGAAATTACACAGCATACCACGATCCCGTTGAATGCAATCTAGACTTTGTCAACACCTCATCCTATCTTTCTCTTATCTCTTACTTTACTCTTATCTAGACCTCTATCCTCCAGATGTGCGGGTGTTGTAGAGAAGGCCAGTGTCATTTATTAGGTGAGGCACTGGGGACATAACTCTAGAAGGTAGTCAATGAGGAGCTCTATAAGAAAAGACAAGGGAAAGGAGGAACACACAGTATATCTCATTACAGTAGGTGTGATCTAGTGTTTTTCAGTATAAAATACGAATATATGCTACATCACTTTAATAATCAGAATAATATTACTGCATCTCCCTAATTTAGGTCCTATATACAGAGTAGTTGACTGCTAATAAAGTCACTAGTTTAGCAAAGAGTACTTGTAACTAATAGGCATAGTAGTTTTCAAAAGGATTAACGTTGATATCTGTGAATACAGAACATAGTCAGTAACTACTGAATATAAAATCATGTACTGGAAAATTCTATATTCTTAAATTTTGCTTTCAATAAATATGTCAAGGATGGGAAGAACCATGAATAGGGATAATATATGAATCAATCCAGTAAAGTAAATGAGAAATATTGGCAAGTGGGAAGCAAAAAGTACTCTTTCTCAGAGGTAGGAAAACTACAGAGGGACTCTCATAGCAGACCCCAAGACACCCTCACAAACTGATGAGCCTCTGAGAAATGTTCCCTTAGAAGTAAATAATCCTCACAAATGACACAACTCTAGGGATGCCTATTTTTAAATCCCTTCTTGCGACCCTGGAAAGTCTGTCCCCAGAATCTCTATGCAATGTGTCCTCTGCTTAGAACACCACGCCTGAAAGAGCCACCCAGAAATGCAGCTGTGCAAGCTGTTCTTTGGAAAAATGGTTTTTCAGAAGAAAAAGTACAACAGAATTAAGGCATAAATAATTAAGAAATATACATTGTTATTTTTTCTATTTTTTAGAAGTTTTACATATAGAAGAAATTTATAAAAATTAATTTTAAGCATCATTTAAACAAAAATCATTTTCCAGTTTCAGGAATAGACACGGTGATAACTATTTGGCTTACACAGCAGTTCTGTATATGAAGGTCAGAAAGCTACCATTGGTCATCAGTGTCTGTGTTAAATAAATAATACCCCCCAGAATAGTTTATACATAATTTTGTGAATATAACACATACAAGCTTTATTCCAACCACTATAACTTCACATTTATTAATTTATTGTGCATAGCAACAATTTATTTATTCTTAAAATACTTTTGATTTGTTACCATATTAATGAATTCATTTCCTTCAATTCCCTATAAATTGGAGTCCCTAGCTTACAAATTACTATAAATTTAGTATGACATCGAGCATAAATCATCATTTACATTAACTGATTGTTATTGTTATTGAAAGACAATTAGGTACATATCACAAATGTCTGGTTGAAACAAATTAGGCAAGAAAATAATCTTATAGACAAAAATGAGAAATAAAGTTGGATATTCACCAGCCCCACATTCTTTGCTTGTGATGGTGTTGAATACTAATGACTTTTATATTCTTATCTGTGGACATTTGTTTTTCAAACTATGTGTATCAGAAAGACATTCAAATGGGCAAAATTTACCCTGATATTGAATGGAGCACAAAAATGCAAAAATGTTTCAAGCTTGGTTGGCTTTTCAATGCTTGAAAAGGGAATTAGAGATAGGCCACTGCATGCTAATCACACCGCTGCATCTACTCATCACATTTAAATTCTTGGGTTGAACATATTTACCATTGACTTGTGATGCTACATCATTTTTAATATTGCTCTCAAGCTGCCAGATAGAATTCTGTCCCAAGTCTAGAGAACCTAGGTAAATGACAAACAGGTTGCAGATTTCTTTTCTTATCTGGAATATTAAGACAGTGCCTCTAATCCTATACAGAAATGTAGTCCAAAAAACGCTGCCATTTCAATATGGTGTGTATACAAGATCATAATCCCCAAGCAATTTTTTAAATGAATGCATCAATCATCTGACAACTGGGTAAATTCAAGGCATACTAGGAAAAAACTGAGGCATAATCATCTATAATAATAAAAGGGTAATATGCTAATTAGACCAGACGTCATTCTGGAGGTCCTTCCTGACAAAGCTGGGGCCAGAGGGAAGCCAGCCTGGGTCCTGGGTGCCTGTCAGCGGCTGGAGGAGGGAAGCAGCCCGGGTCCTGGGTGGCGGAGGGAAGCTGGTGTCGGCAGCCAGGGGAAGGAAGGCCTACTCTTGCATGAATTTTCGTGCATTGGACCTCTAGTTAGAAAACATAAATTTTTCCAGGTACAGTAACTTAATAGAACAGTAAGTACTCAAGGTATGCAAACATAACATAGGTCCTTCCCAAGTACCCATAGTAAAAATCAGAATGTTCTTACTTATTGGGGAAGAGGAGGGGGGACATATAAAAACATGAGAAGCATGGGCTCTATTTATTAACTTTTAAACCTATATGAGAGAATTTAGTTTGTGTGTATGTATTAAATCTGGTATATAAAAATATATGATAAATTTAAAATATACTTTTCTTTACAATGCACATATTATCATATACATAAACATTAGTCCCCAGAGGTGGTAGCCAATATTCGGCTCAAACTGCTGGGGGAGAAGTGGGAATGCAGACACAATATTTCCATATCTTCCAATTTTAAGAGAAAAAATTAATATAGCTCCCTATTTTTATATTTTTACAACTAATAAAAAGTTTAAAAAGTCATTTCTCTAGACAGTTCCACAAAGTGACCTACATATATAAACCGTATTAGTAATGAGCAACTGAGCAAGATGAAAGGAGTAGGAATTCGCCATTAAAAATGCAAGAGAAAGGCCTGCCTTCAGATAGTTAAGGTGTTCATCTACTTTAAAAGCTCATGCAGCTAGCTGCCCTAACCTAGCCAGTTTGGCTCAGTGGATAGAGCATCGGCCTTCGGACCATAGGGTCCTGAGTTCAATTCCGGTCAAGGGCACATACCTTGGTTGCAGGCTCCTCCCTGGCCTGGGCCCTGGTTGGGGCTTGTGCAGGAGGCAACCAATTGATGTGCTTCTTTCACATCGATGTTTCTCTCTATCTTTCCCTCTCTCTTCCACTTTCTCTAAAAATCAATGGAAAAATATCCTCCAGTGAGGATTAACAAAAACAAACAACTTTATTTTGTTGTTCACAATCAGACTGAAATTAAATTACATAAAACAAGTGACCACCCTCCGCGACTACTTTTTGTTTCTTTTTAAGCTAAATAATCATTGGGTTAACAATGTTACTGAATAAGTCCTGGTTTGGAAGAAAGAAAGAAAAAGATATAACAGAATTATGAAAAGAAGATGACAGTGAACAAAGGAAATATAGTAAACCAGAATGAAATTAGAAAAAAAATGAGGAAAACCTTAAAGGCAAGGAAGAATATAACTTTGAAAACAGTTAGACTCAGCCTGATTTCAGTAAAATGACTCCAGAAGGAAGATCAAGGAGAAATCCAGGGAAGCAAGATAGAAAGTCAGTGCAGAGCCAAGTCAGGTAACGAGAGATTAACAGCAATCCAAGGAAGAGTAAATAATATCATCAAATTGGAAAATTAAAAATAGTAAAAAGGGATAACATATGGCATAGGGATTATAGTCAATACTATTGTAATGACTGTGTATGGTACCAGGTGGGTACTAAAATGATCAGGGGAATCACTTCAAAAATTGTATAAATGTCTAACTACTATGCTTTATGCCTGAAATTAATACTGAATGTCAACTGTAATTTAAAAAATTATTAATTTAATTAAAAATAGCAAAAGAGATTAAGATAAGGAATAATGGGATGAAGGATGTACAACAGTTTTCAAGAAAGTTACGGGCACAAAAAATTTCATCACACTTAAAATCAGCTCAGATAGATCCATCCTGGAGTAAACTCCCGAGTTTCTGTAATATTTGGAAGGCTATCTTGCCTAGGATTGAGAGTGCATAGGAAAATTAAGTGCATTGGGGTTATGGTTTGAAATGTGTAAAGGAATTTCATTACTCAAGCTTGAAAATGGTGTGAAATGTATACAGTAATTCAGTTTTCAAGTTTATAATTAATTGATCACTAATCAAAGAACAAACTTAAACTGAGTATTTAAATATCACCTAAATTTACCAGATTTAAAAATGACAATTGTAAATTGAGCTAAGAGGCTTATAAAAACTCATTTTTAAGGTTTGAAACTTTTTAAAAATGAGTAATAATTAAAAACGTAATGAAATGAGTATTCCTTTCAAATAGTATTCCTTCAACAATAAAGCACTCACATGACTCTATGAAGATGACATCAATTCTTTCAATCAAAAGATAAGTACCTTTTGTAACAACCTGACATATCAATAGGTTTCCCATGAAGAAAAGTGGTCTGTAGTTTTAAAAAATGAAAAGCTCGGGAAGAAGCTATTAACCACACTCCCCTCTTGGAAATTTCTAATGTACATTATTAAGGTTTTGAGAAATAAATATTTCACTTTTATTTTTGCTTTGTCTAAACACAGGAATTCATTTAATACTTCTTAACATCTTGCAGAATTGTGGAAGGTGCTCCATGGAACACAGTTTGGGAAACCCTATATTAGGCAGTTAGGGAAAAGTCCATCAAGGATCCTTCTTTGTCAGAATGCAGGCTCCATAAGGAATGAGAAACAATTATAGGGGATCAGAGTCTCTGTTACTTGGTATTACCACACACAGTTGGCATGGCGACTGCCTTAATGAATTGGAATAGTTTGCCCCAGGAGATGTTCACATGTTGCCAGGGTCCAAAACTGTGCTTTCTTGAGCCTCTTCTTTTCTCTAAACCCCATCCATATACACATGACTTTCACTGTGATCTATATCCTGATGGCTCCAAAATCTTTACCTCTAGTCCTGACTTACATCTTCAGATCAGACCTATGACTCTCAAAGTTTATCCTTTCCTTTCCACTCTGCTTTTCACTTCTGATGCTCTGAATGTCATAATTATTTCCCTGGACCATTGCAACAGTCTCCCATCAAGTAGCCCTGCTTCCGCTTTCCCACTCACCCACTGTAAAATGTGGCTGTACATCATCCTTACAGGATAGTTTCCTAATTTCTTAGTGTGACAGCCATGGTCCCTCATGCTCTGGCTACAATTCACTGCTCTAAACCCCTCTCTCACTATGGCCTCCACACTTACCCTGTGTTGTAGACACTTCCAATTTCTAGCCCTTCCTAGTACGTGCCATGGCCCTTCAAATCTCTCATCTTTACATACCTGTTTGGAAAGCTCTTACTGCTCTCTGCTTCCAAAAAGCTCCTACCCCATCCATTAAGACTCAGGTGAATGTCATCTCTTCCGGGGAGCCTCCCCTGCCCTTCGCATACTTCCCTCCCTGTGCTCATTCACTCGACCTTATTCATGCATGCAAGAGACACTCGTTTTGAATTGCTGCAGTCACTTGCTGTATATGTCTGCCTCGCCCACTAAGACAGGGGTGGCATAGGTTATTTTCTAGGCATTTAAGAGAATTTTTAAAAATATCCAGTACAGTACCTAAATTGAGTCAATACCTCTTAAAATAAAATCTTAAGTTTGTAATTTGACCATTTTCATCCTACCTTCTTTTAACCCTCTTAGAACCCTAGCAGAAACACCTATCTCACATCCTTGTCTATTCCTTCCACTGATTGTTTTTGCTTTCCCTTTATGTCTTTTATTCTTTTTCCTTCCTTCCTTCCTTATCTTCCTTTCTTTCCTTCCCAACGATAATTCACAAATGTCACCTTCTGTCTTCTACAGCTAAAGCATAAAATGTGCTGAAGTTTCAAATATCTTAATTTTAATATAGGCCTCTCTCGGTCACAAACCCACATGCCTGCAGGATGTGAGGATCTGAAGGGCTTGAGCTGGTTCAGCTGACAGCATCAGAGACCTCAGTCCCTCTTCCCCTCAGGAGAAAATTGACTCAATTCAACAAATATGTACTGAACAACCACTAAGGACAAGTCACCAGTTAGGAGAGATGTTAGGAGTTTTGCCAGTTTTCCTACCTGGCAAAACTACTCATGACAGCTAGCCTTCCATTCTTTTGGACCCTATTTCAACACTCTAGGGCTTCTAGTCAATTTACTACCTACAAATAACCTTTCCTAGTCACTTTCCTTCTGTGATTTGTCCTTAGAGTTTAAATATAACTTAGGCATTTAGTTAGACAACAGGATAGAAGATTTTATTCATTAGTATGTTTACTTCTACTTGTTTCTCAATTTTTCTCTGTGTCTCTAGGATTTTTCTTCTCTTGGAAACAGGAACATTGTTTCCTGCTTTATTTGTTGTTGCTGATGGAACCTAGTAGAGTGGTTTGCATACATTATGAACTCAAAAATACATGATTATAAAAGGCAATATTCCAGGATTATGATTTTCCTGATTAATGTATTAATATACTTCAACTAACAACTCACTGAGTTAACACACTTTTTATAATCAAGTTACTACAAAGTCAGGATGAGACAAAAGCAAAAGAGGATGTCAGTACCATATTAAAAATACCAATAAGTGTGAGAGACTGTGACATTCCAATAGCCTGTTATTGCTAAGTGCCCAGGGTGAGGGCTGCACAGGGTCAGAGGGAAGCTCGCACCTGACCCTGGCATGGATAATCATGTCCCGAGGCTGTGCAAGGGGAATGCCACTAGTCCCAAATCAACAAGCTCATTCTATTCATAGCCTGGAATAAATTAGGCATTCCAGGGGATGGAAACTGCTGTTCTCCCCAGGAGGAACCAGGGCTCTATGAGCAGGTCAGAGCACCTGCCCTGGGCACGTCAGGTGCCCAGCCAGCTGTGAAGTTCTTCCTGGCCTTGCTCAGTTGGAAGCAGCATAATAGGGCCCATTGTTAACACTGAGAAAATCAAGTCTCAATTTTAGAAAGAATGCATTTCCCATCTCTCCAAAACTCAGTAAAGAAAGTTCTGGAATGCAGACCATAAGGATCAATGAAATTGCAGCATTAATATGTTTGTCAGAAAATTAAATAAGTACATCTCACACTCCAATGGGGATTTGGCTGTATAATCAGTTGTTACATGAATTAGACATTTGGCAGAAGTTTCTGTGTAATGAGAATACGGGCCAGCACGTCTAGTCATTTTGATACTTATTTAGTTCACCGACACTATAACGATAACAATTCCTGATCATTTCTCTATGTTTTCAAATAATTCCAGAAAACAAGATTTAATAAAAATTAACCTGTTACTGGATTTCCGTGATGACAACTTCATGAAATACATTAGCTGGGCTGCAGATAGTGGTGTCTGACTAACGCCCAGCCACTGTCGATCAGGCCCTGGCACCAGCCCTGGCTCATGCTGTGCATTCACCATTAAGCTGCTGAAGTGCTAACATATGCTGCATTTGTGCCATTAGTGTTGCCTTCACAATTAACATTCACCTACCCTTCATCCTGTTGCCAAAGCTAGATGCCGGGTGAAGGGGAATTTATTTGAGAGCAGCACTTTAAATTCATCGCAATAAACACCAAACTCCCTATAGCATAGGGAGAGGGCAAAACATTATCCTATTCCAGCCCTGAAGACTTTAGGAACACAGAGGTTGGTCCATAAGCTAAATAAAACTAGTTTAAATCAGGTAGCAAAGCACCCAATTTATCAAATTTCATGAAAAAATGTAGCTTATATCAAGATGGAAGTTCTATGAGCAATCCCATTGTGTTTCATTTAATCTCATCTTTGTGAGGGCACATCAGATTAACTACTGTATATAATAAGAAGGCATTTTATGGAAAAGAATAAAAGCCATTTTTAACTGCATAGAACTGGTAAAGAAGAGCTCTGTGTACTGAATATGTACTTGAGTGCTATTAACAATTATGACCATGAAGTTCACATATCATGGAAAAAAAAAATCTTATTAGTTTATTGTCTGATCAAATTTTTCACTGATATCTGACTAGAGCAGTGCCTGGCAGCATGGTAAGCACTCAAGCATTGATTGATTGACTGATTGAGTGATTGGTTGATTGCTGGATGGATGGAATGAATAAATTAGTCTATCCTTATCACCATGTTTATTATGTTATTTATATTAGGCAAAAGCTCAAAAGAATAAATGGGTTTCAGATTTAGTCCATCACTGTAAAATAATTTCTAAGTAAGTAGCTACAACATTAAGAAGTCTTAATGTTCTGTGACAATGGAATATATAAAATGATGATAGACATGTGTACTAGTATACTCACAACCTACAGAAAGGCTTGACAAAAATGGAAAGAAAATATTTCTAAGTTATACAAAACAATTCTATGCATACTTAATGTAACTGTTCATTATACAAATGAAAAAGGCTACATAAATCTAATACTGTAGATATAAAAATGTTACGTTTTCATCACCTTATTTTTAAAGATATTGAAAAAAGACACTTCACATTTATATTCATCCCAAACATTTTACATTTATATAGATAGTAATACTCTAATTCCATGCACTGGAAGAGGATGGAATCAAATTAATAAATACTAAAAACATCTTTGAAAGGCACTAAAATGTTATTCTTGAAATTATAAAAAAAATTATAAGTCAAATTCTGAAAATGTATTGGGCCTTCAGAATAAAAATGCAACAATAGCAAACTCTTATAAAGGACTTATTATGTATAATTAAATACTATCTTTAATATAGTTTTTTATTTTATAATTTGTATAACTTATAAAAGAAAATATCAAGTAACATATGTATAATACATACACATACATACATACACACAAATATATATATTTGATCTTCACAAAAATTAGTGAAGTAGATTACCATCATTCCCTCCATTTTAAACATAAGGAAACTGAGGCACACAGAGGTTAAGTAACTTGCTAATAAGTTACATAGCTAATAAGTAGCAGTGCCATTATCCAAAGTCAGACAAACTGGCTCCTGAGTTCATGTTTTTAATCACTATGCTGTATTTCATACAGAAATGGGTTTTAATTTTTTGTAAAAGTATCATAAATTAAGGCAATTGTTAGAAAATGTAAAGATAACCACTTTTAGTGTCTTCTAATAAATCCAATTATGAATTCTCTTAAAATGTGCACCTAACTTATATTACCATGAATGGGAGGTACATGCATACAGAAACACACACACACACACACACACACACACACAACACCTTAAGGAGAAAGATCTGAAATTAGTGCCGGGGTCCAACCCCAGCAGGTCCAGGGGTCCCCAAAGGTGTGGACGGAGTCGGCGAAGAAGGAACAACATGGAGGCAGCATTCAGTTGATCAGCAGCCTAGCCAGGATCTCTAGCCAGGATCTCCAGCCAAATTCTGGTCTGGATCTCCAGCGAAGTTCTGCTCAGGATCTCCAGCCAGGTTCTGTGTCCACGTTCTCTTGCTAGGTTCTCCAGCCAGGTTCTCCAG
The DNA here is from genome assembly GCF_964212035.1 of Myotis nattereri. Taxonomy (NCBI): domain Eukaryota; kingdom Metazoa; phylum Chordata; class Mammalia; order Chiroptera; family Vespertilionidae; genus Myotis; species Myotis nattereri. The sequence goes on from NC_138079.1 coordinate 62,972,667, forward strand.
GTTCTCCAGCCAAGTTCTGGTCTGGATCTCCAGAGAGGTTCTGCTCTGGATCTCCAGCGAAGTTCTGGTTAGGATCTCCAGCCAGGTTCTGTAGCCATGTTCCCTCGCTAGGTTCTCCAGGTTCTGTCCAGGTTCTCCAGCCAGGTTCAGTCACCAGGTTCTAGTCAGGTTCTCTTGCCAATTTCTATGCCGGGGTCCAACCCCAGCAGGTCCAGGGGTCCCCAAAGGTGTAGACGGAGTCAGCGAAGAAGGAAGGACACAGAGGCAGCGTTCAGTTGATCAGCAGCCTAGCCAGGATCTCCAGCGAAGTTCTGGTTAGGATCTCCAGAGAGGTTCTGCTTACGATCTCCAGCCAGGTTCTGTGTTCATGTTCTCTTGCTAGGTTCTCCAGGTTCTCCAGCCAGGTTCTGTAGCCAAGTTCCCTCGCTAGGTTCTCCAGCCAGGTTCTGTTCAGGTTCTCCAGCCAGGTTCAGTCACCAGGTTCTAGTCAGGTTCTCTTGCCAATTTCTGTAGTCAGGTTCAGTCCAGGATCTTTTGCCATGTTCTCTCGCTAGGTTCTGTCTCTAGGTTCTGAGGCCAGTTTCTGTCCGGGATCTTTTGCCATGTTCTCTCCAGCGAAGTTCTTCTGTCTCTAGAGAACGTTCTGTGTAGGTTCTGTGCCTCCTGGTTCTGTCTTCTAAGTTCTGTCTTCTAAGTTCTGTCTTGTTACATCTGTATTTATACCAGTTGATTCCAATCCTATCAATCTCTATTACAAAAGTTAGGGCGTTTCTTATCTCCATTCCAGGGAGTAAAGATTATGTAGCTTAAGCATGATTGTTCATAGTTAAAGTGATTAATTACCCGCCTGGCACTTAGTTAAGAGGTTTTATTCCCTCCCTAACTTCAGGGGAAAATCCCTACCTGGGGAAACAACCTTTCTCAGAGACCTTGGTTAAAACACATAGTGCCAAGAAGGTGAGCAAACATATTAAGAACAGTATGCCATATATGCCAGGTCCCTTGAAACAGCAAGCATGGACCGGCTCCCGGCAAATTAGAAAGAAAATCAAAATTACTTAATACTATATGCCAATTTTGTATTCATACAAAAATAAGACTTGAGTAACATATACTCAAAAGTCAGTGAGGCAAATGACTTTCAATAGTGTCGACAGCATTATTTGTCAGCAAAAGGCTTTACAGCAAGCATGTGAAACTCAAAGGCTACCATGCGCCAAATAAACAAGGTTTAAGTTTATGTGGGCCACAAAAACACAAAAGCTTCCATTTTCATAGAAATGTAGGTTTATTTCGATAGAGACATGCTGAGTACAAAGGGCTGAAATAATTGAGTAATCGTTAACATAAAATTAATATTTTTTCTTGAACGTTAACTTACCAGTCACTGAATAATTGCACAAATTAATAAGCCTAACGCAAATAAACCTATTTTTCTTGTTCTCCAAAAGTGAAATATTTCCTGTTGCGCACACCAAACAAGTCAGTCCAAGACTAATGACGTGGCTATCGGCTGCTAAAATATTCGCTGCTGGTATTAGTGGGGAGAAATGGTGCGCCTGCGTGTAAGGCGCGTAAGGGAAATGAATGCAACACGATTATAGTAATCAGTCATTAGCGAACGTTGTAGTTCGTTATTGATAATTATGTATAGCAGGATGCTGTAAGAATTAAGTTATGAAATGTTTATTGAAGTGTTTCTTACATATCGTTATATTGGCTGGGCCACAAAAATACTCATTGCGGCAGGTCTGACACGCTTGCTGTACAGAAAAGGCCCACGAGGAGTTGCCCAGCCGGCGCTGCCCCATCCCTCCTGTGGAGGGCTCTCGTTCCAGCAGCATTTCAGAAAAGCAGCACAGGGAGCGGTGTGCTCCCACAGTTACCCCTGGTTATTGGCGGGGCTCGCACATTCATCAGCCTAGCGTTTCGTTCCCGAGACGAGAGCATCTGCTTCTCATTCTGCCGACACATGACCACAATCAGAGCCGAGGCTTACAAGCTTTCTGGTTTTTCACCTTCTAGTCTAACTTTCACTCTTTATCCTTTAGAACAGTGGTTCTCACCCATCCTAATGCTGCGACCCTTTAATACAGTTCCTCATGTTGTGGTGACCCCCAACCATAAAATTATTTTCGTTGCTACTTCATAACTGTAATTTTGCTACTGTTACGAATTGTAATGTAAATATCTGATATGCAGGATGTATTTTCATTGTTACAAATTGAACATAATTAAAGCATAGTGATTAATCACAAAAACAATATGTAGTTATATATGTGTTTTCCGATGGTCTTAGGCGACCCCTGTGAAAGGGTCGTTCGACCCCCAAAGGGGTCGTGACCCACAGGTTGAGAACCGCTGCTTTAGAAGCATATCATATAAGATATCCTATTTCATCATGTTGCATCTTCTTTCAGGAAAGGGAGCTTTTGTTCTGGTTCTGCTGTTGTGTGCATGTGCTTGGGTTTTGTTCTTTTGTGTGTTTTTTCTTTCTTTTTTCTTTTTTTAATTGCCACCACACAGTTGTGGCAAAACCTTCCATAGGAAACTGGAATTACTGTTGGAATTACTCAAATATCTCTCTTTTTAATGCAACTTTCTCCTGGGGTAAGTGTATGAGCCTGTTAATTCCCCTTAACCTCACCCTTTTTCCCCCTCAGTACAGGCAAAGCTCCAAAAAGTAACATAAGGCAACTCTTAAAATAATTGAAGGAGGCTACCTAAAGATCAGCAATCGTGATGTATGCCAATTCCTAAAGACAAATCCTACAGTAAACATCTCTGCAGGCACTGAAATATGCTCAGCTACTATAGTTACATTTCCCTTTGATAATTTTAATGTAAACAAATTACATTCTGGTGTTTTGTGTTATTGGGTTTTCAGTAGAAACATATCACTGGCTCTTTTCCTTAGAGCTGACTTTCCAGAATGAAAGAAAAGCCCAGCAAACCCTATTTTCATCCTATGTCGGCACAATTCAAACCATCAGCTGATGACCCCTATTCCTGTCTCTTCTATACGCCAATAAAAAAATCACTCGCAAAACACAGGATCTCCTAGGTTCTGCTATTGGGCAAAGGAGAAGTACAATCAAGAACCTGCACTCCTGCCTGGCCAGCGTGGCTCAGCAGTTGAGCATCGACCCACTAACTAAGAGGTCACAGGTTCAATTCCCGGTCAGGGAACATGCCCAGGTTGTGGGCTCGATCCCCCGTGTGGAGTGTGCACGAGGCAGCCAATCAATGATTCTCTCTCATCATTGATGTTTCTATCTCTCTCCCCCTCTCCCTTCCTCTCTGAAATCAATAAACATATATTAAAAAAAAAAAGAACCTGCACTCCTAAATGGCCAGTCAAAAGCAGCACCTTTCTTCCTACACAGAACATACCACATTTTATTAGGAGAAAAATGAAGAAATGAAATTCCTGAGTATCTCAGGATGTGGGGTCCTTTCCTGAGTCCCAACAGCAGGGCATCTACCAATTAGTATCTTCGTGTAACTATATGAAAGCATGCACTAGGTGGGAGCCAGTGACAGCCAGTTTATTTGGAGTAAAGAATCATTTCACACTCCCAGTGTTGACATGACTAAACTGCCTTGACAGATTAGATAAACACTGGATTCATTTCTGCTTACTTGAGTCTATGGTTTTAAAGTTTGACCAATGTCACTAATTAAATCCTACAAATGCATCTTAAACACTGCAGACGTCAGGTCATCCAGAAGTTAAGCTGGTTTGTTTTAAAGGCATTTATATTCCTGAAATAAACACATAATAAGCATGGCAACTTCATTAGATATGAGATGTCAGAAAAGAACCAAAGTTATGCAAGAAAACTTAATTTTAGTCTCATTCATGCAAATTTCTAAACCTTCCACCTGGCATATTCCTGAACCCTTCTGGGCCTCAGTCTCTTCATGTGTAAATGAGAACGCTAGACCAGATAAACCCTATGATTCCTCAAAAATTTTAAACTCAAACTTAAGCAAATGTATCTGAGCTTTAAAGAACAAACATAATTACAGGTATTTAAGCCCTCGAATAACTAAATTGGACTGTTACAACAATATGCTATGGTACTAAAAACATTTCACTTTGGCTCAACATGTTATTCTACTTTAATAAGAGTGCTACCCAGCTAGTAAGCAAATACCTGTATATTGAAAATATTTTTACAGCAAGCATAAACAGTTTGACAGTAATTTGTATCATTCTCATGGGAAAATAACTTCTCCAATCTCATCTTTCTAGTCTATGTAGCAGCACCAATTTATAGGCTATAAAATTTAAAATCTCTTCTGTGCATCAATTATAACTTACGCAGCTCCCTGAGCAGCATTTAAAAAGCAAGGAAGTGCAAACAATATTCTGCTTGCTGACATAGTAAAAAATTTAGCTAACATAGCTTTAGAACTTTACAATTTAACTGCAATCAAATATCCCTTTTCAGATAAAGGAAAACGACTAAGGCAATATCCTAAGTATAAAACTCCCTGTCAAATTTAAACCATCCCTGAAATTATCTAACTAATTACCCAAGGAAAAGGGCTGTAGGTTGGAAACCTGGCTAATAACATTGTTCCTTGTTATCAGTGTACTAGAAGCTATAAAACCTTGCATTTTATTAAAAAGAAAAGAAATGCTTTTTAAATTACAGACATGTATATCTAAAAAACTATAATGCAACTTAGGAAAGAAATCTTAAACATTAGAGCCTTTTCTGCCTGTACTATCCAGAAAAACAACAAGATAAATGCATACATAAAAATAAATTTGAAAACTTGAAAGTAGGTCAGGTCAAAACTGAACAATATGAGTGATATTTAAATATCAATAGGGTTTAAGTTAGACTGAAATAAGAACTTCCTAAATGAGATTTATATCTATGAATCACTATAGGAGTCTTTGGTAGGGAATAGGTAATGACATTTTAGGAGGCCTTTAAAAATGGCAGATAGTTTTGATTGATGGTGATAACTCTGGTCAGCCATGTTAATGGATATTTTGGGTGATATTTGCATATAATGTTCACTGTGTGATCAGAACTATTTTATGGTTTGTGCATTGGAGAGGGGGAATACTTTTTAATGGTATTATCATGCAAATAATATCTAAATCAAAAAGGCACTAGAAAAACCATTGCTTAGTCCATAAATGTTCTATTTTCCTGAGAAACGCCATCAACTAAAACAAAACACCTGTATATTCTCAGTCCAAAGGGCCCAACCAGGCAACAAAAATTCTGAAAGCCCACAAGTGTAAAAATCCTGTTTCTCCACTCCTTGATTTTAGAGTGCTCTGATGAAATGGGGCTTTTGAGGATTTTTCAGGAGCAATCAGGTGCGGTTATGAGAAGTGCACAGACAAGCATTTTCTGGTCAGCTGTAAACCAGAGATAGTCCTAGGGTACCCTGCTAATAGCACGTGGCTTACCTAAAATAGAAAGCATAATTTAGCCTCTAATTTGATCAGTTTAAAAATCAGGCAGAAAAAAAAAAGTGGGCCCTAGCCTAGAACCTGGCATATGAGATATCAGCCCAAGAAGACATGTTCTTAGAAACTATTTTGGAGGTTTGGGAGGTAAAATTAGATAAGGTTCACTCACGTCTCTCTCTTTTTCATTTAAGATTCAGTTTCTTTTGTTAAACCACTAAGCATTTTTAAAAATTTGTCTGCTGAAGTAATAAACCTAAAATTTTCATTCAATTCAAATCATTCAATTAAACTTTCATTCAATTCAAGTTACTGATTTTATTAACATTCTATGCTGCTAAAACCCTAGGAGAAACTGCCAGTTTATATTTTCACCATAGGCATAATTTATTTTGATATATGTACATGTATCATTAATCCTTAGAACAAACAGATAGCATGGGTCAGCTAAAGTCCTATTTTTCTAAAAGAAGGGTCAGATAAAAGAGCTTACCAACTTTAACACTATTAAGGCACAACATTTTAGGCAACTAGGGTTAGTCTATTGTCCAGTTCGCTAAAAGACACATTTAGAAAAATAAAAGGTGAGAGAGAGTAAAAAACTTAGAAGAAAACATTTCAGTATCACTGAAGAGAGCGTTAGAAACATCACACAGATTCCATTTAGAGCCACCAAAAGCCTTTGGGTATCAAAAACCCTCAAATCAATACAAGTTCAATCTAGTCTTTGCTTCTCTGAATTACACTTTGCTGTTGTTGTTTGACATATGCCAGTAGAAATACGGAAAAAGATATAAATATTAAATTCAAAAAGCCATTTTTTTCTAAGAAAGTAATTATAAATTTATCAGATTCAAACTTTTATGTCTTTGTAGAAGTAGCTTTCTAATTGCTTATTGTCCTCACTACAGTACAAATTGAAGCTATGGTGAGGCCACAGTGATAAATTCTGATATTCAACTACAATGATGTACTAATATCAAACCGCTGCCATTGTCCTGTTCAAAACATAATACAATGGAAAACTGTAGAAAAGGCTGGGCAGGCACAAAGGGGCTAAGTATCGATTCCCTTTTCAAAGCTGCCATCAATGCTCGCTCTACTCATGCAAGTAAAATGCACAGTTAGCATAACTAATAGAACTTGGGGTTTCAAAGGTTATTGGCACATACTCATTCCCTTAACGTTAGGATGATGATGAGGAAAAAGGTGTTTAGAAAACATTATAAACTAGGAAGGAGAATATGCTGTGGCAGGCCATTGTTCCCAAAAAGAGCCACCTTTACTTAATGCAAATTATAAAAATTCTGCTTCAAAAACCTATATGGAATATGATACGAACTAGAAATCAAAGTGGGGTTTTTTGAGATCACAGTTTTCACCATTTTTTAAAAAGCTTCTTTCCTAATACCAATTTCTTTTAATGAAATCAATCTAGTAAAAAATAAGCAAGGATTAAAAGTTGATTTTTAAATACGTTGTGTGTAAATTCATCCAAATATTGAATAATAAACCCATCAAGTTTTTTTTAAATCAGAGTTGTGAGTCTTCATGAAATAATTATTTTTTTCTGCTGTCTCTAATGATCAATTATGAAGAATTTCTCCATAACCCTCCATTAACCAGAAAATCTAATCAACATCCAGTCAAAATTCTTAGCTTTTCACTGGATTTTCTCCTGTGACAAACCCAGTGTTTTATGCTCTTCATTTCCAGTATTGTTTCCTCTAATATTAACAGTCAGTTGTGCTACTGGGGATTTTTTTTTTGTCATTTAGCCTGGCTCAGCTTCAATGCTAAAAATGTTATTACAATAAAAAAAGAAGCTATGAAATAGATGAAAAGTGAAAGGGTTAATATAACCACAGTAATTTATCACCTTATTATAACTTGCCCTGTGGCACCCAGAAACTCTATGATAAAAACAACAAAAAACCTTCCCTTAACTTAACACAATACTTCTGAACACAATACTTCTGATGGCTTATCATGATAGCTGATTAAAATAACTAAATCCACAAGAGTCTACAAAGCACAGTTAAAAATTATGTGACTATCCATGGCACAATTTTTTTCAAAGGCTTTAAAATTTTAATGAGATATAGATCGTTAGCTAAAGTATAGCTACCAGTGTATATTTCTGCAGATAACGCTGGCTGTAAGGAAAATAAACTTTTCAATAACATATATAATTTCAGCAGGAACATCTTGATATTTAAATATCTGCAATATAAAAACAAGCTCAACCAAATTCAATTAATACATTTGTGTTCAGTTATGTAAGGAGCAATTTCCCCATCTAGCTATTTAAATGGAATTTTCTAGTTGATGTGATTTTTAAGTAGATGTGATACCAATTGCTACAGAGAATTGCATTCTCAGAGAATTGTATCAAATAGATTGACTTAAAATGCACTGAAGTCCATTATTGTTAGCAGAAAATCTGAATTTAAGTATTTTCTTTCAACTATAAGCAATCAATCTAACCTATATTGCATCCTGACGGAGCACATGAGTTAAGAAAGAGAAAATAAAAAGAAAGGCTCTTATAAAACCATCTTTTCACGAAGTAGGATTTTACCAATTTGTTCTGCAGTTGTATAGGCTGTCAGGTATTATGAAATCAATGCTATGTATTCACTAACTGTCAGTCACAGGATGACAGTATTGTAAATTAAGGGGATGCATCTTGAAGCAGGGTTGCATACACATATTTCTAAGGAATCCATTTGCAGTCTGATTTATGCTCTTAAAATAGACAACTTACCACTATCTGCTGAAATGTCTCACAGGTAAGAAACTGTCTAATTGAATATCATTTTCCTTTATAATCAAAGTAGGCTCTCATTTAGCTTCAATCACTTTGCAGTTTTAACCTTAATATTTTCTATACAGTGAAAAGGAGTCAAAAGATTTCAACGAACAGTTTTGAATAACATTAGTAATTTGAATATATCTCTACTGAGATGAAAATTACTGAGTAAAAATATGTCATGGTAGTTACATAACTCCTGAGATTATATCAAACATCATTCCTTAATGCAATAATTCATTACCATGAGTGATTGAAAAATCCACTCAACTCTGTCTAGATTCTAGAACAAAGATTTTTTCAAAATAAATGAAAATACTATTGACTAGCATACTAAGATCTTTTAAATTTAGCATAACATTAAATTACTATTTTAGAATAGATTTTTAAGACTATTTTTAGTCTTTTTTTCTAAATAAATGATGTCATTTAATTACATATATTTAATCTAATACCAGTAAAAGTTACCAGGCAATTTAACAATCACAGCAAGTTCTAATAACTCTATGTAAACAATTCTATCTTTAATTTTTTTATTTATTAAAATGATAACATTTTAACAGGAGAAAATTTGTTTTAAAGGAAGGATAATAATACTTAAACTATTTTTATTTTTCATGACTCTTCCCAACTTTGTCACACATATGTATATAACTGTGTACATAATAATAAATGTAATTGCTTTGAAATATAATGTTTATTATAGGTGAGAAAAGAAACACTAAAAAGGTTTGAGAAACCAGAATTCAGACTTTGAATAGGAAAAAATTGAAAGAAGAATAATTTCTCTTTCTCTCATACAAACATGAACTTGCCATTCCAACTTAAGAAACACAAACCTTAAAACAAGCAGAGAATCACATTTTAGTAATCAAGAAGCTGAGAGTGGACGTGGAAAAGATATTCATACCTATCTGGGTATAGTAATATAATTTTGGGGAGATGAACTTGAAACTACAATCAAATTATGATTGCCAATGTCATTATTAGGTCCAGGGATGTGATGTCAGGGCTGATGTTCTATGTGTATTCAGTTTATATGGATAAAGAGAAAATGGCTATCTATTCAAGATGTTACTCCAGGTAGTAAAATGTAAAAACCCAGAACAAGTTCCTATGTAAAGACAGCTGCTGAAAATTTCTCAAACCAATTATTTTCTGTTGCTACCTTATAGGCCCATGTATCAACTTGTAAAGCAAAACTGTAAAAGTCTGCTGTAATATCCCATTAAGATGGCCACAACCACATTGGTCAGTGTGCTGAGAGTGGAATAGCTCTTAGAAGTTCAATTAATAGCCCCATATTGTTGTGACCTAACCTAAAAGAGGGACTTTAAAGTTCTAGTCCTCATTTTTAATATATTTCTCATTTAGACTTTACTTCTGACAAGTAAAGATAGAATAAGTAATATTTTTATTACCCCAGATTTTTGTCTTTCTAAACCTTCAAATTTTAGAAAAACAGCAAAACTCAAGAGACATATCAAAATATATCTCTATGCAATCCTTGACTCTGCTACTGAAATAAATAACATATTTCACACAGGAACAGGAACAATTTTGCAGGTTTAGAACTGCTCCTGTTTTATGTCTATTCTGACACAAACTTCTTGGTTCAAGTTATTTCTGACACCAGTTAAATTATTACTCCCCGGTTACATTAAAAGGTTCCTTGAGCATCTAATGAATCTTAAATAATAAATGTGTTTCCTTGACTATTCACCACTGGAAGGTCTGAATTCTATTATAAATAAACCCATGACTGTTTGGTAATAATATTTTGCTGTAAGAGTGATTTGTGAAAGATGTGCAAGCAGCCCAGGAATTCAGGTACCAAAATCACAAATGAAGAGACCCCAGAGTCCTCATTAATAGGATGACTATGAATGATTTAAAATTGTAGTGAGGCAGATGCTCTACGGAAAGACAACTTACATAGCATTATTGGTTTTAATAATGAGAACCCACACCTTTAAAGGAAAACCCTAATAAAGCATTCCATTAGAAAAAAATGTGGTGGGAGGAGGGGAGAAGATACACTCCGTACAAGCTAATCACCACTGTGAATTCCCTTATATTCTCAAAGCAGCAAGAGACCACATTTTCATCAAAATATAAATCCTTACTACAGAGGGAATTTAAGAACATCAGTTGGTAAGAAAGATATAATTATTATAGCATTTGTTATAATCAGGAATACTAATTACTATAGAGATACAGTAATTACGGTTCCATTATAACTTCTAGGTTTCTCTTGTAATTTCTAAACTTATCTCAATAAATGTCCAGGCTAAATTTTAGGGATTTTTTTTCATGTAATCATTTAGAGTAACTGGCACACAAATTTACATGTATAATCATATTCAAACTAGTATTCTACTAGAAGTATAATCATGTTTTTCCAAAGAAAATATATTTTAGCCCTAGTTGGTTTGGCTGGGTGGATAGAGCATTGGCCTGCGGACTGAAAGGTCCCAGGTTCGATTCCAGTCAAGGGTACATACTCGGGTTGTAGGCTCGATCCCCAGCAGGGGACATCCAGGAGGCAGTCGATCAATGATTCTCTCTCATCATTGATGTTTCTCTCTCTCTCTTCCTCTGCCTTCCTCTCTGAAATCAATAAAAATATATTTAAAAAATATATATTGTATATTAACTTTGATCGAAGGCAGTTACTTTTAAGAAATAAAAAGGGTATACAATTCACACATAGCTTTGAAAATTCAAAATTATCTCTTACATACAGGTAACAATGATCAAAACAGACTGGAATTTGTCGGTTATAATTAACATTAAATAAAAAACAATGGACAACCCAAAAATCCTCCTAATATTAACATATTAGCCAAAGTGAACACACTACTTAAGACTACTACTCGTGTGTTCTCTATGAACTTTTTTCTATATATAATATATTTGGATATTTATAATAATAAATACCCCAAAATTATATAAATAATTCTCTTTAACAATTACATCAGACAGACTTATGTTTTCTAGCTGATTTGACTGGCAAATTTAAAAAGTTAAATTTCAATAGTGTTTCATTTAAGTAAACAGTGATCTACAAGATGCCTTTACTTCATTATTACCTCCTTTTAACAAACAATTTTTTTAACGATGGTGGTTAAAGGACTTACCTGTTCCCACATGGCAGCCTATGTGACCATTACCACAAAATATTTAATTTTACTTTGCCAAGCCTACCTTCTCTCCATAATTCCAAATATGACTAGAACATTTCCATTTGCATTAATTAGTTTACCTCAAACTCAGCACATAAACATGAAACCAAAAGAGAGAAATGTGACATGCTTAACAGTATTGTTATAATGGGGGTGGAGTGGGGGGGGGGGGGGAGGGGTGGCGGGAATTAGAAATAATTTTAATAAATGTTTCTTTTAAATAGGGAAGTTGAAATGGTTAAGTAAGCTGTGGTGAACACATATCAGAAGCACATTTGGCAGCAATTTAGTAATTTATATGATCATTCTCATGATTCTGGAGGAGCATGGAAGCAAACATTGGTGAAACCGTACAAGCACTATGATTAAATTTTAAAAGCACCATTGATAAAGGGTTGGAGAAAACATTAAAATTATGAAATTTTTAATTAGTTCAACTTCTCCCAAAATTATGACATTTCTAAAGTAAATTTTACCTCTTCTCCTTCTGTCTGTTCATATGTCCAACATTATTTACATTAAGTTTGGTCCTTTCTTTGAAAGGTTACCCACTAGTACTATGCCTAGGAAAATTGGGCACAACTGTAATTTTAGTGCACTATATACAAACTAGAGGCCCGGTGAACAAAAATTTGTGCACTCGGGGGGACTGGGGTCCCTCAGCCCGGCCTGTGCCCTCTCTCAGTCTGGGACCCCTCGGGAGATAACGACCTGCTGGCTTAGGCCCGCTCCCTGGTGGCAGAGGGCAGGCCCAATCCCTAGGTGCAGCCCCTGGTCGGGCTCAGAGCAGGGCTGATTGGGGGGTTGGGACACCACCCCATCACACTCAAGGCAGGGTCAATGGGGAGGTTGCAGCACCACCCTCTGTCACGCCAGAGAAGGGCCGATCAGGGGGTTGAGGAACTCCCCCCAACACTCACAGAGCAGAGCCCATCAGGGGGGTTGGGGCTCCGTACCCTGTCATGCACAGAGCAGGGCCCATCAGGGGGTTGGGGAGCTCCCCCCTGTCACGAACAGAGCAGGGCCGATCAGGGGGTTGAGGAGCTCCAACCTGTCACACACAGAGCAGGGTGGATCAGGAGGTTGGGGCGCCACACCCTGTCACACTCAGGGCAGGGGAGGTTATGGCTGTACCCCGTCACACACAGAGCAGGGCCTGTGGGGGGGGGGGGGGTTGGGGCACCGCCCTCTATCACCCACAGAGCAGGGCTGGTCAGGGGGTTGGGGCGCTGCCACTGTCACACTCACGGCAGGGCCGATGGGGAGGTTATGGCTCTACCCGGTCACACACAGAGCAGGGCCCGTGTGTGTGTGTGTGTGTGGGGGGGGGGTTGGGGCGCCACACCCTGTCACACACAGAGCAGAGCCGATCAGGGGGTTGGGGCACCACACCCTGTCACACACAGAGTTGCAGGGCGATCAGGGGGTTAGGGAGCTCCCCGCTATCAGGCACAGAGCAGGGCTGATCAGGGGGTTCTGGTACCTTCCTCTGTCATGAACAGAGCAGGGCGGGTAGGGAGGTTGTGGCCTCGCCCCGTCACACACAGAGCCGCAGGGCAATCAGGGGGTTTGGGCGCTGCCCCCTGTCACGCTGATCCCTGTGCCGGGAGGCCTCATGGCTCCGCTGTTCCCGGTGCTGGGAGGCATATTACCCTTTTACTATATAGGATAGAGACCTGGTGCACGGGTGGGGGCCGGCTGGTTTGCCCTGAAGGGTGTCCTGGATCAGGGTGGGGGTCCCCACTGGGGACCATGGCCTGGCCAGCCTGGATGAGGGGATGATGGCTCTTTGCAGCTGGTCACACACCCTTCAGGGTGGGTGTCCCTACTGGGGTGCCTGGCCAGTCTGGGTGAGGGGCTGAGGGCTGTTTACAGGCTGGCGGGTGACTGAAGCTCCCAACCACTCCTTTTTTTCTTTTTTTCTTTTTTATTCTGGGCCAGCTTTAGCTCTGAGGCTGGCTCCAGCTCTTAGGCCTCCGCTGCTGAAAGCAGGTATCTGATTTGTTTGGGTTCTATAATCGAAACACTGTTTCAACTCCAGCTCTGAGATCCCGGCTGGCTGAAAGCAGGTTTCTGGGGTTTTGTTTAGCTTCTATATTTGTAACAATGTTTCAAACTGCAAGCTCAGAGGCCGGCAGCGGCAGGCAGGAATGTTGGAGTCCTCTGTCACTGAAGCAAGCAAGCCTCATGTTCGCTTCAAGCTGCCTGGCTGCCGGCCACCATCTTGGCTGGCAGTTAATTTGCATATCGCCCTGATTAGCCAATGGGAAGGATAGCGGATGTACAGCTAATTACCATGTTTCTCTTTTATTAGATAGGATCTTTCCTAATAGTTTCTGCATTGGGATTCTACCTGTCAATTTAGTCTTATTTACTAACTAGTGGCCCGGTGCATGAAATTCATGCACGGGCGTGGGGGGGGGGGGTGTCCCTCAGCCCGGCCTACACCGGGGATCGGGCCTAAACCAGCAGTTGGGACTCTCACAATCCAGGACTGCTGGCTCCTAACTGCTTACCTGCCTGCCTGCCTGATGGCCCCTAACTGCTCCCTTTGCCAGCTTGATCACCCCTAACCACCTCTGCCTGCTGACCTGATTCCCCCCAACTGCTCCGCCCTGCCAGCCTAGTTGCCCCTCAGTGTCCCCCCGCTGGCCTGGTTGCCCCCAACTGCCCCCCTGCTGGCCTGTTCACCCCACGCAGCCTGCTGTTCAGTTGTTTGGTCATCCCCCACTAACCCCCCTGCCGGCCTTGTCGCCCCACGCAGCCTGTTGTTCAGTCGTCCTTCCGGTTTTCTTGGTTGTGATGGCCACTGGCTTTTTATATATTAGGGTAGCAATAATAAGCTATTCAAAATTATGAGAAAAATCTAAAGTTTCTACTTTATTTTCTCCACTCATTCATTCAACCTTCCACTCATTCACTCAGAGCACAATTGAACAGCCCATTCTGGAGTATAAATTTTAAATTCCTGGAGGGCAACACTGAATCCCCAGTACCAACCACAGTGTCAGGAATACAGACAGCATGCAGAGATTGATTGGAAGAGATGAAAGAAAAAAATGGAGAGGTGAGGCAATCAGAAGGAAAAGATGGTATTCTGTATGTAGCAAATTAAAAGAAGGTGGGGGAAGGAGGAGGAAAAGAAAACAGAACAAAAGTGTGAAAAAATGCTTAGGCTATGGAATCAAACAACTCAGCTTCAATTCTGTGTCTACTAGTTGAAAATCTTGAGTGTATTTAAATTTGATGTTCCCTTTTCCTCATCATTTGAAATGACAGTCCAATGAGTTGTCATCTGTAAAAGGGTAAGCAAAAATCCAACACAGAGTTGGTGCTCAGTAGTACAGGCACCTATTAATGCCTCACTGCACCTTACAGCAGTGATGGCGAACCTGTGACACGCGTGTCAGAGGTGACACCCGGACTCATTTTTTTGGTTGATTTTTCTTTGTTAAATGGCATTTAAATATATAAAATAAATATCAAAAATATAAATCTTTGTTTTACTATGGTTGCAAATATCAAAAAATTTCTATATGTGACACGGCACCAGAGTTAAGTTAGGGTTTTTCAAAATGCTGACACGCCGAGCTCAAAAGGTTCACTATCACTGCCTTAAAGACTACACTTTTAAATCACTTCTAATGTTCTAATACTACAAATTTAAGCACTGCCAGTAAAATGAGGCTGAACATGGGCTGTCATTATTAGCTGTTTTAAAGATTATTTAGCAAAGCCCAAAGATTTAGCTCCATTTTTCCCGAAAATGACAAAAAACAATAGCAACTCTTAAGATAAGTCCCATGACAAACAACTCTAGTATTTGTTATATGACTGTAATAGTCCACTGAGGGAAGTTATATGAAAGGGAAAATAAAAACCCTTGTATTTATCTCAAAATGTGAGTTGGAAGAAAATATATAAATATATATGTGGTAAAAAATACAGAAAATGTATCAGGGAGCCACAGAATGAATCTTTTTTTGTTTAAGAAATCAATTTATAATAAAAATAATCTCCTCTTAACTTTGTCTCATTTTTAAGTTGTAATTAAATACATAGGTTTCTTTAAACTGGGGTATATTTGTATGTCTACCCATACGTTTTAAAATAGTAAATAGATGTAATTTTAGAAAATGACAAATAAAAAAAAACAGCAACTGATTTTTTTCTCAAACCGCATAACTGAATTGCAGCCACTTTTTCTGGGATAATGGCAGAGCTCTCTTTCCGAGGAGTGCCTGGCACAGCATAATGAAGAAAAGAAAAAGCATAATTGTATCTGCAGAGGCACCACAGGGGACTATTTTGTGACAAGAGTAAACACTGGAGGTTCTCTGTGAAGAAGGTTTTAAAACCCTACATATGTGTAAGATGTGGCTTATACTGCGGAATCCATTGATTTCTAGACCTAATTTCAACATCCTCCTGGCTCCTGAAGTCACCCATAGTTGGCAGTTTCTTCTATAGGAACCCTCAGAGTATGATTCTTTGCCCTCCGCTCTGCTACATGTTGAGCTCCATTATATTTCCTTTTCTTTCTCTTCCTTATTGACAAAAACTGCTATAAATTTGGTATTTAATGATTTTGTATATAAATGATCAAAATATTATTTAACTACATTTTTATCATAATGTTTTAGATATAAGTAGTACTGTTATTCTTATGGTCCAAATAAATGCTTTATGATCAGAAATTCTCAGATTTAAAAAGCTTAACAACCACCTATGTAATGTATTCCATATATACTGGCAGCTTCGGAATTTCATTAGAAGACCATGGGAGTATCAATTAGATGGGAGGAGGGACACCTGTGGAAATCATCTTACCAGTGTGTTTCTATAACTGGCTCCTAGCATTTACATGCTATCTGTTAGCACAGATTTGGAGGGAGAAAGCTGGTGCTGGTTGTGAGGGGAGCTGAGACTCCCACAAACCTTTCCCTGATACATCTCCTTCATGTTTAAAGGGATGGTTTCAATGAAGAATAGGAGTGAATGTGCTATTTTTGTTCCTGGTGATTTTTCCCTGACATTCAAAAGGGCAAGAATTATGCAGGCATCTGGGATGTTGATGGGAAAAGAGCCATGGCTAACTTCAAACCATGTCTGTAAGAGATTCAGTTCTCCACTAATGCCTAAGCATTCATCAATAGTGAAGTGAAGAAATCTAGATTTTTCTACTGTCTATTGTCCTTCACAATTCTTTACACTCCTAAAATGTCTAAGTCAACAGCAAGGAACTTAGGCTACATACACATGGAATTTTGAGAACCAGAGACAGAAAGGGAATAAAGATCTTTATTATAAAAGGTGATATTTGCATCTGGCATTTTCTTTTCTTCTCAATTTTGGATTGGGGGTTTTGGGGGTTGAGGGGTAGAAGAATAAGGTAGCTATTTATTTTCTAATCAATCCCTCTAATCTCTGGAGTAAGGAATATCTCCAAACGCCAAGAAAAATGAATTTTTTACATGTGTATTTTTAGGAGGTAGCATGATGGAGACAAAGAAGTCCTAAAATATTCACCTCTTCTTCTCACACCATATAATCGTCAATGCCTCCAACATAGTTCTTTGTAGGCATGGCAAAGATAAGGGGTAGTTCAATCACCAATAAAGCAATAATGGTTACTATTTCAAAACAGTAGAGAGAAAAAGTAGGATTACTTTTGAAGAATACATTTTACTTAATCTGAAAATGCATATATACATATATGTGTGATGTCTATACGTAAAAGAAAAATATTACAGATAAGTTAAACCTCTTATATTTGGAAATGGGAAGACCCCTTTTTATCTATTTATGAGCTTACCTTTAGAAAAAATTCTAATTACTATTGGTTAATAATTCTTCAATCATTCATTTCCTATAAATAATTCTCATTCATTTTCACAAAAGAAAATAGGCTAATGCATTTTAAGCCTACTGGATATTAAAAAAAAAAAAAAAGGATTCAAATATCAGATCCAAAACCACTAAGTGGTAGTGATAGCAAGTTTCAGTAACATGTTCCTTGGTGTGCTGTAATCAAGTTTAGACTTTGGTATTTTTTGTCCCAAAGTGGGTTGTGACCATAAGAACTAGGCAAGCATTATGAAGGCTATGGTCAAAGAAGTAGCTATAAGAACTACTATAGCCACTCCATGCAAACAAACAATGTAGTCTTTGCACACACCAGAGATATATAAAACTGATCCCTCAGAAGAGAAGTTGATAATGATATTAAACTTGCACTGTGAATAGAGCCCAACCCAGTGAGAATTTAGAGGGCTCAGCAGTCCCAGAAGTGTCTGTGGGTGGTTATTATTAGGATTGTGGTCTAAACTCAGAGGGAACCTCATGTTTCTAAGTTAGTCTGAGAAATTGTTTTGTTTGTTACACTTTTTCTTAATATGGCAAAAAAGAAAAATTAACAAATCCAGGATTGTTATTTTGAAATCACTTTTAATCTATTAATTACTTTAAAACTATAACTTAAAATTACATTTATATATAAAGAAAAGGTAACTTTTACTTTAAATTCTAAGTAACTCATTTGGTCAGATAATATCACCCAATCTTATAAACAAAAGATAATAAAAATTAAAAACTAGAGTTATCAGAAATTCTACATTGTAGCACTGTACAAGTTGCCATTAACTGAAATTCTCCATGAACTAAATACATCTCCTCTATGATAAAAATCATAAGGTTAATAGTGAAATAGGGAAAAATCTTAAAATGCCTGTTATTCTTAAGGAAGGACAATTGCATTCAGTGTAAGCTCTTATAAGTGTCCTTCATTTCATTCTAACGCTATAAAAATTGGTTAACCTGCACATGATATATAGCACCCTAAGGCTGCTTTTTCTCTCCTTTGCATTACTTAGAAAGCTTTTACCCTGCTCTTTGCCTCCATGTCATGATGTTGCTCCTTATCTCTCTACCACCCATGTTCACAAAATCAAGAATGTCACCCTTAACCTCTTATGTTTTTAAAAATCGATGTGATCACCTGCTGGTAATCTTATGCATGAGAGTAAAGTAGCTGCCACTTTTGAAAAAGCTGCCATAGATGATAACTGCACACTGATGAGAGTATTTAATTATTCCAGAACTTATCACCACCTGACAATTATCTGCTTTGGAAAATGCACTATACTTGTGAACTGCCATTTCTAGTGAGAGTCAGGAAATCAGTTTTCAGATTTACCACAGTTTCTGGACAGCTATCTCAGTAGTGCCCTTCTTCCTCATTATAGTCTAACATGACCACACAGACACTTACTTCATACTTTATTTGCTGAACGAAGTGAAACTTCAAATTATGGGGAAAAAGAGCAGCATCACATTTAACTTTAGGTCGAGTTAAAATTGATTGAGTTGCTAAGAAATACAATCTATGCCTAAACCAGTGATGGTAAACCTTTTGAGCTCCGCATGTCAGCATTTTGAAAAACTCTAACTTAACTTTGGTGCCGTGTCACATATAGAAATTTTTTGATATTTGCAACCATAGTAAAACAAAGACATATTTTTGATATTTATTTTATATATTTAAATGCCATTTAACAAAGAAAAATCAACCAAAAAAATGAGTTCGCGTGCCAGAGGTGACATAGGTTCGCCATCTAATATGGGTATACTTCTAAAATAAAAACCCCCACAACTATTAAAATTCTAAACTGCTTACTACTTGAATTTTAAGTTACTCTGTCTAATATTTCGAGAATCTTTGTACCTATTATTTGTCACTACCCATAAAAGTTTTCAGGACTAAGATGTTTATAATGCAAAGATAACTTAAAGATGCTAAATCAAAAAAGACAACAAGAATATTGGCAAGATAACAGATTATTCAGTAATTTGCCCAAAGTAATTTTAAAAACAGACTTTATCTAATTGGGGAAAAGAATCTTAAAAGCAAAAGTAAAACAAGGTCAAGCAAAGAGAATATGGTTCAGACTACAAACATCAAAATTACTGACATTTATTAGAAAACCTTTACTTCCCATTTTCTCTTTCTCCCTGAAATGTCTGGCTAGTTTTTCATTGGCTTTACTCTAAATATGCATTATCCACAGAACTTAAGTATAGAGTATAAAAGAGAAAGTATAAAACTCTTAAATTTTTGACTATCAGTAATTTTGGTGAAGGATCTTGTGTGGGCTTTTGGATTACATGTAGATTTTATGCTTTCCTACTATTCTAATGCCTAGAATAACTGGGACTAATATCAAACACACAAGCAAACACCTCTTAAACTGATCAAAGATAAACCTGATGATAATGCAATAGGAAGAAGGGGCAAAGAGAAGTTATAAACTAGCCACATAATTTTATTCTTCCTCTCTCTCACTCAGGACCTTTGCCCTGAGGAACTAAGGAGTCATTCACACATTTGCTATTGACTTATTGCTGCTTTAGTGTCTGTTTTGTGTGGGGCAACAGAGAGACACTGGAAATACAAAAATAAGTTAAGACTCAGTTCCTGAATTCATGGAACTCGAAATTATACGGGGAAAGGCATGAAATTCTGTGATAACTACTATATAAACAAGGTATGAAAAAGAGGCCACAGGAACAGTGGCAGAGGAGATGAGGTGACCAACTTAAAAGAGAAGACCTGGGCAAGCTTTATGGAGAGGGCCACAGAAGAGCTAGACTTGGGGTAAAAACTGCCTC
The DNA here is from genome assembly GCF_964212035.1 of Myotis nattereri. Lineage (NCBI taxonomy): Eukaryota > Metazoa > Chordata > Mammalia > Chiroptera > Vespertilionidae > Myotis > Myotis nattereri. Next base: position 62,992,771 of record NC_138079.1, read on the forward strand.
GGATTTGCTACGTCATTGGGAAAGAGCATTTATCTTCCTTCGAATGACTTCATTCATCAAGGAATAAACTAGTATTCTTACATGACCACTTCAGAAATCTTTAATACACAGATGAAATAATCTGACTGAAATAAAGAAGCTTCTGGGCATAAAGCAGGCACTTGGAGAACTAAAATCACTTTGTGTGTGTGTGTGTGTGTGTGTGTGTGTGTGTGTGTGTGTGTGTGTGTTGGGGGCAGGACGTGTTTTGCTGTGATTATGTACAGTGGTTAAGTAATGAAGAATACTCCCGAGTAAAAGTAGGAAACACTAAGTAGGGAACAACTTATGTCTATTTAGCACCTGAGATATAGCATTTGCTAATTTTAAAACTCACAGAATTATTGAGTCTGTTCTGCCATCTACAAAGTTGAATTCATGGAATTTGACAGCTGTCTTATACCATCCTGGGTTCACAGCCTCTCCAGATTCGGTTTCAATCAACAATTTTTGAGTTTTCATAACTGGGCTGCTGAATTTTGCTGGAGGTAATACAACAATCATGTGGACTGGTGCCAGTACAAATTTATGGTTTCCAAGCTCTCAAAACCACTCAGCAATTCCACATTCTGCTGGTCAGCTCCCTCTGCCACTTCCCACAGCAGCTCTTCCAAATTTCAGCTCCTGTCTGAAGGGCCCCACCCAATTCTTTCCTTGTCTCAAGCTTTTATCTCGGAACTCTTTCAAAGAACCATTAGAGACCATGGAGCATGCACTCCTTTCAACTTATTTTCCTCCACAAACCCTACAAATGTTTAATCAGCATCTACCCTCTGTTCTCAGGCATAGAGGATATCTATCTATCTCTCCTCCTCAAGGTTAATTCTTCCCGAAATTCCTTATTCCCAGCCAAGCCCCTTGAATTCCTCTTATAACTCCCTCCTAGAATTTCCCTCTCCTTTCACTTACATCTTCTCTTTCTCCTTCCTCCTTTGACTTGGCCTCTAAACCTGTTCAAGTCTCACCCACCTTAAAAAAACAACTGAACTCTTCAATCCACTATACTCTGGGGTTTTCCCCCTCCACTTCTTTAATAAAACAGTTTTCACAAAGTCAGCATGATCCTAAATGCTAAATCCAAAGGTCTTTCCTGAGGCCTTCATTTCATAACCATCTCTGAGGCTTCTGACACTCCTTGAAATTTTCTCTGCCTTTGGTTTCAAGTAACAAAAACTTTTTTTCTAAGTCCTCTTTCTCATTTTCTCTGGGGTTTCAGCTTCTTCTGCCCACCCTCTACCAATGATGTTCGCTGAGTTGACACCTGGTCCCTCATGCTCTCGTAATTCTGAGAAAGTGTGTCCATACCCAAGGCTTTAATAGCTGCCATATATTGACATCTCCCTAAACCAGACTCAGATTTCCCTCCCAATTCTACCCTCTAGATTCAACAGCCTAGTAGATATAAACTTAAGGATACCCCCACAAAATTAAAGATGACTTACCTTATTCAGTGAATTACATCCAAAGAAACTTGAGCCATCCCTTTTTTCACTGCCTACATCAAACCAGATGCCAAGATTCTTTAATTCCATCTCCTAACCAATTTTTTTAAAATTTATTTCCCCTAATACCTCCTCCCTATCCCTGCTCCAAGTCTGGGCATCAACATCTTTTACTGGACTATGCAGATTGTTTCCCTACAACACTTTCCCTTAAATTCCGATCTGGAGCTCCTATTCGTCCTAAAGCAGTGATGGCGAACCTATGACACGCGTGTCAGAGGTGACACGCGTACTCATTTTTTTGGTTGATTTTTCTTTGTTAAATGGCATTTAAATATATAAAATAAATATCAAAAATATAAGTCTTTGTTTTACTATGGTTGCAAATATCAAAAAATTTCTATATGTGACACGGCACCAGAGTTAAGTTAGGGTTTTTCAAAATGCTGACACGCCGAGCTCAAAAGGTTCGCCATCACTGCACTAGACCTTTCCACACTATATTCTGATTTGTTGTAATGTCTGTGTGCTTGCTATCCTGAGAGCAGGGTGACGAAAGGTTTTCCTTGCTTTGTAACTGCAGGACCTCAAACCTCACTCAAGCCATTATAGGGGCCAATCAATTTATTTTTCAATGATAAAAGGGCACTGGTCTTTCTCTTTCTAGTCACCTTTCTCTTTCCATACATTTATATAATTTTTTTTCCTATCCTCACCCGAAGATATGTTTATTGGTTTTTAGAGAGAAATTAAGAAATATTGGTTGCCTCCCATACATGGCCCAACCAGGATCAAACCCACAACCTAGGTATGGGAATCGAGCTCGCAACCTTTTGGAGTACAGGATGATGCTCCCACCAACTGAGCCCTCCAGCCAGGGCAAATTCTATTTCTAAAAACAGATCTAATCAGGTTATAGCCCTAATTAATCTGAAGAAAATAAGGAATTGCTGAAGGTCTTTACAAAAACTTCAAGATGGCACCCAAGTAACTACATGACCTACTCAAACACTGTTTGCTCCTCCATAATCACTTTCTACTCTTTCATCCGAGATTATGTGTTCTTTTATGCCTCCGGGCCTACACACATGGGTACTGCGTTCCACCAGGGTCCATGTGGGAAAATCTCCCTCATCCTGTACGACATTCCACCTCCATAAAGCACTTCGCATCCAGGCATCCCACCTCTAGGAGGTATTTCTGACTCCAGCTCTCTCCCCCCAGGCTGAGTTGACTCACCTGCCCAATGGTGTAGCTCTAATATAACTTTACATTTTTACTTCATGCACTTTCATTATTTCTTTAAAAGTTTGTTTCTCCTATTAGAATGTCAATTCCTTCAGAGTTGGGACTATTACACTTATCTTTAACTCCCTGGCATATAAAAGCCTATGTTAAAAGTGCTAGCAGGGTGTATAATACGACAAGCATATACAAACACAATAATACAAAGTGGGCATTAATTCTAACCCACTTTAATTGGCATTAATTTATCTACATTTAAAATATTCTCTTCCTCTTGTCTTATCGTTTTTGCACTGGTGCTTTAGAAACTACAAGAGGCTACACTCTAATTATAATTACTTTGAATTCAATGTTTTGCTTCCCCTATAATCTTTTTTTGCAAACAGTAATTTTTCAAAGACTGTTTTGGGAATTTTTCCCACTCTACTTCCGGCAAAAGGAGATTCTGAAAAGGTGTTTAATGAGCTAAATCTGTACAGACCCAAAATGATACAGTAAATGGTAAATCAGTTGGGCTTGAATTTCTAGATGCTCCTTATTATTTCCTTAAATCAACTCAAAACAGCAGTGCACTGGCACCACAAGGGCCCCTCTGCCCACCACTGCTGTTTGTTTACAAACGAATATCAATTTTCTGAACTGTTTTTACCTCTGGAGCCTACATAAGTAATACTAATAAATAATACTAGTCATTGTGTTTAAAAACTAATTGGAAACAGAAAAAAACATAAGAAGAAAAAAGATGAGGAATTGGAAAGATTTCTTTTAAACTGTAAAAAGTCCTTACATGATGAATTTCAATGCTTAAACAATAAATTTATGATGTACCATCAGGTAGGATTATTAAGATAATAAATATATTCTTCAACAAATGAATGTGGGCTAATAATGTATTTTACCAGAAGAACAGTATTCAGATATACATTTTAAAACAAACAGACATGCTATTGCTGTATTTATTCATTGTTGCAGTATTTTATAAAGAATCTGAACCCAGTGCAACCCCAGGCATCTGTTTATTTCCACACTTCATACAATGAAGTAGTCTCCTGACTCTACCCTGCTCTCTCCTGCTCTGCCTTTACCATCATCAGCATCTAAAATACCTCCATTCTCATTTATTTATGTGACTATTTAAGTATATTTTGAAGCCCAGGACACTCTAACAAAGTCACTAACAACAAACCTTCACTGACCCCCTTAAATGAAGTGAAGGTGTTTCTACTGGTCTCCTGTTACATTGCATTCCTTCTTGGGGGGGGGGGGGGGATAAAAGTGCGGCTGCTTTCTTAGATGGGTACTCATCCTGCCTGTGAGAGCTTCTGCAATTTTTCTCCATGTGAATGTTGGAGAAGACTTCATTTTGGCAGGAAAAATACAACTCACATGCTTAATTCTTTAATTTATGTCCCAGGAAACAGATAAAGAGATCTTGATTTTTAAGAAACCTGAGCTAAGGGAAAGAACTTATGATTAAAAAATTATAGAAAGATGTTATATTTCTTCATCTACAGCTATTAAAAAGTAGAAAGCAACCAATGTTTCTAACCCGATAGCAGAACTAAGGATGCCTGATAACCCTGGAAACCTTTCTTTGGTTCTATCATTCTTTGCTATTTCCGACACACTTAGACCAAATTAAAAAGAATCAAAGTTAAATGAAAGTTTCTTAAATTTGAACCATTTCTCAAACAAAGTAGGAAACTGTCTAAGGCATCAGATTACTGTAATCTAGCACATTCAGTTTTACTCTAATGCCCTCTAAGAGTCAATGTAGTACGTGTTTTTAGGGAAAATGATTCTCTTTTTTTTAAAGATTGTATTTCTCTAAGAAAATCAAATTTTTACAAAGAATGTTTTTTGTTGTTGTTAATAAATAGGAGACATAACATGTATTAGCTAAGAATAAACTATTCTTGTAGTTTTTTGATTAGAACAATCTAGCCTTTTTCATTGAGTTAATGTGTTGCTTTTTCATTTTTTGATGAGTTAGTCTTACTTATTTTTTTATGATTTTCTTATATCCAATAAAATAAGTATTATTTTGTTTTAGTTTCAGATGTAGAGCATAGTGGTTAGAAAACCATATACTTAAAGTGGTCCCTCCAATATTGTAGTACCCACCTGGCACCATTCATAGTTATTACAATACTATCAACTATATTCCCTTTGCTGTACTTTACATCCCAATGACTATCCAGAGGAAGGTGATTCTTAAAAGGTGTTTATTGAGCTAATCCTATATGAACCTAAAATGATGTGATAAATGTTAAATCATTTGGGCTTATATTTATGTACTTTCGTGAACCAATACAACTATACTAGAATTATTTCTAACATAAAAATGCCCTCATTTAGTCATTTATCAACTGAAGAAAGCAATTTCCCACAGCAAAAAAAAAAATTAAAAATTGGATATAAGAATAAAATTATATTAAAATGCCATAATAACACAGATTTGGCAAGTAGCCAAGGGTAGATATAGACCTTTGCGGATTTTTCTTTCAAAGATATACCAATCATTCCAACATTTCTAATCATTTGAGAGTCAACTGCTATAGGCAAAAAACTGTACCTAGTAATTCTGTACTGCCAATATATTTTAAACTATTTCATAAGTAAGTATTGCTTATACTGTATGTCTAGTAGATTTTGCATACTTTTTCTTATCAGAAACTTCTTTAACACATATAATCTACTGAAATTCTCCAAATAAGTTAAATCATAATAGGAATGAAACTGACAAAATCTTTTAGTTGGCCTGTGGTATCTGGAGAAACTAGTAAAATGGAGCGCATGACTCTGAATCTCCATATATATTGAAAATAAACATGTTTAATATCCAAGTAATCTATTGAGACTCACAGAAGATAATTTTGCAAACTTTTTTTATATTTAATAATGCAAATGCAATAGAGAAGCATAACATTTTAAATGTATTATTTTAGAATTATGCAGCTTTAATCCAAACCCATCAGAACCAATAAATTAATGGCTTTAGAGAAAACAGTTGCTTCATTAATCTAGTTTATGGCACTTGCCAATGATGAATTGAGGAACATACTTTGTGATTTTAAATGTATGCATGAAGTTTACTTAACACATCATTTTCTACTTCTGTCATCGTGAATTACGAAGTACTTGTAGAATAAAAACATCAAGAACAAAATAATTAACTTAATAACAAAAGCAAATGAGTAGGGATCTTGTGGCAAAATTCAGAACTCTATTCTTTACTACACCATCTCAGACCCCTTTCTCAGAACTGTTAAGAGCTAGACCAAACTTAGTTTGTGTAATCCAACATCAGATAGGTCAACACAAGTTCCATTGTATCTCCCCACCAAACTAAACACATGCTAACTCATCAATTTCCTTCATTTACTTTCACAAATCTTAAGAAAGTGTCTCACAACGTATATTACTGTGGGGGAGTCAAGGATATAAAACAGATTATATGTTTAGCCCCAGTTCTGCAAATAAAGAAAGTGGATTATCCGATAAAGATAATTATTCTATAAAACAGGGAGGTGAGTTTTCAACAGTTATTTGAAATCAGAACTTCTGGTGCCTCGGTGAGTTTCCAAAGGCCGTTTTTAAAGGATGGAAAAAGAACCCTTACAGAATATAGCACTACATCTCTGTTGTCTAAAAAAATAAATCTTTACAATTCAGAAACAATCACTTATCAAGACAGAGAAATGCACAGAATTATGCACAGGCTATTAAACCTCTAATCACCAAAGTAACTATCCTAAAATTTGAATTAACTTATCACCTCTTTGGAACAAAAATATTTATAAATCCCCATATTTAAATGAGGATTGTTTGAATTCATGGCCTCTAAAATTACTCTGGGATAACTTCCTATTTCATTATCACTGTAAAGGGACATAATGGGAGTTTCTCCCTCCTAACGCAGGTCCTAGTATGCCATTACTCATGCCCTCATCTAAGAGGTAGGAATCCATCTCACTGCTTTAGATGAATTTTAGGGAAATAAGATTCAGACTCTTCCTTTAGTTTAATAAACCAAGGCTTTTGAGTTGCAATGACCTGGTTTTTAAGCTTCAAAAGTCTTAAAGACTTAAGTCATAAGGGTGATGCCATCAACCAAAGATCTAGAAGACTTCTGGAGAGTCAGTCACTCCTCTCACCTCCAAAACTATCTAAAATTCCCCAAGAGGAGAAGATATAAATTCAGAAAAACGGTGTCCTGGGGTGGACACACTGGTAGTGAAAGCTGGAAACCAGGCAAATTCAAGCAGAAAAAGATCATGAAATCTTGTCAAAGACCAGAAAAACAATAAGAACTCGGGTTTGTCATATCCAGCATGAAGTTGGAACAGAATAAAATTCTCCTAATGCAGCAGCACCCTCCTCTCTTATCTGCTACGCCCCGCTTTTCCAGCACACACACAGTCAATTGAAAGTATTTTGTTAAGAGAAAATTGGCAGGAACATAATTTTGATGACCTTTCTTCACAGAAAAATGGAAAAAATTACAATTCTTTCCAAAATTAAAATGTAAATATGCATCATTTATCAAATTATATCTTACATTTATTTTTATAGAGATTTTATAGATACTCCTCTTTTGGGGTTATTGAACTATTTACATGTTTTAAAGGCTTACTCTGTTTTTACATAATGTGTATATATATACATTTTTATATAACTTTTATTAATGTGTCATTATAGTGCAGTTATTTTAGAGTTTTTTTCTCCATTTTAAAAGAACTTTCCATAAAATAAAATCTATGATCATGGTTTTAATTTCCCTTTAAAGGACCTTTCTGTTTTGTTCATTTTGTGTCTTCTTGAAATGTAATTAAATTTTTAAAGTAATATTAAATAATTCAGCAACTCAAATTCAAATAAGTGCTTTCAATATTAATAAAATGATTAAGGTTCATTGGTGTCACGATAGTGAATCAAATAGAATAATTGTAATATATTTACTTTCACATAAATGACTGACATTATTTGACATACAGACACTTTCCTATAAAATAATCACTGAAATTTCTTATTGAAAAGAAAAAAAGATGTAGGGAAAATGTTTAAAGTTCACCACCAGCTGGAGGAGCACTTTTAAAAATAAAAAAATTTCTTTTAAACTCACATTAGAAGAATTTGATATGGATGACAGCTAAATAAAAGGTAAAACCTTAAGGTTAGCCTTGATTCCATCTAAAATTATTAATATATATTTTAGAAAATAAAAGCACTTGATTTGTTTTTCAAATTAAGAAGTGATACAGGGCATTTTTATGAAAGTGGGAAATAATTTTTAGATACAATAAATGTAAATATCAATCCACATATTCATTTTCCATAGGATGGTGTGATTATGCTACTGGAATAAGCCATGGAGAGAAGAGCAAATTAATTCATCTTAATGACTCAATTTCTTATAGAATATAGTTCTAAATATGAATTGCCTTCACTATATACTTTATAATTTAGAAACAGTCAATATCAAGACCAAGTATTTTAAGATCTATCTGAGGAAATAATCCAGAATGTAGCACAAAGAGATGAAAAATATGACGAAAAGGTAATGAGATATTAAGTAGGAGTTAAATATAAGAAAACAACATATATGTAATCAGAACACACAGCATATGAGTAAGTTAAAATTTCCAAAGAGATAATGGCAAAGATTATTGAGAACTGATGAAAACCAATCTGCAGACCTGAAGAGTCCAATAAGTTACACGCATAATAAAAAGAAATTCACACCACACTCAACACATCATAAAACCACATTATATTAAAGATAAAGAGATGTTATAATCTGCCTGAAAGTAAAGACTGATCATCTATAAAGAAATATCAATTAGACTCACAATAACTTTTTAACTGCAATAAAGAATGCCAAAAAACACTAAAATATCTTCATTGGCAGGAAAGAAACTAACTTATAAACCATAATTTCATACTCAGTCACACTGTCTCCCAAAAGAATAAAGTAACAGCATACTCAAAAGTACAAAAACAGAATGAGCCTCTCACTAAAGGATATTATAATGAACACCATGGAGGAGGAAGGAAAAATGATCCCAGATGTAACGACAGAAATGAAAGAAGAATTGGTAAACAAAAATACTCATAAGGTATATGGGTAAACCTAAATAAACATCAATTGTATAAAACAATAATAATTACTAATGGGAAAGAGGAAAGGTAAGTTTGACAAAAAAATACATATTAATTACCTTTATATTCTGTTAAGTATGTATATTAAAATAGTGAGGTAACTATTAAAAGAACCAACATAGAGCACATAACTTCCAAATAGATTTTAAAAAAAAATGCTAGTGAATCCAAAAGAAGGTAAGAGAAAATGGGAGAGAAGCAGGGAAGTTAGGAGAGTTAAATAAATTTAAAAAATAACTTGGTTCAAAAAATCCAATGTTAGAAATCACATAAATGCAAATGGATTGAACTCTGCAGCTAATTATTAAACTCTTTAAAAGAAAGCCAATGTGCTATATTAATATCAAAAAAAGACACGTGAAGTCAAAGACATTAATAGAGAAAAAGGTCATGACAGAATAATAAAACATTCTCAACAGAAAAATACAGAAATTCTAAACTTGTAAGAATCTAATAAAGTGGCCTAAAGCAAGAAAAGATATATAACAATTAAGAAACAAAACTGTTGCCGAAACCAGTTTGGCTCAGTGGATAGAGCGTCAGCCTGCGGACTGAAGGGTCCCAGGTTCGATTCCGGTCAAGGGCATGTACCTGGGTTGCGGGCACATCCCCAGTGGGAGATGTGCAGGAGGCAGCTGATCAGTGTTTCTCTCTCATCGATGTTTCTGACTCTCTATCTCTCTCCCTTCCTCTCTGTAAAAAATCAATAAAATATATTTAAAAAAAAAAAGAAACAAAACTGTTATCATTTACAAATGTTGTGATTGTCTATGTAGAAAACCCCAAAGAATCTACAACTAAATTAATAAGAGAATAACAAAGTTGTCAGATACAAAAATTAACATTAAAAAGTTGTATTTCTACATACCAGAAAAAGTTAGAAAAATATTTTTGAAATATCACTTACAATAGAAATACCATGTCTAAGAATATTTAACAAAATATGTACTATCTCTTGCTGATGAAAATTATGAAATTGTAAGACATTTTAAAAAGGCTTAAATAAATTGAAAAGCATGCTATCTAATCTGGGAAATTCAAATTAAAACTACAGTGAGATTTCTTGTTAATAATGATGAGGGAGGTTTCACAAGCATCTGTGAGAATATGGGCAAAGGGATGCTCATCCACTGCTCTTTTGAGTATAAATTTATTTGACTACTTTGGAAAAGTTTGGCATTTTACGACTGTTCCAATCCTAGGTCTATGCCCTCAAAAACCTTTTGTACATGTGCTTGAGACATATGTATAAAGAACAGTCAGCCCAGCCAGTGTAGCTCAGTTGGTTGAACATTGTCCCATGCACCAAATGGTCAATCGTTTAATTCCTGGTCAGCACACATGCCTGGATTGCAGGCCTGACTCCCAGTAGAGGGTGAGCAGAGGTGGCCAATTGATATTTCTCTCTCTCTCTCTCTCTCTCTCTCTCTCTCTCTCTCTCTCTCTCTCAAAATCGATCTATATATATAAAATCCTAATATGCAAAGTGTCCCCTCCGGAGTTCGACCGACCAGGAGTTCAATGGTTCACTATGACGTGCGCTGACCACCAGGGGGTGGTGCGAAATGAAGGAAGGCCCCGGCAGCAGCCAGCAGCCACTAGGGACCCTACACATGCAGTGTTTTGTGCCTCTAGTAAAAACATATTTTTTAAAAAAGAATAGTCATATCAACAGTTCATAATAACCAAAAACTGAAAACAAACCAAATATAATACAGAAAAGATAAATAAATGCATCCAAAGATTACAGATTGATACCTCATAAAGGTCTCAAAGGGTACTAGTACAACAGGTCAATTGAGTTGACCCTCAACATTATCATATATAATTCTGATGGCAGCCACCAAATGGTGCTATTGGTGCTGGGGAAAATATAGAATATTGAGCCAAATAAAAATAGGTCACAACAATATCATTATTACCTATGCAATGCTAACTTTGTGTCAGTCACTGTACTGTTAAGACAGTATCACTCCTCATGACTCCTGAGCAAAGCAGGGTTCTCACTTTCCTCATGATAAAACCAAGACTTGGGTCCCTCTGTCAAGGCTGCACAGTACATGGCAAAGGCTATGGTTCTACTTGTGTGACTTGCAAACCTGTTCTCTTCCCACTACTATTTTGTGACACATAACACAGTGTAGCTTATAGGATGACAGTGATTGATATACATATCTGATTCAATTCCCTGAGGGTGGGAACTATATCTGACTTGTCCTTATGGCCTTCAAAGTAAAAATACCTTCAATTTTAAAAATACCTGAATTATGTATGGAGTAAACCCTTTAATTTCTCTAGCCTTTTCATATACATGATATCATTTAAACCTCCTAAGGAATTATCTGTGGGAGGTGTGTCAGAAACATAATGAAATAAAGGACTGCTGAGTCAGATGACATAGGCTCAAATCAACCATGTCACCACAATGCAGAACGAAGCTGAGCCTTGGGTAAGTCATTTAACAAAGTACATACTAAGGGCTTTTATGGGGGAAAAGGCGACTTTTATTAAAGTCAAAATAGCACAACTAAATAAATGATCAAGCATTTTTACAAATAAACATTAAGATAAACTGCCATTTGAAGAATGACTTAGCTACCAATTTTTTTCCTTCAAACATAGTTTCTAACTGGTACTCGATTTCTCATTATTTTGCTGTCTCACCCATTTATATTCCTTGGTCTCCACTTTTACGTGTGTTAAGCATGTGTTAAGCATAAAAGAGCTGGGCTCAAGTCCTAGCTTCATTTGCTACCTTAGACACATGAGTCTCTTTATACAATCCATGACAGTGGCTGCAGCTTAACATTCCAAACACCAACCCTCATATCGCAGCCCAAACTCTATACTTTCTGGAAGTCACATCCATTCCTTTTCATACTAAGTTCAAGTTCATTATCCATTACTTTATTATGAATAGGAAAGATTGGCCCTAACTTTAAGATAGCCTACGTTCTCTAAGAGTTTTCTTATGTACCATGTGGCTCATGTTTTAAAAATATTCCTTTTTACCTTAATTTTTTTTTTCCTGCTCCTAAGTCCAAGGTATTAGAGAGAGAAAACCATTGACAGAGAATTCTTGGGAGATTTCCCTGGATCCTACACCCCTTAACTTTCAATCTTGTATAGAGTTAGGGATCTGATACTTACTTGGTTGTTTTTAACTTTTAATTTTGAAAATTTTCCCAAACATACTGAAAAGAAAAACAAAAAGAAAGGTATACCTGTAAACCTTTTACATAGATTTAATAATTGTTAACATTTCACCACATTTGCTGTATTGCTGTCCAACACACATTGTTTTTCTTTGCAGAATCATCTGAAAATAAGTTTTAAACATGTAATTTTTAATAAATGCTTTAAAATATATTTCCTAAGAACTAGAACATCTTCCTATTAAGTCACAACACTACTATTATACCCAAGAAATTTAATTTTGATACATTTTTCTCTTATACAATCTCCACTTGTCCCAATATGTTTTTAATACCTTTTTGCCCCCTGTCCAATGAAGGATCATGCATTGCATTTAATTGTCATGGTCCTTTAACCTTTGCTTTGCTTCTCATCATACTGACATATTTTAAGATTCCACATCAATTATCTTATAGGATGTCCCATAATCTCCATGTGACTGATTACTGCTTTGCAATTAAATTCATAGTAAGCTTTTTCTTTGACAATAAGACTATAGGAGATGCTGTAATATCCACAGGATCACATCTGAAGACACATAATGTCCATTTTCCCCATTATTGATGGTAATGATTGATCACTTGATTGAGGTGATGTCTGCTGGATTTCACCATTGTAAAGGTAGTTTTTGCCCTTCACAATCAATAATCTGTGATGTTACAAAACTATCTTTTCCCCAACAACTTTCCATACAATAGTTTTATTTTAGCATATTGATGAATCTGACAACCTTAGTTTTTACGTAGGCCCCTCATTCCTTATGGCTGCTATATTAACCAAACTTGCCCTTCTCAGGTTGCCTGATTAAATAACATACCATAGGTTCTTTTGTGAGGCCTATAATTTTGGCATAATAGTTTGCTGAAGTCCTCAGTGTAGAATCCTTTATTTTTCCTTTCTAAATCTTTGAACTTTCTTCAAATGAAAGCATCAAGTATTGTAATTTACATACTAGTTGTCTCAAAACTCATATTGGACATACTCTAGTCTATCTGCTTGCTTTACTTACTATAAAAAGGACAAAGAGTCATCCAAATATAAGCAGAACTATACTAAGCCCTTCAAACTTGAGCCCATCTGTCTCATTGGTTAATAAGAAAATTCTCTTTGCTTCACTAAATTACAAGACAACCTGTCAATCAAACTCTTCAGCTTGTCTCCTAAAAGATTTGTACCAGGTTGTCTGTCATATCTCCAGAGTTCTGAATTTGCTGTGGATCTTACTTCATCAGCTCTAATGAAGCAAGCTACACAGGAAGGTGAGATAAGGTTTCTATCAAAATCTTAATTCCCAAATCAGAAGTCAGAGGGCAATCCTAGGAAGAACAGCCATCTATAGACACCTAGAAGAAAGTTTACTTAGACAGATAATTACAATAGTGGAACTTTTGAGAATATAACTATGACCTAGCCTCCAATGTTACCCATAAAAATCAAAACCAATCTATTTTACAAAACAGAAAGGCACTTTAAATAAGGATACCTATGTTTTTCACATTTTTTCCTCTGTGAAAAACCTGGCAGAATTTTAAAATAAGTGATCCAGAGATCAGCAATATGCATTAATTCCTACAATAATGAAGACAATATGCTCCAATGACAGAGTTTATTCTCTGGACCTTAATGTCAAAGATTTAAAAAAAAGGACTTAAATGCTACATTTTTCCACAGGGAAGCCTAAATGGCCCGCAGAAACCACAATGAGCAAGAAATACTACTCTCAACTTTGCCACTGTGATCAATTTATCTATATAAAAAAAGATTAGACTTTATGAGTTCTACAGATTTTATATTCAAGGTCATCCATGAACCTGAATATATAGGGGACTAAGACATAAAAAAAAATAAGTAGATACCAAAATAACTTCTTGCAATCCCCCAAAGATTTAACCAGAAGCACAAGATTTAAAAAGGTAACAATACTTAGTAATCAAGACAATTTAGTGCAATATATTAAAGAATAAAAATTAATGAACAAATCAATGATAAACAAAACATAAATTTTAAACAAAGATCAGTTGTTCCTCTTTGTCTTATGACCCTACATTATTGTACAACAGGCACCACCATTTCCCATCAGCTGGCAACTACCTCCCAGGCCATGAGTCTGTTCGCCAACAGGGTTTATTGGTGCTGATAATAGTGTCCAACAGAGTGGTTGATGTGCTTTATATATCATATTTTTTAACTATAGACTTTTATTTTTTCTATTTGATACAAAATATGAGAGGGGATTTTAATAAGTGGATACAAAAGCACACATTTTAAAATTTTTGCCTCTGGCTATAATATGGCTCAGCAGGGCAGTAGATGTAAGGATTCATTCATTCAGTGGGAAAAGCACTGAAATACTGAAAACTAAATACCTCTAATCCAGGAAAGCTTTCAGTCTCATAGAAATGAAAAGTCAGTTTAAAAACAAGTGAAGTAAAGTGCAAAGAACCATAGAGAAAACCAAAATGCTGAAATTCAAGATCAGAGCTTCCTCAGTTGGGGGAAATGAGAATTAGGAAAAGATACCTCCCCGCCCCCTGAAGTAATGTACGGTGCCAGGTTTAGCAAATGAAAATACAAACATTGCATGGATATACAGGGGTGAGCAAAAGTAGGTTTACCGGTGTGAGGACATGAAACAGTGTTTATTCTTACATTGTTATTTATTAATTATTTCTTATTTTCCATATGAACAACTGTGAGTCTACTTTTGCCCACCCCTGTATTTATACTAAAAAGCATCTGTTGTTTTTATCTAAAATTCAAATTGAACTGGGCGTGCTGTATTTTACTTGGCAATCCTAAAGTGGTAGATAGCATGTATGTTGAATCATTAAATATGTATCTACATAAGAAATTTTTATTTTCCTCTTTTGAAACTCTGATTCAACAAATTGAAAGCATTATGATACAAGGCACTGAACTGAATTCAAATTCAACTATGGCACCAACTAGCTGGATAACACGGTATAAGTTATTTCTGTGAACTTCTGTTTGTCCACTCAATATAATGATATTATTTGCCCTACATTCCTTGCAGAGTTGGTAGGCTCAAGAAATCTAATATTTCTGAAAATGCCTTATGAGGTGTATTAGTGAAATAAGAAATTTAAGATCAAGCAATGTTTTATTGTGAAAGCCACCACCTATACTGCTGATCAAAAAGGTGGTAATACCACAGTTCCATGAAAGATGTGAGGAAATTTCACTGGAAAATATCAAGGACTAGCTTGCCTTCTTGAATACAAAGCTTTATTCAAAGTTTACCCTCTGATAAAGGGTAAAATTCATAAGAACACTCATTTCCACTGTTGTCAGGACTGTCTACAGATGATTAATTATTGTGTAAAGTGTGTTTAAGAACTATATTTTAGAACACGCTCAAACACCTTTAACCTGGATATCTATGTGTCTGTCTTGGGTGTCCAGAGCCCAGTCAACTTGTAAAATTTTCTCCTTGCAGGCAGCGTTTCCTTCTCCAGGCTGTGTAAGAATTCCCAATTCTATGAAGGCTGAGAGAGGCAAGGAAGCTGCAGAAGAAAAGCTTGCATGTAGCAGAGGCTGGTTCACGAGGTGTAAGGAAAACAGCAATCTCCATAACATAAAAGTGCAAGGTGAAGAAGGAAGTGCTGATGTAGAAGCTTTAGCAAGTTGTCCAGAAGATCTAGCTAATATAATTAATGATGTAGCTTCAATAAACAACATATTTTCAATGTAGATAAAACAGCCTTATTTTGAAAGAAGATCTAGGACTTTCATAACTAGACAGGAGACGGGTAGTCAACACCTGTCTTCCAAGTTTCAAAGGACAGGCTGACACTCTTATTGGGAGATAATGCATCTGGTGACTTTAAGTTGAAGCCAATGCTCATTTACCATTCTGAGAAATCATAGAGCCCTTAAGAATTAAGCTAACTCTACTCTGTCTAAGCTCTATAAATAGAACAACAAAGCCTGGATAATAGGACACCTGTTCAAACATGGTCTACTGAATATATTTAGCACACTGTTGAGACCTACTGCTCATAAAAAAATAAAAAAAGATTTATTTCAAAATGCTGCTGACAATGCACCTGGTCACCCAAAAGTACTGATAAAGATGTACAACAAGATTAAACATTGTTTTGATGCAACCCATGGTTCCAAGGGTAATTTTGACTCAAGTCTTATCATTTAACAAATGCATTTCTTAAGGCTATAGCTGCCACAGAAGTAGTAATTCCACTCTTGGATTTGAGCAAAGTAAACTGAAAACCTTCTTGGAAAAAATTACCATTCTAGATGCCAGTAAGTACATTCATGATGTATGGGAAGAGGTCAAAATGTCAACATTAACAGAAGCTTGGAAAAAGTTGATCCCAACACTCATGGATGACATTGTGAGATTCAACAGTTCAGTAAAGGAAGTAACTGCAGATATGATGGAAACAGCAAGAGAACTGAAATCCTATATTTAATTAAGGTATGTGCAGATATGATACTATTGCACACTTAACAGATTACAGTATAGTGTAAACATAACTTTTATATGCACTGGAAACCAAAACATTTGTGTGACTTGCTATTTCAATATTCACTTAATTGAGGTATTCTGGAACCAAACCAAAAATATCTCTCAGGTATGCCTGTATTTATTAACCCTTTTGTACCCAGCACCTAGCACAGTGCATATATATATTTGAGTTCATAAAATTAATGAGAGGATGAAATCCTCTATGTAATATAAAATGCAAACATATTCAACCTAGAAACAAAATCTCCGTACTTGGTTCAACAAATAATTTCTGGAGAAATGTGCATTAATGTAAATCTAGTTGCAAAATCCTATTTATATATCCTGGACATAGTATAGTGAAGTACAAAAAATAATAGTTGTCTTTTTCACAATTTAAGGGTTTAAAATATCTGGAGTAGAGAAAGTATTAAAGCTTGCTGACATTTTAGCATTCTACTCTGAATCAATACCTATTGTTTATTTTTCCATAACTAAATTATAAATGGGTTATTATAAAAACACTTAATACCAATAAGTTTTCATAAAAACAAGTCTGAGGAATCATCTAATGGTTCCATATAAAATAGAGTTTTTAAAAAAATAACTTCTAGTTTTACATATCAAATAAAAAACAAAAAAATAATAGCAGCAATCATACTCCTGTACTAAGAATAATAATATGATTTTAATGTGTATAATTAACTCTTTTGCATGCAGACACTAAAAGAATATTAAAATAGTGAGGATAGTATAATTGGTAATACAAAGCACTAAACAATAATCTTTTAAAATTAAATTATAAAATTTTATTTTTAACCATTATTGAAATTATTTTTTATTCAAATTAAAAAACAAGTTTCAATGAATCTATTTTATATAATGAATCAAAACAAAATTATATCTAGCTGTTAAATATGCAAATTTCCACCATTTCATAATATAACTCATGTATTATTTGATTTTTCATCTCATATACTCCTATGATTAACACTAAACAAACTGGAAAAACAGTAAGTGACAACAACATACAAATGTGAAGTGATTAGGGAAAATTCTTTTAAATCATTAAATGTAGGGGAAAGGGCTTTTATTCCCCAAAGACTTTTCCATGTCAAGTAATTCATTTCATTGTATAACACAGATTTATTATAATATATCCTGTCAATAAACATTTTACAATTCTAAATCACTACTAATATATCCTGTCAATAAACATTTTGCAATTCTAAATCACTACTAAATTTTTGTGCACCGGGCCTCTAGTCTACACTAATAAAAGACAAAGATGCTGATTGACCGTACCTCGCTATGCCCACCAGCCAATCAGAGCGACTATATGCAAATTAACCCAACCAAGATAGTGGTTAATTTGCATATACCAGCTGGGAGCGAAGTAAGCCAGGCGGCGGAGGCGGGACGGAAACAAGCCGGGCCGGGTGGCGGAGGCAATCGGGCTGGGGGGCAGAGATGGGAGGTAAGCAAGCCGGGCGGTGGAGGCGGAAGCTAAGCCCACCTCAGCGGGTTTTGCTTTCTTCTCTGCTTCGTTCCAGCTGTAGGAAGCCCTATTCTTGCAGGAATCTTCCTGCAACGGGCCTCTAGTTTACCAATAATAACCAGTTACAAAACATTGAAATACAATAGCAAAAAAATTACTGAATACATAAAAAATAATTTTAAAATGAAATATATAGAATGTATAAGAAAATTATAAACCTCAGAAAGAAGGGATTAATAAGCAAAAAAGAAGTGTTATATTTTATAATATTTTAAGATATCATCAAATTTCTACAAATATAACTATATCTATAAAGGAATCACAACCAATTTCTGATACCTTGTGTGTGTGTGCATGTCCATGTGCATGTGTGCACAGGTCATTGGGGTAGTTGGCATTTTTATTCAAACATTAGTAAGTAGAGACTGAAACAGAAGGAGCAGAGCTAGGGACTATTCCAACGTGGCATTAAAGATATACAGACTGGGGATTAAAGATCCTAAAATCAATTCAATCCAAAAGCTAATTCATACAGCATCAAAAACAAAGTCACTGTCACTGACTGTGTAGTAACGTGGAATGTCTCAGCTCCAGGCTGATTTAGAGCTAACCAGGCTCAGTGAGGTTAACATGACTTTCAGTTCAGGGAGTTCAAGATGATAAATCTCAGTTTTACATTTTCTCTTGGGTGTGGAAGTCCTGGAAGAAGATATATAGCTATATATAGATACATAGCTATGGGGAGTGCCAAAGCCCCAGAGTTACACCTACAAGGAAAGGGGAACCAAGATCCTGGTCCCCAACAAGTAAATAGCAGTATCCCCATTAGTAGTTCCATCTTTTAGATTTGTAAAGGACTCAGAGAATCAAGATCAGAATGTCTTTGGCCAAATACCCACAAACAATTACTGTGAGTAGAGGAATCTACTCTAGAATATCGAGTTGTAGGTATGGTCTCATATCCCTCACAAGCCTAAGTCAGACAAACTCAATTTTCCCACCTCCTTTTCCTTGATTCCACACACTAAGCAATTTGATTCAAATAACAACTGAAGTAAAAGGATCACTTAGGAAGACAACCCTTCAGATTTATAAAAATCTGGTGGTGTGCGGTACATCCTGCACAGCACATAAAAATATACTGAGCCCTAACCGGTTTGGCTCAGTGGATAGAGCGTCGGCCTGCGGACTGAAGGGTCCCAGGTTCAATTCCGGTCAAGGGCATGTACCTTGGTTGCTGGCACATCCCCAGTAGGGGGTGTGCAGGAGGCAGCTGATCAATGTTTCTCTCTCATCGATGTTTCTAACTCTCTATCCCTCCCTCTTCCTCTCTGTAAAATAATCAATAAAATATACTTTAAAAAAAATACTGAGAAGTATTCAGACTTTTCATAAGGGGTGAAATTAACACAAACATTTCATTTCTATCTTATTTTTTTTAATTTGTACTAAACCCATGGTGTTTTTTACATTAAAATCCTTAAATACTACATTAAGATATAAAAGTTATAATGGCAATGTTACCTAAGATCCCAGGAATATTCTCTCATTAGGATAGTAAAAGGTTCATATATTTTTTCCTACATATAAAATGAAACATGACTGCAATAAGAATTTTAGTTAAATAGTACATCCCTGTTAGTCACTAGGAAAAGGGTTAGAAAACCTAAATCTCAACAGGCTACTTTACTTTGCCAAATACCTAAAAATAAAAGGTTCAACCAGGGAGTTGAAGTGCCTGTCTACTCGTTACCATAACCAGGTTTTACAAAATACAGACCCCAAAATCCATGATGAGACACAGTGAAAGAATTTATAATTATAAGTTGCTTGCTATAATCTCTTCTCCACAGCACCAAAGACCTTTAGCAGGGTGAGTGTACTGTACTCCAAGATTAGATTTATATATCCTAGAAAAAGGGGGACATGGTGATGAACAGCACTACATTGACATAATGGGTCTTAGTGGTTATAAATGTAGCTGTTCCCTACGTTAATGGACCATGACTAGACTGACCTTTTCTCTATAATTGTAACTACAGTAATTAGACAAACCAGTACTTGCTTCTGATAAAAAGAGTAGCGGAAGAAAGCTCTCAGTCATTAGCTTTGAGAATGCAGAGTAAAATTAGGTTGGCATTCTATTGGGAAAAAGTTAGCAACCAATAAGAAAAATCACTTTTCATAAGTTATGTTCTATGTTTACTTTAATGTCCTAACTAAAGACAAAAATCCCAGAGGAAAGCCCTTTCTCATACGCATAGAGGCAGGGACATGTTTTATCAGCTAGCACTGAAAGCTGGTATATAAAAGGCAGCTGAAGGAAGTAATAGCATAATATGTGTAAATCCAGGATATATAAAGTTTAATGTACAATAATTAAAACCTATCCACACATGCAAATTAGAGACAATTAATTCCTTCAATTATAGGAATAGCAAACAAGATTTCAGTATACTCAACAGGGTTAAAAAGAATGAATAGAAATGAAAAAAATGGAAACTGGCAAAAGTATCTTACAATGATTCAGTAATCCTTTGACTACGTCAGGGGTACATATTGCTAAACCATAAACTCTGTGAAGGCAGGGAGCACATATGTTCTGCTCACTGCCCTGTCCACATGCCAGGCCATGGTAAATGAATAAAAACATACTCAGTAATTTTCTCTCACATATCTTGATTCACACAAGTAACGACTCATAATGTTTATGAGACACAAAAGAGACAAGTGAATCATGAATGCTTCTTTAAAGAGTTCACCTGGAATAGAAAATAGTGACACTGGACAACTTATTCTCATGTGCCTTGGATCCCTCAGGGAAGCAGTTCTCAACCTGTGGGTCGTGACCCCTTTGGGGGTCGAACGACCCTTTCACAGGGGTCGCCTAAGACCATCGGAAAACACATATATAATTACATATTGTTTTTGTGATTAATCACTATGCTTTAATTATGTTCAATGTGTAACAATGAAAATACATCCTGAGCATCAGATATTTACATTACCATTCATAACAGTAGCAAAATTACAGTTATGAAGTGGCAACGAAAGTAATTTTATGGTTGGGGGTCACCACAACATGAGGAACTGTATTAAAGGGTCGCAGCATTAGGAAGATTGAGAACCACTGCCCCAGGGGATGTTGGAGAGCTGGTTTCAGCCTGATTCCCGCAGGCCAGGCCAAGGGACCACACTTACTGGAGGGACCCCGCTCACTCTGCAGACAACCTTCAAGCCACAGCACCACCCCAGGTGTGGCCACAGGGAGGGACCGCGGGAGGTTGGCTCTAGGTTGTGTCCAGCCCATGTCACCGAGTCCCACCCCGCCGGCCACCTTCTCAATAATTTCCTTTCAATGTGCATGAATCCATGCACTAGGTCACTAGATTAATATATGCAAAAGCCCTTAGAACAGTGACCAGCAGAGTCAGAGCTATGTTAAGTGCTGTGGTATCTGCTCTTATTCTGGAATAATATGCAGGGAGGTTCTGAAAATCCTATAGCCAGTCACTAGTCTTACTAGCCCTCTCCCCTCTGTTCTATTCCTGAGAAGAGACCATTTCTTAGTCAACAAGGTGCTGCAAATACTAAGGTATTAAGCAAGTGTCTGGCACATCATAAATGTCCCCCCATCAATAAAAAGGAATACAAGTTGCATTGAATCAAACAATAATATTACAGTGTTATTATCTGATCAGGAAAAAAGTCATCGGGGCCCATTATGATTCTAAGCCTGAATTTCCTAGATAATAATCCAAATATGACAAGCATTTTTCTCTAACATTTGATAATATCTAATTAAGCGACACTTATAATAAAAGAGCTTAAAATGTTTCTCATTTTTGCCAGGGCCCATCACAGAGTCAACCTCTATCTATAATAATAAAAGCATAATATGCTAATTAGACCGACAGCCAAATGACCTCCAGACAACCTTCCAGACGAAGCCGGGGCTGCAAGGGCCGAGCCTCTTGCATGAATTTTGTGCATTGGGCCTCTAGTTCCTTTACATTCCGTTTTACCATTTATTTAATTCAAAAAGTAAACTCTCAATTCTTTTAATGTATCATTGTGACATCAATGGCAAGGAAAATAGATAAGAAGATTCAACTGACAATTAACTATTAGGAAGTGGGCTAAGATGTCAACAATGCAGGACTTTAAAACATTTTTTAAAACCTGTACTGAAGATACGGAGAATTACACATTGCTCAAAATGTGCTTAGCATTACAAGTACATTTGTGTGCAAAATAATGTTAGAATTCTTAACAAATAGTGGAATTATTTATAATTTAAAAATTTCCACCTAACTGCCTAATTCACCCTGAAATATTTCTCCCCTTTGGTTTCAGAAAAATAAAGTCTCAGTAGCTACCATGATGCAATAATGCTGGATCACCTAAAACCTGGCAATAAACTGTTTTTCCAGAGTCTCCCTCCTAACAATAGTAAGCAGTACATGATAGGTAAGAATGAGCTTTCCTCTGAGCAAATGGAAATAAGATTGTCCTCTAAATTAAACTACAAAACTAATCCAAAATAAAACAAATAAGCAAAAGTAATAGTCAAAATAGCTCCCTGCCCAAAGCAAAAATTTGACATCACATCATCATCATGACACCCACAGAAAGAAGATACCAATCGAAAAGAGGGAAACCATACAATCAATGATCTAATTGTTAGGACGGGCACAAACCAGGACTGTGCTGCACCAGCTGAGACACAGGGGCACCCTAAACCACAAAAGGAGTTGGTCTTGTTCGAAAATAAGAATATGAAGCAGTAGAGCAAACTTCCATGTATTTTAAAGGGACCCTATTTCATGCATATACCATCCATTTGGTAATTGATAATGTTTTAGTCCAAGTCTGTTCTTAGGATGTAGTTTTGTGTTGTTATTTAACTTGATTATGTAACCTTTCATTTACTTATACCTTATTTCTTCTGGTATATGATGGGTCTTTTTTTATCACGACAATGTCTTATGTTTCTTTTCAAATCCCACATTCCAGTATTGCACACTGAAAACTGTAGATAGAAATCAATGCTCACTGATAGAAATAATAATAACTATTATTATGGGGGCATGTACTGAGTTGTTAATTATGTGCCAGAAACTGTGTAATCACATTAAATCACACAAAACTTTATGAAGCGCTACTGCCATCCCTATTTTATAGATAATAAAATAAGACAGGGAGATAACTTGTCAATAATAAACAGGTAGGAAGTAGCACAGCCAGGATTCAAATCCAGGCTGCCTACCTAACTCCAGAGCCTGTGTTTATAACCGCTACACAAAACTACCTCTTAGTGGAAAATACACTTGTGCCTAAATAATTTATTCCAAGCTTTTTTCAATTATTCAACTTTAAAGTCATTTCTAAATGCTCCGAAATTGTTGATGATAGCATCCAGAGCTGGTATAGGTAAGGACAAACACTTTTGCAGGGATATAGACATGCTATGTAATCTTCTCTATAGAAAATTAAGCACTAGGTTTAAAAATTTTAGATATGTAGGCTCTTGCATACAGAAATTCTATTTCAAAAATTTGACCCTTAGGAGACAAAACTAAAGGTGTGCAAAGCAATAGGTATAAGAATGCTTATTATGCAATTATTTATAGGAGTAAATATTGGAAATAATTAAAATGCCTATCAATAAGTGATTGGTTAAATATACTGTGCTAAAACCCTACCAAAAATCCATGAGAAATGGTGACATAGATCTATATTTATAAAAATAAATCCACAGTATATTGTTGACTTATGAAAACACTGCAAAATATTATACACAATGTAAGTCCAAAAGAAGGAAGAGAGAAGTACACACACATATACTCCTGAAAGGATGTTCCCAAAATGTAAACAGTGAAAATGTCTGGATAGCTGGATTTTAGGTAGTCTCAATCTTTTAAAAAAATATTTACTAAAAATCTACTTATGTGTAATTTGTTAATTTGCCATTCAAAGGGGCATAAAAGAAATACAAGAGCCTACAATCCAGAGACACTCCAGTCGGTTCTAGGGCATGAAAGAAAATAAATTTTGGGGCAAAGAAGTGGCTAGTTTGGTGAGGGAAAAGTCAGCATCATGGGACACCACAGCCTTAGAGTCAAGGGGAAGCAGTGTTCAGACTCCACCCTGGCCCACCAGCTTCATGAACCTGCACAAGTCACATGACCCTGAACCTTGGTTTCAAAATTGCCAAATGAAAGAGTCTTATCAGATGTTCTCAGAAGTTTGTTTCCATTCTAAGGGTCTGTGGTAAAAATTTTCAGAAAGAGCAGGTAGGAATATGGCAATTGCTCAATCCCTTTTCTAGTCACAAGTGGGTTATTCTGAAGTGTATTAGTCTACACGTTAGTTTGTATAAGACGGAAAATACCAAAGCCCAGAAAATGAGAACAATGGAAACCCACAAACATACTCAGGCACTTACTGAAAACACGGCTATCCCTAAGGAAGGCGCCTGTGAGAGACCCACCATCATCCCAATAAAAGCTAATTTCCAAACAGTTGATAGTTCTCTGATAACATCCCACTTTTATACAGATAAAAAATGTACATATATCTACCTGACTGTGGTATTTATATTTCTACTAACAAAAATCGAAGGAAAAGAGTGAAGTGACACTTTGATGTTACATTCCACTGTTATTCAGACATTATCAATAATCAAATCCGGAGAGCTGCCAATAAAAATAGAAGAGACCTCATTAGCATTTTAACAAACCTGTAAGCCACAGGCTGGAAAATCAGAACAAGATGAAGCAAAGGGAATCGCAGATGCAGGGACCCGCTTCAGGCTGCCTGCCCTTTAGCAGTCCCCTGTGCCCTCCCTGCTCCACTCCTAGGAAACATACTCCAGAGACTTCTCTGCACCTGAGACCTCTTGTACACCTGCCCAAGCTCTGAGGTTAAGGGGCTGTGTTGTAGCCTTTTTTAAAACTGAGAACAAGTAACCTGATTTTAAACATACTTCAAGAAAGTGCTGATCTTGCACTTACAAAAAGCATTGTTTCAGATAGTCAGAGTGTAATTTAATATGTTAACTAATGGACCCAGATGATAGATGAAGGGAAACGTGGTAACAAAATAAAAATAATAATAATAAAAAAAGAGCTATCCACAATAGATGAAGAGCCAGGAGCTTACAGATGGAAGCTGAACTCAATGTCCTTCCAAACGACTTCCAAAGCAGGTTCTGTGGACTACATCAAACTCAGAATTACACAGACACTCCAAGTCACTGGTTCATTTTCCTTCATTAAGTTTTCTATATTTTTCTAGAAATTAGAAAATAAGAGCCTTATTTCCTAGAATATTTTGAATTTCCTTTAATCTCCTATTAGTCAGTTGTATGTGTGTGTAGATAATGTAATAATATTTTGAAAAGTGCAACTTATTAAAATATATTTGGATGAAAACTGCAAGTAAAATCACTTCACAAAGATAAAGCATCTATTTACTAAGGGATCTTGGAAACATATAATAATGAAAATATGTAATATATTACATATTAATATAACAATATTATGAAAATATATAGTAATGAGTACCCTGTAATTGCTTTATTTTCTTCAGAGAATTGTGAATGCTTCAGTGTTACTACACAATAAACAATAAGTAACTTTCTAGTGTCTTTAAAAAGTTTTATACATTCGCTGTCAATTTGCAGGAAACCGTGTGGCTGCGATGGTGATAAAGCATCCATGATGGATGGTACCACCCAAGCCACCATTCTATAATGAACTAATGATTCATACTCAAGGTGCTTTTGAAACATGATTAAGCCTCCAAACATTTCACTAAGGTACACTCTCATTACCCCAGCCTTGTATAAGAGAACTTAAGTTTACCAAGGTGACACAGTGAATGACTCAACGATGAAAGTTTGGAACAAGAAAGAAAGCTCTATTCATCAGTATGATGGAGAAGCCTTTCGGGGTAGTTTATCCCATTGCTATGAGTCTCACTGACCTTCTTTGGTGGCCACTGGTGTTTGCTAAAATGTCACTGACCAAAGAACTCCTTACAATGCTATGCATTATAAAATGAATATGTCAAGAATCAGATGAAAATGCCATCAGGGACACTGACAACAATAAAAGAAAATATTCCACTGGTTTAAGGAATAGAAGAATATCTAAGTAAAAGGGGGAAAATTACCTGAGAAAATGTCATTGGAGACCACACTTTTTAAAAAAGTAAAATAAACAGCTTAAATAAGGGAAGAAGACACAAATTAAAGGGGAAAACATTACCTGAGAATAAAATGCTCTGTAATAGATCAGAAAGGTAAAGAAAGATGCCTTTTACGAAGGCATGTGGAAAAACTAATTCTTGTTTAGAAATTGTCCTGGTCATGGGAGAAAGGAGTGGGGAGATGGAGGCAACATGTACAATACGCACCTGTGAGAGCTGTTCAGATCTGAATCCCAAAGTTACTCGCCTTTTCACGTTCATGTCAACATGAACGACATAATTTCTGAATGTCAAAAGTGGCACAGCAAATTAAATAGAAACTGAACAAAAACTTCCTCCTTGTTACCCTTAAAATAGGAAGTCAAAGGTTGTTGCTTTTCCCAAGTTGAAGTCTTTGGAAATTTGCACAAATTCTTAAAGTCAAACAACTCTGTAGGACATGCCTACTCTTTGGAAATTTTTTTTTTTAATGATTACACCGAGAAAACTAGTTTTATCCTAAGACTTGGGATATTTATTCAAAATGGATCTAGTTAGCCCTGGCCAGTGTGGCTCAGTTGGTTGGAGCATTGTCCAAAACACCGAAAGGTTACAGGTTTGATTTCCGGTCAGGACACATGCCTAAGTTTTAGGTTTGATCCTTGGCTGGGGCGTGTATGGAATGCAACTGATGTTTCTCATATCAATGTTTCTCTTTCTCTCTCTCTCTCTCTCTCTCTCTCTCTCTCTCTCTCTCTCTCTCTCTTTCTCTCCTCTCTCTCTCTCTCTCTGTCCCTCTCCTCCTTCACCCCTCTCTAATGTCAACAAGCATAGACCAATAAAAATTAAAGAAAAAAATAATAAAACAGCTAGTTTGCAAATTGTGATTACTGAAATCAATGATTCAGGTTCATTACTGATAAGAATCTATCTTTTTGTATATCCTGGAATTTTTGTCTGTATATGATTGGCACACTGAAATAGATTTAATAGAACTTTCAAAATAACACAGGTATAGTGCCTAAGGACAAACCAATTTGAAGATTAACCATTGTCCAGGTTTAATCCTAGGCAGTTTGTCCACCTAAATGCTTACAGGACACCATTCTCCCAACAATAAAGTGAAAGCAATGCTTATATGACATTAATAAAACATAGAGAGGTGCACGTCAGGATTTCCTGTTACCATGGAGTAAATCCCATGCTCTCCCCTATGCATACTCTCAAGGCCATCGGTGTGGGACATGACAAATTCTAAATACCAAGTGCAATGAAAGGCAGTGTACAACTAACAGTGACAAGTTAGTAGAGATAAATGCAACCATTCAAATTAAATAGTGGGAAACTAGTGTCAGGGGGGAAAGAAACACACGTACAGTCTATGTGCATACAATAAGCAACGGGAGTGTAGCAAAACCATGTGAGCTTGTTCCTTTCTGAGCAGCTACATTTTCAAAATGGGAGATGGCTGTCGAGTGGCAGCAGTGTCCCTGTGGCTGTCTAAATGCCTGTCAGGGCTTGCTGGGTGACACTTTATAATACTCTACACTTCTCCGCCTCTAACAAGCTTCACTATTACATCTGACCTGGGGATGGATGGCTGCCAAAGCCATCACCAAAAAAAGAAAAGAAAAATGCTCCTCTATACTGTAATGTGATCTCTGTACTAGGAATAAACTTACAAAAGAAAGATGGACATCTATTAAAAGAAATAAATTATTAAACAGTTCTAATTCTATTAAGACTATAATATCCAAAGTATTAACTGTATGGGCAAGTAATATGTATTTCTTCAAAGACCATTATTTAACAGATGTCTATAAACCAATAGAAAGAAATGTTATAGAAGTCCTTTTTATTCCCCCTTCAAATTCATTACTACAGTTTATTAATGAAAGCCAGGGTGTTATCCTGACATATTTTGTCATCCCCTTTCAGAATAAATTACTGCCGCAAGGCTATCACCTTTCTCTAGGGTTTTTCTGCCCCTGCCTTCTTCATTCTGTTTTTTTAATCCAATAAGGTTACCATGTTGTCAATCAGACTAAAACTGTATCCATGTACCTCACATATAAACCACCACTCTATGTTAGAGAATTCAATGATGTGTAAAGCATTTTTTAAATATATTTTATTGATTTTTTACAGAGAAGAAGGGAGAGGGATAGAGAGTTAGAAACATCGATGAGAGAGAAACATCTATCAGCTGCCTCCTGCACACTCCCTACTGGGGATGTGCCCGCAACCAAGGTACATGCCCTTGACCGGAATCGAACCTAGGACCTTTGAGTCCGCAGGTCAACGCTCTATCCACTGAGCCAAACCGGTTAGGGCTAAAGCATTTTTTTAAAGGCTATTAAATGAGCTTGAATTTTTTTACTGACTTATTTTGACTTGTGCTATTTCTTAACTAACGTGAGCAGTTTGTTTTGTTGTTGTTTTATTCCTGTTACCTTAAAAACAAGCTATGTTCTCTAGGTTTTATTTCCATCTAATCAATCAACAGGCATTTACTGAGCTTCTGGTTAGGGGCCCAGTATTGTGGAAAAGTCACAATTCCCAGATGCAGTTTTATTTTCTACGCTGTTATCAATGTAACATTATAAGAAATGTATAATCCATCTGAGTCTAAATTAAAACTAAAAGGAAAAAATGGAACTTACTTTCTCTCCTCACCCCAAACATAAAATAAGATTCACCAGATATATGTCCACACAAAGCACTCATGTGTAATACAATATCAACATACAAAATTACGCTGGTCACTTATTGGTAGAAAAAAAGATTAATCAAAATAAAAAATAAGAATTCAGTTTAAACTTAAGTTAAAAGGAAAACATATGGAAACTATATTTCCCCAAATGAAAACAATTCTCAAAATACCTTAATAAATCATGCAGGAAATGTTCCCAGGCTTTATTTAACAGGCGACAAACCCCGAGGCAGGTCTGATTAGTGTGCTGGTGTGGTTGGTAAATGGTCAGATGAGCTATGTTATAGATGTCAGAACCACTTACTAGTATTAACTAATTTGTTGATATATGGTTACTGTGTGATCATGAAAATTAAAAATAAATGCATTTCAAAATGAAAGCATTTGAAAAGATTCTACTTCTATTCTTGGAATTTTTGTGGTAGGTATTGGTGCCATTATTGCCTATATGACATAGAAGTTATGTCCTTCCAAGACTTATTTATAGAAAATATAGATGTTGACGGCAAAAATATAAGGGTGATTAAGCCTCAGCCACAACTCTGCTAAAGAAGAGTCTTCTCAATTCCATCTCTCCCTAACGACAATAAAACAGAAAAGGATATATTCTTAATACTACAAAACACTACAGTTAATTTTAATACATATAAATTCAAGGCCTTATATTTATGTATTCTTAAACTTGTATTTCCACTATTCCTTTCAGACTCAAGGTGCTTATGAGGCCAGAAGAGGCGGTGCCTTTCCCCCTGTATCCTTAGATGATTATTCAAGATTAAATAACATAAGAAACTGCAATACATGTCATTTTATTTTAATATTTATTTTATACAATGACATTTATTTTAATGTGATTATTATGCTATTTAGCTACCACTTATATTTAGTGGACTCCTTTGGTAGGTTTAACTGCTTATTGCAACTAACTGTACTTGTAAACATAGAATAAGCTACCAGAGGCAGCTGAATAGGCTGGCTTGAGGTCAGGCAGATCTCCATTCACTCCTGACTCTGCACTTACGAGCTGTGATCATTAATCAGCAAGGTACTTTACCTCTCTGAGCCTCATTTTACCGCATCTATTAAGTGAGGTGTAATGATACTTATGTCACTAGATTGATGTGGTAATTAAATGAGATAATGAAAATTGGAGGGGGGGACATATGTAATAATTTCAACAATAAAGATTAAAAAATAAAAATAAATAAATGAGATAATGAATAAAATACTCTTGCCTAACTAATATAAACTTCTCAACACAAAGCAGCTACAAAGTTAGACTCAGTCAATAGCTGTATCACAAACCACATCAAAACTTAGCAGTTGAAAAAAAAAGCTCCTATTTGCTCATAGCTCTGCAGGCCAGCAATTTGGACTGGGCGCAGCTGAGCAGTTCTGCTGGTTTCACTCATAGGACCACAGGAATCAGAAAGCTTGACTGAGTCTGGATTTTCTAAGATGGCCTCACTCCTCACATGTCCGACAGGTAGTCCTGACTGTTGGCTAGACCTCTGTCTGTGTGTGATCTTTCATCCTCTGAGAGAACTACTCTGGGTGTCTGCAGGTGGTAACAGCATTTCAGAAAGGCCAGAACAGAAGTGGCAAGGCCTCTTGAAGCCAAAGCTTGTAAGTCCCACAACATAATTTTCACCACATCCTATTGGTCAGAGCAAGTCAAAAAGACAGCCTAGATGCAGGGGGATAGAGAAACAAATGCTGCCTCTTGATGTGATGACAGGGAATGTCACATTTCACAAAGTATGCCATCTTTCAAACATAAATAATTGCAAATTCAAGTTTTGAAGGCCAAAAAGTATTTCCCCAAACTAGAGGAACACTGCTAGGCTGCTTCAATGACAGATTTCAAAATAAGAGCCACATCCAGACACAGTGACTGATTCTCATTTAGGTTTCCTTATTTTTCTGTGTTTTAAGAGTCCTCAACACCTTTCTATTTGATCTAGTCAATAAATTTATTTTCAGATGCTTTGATACTTTCAATAAGCAACTTTCTATTTGAACACTCCACAACAGGTAGTATCACCAAGAAATCTGGATCAAATATAAAGCACTTCTAGAAACTACAAAGTTTGTAAAAGAAGTAAAGAAAATATATCATTATAAAAAGTACATACACTTTTGTTCTTCTCCATGAAAATAATTCTTAGAGAAAATTTAGTTTTGTGATGCTGTTAACTAGTTAGGCCCAGATCCATTCATACTGAATTAAGGATAAAGAAAAATAAGTTAAAGAAAATAATGTTTATCTTTCCAAACAAACAAACAGTGGAATGCTAAAACAAAACTTGAAAACATATCTTTAATTTATTGTATCAATAAATTTTTAAAATGCCTTTCTAAATTTCTTGTCACAGCCCAGAAAGTCACAAAATAATAATTGCTACCAGGACCTCCTTTAAGAGGTGTGTCTTTAAAATATATACTTCAAGAGCCAAAACTTTATTTGTTTTGGAGAATTTCATGGGGCAGGATATGCCACTAAACATACTGCATAGGAATTGCTCCTTACAGGAGGAAAGAGGTGAAAGTAAGAGCTACTTGTTGCCTGGCAATAGGGCGAACAGAGAAGCAGTTTAGGAAACGGCTAATTGCTCCATTAGTAAGTAATATTTCTACATTCTCCGGTGAAGAACTGATTCCTAAACTTGCCATTTTTTTCAGCTGAGGATCAGTTACAACATTGCTTCATTGAGAAAGAGTTGGAAAATAAAATAGTTTTTAATTTTAGACAAACTGGTGCTGCCAGAATTGTAAATTCTGAATGACAGAAAATTTCATTAACATGAAGTGTGCCTAATCTGGTTTTTAAGACATTTAAAAATCTGAATTACATTATGAGAAGTTATATGAGAAGCCAAATACACACTCAGCTAGAGCAAGTGCCACTAGCCAGTGCCATCTTTGGTGGTTAGGTATTTCTCCTCCAATGGCGCACCTTAGTGTGAACTTATGAAATTAGATAATTCTAATTGATAACTAGGGATTAAAGATAACCCCATACTACAGTCCTATAATACGTAATCTACTCAACTTATTTTAAAGGAAATCTTGTAAATGACTAAAATCCTCTTAACTATGCTTTAATTATTTCAAAGTCCTATATGAATGATAGATAGTATATAGATAGGTTCACATGGAATAGTTATCACTTTTGAAAAAATAGTGACTATTCCAACATTTGATAATTATACTGCTTACAAATCTTAATTGCCAGGATTTCAAAAGACATTTCCAAAGTGCATCTCAAATAAACAGAAAAGCAATTAGCCTAAATTAATTGCTTTGCTGATGTGACTTGCAGTAGGTATGCTTGGTGGTTTTGAAACTCCTGCCAGTGTTTTCACAACTTGATGTTCTGATGGTTTTTGAGCCTATTTTTCACACCAGAGCAATTAACCAGATAATTGTTCTAATGTGAACCTGGGCCTTAATCAGTGTGTTTAAGTTCATAGTGGCAAATAACCAAATATTAAGCATGCATTTATAGAGTACCACGTAGAACCACTACAAAAATACTTAAAGAAAAATTGGCAATATTGGTTCTCATACAGCCTGACTTTTCTCACCAAGAAGCAGAAAAAAGCTGTGATTGTCTTCTCTGCTACTTTTTAATTAATATAAGGTATCATTATAAATGAAAGGCAAGTAAAGTTTCTAGTTCTACATTTAAAAGTATTCCAAAGACCTTAGTAAAAGGACAAAACCCAATGATTCAACATTAAAATCCTATCTATTGTTAAAAAAATTAAATAAGGCTAAGGCTCTCAGATAAATGGCATGCAATAGATAAAGCAAGCACTAACTGAATCCAGACAATGACATGAAATCCTCACTTTATCAAGTAGCAACTTTATTCAGAAATAAATCTGGAAGGAAGGGAGCATTTGAACCAATTGCCTGGATTTCAGCCAGAGTACAAGCCATATTTAAAAGCATATTTATATATCCTACAAAAAAAAAAAAAAGCACTTGCATAGTCCTCTCAGACACAGGTATTAAATGACTACTCGGAGCAAGGTGCCAGGGGCTTAAGTGGGGGCAGAGGCCCAGAGATGAACACACTGGTCCCTCTTACAAGCAGAGAGGCTCATAAACAAAACATGATGCAGCCACACAACAATACATGCCACCAGTAAAGTGATGTACCATAGCTTCAGCTCAACAGTGACATGATACAGGAATTCATTATAAACACCATTATTATTTCATCTTTGCTTTAAATATAAAAGAACTCACATTCATTTTAAGAGAAATTATTAGCAGTGCAATTAATATTTAATAAAACAAGTTTGCTTTTGTCTTCTTCAGTGAAATTATATATTTTATCAGTTAAAAAATGATATATCCTTTCCTTTTGCAAAGGGGTTCAAGCTGAAAGTACTCTGTCATTCTTCATGTTTTCATGTCTTCTTTCTTAATTTCTGAAAGAACTGTCACATGGAAAATAGGCCAGTCCCACACATGTTAGGTCTGCCATTTTTAATTATTACCAATCAAGTTCCAGCAATTTCTCCTCTGGTTATACATTTGTATACCTATCTTCTAAAATATTTCTTTATGCCACTGTTCATAAAACATTTTAAGCTGAAGCAAAATCTCTTGCACTAAATTAATAACTAATCACAGGAGATATTTACCATCTCAAGCCTTTTACAAGAAAATTGTCAGATTTAATCACCTTTCTCATATTTTTACTATTTACTGGGCTTCATTTATCATGCATTATAAAATTTTGACAACAGTGAATTATTTTAATTATCATTTCTGGTTAGGGATTAAGAATAAGACAACTCCTGGGGAAAGTAGGGGAGACAGAGATGGTTGTAAAATTGTCCAGCCAATAAACTATTATCATTTTCATCAATAAATAAAGATTTTCTTCATTATTGACCATTTAAAAACAGGTTTGAGGTTAGGAAGCCTCCAGATCTATGGGTATACAGCTTTGCTTTCATCATCATATCAAATGTGCCCCATTCTTTCCCATAACTAGAACATGAATTCTGATTTCATAACTCTTAAAACATGTTTTTTAGTCCTGCAACTAAATTCTTAATATATCTGTTACTCATATTTATATTGCCTAGAAACACATATTTAGAGTAGTACATCCAAGAATACCAATAATATGATTCTATAGAAGCTTTTGGTTATTATTATTTGGATAACTGTTTGCTCACTAGGAACCAAAGACAAAAGCCAAAATTTAAAATTACTACTATATCTTAGGAATGCCATCAAATTAACATTATTCTATAAGGCAAAATAATGTGAACATGGAGAATCAATAAGACAAACTCAAATCTAATTTCCACCCATCTTCAGAGTTGGAGGTAAAAATCAAACCAGGCTAAGACATGTACATCTCACATATTCTTCCTTTCAAGTGATTTTACTAGGTTAAATACTCTAGTGTTGTATACCAATTAATACTTCCCTAAAAATGATATTAGGCAATTAGAAGTATTAAAAGGACCGACCAATGTCAGAACCAATATCACTACATACCAAAAAAGAAGAAATTCATTTACTTGGAATACACTAAAAATTTCACCTGCAGATGAATGCACAAATCATTTTATCAGAAAAACTTCCCTTTTACAGAAAAATATCATCAGTTCATTGAAAAACCATATACATTAGAAAAACAATATATATTATTTATGGCAATTATTTCTTACCAAAGGTACTAAAACTTCTAATAAAGTTAACTGCCTTTTTTTAAACTCAGTAATATACCCAGTATTCTTCTTTACCTGAAATGGTTAAATATTTGCTATAACTGACAGAATGCATTTTTATATGGTAAAATTTTTAAAAGTAAGTGAGTATCATCACATGCTTATATACCCATTCAAATTTCATTTGTGAAATTTTTTCTGATTCCAACTATGAATCAGGTATGGTACAAGACACAAAAGTTTCTACTTTTCCTCAAGTAACTTAGAAGGAAATGAACAGTATTTACAAATGGTTTTGTTGGAGAAAAAATTAATATTATTACAAGATTAGTTGTTTTAAAAATCTACAACTAATAACCCATGGGCAGACAATAGTGTGGTGAAGGGGGCGGGATCAGGGTGGATGGGGTCAATGAGGGGGGGGGAAAGGGGACATCTGTCATACTTTCAACGATAATGATAAATTAATTTTTAAAAATCTACAACTCAGTGTATGCAGTAAGATATCCGAAAATGTGTCCCCTCTCACATATCCCATAGGGAAAAGAGGAGGTTCAATTCTAATGAGGTTCAAAATGCTCAAGCATCATCTGAGGTCTGAGGTAGGGTGACCATATAATTTATCATCCACATCGGGGCACTGGAACACAGGAAGCAGCAGCAGCAGCAATGCTGAACCTGACCGAATTCTACAGATGTAGTGGTCCTGAACCAATCAGGACCTTCAGTCACTCCAGGTCTGAGGCGGAACAAGGCGCTGGGAGACAGTGAGCATCACCTGGTTACAGGCTAGACTTTGAGGACACACAAAACCAGATCCCAGGCTTGGTTGCACCACTTACAGCGAGCTGTCTAACCTCACTGAGCCTTAATTCCTTCATTTGAAAATGAGGTTAATTTCTTCCTCAGGATTGTTGTAAAGATTAAATAAAACATTGTATATAAACACTTAGCACATACTGTGGCCCAGGTTGGAATAAATGGCAGCTACTATTAGCTGTTGCTATCATCCTTGGTCCAAAGGAGAAAAAATATACACTCTGAGCTCACTAGCACTACAAAAATCAACCATGGTTTCAAATGCATTTAAGGACATCATTTTTGTAAACAGTTTGGGAGCCTGAATAATACTCCAACACCATATCATTTTCTGAGGATAGTCTTACAAATAACTGTGACTATAAAGGAGTGTTAAAAAGTGTGCCAACCTCAAACAAGTGTCATTAGTTCAGAAAGACTCCTTTCTGTTCCTACAATCCTCCCAGAACTTGGTAAAATCTATTTCTTACTATTTTTGCAAAAATATAAATAAATATCATAGAACATAGAACTATGCAATAGGTTACAGGAATAAGCAAAATTCAGTTTTAGTAAAGCTCCATCTAAGCGGCCTAGCCACATAATTAGGTACCAAATGTATGCAGACAGACTGCTCCACATTCTACACAGGCATGTAAGTTCCACCACAGAGCTGCTTCCATGGTCGGCATTATTTTTTCTGCCTCTTCATTTCTAGTTTTCAGGCTCTTATAGGAGAAAACTGCTCCAGCATCACATTCAATACTCCAAGGTGAAAAGTATTCCTCTCCTCCAGACCGCTTAACTTTAGCCGAAAACAAAATATTCTCAAACTCAAATTCAACTATGCTTGGTGATTTAATGGACAGTGCCCCCCCCCCTCCTTGGGCAATCTTTAAACCTCAGTCTCTAGGAGAATTAAGTAATATTAGGGGATTGAAATGAAATAAAATTTGAAGTCCATTGTGACATGACATTCACAGGAAGATGGTAGATTATCCACCCAGTCTTCAAACACTTATAAATACAATATATAGCATATGTTCCAAAACAATTCTTGGAAATAAAACACAATGGGCACTCAGCAAATACTTTATATCACCAACACCTGCTCAAATCCTCTCTGAACTTTATTTCTAAATGTCACCGTTTTTTATTGAATCAATGGAAATTTGAAAGAAGAAACAGAATAAACACCCAGAGAAGATCAAGGGAGTTAGAAAAGTCTTTATAGAATGCCATCTTGAGTTTTATGTGAGCCGGGGTGCTGTCAGTCCCCGTGAAAGGGGTGGTGAGGAACCTGTCACTCTCCATCCTCAACCTGAGTATTCCTAAAAGGCTAAAAAGGGCTACACAGGAATGCAAAAGAGAAAGAATATTATTAAGATTTTTCTTAATATTATAAACAAAGGAATCATGAGTTAAATACTAAGCACTGCAGATAAATTCACTTTAAATCACAGGCTTGAAGTTGAGGGAGTTCAGTAAAGTAGTTCAACTTTCTTTATAATTCAGGAAACTTTTTTTATAACACTCCTGTTTGAACCCTAAGTAGGAGTGAGTTCTCCTTTTTGGAAGGTAGTCAATGAAAATAAAGGTTTTAACTTATTTTAAGCTGAATCCGGTTCCCCTGTAACTTGCACCTGTTGGCCAAAGTTCTGATGTCTGAAATCATGGAGAAACAATTTAGGTAGACTGATTAACTCTATTAGCTCTGAATATATTTTATCAGACTCAATTTTAAAAACTATTCAATTTAAAATCAGAAATTCCTAAAAATCTCTACATGCTGAATATTAATAAAGGAGAATTGTAGATTGGCTGGAGACAGGCAGATAATATGAAATAATAGATCATGCTGGAATGGTGAAGAAATGGAGAATGGCCAAAGAGAACAGCACATTCCTCATCCTGGGAAAACTGTTGACATGAGGAAATGTGGTCCAATGTTGCAAGACGTGCAACTTTTCCCAGAGAAGGCTGAAATTCACAATTTTCATGTGAATTATGCCAATGTTGAAAGTGTTGGCAAATAATTCAATTTTTAAAATATCATATAGGCCAAACAAAACAGCTCTGTGGACTGAACTCAGCTGTGGCCCACAAGTTTACAACTTCAAGTGATCTTAAAAGTTTTATTTAAAGAGAAAATATCTACAGTTACTATTTTAAACACTAGTATACATAAAGTGAAATACCAACATATTGCAAATGTTATTTTATACTTGAAAGAAACTAGTCAGAACAGTCTAAGATTTAAAATTCTCCAAATTTTAGAGTGTCCACTGATGCCATAGCCTCCTTTACATAAACACAAGATTCGCACAGCAAATTAACTCCTTAAAGAATATTCAATAAATGTAACTTTTTTTTAAGTTGCAAATACAAAGAAAAAATCTCTAGCTAGGCAAGATCAACTGCTTGGCAACATAATTTACTTTAACAACCAGCTTGACTTGTGCTGTGGTTTGTGACTTTATCTGATGGATGTCAGAGAATCTTTGAATTCTCTTATATTGTTATCCTCTACTGTTATCGTAATTCAGATAACGAGATAGGGTGATCTACTGTCAATGAAGGAATCATGTATTTGATAATGGGTATATATATATGATTGAACTTTGTTTTCAGGACTAATGATAAAAATTGAAAATGGGAAGATTAATTCCCTCTTTGATAGCTAGTTTAAATATTAAAAATATCTTTTGTAAAGATCTATTAAAATCAATTAGATTTCACTTAATTCTTATTAGCCAAAAAGAACAAAAGAGCCATTATAAGCATATCACTATAAAATACTCAGAACCATTCAATTTTTTCACACATCAGGGTTTTTTTACATCCAAAGCACGCTGCTTTTGACTCTGTGCCAAACCAATGAAAACCAAATTGAATGTGAAATAACAAAAGATTTATATCAAATACAAATAAACATTTCAATAAACTTGGAGTCAGAGAGAATAGAAGAGACATAAAAACCAGATGTTTAATTTAAATCACTGGTAGAAATAGTCAGTGTCTTCTTTTTATAAACCACTTATATTGTATTTGTATTCAAAAGCAATGGTAAATGTCAAATGACTACTAGACCATCCTTCTGAATACAAGAAAATATCATGCTGTTTAACTCTCAACACACAAAAAGTACTTTTAGAAAAACAAAGATAAAGAACAGCATGTCTTAGTCACACAGATCAATTCAAGAACCTCGAAATGCTAAAAGGCACCATGAGCTGAACAGTAAAGACTGTCAATTACTACATATTTAAAATTTTTGAACTTCAAAAGAATGTCTTAAAAACTTTTAAATCCATGATAAAACTTGTATCTAATATCTGAGAAGAGTATCAAAGGAATCTTTTATTAAAGCATTAAACACAAATCCTTTTTACATATACTATATATATTATCAAAAGGTTCTATCATACTTTAATTATGAAAGAAAATAATTAGGTTAGTTTTGAAAAAAGAAAACTAAAAATTTTACATAGAAGTATCACTTGTGTGTGAATCCCAACTATGAAATGGAATATTGACTCATTAGCTATTTGCTTTTTGTTTGTCTTCACCAGTTTTTATTGCAGCAATGACAGAAAAATACATCCATCAGAAAAGCCAAAGTCAAGCAAGTCCTCTACATTTAATAGGAATACCATAGCAAACGCTGATGAAAGAATTAAATGAGGACATGTGCAAAGTGCTTATTAATTACCTGGGTAATAAAGTGAATGTGCTCCCCTTTATCCTTACATGGTTCACTATCATCTCACTCATTATGTCTTATGTCACCTAGAGAGCAACCATGAAACCATGAGAGCAGCAGGGAATCAGTGCCCACTGACAAACACAGTACCAAGCATTTAGTAGGGGTTCCTAAATGCTTCTGATTTACTAGAGGATAACAATGAACAGATGTAAAAGAGTTGCTAATTGATAGGCTAAATGCATTAGTGCATCCCAGTGCCCTCTATATGAAAGGTTACAAACCCATCTGAGCTAAGTGCTAAAATTATAATTAAATCTGATGGGAAGTCCTAGATTTATACCAATATTTTTACAATTATTACTTAGCTTAGTGAAAGAGTATGGCAAGAACAATGAGATGAGTAATTTAGATGATACTGCAAAGTGCGTTTGAATGTTTGAAACTTCGATTACAGTACACAGGATAAGTGCGAGCAGTGTAATTAAAACCTAAGAGTCTGATCTTTAAAACTCTATGCTCAACCTCATTAAAATGCATGTTTTCTCAATTAATCCAAACTTTTCCATTAAAAACATAAAAATACACTTTCATTCCTTGAAAATAAATCTCTACAGCACATATATTTAGGATCAAATACAAAATAACCATTACAGCTAAGTAGGAAAAACTGACTGAAACAGTAAGAGGTTTGGTAGATGGCGCCTAACCAAAGGAAGAAAAGGCCAAGTGAGAACTGCCCGGTGTCTCATTTGTAAAAACTAAGTAAGTTTTTGAAGAGGGCTTGTGGATTGGAAATCCCTAAATATATTTGTTCAAATAATACAAATCTAAGCAAACTCTTTGTAATGGTTCTGAGATAACCCTTATAATCATAAATGGGCTGAATCTTATTTACTCTCCCAGTAACTGACTGGGCTACACAGCAGGTACGCCGAAAACTGTTGTGGAATAAGAGACAATCATTTTCATAATCATTTTGTTGCAGAAACAGTTTTCTCCTTTTAATCTGATACATTACTAGGAAGTTTATCTCAATATTAAGCTAATGGTAAACACCTAAAACCAGAGGATAATTTTTTATGTACTTTATTTTGTTAGTTGTTATGAAAAACATTTAAAAGATTTTAAAGTTGTCATATAATTTGTTATGAAGAATGCTGATTATAGAGAAAAATTTTATTTAAAATTTTTTTATCAATTTCCTTTAGGTTTTGATATACTTCATACAGTGACTATTACTAAAAAACAAACACCTTTTATAAATGATGACTATGTGTCCATTCTAGATCAGTAAATTTTTCAAGACAGAGCCAAGTCAAAGTATTACATACTTTAAAGAGTAATGCAGGGTAATTTAAGAAAACATCATTAGAATTTGCCATAGTTGGGGAAAATAGATCCTATGCAATATTATTTTTAAAGTATAGAAGGAAATTAAAAGTGGTGGGAGGTGAAACCTATATAATTTTATTAACCAATGTCACCCCAATAAATTTATTTTTTTTAAGTGAAAGGGGAAAGTGTCTTAAAATTAAAGTATTATCAGACACAAACTTAAATTATTGTTGCTATTTGTGAAAAAACATTTAAATCTAAATAGGTTCTAA
The DNA here is from genome assembly GCF_964212035.1 of Myotis nattereri. NCBI lineage: Eukaryota > Metazoa > Chordata > Mammalia > Chiroptera > Vespertilionidae > Myotis > Myotis nattereri. Next base: position 63,033,557 of record NC_138079.1, read on the forward strand.
TTTTAGGTGAAATAGTGCTTTCTATTTTGAGAGCAAAATATTTTTGGAGGTCTATCTTTAAAAAAAAACTTAGTCTGGAAAAGTCACTGGGCAAAAACCTGTCTCATGCCTATATATAAGAGCCTACCTAAGCTAATCAGTAGAGGTACAGTAGTTACTACTTTGCAGTTGTTTCCATTATAAAAAAGTCTACTCTCAAGGGTTCTTGAATCATTTTTCCCTTCATGCAACATTTCAAAGAAATATAATTTTATCACTGTTTATATGAAAAAAACTGGCCGTTATACACATCTTTACTCTATGTCCATCACATGACTTACCCTTTCAAAACAAATTATACAGAGAACAAGATGCCATCCTTGAGAAAGGATCTGTGTGTATAATGTTTGAAACAATTTCTAAGAATCATTTTCCTTGATAAATAGACAGGGAAATTAACCATAAAAGTTGCAAATGTATTAAAGTAACAAATAGCAATATATCCTGGATGGATGACAAAGAAAAAAAATTCAACAGACTTCTCTTGTTACAACTGTTTAGGCAAACATTTTAATCTGAGCACATGAAAACCGTGTTGCAAATACATGTCATGGATAGATTAAAAATAAACAGCTAGGTTTTCAAAACTTAAACATATCTACTTGAAAAGGCATGGCTACCTTAAATTTTCCTTAAAGTTGACATGCCTTGTTATAATGATAATTAGTATGTGGTACATAGTACACATGTTTTCTTCTGGAAAACTGTTTTTAAGATATTACATTTGTTACCTGTCATTTATGATCCAGTTCAGACAGAGATTGAGAGAGCTAAGATTTTTGCACCTCTTGACAATTTCCATCACGGTTTCATTATCCAGTTCAGTGATATGACGTAGGTCCAAGCTGGAAAGGTTCCTTAGCTAATGAGATAAATAAAATGAAAGATGAAAAAAGTAAATGTTACATTCATTCTCAAAGTAGAGTATTACAGTACAATATTTAAAATAGATCACAGAGTATCATAGTACAATATTTAAAAATAGATAATAAACTATTGAAATACTATTTTACATAGTAAATGAGAAATGAGGGCAGAACTATATGGTGAATATATGAATGACAACACATTAAAATCAAACAGATTTTATTGAGAAATAATAAAAATAAAAAGCTAGCAATCTAATACATGGGGAAGCTGTTAAATGTATTACATTATGTACCCACAAACTGATAAGATTATTCTCTTTAACATTGTTTGATTTCAGATATATATATCTTCATGTTTATGATGCCACTTTTGCATAGTTTTTCTCATTTTTTAAAAGATGAAATATGAATTAAGTAGTGAATTCAGAGATATCTTGGTGCTATTTTATCAATGTACTCCAAAAAGTGTACTATTCCAGGTTGTGTCGAAAGCAATATAGCATGTTGTTTAAGAAGTAAAGTTCATCTAGGCACCACTTTCCCCAGTTCTTCATTTTCTCTACTCTTTCCTGATGTTTCCTGTCTTCCCCTGATGTTTAGTCTCTAAGTAAAGGAAATTAATCGTATTGTTTACACGAAGATGGTAGGATCTTAATTATCCTCTTCAAATGAACTACATTTCAAATAAGCTATCTTTGCTTAACAACATTTACTTGTAAGAGGATCTAAGCTCTTGAAAGAAATGCAACTCCAATTGAGACCTTGCTGAAGGCCTTGTGGGATGCTGGACAAAAACCAGCTTGTATCATCTGAACTCCCGGCCCATGGAAACAGTAAGATGATAAATATACGTTCATTGTTTTAAGCTGCTAAGTTTGTGGTAACTGTGCAGCAATAAAAAATTATTACAGAATGTCTTGAGGATAAGCCAGGTTTCTCTTAAGGGAAGGGGGATATGCTTAGTCCCTTTAAACACGGAGGGTCGCTGCCCTGCCCTAGATGCATGTGCTCACAAACGCACAGAGGAGGCGTCGGTCCACACAACCCCCTCCTCTATGTGTAGCTTCAGCTGCCAAGAAAGTACTTTCTGGGAAGACCGGTAGCTCTGATGCAGCCATTACTTTTCTATGTAAAAACCACCATTTTCTTAAACCACATTATTTCCACCGTTAGCTCTTTTATACAGAGTATTTTAATCCCAACACCCAATACCGTTTTGCTGTTGGAGATGTACTGTTCTGAGAACATGTGAAAAACTAAATAGCCTCTGAATTGCAGGTGCGGGCGGCTTGCTGGGCTCATGCCCTGAAAGCAGCCTCATGCCTGTACCACAGGAAAATCAGAAATACAGGAAAGGCCTCCAGGGCTGCTTGAAAATACTTGAAGCATGACTATTAAACCTAAGAATGTTAAGGATGAATTTTGCTATGTATAACCATGTACATATGTGAACTGTTGAACACAGCCACATACAATACACAGAGAATTCCATTGTTTTCCTAATTATCCTTTATTATAGTCACTGGGAAGTCACATAATGATAAAAATTTACCCAGCCACACACATATCTCCTATACATGTGTATTTCAGGGTCCAGCACAGCTTCTGACACAAAATTTCTATGTGAATTCATACATATCTTGTGGCTTCCTCCACTGTAAAATATCTCTTTGTCACAATAGTGTGAATATACTTAATCCCCATGAACTCTACTCTTTAAAATTATTAAAAAGGCAAACTTTATGTTATGTACTTTTTACCACAATAAAAAATATTACTTCCTCCACCCGAATAGAAACATACAATAAAACTCCATGGAGATGAAAATGGCACGTTGTTGGTGCCAGTTCAGTCCCCTCACATTAGGGAAAATAACTGAGGACCAAAGGGGTTTGAGCAACTTATTAAAGTACAGATAACAGGGAGAGAGATGTGAGCAAATCTAAACTATCTTATCGACTTGGGGAAATGTAAAGGTATTTTCTAGAACAATGGAATGGCAAGGAGTAACCATTCCAGTAACTACCTACATGTGATAAAACTCTAATTCTGGCTGATTGACTCCTGAGCTATCGGATCCTGCAGCCAGGCCTCTTCCCCAGTGCAGGGTCAGACAATGACACTGGGCCTATATGCTTCTTGTCAATAAATGGAACATTTCTCACCCCATCAATGGAGCACAGACTCATGCATGAGGAAACAGACTGACTTGGGCTCCCGCATGCCAGCATTCTACTGAGATCCTGAAGAGTGTTTTACTCTTGGATTCAATTACGGCTCATTTTTTCATGAGCTGACAGTCACTGACTATGCTCATGTGGCCTTCCCATGACCATTTTAGCCAGTTCAGCTTAAAATATGACAGCATCCAAAGGCAGTCCCAGGAAGACACATACTGAACACCTGTACGAGATGTGGCATTTTCATGCAAAACTCCACAAACAGCTCTGTCAAATCCATCACATTCTTTCCCTTGCTATGGGAATTTCATAATAGTGCCCTCCAGGGTTTCATAAAAAGCTACCTGAAATAATCCTTCACAGTCTGAAACAAGTAATTACATGTAGGAAACTGACATTTTAATTAAACTTACTTTCCTTATAAATTCATTGGTAGTCTTGGGTTATACAAATCACAGAGGATTTGAAGAAGCAAAGCCATACAACACAAGATCTTCTAAATATTTCCCTCCAGTTTTTAAACATTTAGTAAAGTATTTTAAAAGAAATTCAAGTCAGAATGTAGGTAATCAACTTTCAGTTTAAAACCACTTTTATTGGGAAAAATATTACTTTAATCAATTCAGGTCAAAAAGACTAAAATTAGCCAATGATCGGTATGACGGATATGTACTTAAGTATAACATGAGACACTAAAATGTTACCTAGGAAACACAGGCTTGGAGGATTATAAAAAAACCCTAAATGACTTCCAAATTTTCTTAAGACTCTGGAAAAGTAAAAAAATAAAACAAAATTCTCAGTTGTCCAGGTTGCCTCCAGTAGATGAGGCAACAGAAGAGGACTCACAGAATCTTGGCAAAGACAGATAGCAGGGATGTACCACTGTTTCAGGCTATGATGCCAGCTGGAGGTGATAATTTTTGAAAAGACTAAATACGTCTGTATAGTTAAATATGTTCAAATGTCAACTGGTACCTAATTTACTTCTTGCCAGCCCTGCAAACATTGGCTTCACTGGAGCTGAGTTTTAGGCAATTGGTTGTAATTTTTAGGGATCAAAGCCAAGGGTTAAGACAGGCTGCCTCGACAGGGTTAACTGGGGCTGTAGATCAGTACCACACACTAATCTGCCAATCACCTGTCAGACTGCCAAGATGATTACTGGAGACCAAAGGCACCCAGAGACTGGGGTTAGAGAAAGGCACGTAGAAGGAAACTGGGAAGATCCTCCTGCTAGGGGCAGGGAAGGAGACACAGGAGAACGGCAGGGGGTTTTAGCATGGGTCCTTGAATGGTAAACTGGAAAAAATATGAAAGAAAACTAAGACTACTGCGGATGGGAAGGAAAGGGGCAGAGAGGGAATTCTTGTCCCTGAGCGTAGGAAGGCTTCCACACTTTGACAGGCTCTGATATCTACATTTAGAGAAGAATTTGATTGGCAAGACAGAGAATAAAGGGCAATCCTTCTGCTCATCAACTAGGCCTGTGCCTTGGCTTAGTTACAGCTGGCATTCGAGTACGGAGATAGTAATAAAAGCTGAATAAACCACACTTAGGACATCACGCAAATCCTTCCCAGCACTCATAGAACTGAGAACCTCAGTGAGAAACGAAAGCTTTTAAGTAGAGAGCCTGAGAGCCTGGCAGAGACAATACAATTTTCTCATCATGAAAACAGGACTTCCAGGGCCTTAAATGCTATCCCACCCACAGCAATGACCATGTTAATTCTCTGGAACCTTCACCCAGTATTACTTCCAATCGCTGCCTCTTACTCACACCAGGCTGCTGTCTTTTTGCTTTATTTCCAAATCCAAAGCCGGTTTGGTCCTTCCATTCTCCTACTGGATCTGACATCTTTTGCCATTTTTTTCACATTCTGTTTTGCTTTTTAGGTAACTTTACTGCACTGCTTCTCTTCAGAGCTTTCCCTTCTAACTCCTTCTTGCCACATCACCAGCCAGGTTAACATTCCTTAAATAACTTCGATCATATTGCCCACCTTGTCTGAAACCTTTAGGAAACAATATTTCAACTGCAGAAAGGAATCCCAGCGCTTGCCCATTGAGGCCCTACAATGATCACCCCTACCACTCCCTGACATCTGTTAAACTAGCTCAAATCTATTTCCCAGACTTTGAAATGTTGTTCTCACTGTGCTCAGAGAGCTGTGTTCATTATTTTAAAACAGATTTCACTTCCTGATTACTTTAGAGAGAGGAAAAATTGGTGAGTCTTGGAAATATAATACACTTGCCTTGACACAAATTACTAACTAGGCAGTCCTCACATAACTATGCCCATCAGGCAGGAATCATCGATTGGCAACAACTGCCAAGGGACCATGGGAGCAAAGTTCCCTTCCTGCTACAACTACTTAGGGGTCTCCTCTTTGTCTCTCCCTCTCCCCTTCCCCTCCACCTCCCCCACCCAGCATTAAATAATATAAAACAACATTCTCATTCGGCATAATTAAAGGCCATTTTAGAACAAGAAGCATAATCAGTTCTCTATTTACATATCTGTTCTTAAAATGAAGACCATTAAAAATGAAAAAAAATAAAAAGCCTCCATAAGTTGTCAGAGTTTTGATGTGTGTGGCAAGAATTTTGAGTAGTTCACCAAAATTTTAATCACTGTCTTCTGCTGCAGAAATGTGAATTTGTTAATTGGATTTCTGCTCCTTGTACCAATTCAGAAAGGGTGTTCTGCTCCTCCTTTTCCACTCCGGCAGGCAGCGCAGCCTCTAATTGACTTTTTTCCTAATACTTTTCTTTCCCCCAAATTCCTTTCTTTTCTCCACATAAGATTTCTAGAGCTCGTAACAAGCTACAAAGAACACTAAGAATTAGCAGAGTTGAGAAGCCCTGCCACTTTTTATAGAGCAAAAGCTGACAAACAGAACTTTTCTCCAATTAAAAAAATAAAGTGTTCATACTTTCTAATTTAAATAAGAAAAATAAAGCAGAGCTCAAATCAATTAAGGGTAAATTAAGTCAAAAGTGAATGCAAACACTTCATCTAACTGGCCTGGTTGTGTACTTCTCTGTCAATTTCCTCACACCGAGTTCAGAAATTTGGGGGGGAAAAAGATAGTTCATGGAATTTTGAACCCAGTTTAGTCACTTGCCTCCACATATCACACTATGATGTGCTGAAAGTTTTAGAACTATATCCCAAATAAGAGTTTTACTTTATTATTTTTTTAAATATATTTTTATTTATTTCAGAGAGGGAGGGAGAGGGAGAGAGGGATAGAAACATCAGTGATGAGAGAGAATCATTGATCAGCTCCCTCCTGCATACCCCCTACTGGGGATCAAGCCTGCAACCCAGGCATGTGCCCTTGACTGAAATCGAACCTGAGACCCTTCAGTCCTCAGGCTGACGCTCTAGCCACTGAGCCAAATCAGGTAAGGCTGAAACTTTATTTTTATTAACAGTAAAATAACTGAAATGCCATTAGCCCCAACATGAAAAACTTATCATATCCAAGCCAAGTAACCTGCACACTGACCTCTTGATTTTACACTATTAAAGCAAAAAAAAAAAAAAAAAAGTATTCCATTCTTTATTTCTAAATGTGGAAAGCTGAAAAACAGAGGCATGACAATGATGATTTTTAATTGAAAAAATATTCTGGCATGTATTTTTATTTTCTGTCATTCCAAAAATGTTATGGAACTGTCGTACCTTTTCCATAAATGTTGTACCTTTAATCTCTAATTAAAATGTCTTTTTTTTCTTTCTTTCTCCCTGGTTTAGAATATGCAACTAGGACTCACCTCCACATAGAAAATCTCTTAGCCTTACACTCTCATTTCTGGGCCTCGGCCTAAAACCAAAGCTCCGAGGAAAAAGTGCCTAAGCCTGAATTTCAGAAATGAGTATTCCTCTTCTGTGACCAGGTTGTTTCAGAGAGAGTGAGCCAAAAAGCCCTGGCAGCCGGATGAAAACCACCAAGCTGAGCCACTTGGGCCTTCCATACTCTCAGAAACATTTCCCAACACCAAGAGGGGCAGTGGGAGGCCCTGTGCACAGGGGCCTGCAGCTTCTCTCCGAGGTGAGGGTTACCCCATAGATCTGGAGCACCCTATGTCACCCAGGAAGAACACAGCTACCCCACCCATCAGCAGCTTTCTCTCCTCTCAGTCTCTAAACCATGTGGCAGAGAAGAAGCATTCCAAAGCCTATGTGTAATTCTTTCCTGTGTTAAACACCCCCCACCCCGAAGTCCCCAAATAAAGCCCCAAATACCCCTTTTCTAGTTGGAAGACAAGTCTGATATTAAGGATCTAAAAATGAACCGATCAGATCATTCCTAAAAAAAATTTGGGTGCAGGTTTGGAAAAAATACTCTTTCTTCCACAATGTTCATTTCTGGCATTGTATTTGATTTAATTACTTGTGGCACTATCCAAGTGCTGCCTATAATAATGAAAGAATTAACGCTTTACAGATGAAAAAAGCCTAAGACTCAAACTTTTTAAAGTGAACATAAGGATTTGTGCCCAAAATCCACATGAGGAACTCTCCTAACACTGAATCAGTTCCCATTTGTTACACTGAGTTTTACTTTTGTTCTACAATAACAATTCCAAGAAGCAACAGCATTTTGTTTACAATATATTTAAATTTGGAACTGGTAATTTTTTAAAAATCTTTATTGTTGAAAGTATTACATATGTCCGCTTTTTCCCCCTAATTGACCCCTTCTAACTGGAATTGATAAATTTTAGTTCCTGACTCCCTAATAACACTCAATGTTATGAGCTGGAAGTGAATGATCTAAAAGTCTAATTTGATGACTATATTAGTGTCAGTTACCAATAAGAAGTGGTAAAACAGAAAATATCTTTATAAAGTTTTTCTTGATATAAAAAATATAAAACATGAAATTAACGTAGATAATACAGATTTTTTCAAAATAAACTGGAAAATTTTTATAACTTTGATTTATATATTAATGCACTACTTCCTAATACAAAAAAACAAACTGTTCATCTGTAATGCTGTTCTCTCAACCAATTTTTTCCATCTATATGTTGAAAAGCTTCAACCAATGAGAAAAATCTGGTATACATCTAAGGTAAAAGTTTAAATATTGATTTATGAATTACTTTAATATTATTTACTTTGAGTCACAGATCTTCTTACATCAATGAACAGCATTTATTAAAATTAAAAGATTTTTTTAATTAAAAATTCCAAAGTACTGACATGATAGTATGTTACTTTTTGTCAGTCAAAACCATTAAGGTATATTTAAATTAATTGGTAACTTATAACCAATAATTCAAATTATAGTTCGCAACAAATAACTTCTTATTTAGTCAAATATTTTTCTTTACATTTGCCTCTGTGCACTGGCATTATACATTATAGCTCAAAAAAACATCTAAATTTTATTCTTGCTAGAAGCACATATAAAACTGCCTTTCTATAATTAGGCAGCTAGCCCTCTATCCTATTCTTGGCACTCACATGGCCTTGTACTTCCATTAGTCTTAGTTGTCATGTAGCTAGCTGCCCCTATTTCTTTGGTTATAGTTTGTCTACATCTAGGAAAGATGTATGACTAGTGATAGTCTAAAGATGGGTCAAGTCCAGCCATGGGCAAACTACGGCCCGCGGGCCGATTTGAAATGAATAAAACTAAAAAAAAAAAAAGACCGTACCCTTTTATGTAATGATGTTTACTTTGAATTTATATTAGTTCACACAAACACTCCATCCATGCTTTTGTTCCGGCCTTCCGGTCCAGTTTAAGAACCCATTGTGGCCCTCGAGTCAAAAAGTTTGCCCAGCCCTGGTCAAGTCTAATTTAAATCTTATATTATGTGCAATTCTATGATTTGTGCTTTGATCTCCATTGTCACAAGATTCTCTGAGAGGAAATAAACACCAATTCTATTTTCTCAACTGTAAGAAACACAAAGTGATACAGAGAGGACGGTGTATTGGGTCTAAGCAGGAAAACAGAACCACTAATTTACTAAGTTACATGAAGAGAATTTCATTAAGAAAACTGGTTATTCTGATGAAGGAAAAGTTGAGGAGATGAACTGGAGAGGGTGTGAGCCAGAGCCTTAGCAATGGCAGGAAGCCAAAGGCACCCCAAGGGTGGAGGGACAAAAGGAAGAGTCAATGTTACTGTGACCCGTAGGCCATGGTCACACACACAATCTGGAGCTGCAGGGGACCTGTTCTGGGCTGGGGCCAAGGAGTGGCTAAAGTTGCTACTAACAATACTTCCTTGGAGGAAGGGAGGAGAGCTTTCCCTCCCTTTGGGTTCCTGCTCCCCAAAAGATGCCGCCTGCAGAGTGAAGCCCCTATGATATAGAAGAGCATGCTTAGAGGAAAGGAAGGAGCTGAGGGCAAACAGACCGAGGACCAGCACAAAGCCATGGGGAAGAAGGGGGGGAAGGAACCAGTTTCCAGCAACGAAAAGAAGTAGTCAGTCTAATAGGAGTTCTTTGCAACAACCCGGAGCAGGGATAATTGCCAGAGTGCCCGTGCAACGTGCCTGAGAAACCCCGGGTGCTAGCCAACGTGTTCTCTTCTCTGAGCCAGATGAAAGCTGTAAAAGTGAAAACGTGAGCTGCTTTCCCCAGCACTGGCATATTGTTTCATTTTTAAAGATCCAAGATTGATAGACAACTGAAAAATACCTCTGATCAAACATAATAACCAAGCACTTTCTCTAGTGAATATAACAGAGAAAGCTCCAGAGGGGAGCCTTTTCTTGGGGGAAACAAAATGTGTTGGCCAATCAGCCCACTGGGATACAATCAATAGAAAGGAAGTCTACAGTGGGGGAAGCAGCTAAGTTTCTGAAGGTTTTGTAAATACACTGTGATAAACTACGTTTGTGTAAATGCCTGTGATACCTCTGGGCTGGAGAGCAAACATGTGAGGAACTCAGTTGCCTTTAGTCAACGGACTCTGTTGGATTCTATTACTGGGCCAGTGTGTCTGCAGAAGAGGGAGATCAGAACCAAACTTTATTCCAAAAAGTAATATGGAAAATGAGTAACAATATGTAATAACCTAAATTCTGGTTAAATATTGAGGTTCCAAGCTAAAATTTCAGAACACACTCCTACTGTCGTATAAAGAACTTAACCTCTGACTACTACAGAGTTACTATGGAAAAGAATTCTATGTTTTCAAAGAATATAACTATAATAAAGACACATAATCTTCCTTTCAGTATCCAAGAGCCCACACACTGACCTCATGTGTTAAGAGACCAGATAAATATAGTTGAAATCCATTTTTACAAGGTCATCATTATAAACATCATGCAATGTTAAACAAAATTGTAAAGAAAAATCAGATTATTTGGATTATCTATTGATGACCAGTTGACACAGGATGAGCATGTATTATGTTTAAATGTGTGTGAGACTCGATATATAATATGTTCACATGCAGGCACTTCCTATGGCTCATCTGCCCAGGTCAAGTGAAAATAGTGCTTAAATAAGACAGTTGAATTAACTAAAAATAAAACACTGTTATAAATATTTAAAACTAATAAGTCAATATGTGTCAATGTTTTGTTATCAATTGAATATGTTTTAAATTAATTAGATTCTATTAACTCTGTAATTTTCAGTAACTGTTTATTTTAAATTAATAAATGAAATCACCTTACTTTTTTTTCCTCAGTAGTCAATTTCTTCATTAAGTTACATTATGACTATTCTCACTGAGCCTCAAACCTGGTTTCCCTAATTCATATAGTCTGTTCTTTTGATTTAGAGATGAGATCCCATCTGTGTCCAGTATCACTTTTTACACATAAACCACAAGACTGAGTAAGGTAGACTCACACTGATCCTTAAATAAAACTTCTGTCAAAAAAACAGTGTGAATGAATTGAAAATTTAAAAGAACATGAAAGCAACAACTCCTAACGTCTTTCTTGGATAAAGACTGACCTCATGTGTTAAGAGACCAGATAAATATAGTTGAAATCCATTTTTACAAGAATATTTGAAACAAAACCCACAATTTAGAAACTAGTGTATAATAAAAATTCAAAGAGTGAACTGAGGATAATATAAGCAGAGTAAAATAATATTTAAAATATAAAGCCAAGATCCAAGAAAGGCCCTTTCAAAAAAGATTGCCAACTTACCTCATTTCATATTTATATATTTAATTGAAGCCTAAAGCAACCATTTTATCAAAAGAGATGTGACAAAGAAACTCATTTTTTCATTTTACTTGTTAGAACCTCCACAAACTGAGTGATTTTGAAAGATGAATTCATTTATTCTACTACTGTCACATTAACACACTCTGCTATAGCAGCTGCTGAAATGAAAATGTAGCACAAACACATACTAGTATACATGACTAGAGTATGAGTAATAGAATTATAAAATATAAGAAAAATAGCCTTAATGAACAGGTATCACTGACTCAGAATGAAAACATAAATTTGTAAATTGATACAGCTTATGTAGACATTGCCTGGATTGAAAAAATTTATTTTAGAAAAATAAAAAATAAAAAAAGGAGTCACTAATTTGTGTAATAATATTAAGGAACAACAGTGTATTACTCTGATTCTGTGTATTGCTATGTAGGAATTTTTAAAATACTTTTATCAAAAATACGATTTTAGTTGTTCAGTATGTTAACTTAAACAAATCATTAAATAACTCTTAAAAGGTCAGCAGGGAAAAGAAAAAAAAAATGAAAGAGCAGACAAACAGTTATTAATCTTAACATCCAGCACTGACCTTTAGGTAGAAACAAGGTTCATGAAGTTTTTAAGGAAGATTTATTTTCATGAAAATTATTTTTCATTTTTATTTTCATGAAAGAATATTAAGTGGGTTAGGACTACAGACATAAGAACTTTCATACACTGTGATGAACATTTTTCTCAGTAATTAATTAATGTTATTTTTCATCTGCTTCTTTAGCTATGTAAGAAGCACTCTGCCTCTACAGCCCGGGAGAAAGGCCGGTGCTATTCCTGTCTTCACTTCAAAGGCAAGGAAACTGAGGCAAAGAGATTAGGTGATTTGCTCAAGGTCCTACAATCAGTGGTTACACATTAGCTCTGATGACAGCAGTAAGTGGTTTGCTGTTGCAAACTTTTAAGAAAAAATTAATCGACCAGACACAGATATTCTCAACACTTGGATTTTGGCTTAACTCCTAAAGAAGAACCAAAAAGGACCAAAAACACAGTCATGCAACACAGATTCCTTCATAGTATTCACACTACAGAATATTTCAGAGCTTAATGAATTTAAGAATATGTATTTTTCACATACAAAATATCACTAAAGTACTATAATTAATCAGAAACAAATAAATTGTAATAGCTGACTAAACAGCTATATCACCCCTAAAGTAGCAAAATAAGTAGTATGTTCTTCCTTTAGAACAAGACAGTTTAAACAGATCAATTCTTTGGAAATTTAAAAAGCAAAAAAAAGTCCATATTTTATTTCTAGTCTCTGAATAAGTAAGAAAATGAAGATGAAAATTGAGTTAGCTGCATGAATAAACATACTTTCAGTTCCTTATGTTAAATTGACTTTAAAAAATAATTTTTGTTTTCCTTTAGAAAACATTTCATATTTTCAAACGTAAGTACTTTTAAAATGTGAGGTTTTTTAAAAAAGTTATTTAAATCTGATTATGGTCTAAAAAAATATCAGGAGCTTAGGCATTTTATTTAGCTGTCACCTTCCCCCCAAAAAAACTGTTTAAAAATAAAAACTAGCCGAAACCGGTTTGGCTCAGTGGATAGAGCGTCGGCCTGCAGACTGAAGGGTCCCAGGTTCGATTCTGGTCAAGGGCATGTACCTGGGTTGCGGGCACATCCCCAGTGGGAGATGTGCAGGAGGCAGCTGATCGATGTTTCTCTCTCATCGATGTTTCTAACTATCTCTCTCCCTTCCTCTCTGTAAAAAATCAATAAAATATATATTTTTAAAAATAAAAATAAATAAAAATAAAAACTAGCAAACATAAAAATCTTCAGTCAAGCCCATACCTGCCATATCCCAAGGAGAACTCCATTCCTTTTTACAAACTGAATAACTGAAGCAACAAGGTTTAATGTAGTACAGAATTAATATTACTACTTAATAAACAGTCACAACTTTACAATATATTAACAATCGAAAAAATACATCTATCCCTAAATTATGAAAATTTTTATATAGCATATACTAAGAATAAACTTTTTTTGTCAAAACTTCCTTGCCATCTTCCTTAATAGTCATCCATAATAATAAAAGCGTAATGTACTAATTAGACCAGACGTCCTTTAGGTCGAAGCCAGGGCTGCGAGGGAAGCCCAGGTCCCAGGTGCCAGAGGGAAGCCAGTGCCGGCAGCCAGGGGAAGGAAGGCCTACTCTTGCACAATTTTCGTACATCAGGCCTCTAGTTTAAAATAAGATCTACCTGACTGATTGTAAGCATTTGAACTGATCTAAATCAATTCATAAGGGATATGTGGCATTAAATTCACGAACCCACAGCATTTCTGAGGTTTGCACCAATTACATGTAAAAATAATTTGCCGTTTGACATTGCAGATTCCATAAGCCTATTTGTTCAACTGATTTTTAAATTATATTAGGATAATATATTGTTAAGTATTATGCTGAGCATCTCCAATGCTATTATGTGGAGAAAAGGGAACCCTAGTACATTGCTGGTGGGAATGCAGACTAGTGTAGCCACTATAGAAAGCAGTGTGGAGTTTTCTCAAAAATTAAAAATGAAACTGCTATTTGACCCAGTGATCCCACTTCTAGGAATATATCCTAAGAAGCCTGAAACACCAATCAGAAAAAATATATGCACTCTTACGTTCATATTAGCACTTTTTACAATAGCTAAGATCTGGAATAGCCCAAGCACCCATTAGTAGATGAGTGGATAAAAAAGCTGTGGTACATTTATACCATGGAATACTATCCAGCTGTAAAAAAGAAGGAACTCTTACCCTTTGAGATAGCATGGAGGGATCTGAAGAGAATTATGCTAAGCAAAATAAGCCAGTCAGAGAAAGACAAGTATCACATGATCTCACTTAAATGTGGGATCTAATGAACAAAATAAAGTGATGAACAAAATCGACCCAGAGACATAGAAGCATGGAACTGTCTGATGAATCACAGAGGGAATGGGGGAAGCGAGGGTGGGAACAGATTACCCAAAGAACTTATAGACATACTAGAGGCCCAGTGCACAAAATTCGTGCACGGAGGAGGGGGTTCCCTCAGCCCATCCCTTGGGGGATGTCCGACCACTGGGAACATCCTGATTGGGCCTAAACCAGCAGTCGGACACCCCTCTCACAATCTGGGACCACTGGCTCCTAACCACTCACCTGCCTGCCTGCCTGATTGCCTCTAACTGCCTCTGCTTGCCTGATTGCCCCTAACTTCCCTCCCCTGCAGACCTGATCTTGCCCCCAACTTCCCTCCTCTACTGGCCAATTTAGTTCTGATTGGTCAGTTTCTATGCCAGTCAGCGTCTCTGGGCCTATCAATGGGGCCTGATCAGAAAGGTGGGGCTGATCAGCAGCCCCGGTGGAGGCCTAGAGAGAAATGGAGGTGAGGCTGTTGGCCAGGCCGGGAGAGAAAGAGAGGCAAGTTCTGATCAACGGCTGCCACAGAGGCTACGGATCAGACCCTGCCTCTCTCTCTGCAGGCCTCTCTCCAGGCCTGATCCACAGCCCCCTAGGCAGTCAGTGCTGGGCCGGGGCACCCATAGTGGCCTCAGTCAGTGCTGGGTCACCACGGCAACCCAGCACTGCCTTCCAGTCTGGTCAAGCCTTCAGTAATAAACGGTCATTATGACTCTGGCTCTTTATTATATAGATATGCATAACCCATGGACACAGACAGTAGGGTAGTGAAGCTTGGGGGGAAAGGGGGTCACTGGGGGGGAAAGGAGGATATCTATTACTTTCAACAATAAATATAAATTTTTAAAATTATGATATTGAATAGTATCCTATCTAATAACAGACAATAGGCAAATTGACCATACCTTCACTACGCCTACCATTGGCTAATCAGAATGATATGCAAATTAACCGCCAACAAAGATGGCGGCTAATTTGCATATACCGGCTGGGAGCAAAGACTGAAGACACCGTAGAGGGAAGCCAAGCAACTGAGCCAAGGTAGCAGAGACGGGTGGGAGAGAAGTGGCAGAGACAGGTGGAGAGAAGCTGAGTAGGAGCAGCAGAGACGGGCGGGGTAGGAACGGCAGAGAAGGGAGCGAAGCCCTATTCTTGCAAATGGGCCTCTAGTGATTTTATAATGTTACATTAATAACACTTTCTGACACCTTGCAGGCTTGTTTCTTATTATGAAAATTTTTAAATATAAAAAATGTAATGAGAATAGTGTCATGAATCCCCATACCCTATAGCCCAGCTCAATTATCTGTATTTTGTCATTTTTTATCTCTTTCACTGGCTTATCCATTTTCTCTTTTCCTTCTTTTTATCCACTTTTTAATATTTTAAACCAAATCCCTAACATTATATAATTTCATTAGTAAATCCTTAAGTATATATCTCTTGTTGATAAAGTTTTTAATATATTAACAAATATTTGGTAGAATTCACCAGTGAGCAATCTGAGCCTTGAGTATTACTGGAGAGAATTAACTACAAATGCAATTTCTTTCAGAGATATAGGGGTATTAAGATAATCTATTTTCTCTTGAGTGAGCTTTGGTAGTTTGTATCTTTCAAATAAATTTTCCATTTCAAAGAATTTGTTGAATTTACAGGCATAAAGATGCCCATACTATTCCCTTGTTATACTTTGAATATCTGTACAATCTGTAAGTTATGTCACTCCTCTGAGTCATGAAACCTGCAATTTGTGTTCTCTATATCTCTCTCTTCCTTAGTCAGTCTGAATAGAAATTTATCAAATTTTATAAAAAAACAGCTTTTGGTATTATTAACTTTCTCTGTAATTTTTATTTTCCATATAATTTACTTCCACTTTGAACTTTATTATTTCCTTTCCTGTTTACTTTGAATTTAATTTGTTCTTTTTTTGTCTCAAGTGTCAAAAGGTAGGAGCTAATGTCATTGATTTGCGACCTCTCATTTTTTTCATATATAGGCATTCAGTGCTATTACAGTAGTCCTCCCCTTCCCTGTACAGGATACATTTCAAGACCCCAGAGAAGGCCTGAAACTGTGGATAGTACCAAACTCCATATATGTTTTTGTTTCCCTATACATAAATGCCTATGATAAAGTTTAATTTTTAAGTTAGACAAGAGATTAACAACATAATCGAATAATTATTGTAATATACTGTAACAAAAGTTGTATGAATGTAGTCTCTCTCTCTCTCGAAATATCCTCTTGTATTGTATATACATCCCAGGAGGGATGGATCAGAATGGCAAGAGACTTTATCACACTACTCAGAACAACACATTTAAATTGAAAACATATGAGTTGTTTATTTCTGGAATTTTTCATCCAAAATTTTCAGACTATGGTTGACCGCAGGTAACTAAATCCACAGATGGGTGAGGGGAGGACTACTGTCATGTTTTCGAAAGAGCACTTTAGCAGCGTCACACTAAATCCAATGCACTGTATTTCCATTATCCTTCATTTAAAAACACTTTCTAATTTCTCTTTTCATTTCTTTTTTACTCATGGTTTATTTAGGGTTGGACACACACGGGACCCACAGATCTCTGCAGCCCTCTATGTGGTTCTTGCCACCGGTACTCTGTTCTCTAAATCCTGGCTGCCTTGGTCTCCCTGGACTTTCTTTTCTGTCTCAACTCTGACAGTGAACTGAGTTTCGCCTGGATTGTGCCTCCGGTGCTGTGAGTTGGCACCTCTTTCGATGCATTAGAGGCGATCATAGGGCTCTTCCTGTTTGTTTCTCATATCTCAGGGATCATTGTCCTTGATATCCAGTGTCTTGAAGACCATTGTTTCATATATTTTGTCTGGTATGTTGGGGAGCACAAGAGACTTGGTTGGAAAGTTGTAAGAAAGCCATTCTGGTAAAAGGGAAGTGTGTGGAAGGCCGCCTGCCCTGTTTATCAGAATTCCGACTTAGGGGAGTGTCAAAGGCAGCGCCTCTAATTATTCCTTGACCTTTCCAAGCAAGTCTGTGTATGTGCAGACCGCTGGGTGTTTACTGGAATCCTTATGCCTAATCCCTGGATGCCCTACCCTAGAGTACAATGTAAACATGTCTTCCCAAGATTACTCACCCTACTGATTGTATCTAAAGATAAAAATTCCAATAAAGGCCGAAACTGGTTTGGCTCAGTGGATGGAGCGTCGGCCTGTGGACTGAGGGGTCCCGGGTTCGGTTCCGGTCAGGGGCATGTGCCTGGGTTGCGGGCATGTCCCCGGTGGGAGATGTGCAGGAGGCAGCTGATCAATGTTTCTCTCTCATCGATGTTTCTAACTCTCTATCTCTCTCCCTTCCTCTCTGTAAAAAAATCAATAAAATATATTTAAAAAAAAAATTTTTCAATAAAGGCCTAACAAAGCAGGCAATAGAGGAGGCTCTGGCCACTAGAGCCAGGGGCCCCTTAGGCCTCTCTTGCACAGTCAAACTGTGTCTGAGTAATCTGTTCATCGGGTGTTCAGGCGCTGCTGGTCAGCCCCAGTAGTGTGTTGTTCTTTTTTTCTTTTCTTTTTTTTTTTTTTTTTTTTGGGGGGGGGGGCGGGGTTGTTTCAGAGAAGAGAGTAAATCTGGTCCTTATTACTCCATGTTAGCTGAAATAAGAAATCCATTTTTGTTTTGTTCTTTATATATCACTATGGACTCATGACTTTTATACATCTTGTTTGTTTTAATCTATTGCAATCATTTTCCTTTTTGAGGCTCAAAGTATCTCAACTCAGGCCAGTGAGAGCTACTACATGTTGGCTTTTGGGTCCTTTTGACATGTTTCTAGTAATCCCTAGAGTGGCAAATAATATTTAGGCACTAGGGGTTAACTATTTATTTACATTTGGCTAAACTTGTTTTTAAAAAGTAGGAGGAAGAGCAAGATGGAAATATTTTATGTTTATAAATAGGTACACTACAATAAAAAAGAACATACCTGTGATAGAGGAGACTAAATTCTGCCACATATGACAACTAACATCCTCAACTGTTAAATAAAGATCTCAAAAGTTCTCATCACTTCTTCCCAAATATGGATCCCCATGTTTCCAACCACAGGCTACTAAACCTGACTTTATCTCTCAAGCCGCGTTCACTCAGTCTTAACTGTTTCTGGACTCTCGTTGACATAGTCATAGCAGCTTAGAAGGAAGGCCTCCCACTCCAGTATTGTTTGATACTAGCAGAATCTATCTGAAGACTAAGGATGTGTCATCAATAAATATTGCCAAGTAGATTAGCATCCAGCCAAGCCTGAGAACATCTAAGTGAAATTAAGTTCAAGGGATCATTGTAATAGGATATCTCTATTAGCAAACTGAGAGCCAGATATTTTCTAAATCATAGAAAATTAAACATATTTAGATTGATAGCTCTCAACACTAGGGGTCTGACATCTCCCTAATTATTTGTGTAAAAATTACTTACCATGATTACAATAAATTATTTAGAAACTACATAGCATGATGATACTAATAGTAACTAAACTATCTGGGAGCATTTATATATTTACAAAATCTTGTGAACACAAGTTACATTTTGTGTAATGTCTTAGTACGTAAACACTGTCAGAATGCAAATATTTTAATAAAAAAGCTTTTATTTTATTAAAACCTAAGTTCTACCCTTGGTTTTAAAGAGGTAAAATAAGTAAAATAGCTTTGCAAAAGCTATGCATGTTTAAAATGCTATCTTTCCTTTGCCAGAATCGAGGACACCAAGTATTTCACCACAAGCCAGTCTTCTCATCACAGACTTTACTGAGCAGCAGAAACGACCTTCAAAACTCTGTGGACCAGCCTTGGTATAAATTCAGTAGATTCTGACTCGGACAGGACAAACCGCCAATCATGCTCTATAATATTTTAATTTTTTTAAATTTATCTTTATTGTTGAAGGTATTACATATGTACCCTTTTGCCTCATTGACCCCTTCTGGCCCACTCAGTCCCCTTACCCCAGGCCTTCACCCCCCTATTGTCTATGTCTATGGGTTATGCATATATGTGTATAAATTCTTTGGTTAACCTCTTCCCACCCACCCACCAACCTCCACCTTCCCTCTGAGCTTCCACAGCCTGTATGGCTTATAATCTTAAGAACCTTCTCAGCAAATGGAGCCTTCCAGTGCACACATTTGCTGTAGCCGCTATTTTGTCACAGAGAGTAATTCTGATCTTTTATGTACCAGTGTATCATAATTTTTGGCTAATCTCAAAATGCTCAGAGAAGCACTTAGTGATCCAAGAAGTCTTGTTTTGCCTTTAATGAGTACAATTTCTAGTGATAGTAAATTCCCACATATGGTCATTGTAACACTTGTGCACGATCTGCTCATCCGAAGGCTTTTCTACTCTACACTATAAACAGCAAAGATGTGACTTAGAAAAACACTCATCTACCAAGATGTTCAGGCATGATTACAGGAAATGAATAAAAAATCATAGTTACACATGGTTATACTAAGATGATCTCATAGAGCAATAATTGAGAATAAGGTGCCTACCCTCTTTCTCCATTGGCTTCAGGTTCTGATCCTCAAAATACAATTAAAGCTGCTCAGTCACTTAAGACACAGAACAATCACAGCCTCTGCTTTAGATATACTAGACTAGAACAGTGATTTGATTATTTTTCTCAAAGTTTACTCTGATTTTCCAGCAATTTAGGAATCATAGCACCTATGCTAATACGTATTAGTAACTAACATTTATTTAGCACTTATTGCAATCTTGATACTGAGGCAAGCACCTTGCATATATTACTTCAATTAACACCCTGAAAATTTATTTTTTTGTTTAGCTAATAAGTGGCAGAGCCGAGCTTCAAGCCCAAGCTGACAACAGAGCCCAGGCTCCTATCCACTGTGCCTTATTGCTACAGTCCTAGGTAACTTTTAAAAAGTTGCTCTTTTCCTAGAGAGGAAAAAATAAAACATTAGTTACTGCTAAACTGTAAGCTTAAACAGACCTGAGGAGACCAAGCCCAAGCAAACATGGGCTCTTACCTGTTTTATTTCAGCCTTGTGCTGCTAAAACAGCTGTTTTCTAACAGTAGTGAATTGAATCTCAGATTTTAAGTGGAAAGGGTAAGACTCGTCCATTCTCCTAAGTACTATATAAAACAGTTAAACTATATGCAGTGACAATTAGAGACATATCACAGGTAAATTTTATAGTAGCCAGTTTTTCTCATTACATGTAAGAATTAACTGCTAATTATTTTAGAGCTCTGGGAAGCAGAAGAGATGGCACGTAAGTGAAAGATTACAAAGGAACTAGCATTTCCATCACTGCTAAAATATGAGATTTCATACATTTGGTGTATGTGAAAGCTATAAGGTTAATTTCCTATATGCATTCACCTCTCTTTCACCTTACATACTCAGCTTAACAATACACAGTGACCACGTTCCCTTCTTAAAAGCCAAATGTTTAGAGGACCTAATGACGTATGAACACTTAAAACTTCAATCAAAACACCTTCTAAATGCAATACATTATTGTTAGCATTTAAATAATTCTTGTCACGTATATCAGTTTATTTCATGCGTATATTTCATACTTATTAGCAATAAAAAAGCAAAAAATAAGCTGCTTATTTAAAAAAATAAGTGACCCGTTTTAGAAAGGATGGGTTTGACACTGCTGCCTAACACTGGCTTTAACTTTATCAAACACTAGCATGCTTCTATAATGACCTATTTCTCATTCGGGACCTTTACCAATGACAACTGGAAACCCTAAGGGGAAGTAGCAGGGCACCTACCTTAGTTAGGTGAATGACTCCTTTAGAAGTTACCGAACAGCCCATGAAGCCGACATACTGAAGCTCGGGACAGTGCTCGGCAAAGGCTTTCACGGACTGATCTGTCACCTGGGGAAGAGACGTGAAGCAAGTTATTCAGGGGCATTCCAATGCATTTCAGGCGTCAGCTCCTCATATTCCCTCTGCCCAACTCGCACCATCCATATTTCCCTCACCATTAGATCGTTAGAATCAGTTTGCACACATGTTGAAGTATTTCCTGTGGGCTTGTGAAATCCTCCCTTCACCCCACACCTCTCCTATCATCCCATGTTTTTCCACATCATAGAAAACATCTCGAAGATGTTGATACCATCTACCTCCACTTCATCTCTCTCTCAACACATACTTTTATTGACATAATTCACACACCATAAAATTCACCTTTTCAAAGGTTACCGTTCAGTGGTTTTTAGTATCTTCACAAGGTTGTGCAACCATCACCAATATAAAATTTCAAAACACGTTCATCACTGAAAAAGGAAACCCTGTGCCCCTATTGGCTGTCACTCCCCTAGTCCACCCGCTGCCCCTGACTACCTGGCAACTTTCTGTCTATGGATTTGCCAAGTCTGGGCATTTTTTTATAATTAAAATTTTACAATTGGTTCCTAATGTGCAACAATGATCACTTTATAAGGTGTCTTTCTCCCTTCCAGTGTTTCTTCCAAGAAATCTAGTTTTGCTCCTCACTGCTTCAGATTCTTCCAATTTGGATGGTATAATGGTTAATTTTATTCGTCAACTTGACAATGCCAGGAGGTACCCAGATATTTGGTTCAACATTATTATGGGTGTGTCTGTGAGAGTGTTTTTGGATGAGATTAACATTTGAAAAGGCAGAGTAAAGCAAGAATGCCCTTCCCAATGTGAGTGAGGGGGTCTCATCCAACCCACTTAATGGAACAAAGGCTGAATAAGAAGGAATTTCTCTCTGTCTCTCTGTCTGTCTGTCTGTCTCTCTCTCTCTCTCTCTCTCTCTCTCTCTCTCTCTCTCTCTCTCTCTTTCTCTCTCTCTCTGGCTCTTTAAGACCTGGGGCATACATCTCCTACCTTCAGACTCCAACTTGTACTGGAACTCACACCATCAGCTCTCCCATTTCTTAAGCCTTCGGACTCAGACTAGAACTATACTATATACTATCAGTTTTCATGTGTCTCAGATTACCTACTGCAGATTTGGGGCCTTCTCAGCCTCCATAATCACAAGCCAATTCCTTACATTAATTTCTTTACACACATACACACACACACCCCTCATACTGATTCTGTTTCTCTGGAGAACGCTGACTAATGCAATACCTATTAGAATCCCAAGAAATTTATTAAAAACTCAGAGCCAAAAGGGGTGAGGCCCAAGAATCTGTATTTTTAACAAGCCCCTGAATGACTCTTAGGCATGTGAAACTTGAGGCCTCATTGCTATAAAGAAGTGACGCTGACAGCTTTTGGCATTTGTACCTGGCCCTGATATATTTAAACAAACGGCAGGATGAAATTCCTTTTTGTCTCCCCCCACCTCCAAAAAATTTCCATGTATAAAATAATCTTATAATTGTGCTAACATTTTCTTCCCTGTTCCACAAAGTTGTAGCTTATAAAAGATCAAAATATTCTCTATCATACGCTTAATTTCAGATTCACTTTCCTCATAGTCAAGCTGAAATTAAGTTGGACACTTCTGTTAGTTTTTCAAAGAGTAACAACTTACATCTCTTTTGCATTAGCTTTAATATTGGTGGCTCTTATGTATTCTGGATATTGAAAAATAAAGGCATGTGGAATAGCATTAATTCTAAAACAACACAAGAGCATTTTCCTAAAATAGCAAAACCAACAGCATCCATAGTACATCTGATAAAAGATTAATTCTGCCCTCAAAAGTAAAGTATGCTTCAGCATATTAACACTAAGGGTGGCACTGATAAATTAAAAATGGGCCTTCCTGACTTTCAGCCAAGATATGTCTCCGTTTCACGGACATCTTCAATAGCCTGCACACTGGCCCTCTTTCTGATACTCTTGTCCTCACAAATCTATTCTCCATTCATCAAGCCAAGTGATCTTTCAAAGAGCGTAAATCAGATCATGTCAGTCTGCTCTTAAAAATCCTCCAGTGGTACCAATTATCCTAAGAATGAAATCCAAACTCCTATAATCTACAAGGCACTGCATGACCTGACTCTTCCCTGTCTCTCCCATCTCATTTCATGTCAGCATCTTCTCTCCTGTTCACCATGCGACCGTCTCCCCATCTATCTCATTCACCACTCTATCCCCAGTGTCTGGCACAGGGTCTGACAACAACAGTAACTTCGAAAATAAAGATGAACACATGGATGAAGTACTGTCTTGTGTGTGGTTTTTTTATTATTATTATTTGTTTTTTTATTGATTTTTTTAAGAGAGAGAGGAGAAGAGAGAGGGAAAGAGAGAGAAACAGCAATTGCCTGCCTCCTGCACATCCCCTACTGGGGATAGAGGCACACCCAGGCATGTGTCCTGACCAGGAATTGAACCGGCAACCTCTTGGTGCATGGGACAATGCTCAACCAACTGAGCCACACAGGTCAGGGCAGATGAAGTACTGCCTTGATGCATGTCAATGACTTGTTGGTTCAATAGTGAAAACAAATCTTTTTTTTAAATTTTATATGTTGACACTATTACAAATGTCCTCTATTTTCCCCACCATTGCCCACCCAGCCTCCACCCACCCTCCTCTGGCCTTCACCATACTGTTGTCTGTGTCCATGGGCTATGCATATAAGATCTTTAGCTATGCCAAGAAAATCTGAACTTTGATCTTATTGGTTCCAAGTGGCACAAAGAAGCTAAGAATGAGATAAATGGCTTCGTGAAGGTAAGGGCAAGATTTTCAAAGAAAGCAACAGCTGCACTTTGATTCTGGAGTGAACTGAAAAATTAATGTGAGGAAATCTGTGGAATTCTGATTTCACTCCAATGCTCAGACCAATTCAAGGCCTTCTTTCCACCTCCAAGAAAAAAGAACAAAACAACAGGGACCAAGGGCATAGCGAGTCTACTTCCCAGGGGATTTTCCAGGAGGAACAGTAACTTTTCATTACTTCCTTCATGTCTTGCAGTCAGAGAGGTCAGTGGGCCTATGGGGTGCCCTCACCTTCTGAATGCAAAATAAAGCCAGCATGAAGAAACCTGCATAGACTAGGTTCTAATTGAGCTTTTTAACCAAACAGCAAAAACATTTCCAGGTATTTGATTTCAGAGAGATTCACTAGAATAGAGAAGCCATATGGATTCTAAACTGAGCTGGAACCGAGCTTAGTTGTCTGAGTATCCCCTCTGACATGTAGCCGGTGTTAACCACATGAACGGGACACTGAGTCAGGAAAACAGAAGAGCAGTGACACCAGCATCAGCTACCCCAGGCCGCTGAGCAAGCAATGTCTTTAAAAATAAAAATGGCTGTGACTTCATATTGAGTAAGTCTTTTTTACTAGTAATATGAGAATGAGCTTAAAAATCTACCAGATCCCTTGAGTTCCAACATACTGCAAGCCTTTAACTGATGAAGCTATTCATTAAAGAATATTGAACTTCAAAGTCCAGCAGGTACACACAGGGCAGCTAAAGATTGGCCAGGAGGCTATGCCTGCAGCAGAGCCCATGCCTCCAAGGAGACAGTGGCATAACACACCAAGGGGTATCACAGTAAGGCTAGCCACAGGCCAGACTCAGTAAGCACCCTCATCAGACAACTGACAAAGAAGATGTGAAGTACGATGATGATAAAAATACCAAGTAGAAGGAATTTTATTAATCTACCTAGTAGCTACACCATTACTGGAGTTTTAAAAGTGAAACACGAAAAAAAAAAAAGTGGAACACCATAAAATTTCTGCATTTATTTAAACAACTATTTAAAGGCTAATGTAATTTTTTTTTTCATTTTCACATTCCTTTGCTCTTCTGTATTATGTTTTTCATAGGGTATACTATGTACCTTACAATTAATGCACTAAAAAGCCTTCACTTTTGAAATAGTATTACAAAAACACAAAACAAACGACCACTTGTTACATAAAAGAAAACAGTTAAATATGGAGACAAACACTTATATGAACTTGCTTTATGAATCATTTCAGTAATAAAAATATATCTTTAGTAAATTTTAAAATCTAAAAGGAGATTATGTAAACATAAGTAATTTTCTTTTAAACCATGGGAAGACACCTGTATTTGTTGAGCACATATTATGTACCAAGTACTGTGCTACATACAATGATTAAGACAGACTGCCGTCATGGAACTTACAATCTAATGAAAAGAGCAAATGCTAAACAAACATAACAAGTGTGATCCTATTTAATATAGTCATTTGCAGTAGTCAATGAATTTTTACTTTTTATATATGCCATAATTACATAGTTCACATGGAAATAAGCCAAAAATATGACTAAAAATTATATTCAATTACTACAAAGTAGATTTTCCCAAACATTCAATTACATGCCTCTTATCATTTTAGTAGACAGTATAATAAACATTCCTATTATATGTCATAAGAAAAACAATAATTATTTAAGAATTCATATTCATTAATTTGACTTTAAATTAGCATGATGTAATTATTTCATTAAGTAAATCAGAAACACAAAGCAGTTAAATTTAATTTGTTTAGCTTTTTATTATGAAACATTTTAAAAATATACAAAAGTACACAAAAACAGTAAAATAAATCCCATTTACCAATCATCTAGCTTCATTAATTACTAATTACAATGATTACTAATTATTACTACTGCAAATCTTATTTCACCAATAGCCCAATCCACATATAAAACATCACATCTACAATTGCAACAAAAAAATTAAGATACCCAGGAATAAATTTAACCAAGGAGGCAAAGGACCTGTACTCAGAAAATTACAGGACACTGAAAAAAAGAGATAGAGGAAGACATAAACAGATGGAAGAATATACTGGGTTCATGGGTTGGTAGAATCAACATCATTAAAATGTCCATACTACCCAAAGCAATCTATAGATTTAATGCAATCCCCATTAAAATACCAATGACATATTTCAAAGACCTAGAACAAACTCTCCAAAAATTCATCTGAAATAAAAAAAGATCCCAAATAGCTGCAGCAATCTTGAGAATGAAGAACAAAGGTGGAGGAATCACAATACCAGATATCAAGCTATACTACAAAGCCACTGTTCTCAAAACTGCCTGGTACTGGCACAAGAACAGACATATAGACCAATGGAACAGAACAGAGAATCCAGAAATTGACCCAAGCCATTATGCTCAATTAATATTTGACAAAGGAGGTGAGAGCATACAAGGGAATCAAGACAGTTTCTTCAATAAATGGTGTTGGGAAAATTGGACAGATACACACAAAAAAATGAAACTAGACCACCAACTTACACCACACCCAAAAATAAACTCAAAATGGATAAAGGACTTAAAATAAGACGGGAAACCATAAAAATATTAGAGGAATCCACAGGCAGCAAAATCTCAGACATATGCCAAAGCAATATCTTCACTGATACAGCTCCTAGGGCAGTGATGGGGAACCTTTTGAGCTCGGCGTGTCAGCATTTTGAAAAACCCTAACTTAACTCTGGTGCCATGTCACGTACAGAAATTTTTTTTATATTTGCAACCATAGTAAAACAAAGACTTATATTTTTTATATTTATTTTATATATTTAAATGCCATTTAACAAAGAAAAATCAACCAAAAAAATGAGTTCTCATGTCACCTCTGACACACGTACCATAGGTTCGCCATCACTGTCCTCGGGCAATGGAAACTAAAGGGAAAATAAACAAATGGGACTACATGGCCACTCTCTGCTTCCTTTCCAACCTCAGCCTGAACACTCCTTCCTCTCCACGCCACTGACTGTCCTCTCCCCTTTCCTGCTTTTCCTGTCACCTTATCTCCTTCCTCTGATTCTTTCCTTTCCTTTACCTCATGTTTCTTCTGAATCTTCTTTGCCCTGTCGTCACACTTTTCTTAGCTTGCTAGTTGGTCATAATATGGAATAAAAAGATTTTAAGTATAATTATTGTACTAATTTCAAATTGGTGATATTAAACTTTTTATTTATCACACACACAAAATTAAGATTACATGACTCCATGGAACTGCTGTACTCAGACTGCCGAGTTGTGATCCAGCTCCACATCTTATTAGCTATTTAGAAATTATTATCCAAAAAGTATAAAAATGGGGTTCTTGTGAGCATTCTAACAGAATCCCATGTGCTGGGCACATACCATATACAAAGTGCTCAATGAAGGTTAGCCATTACTCAGTGCATACATACACTTCCTTCACCAATTGCTTGGAGCTGGCATTTTGAACATTATTGTACAAAGTTAGCTTTTATTCCTAGCATTATACTTGATAGAATATAATGAAAAATCAACATTTAATGAAAATCTCTGTTATGATGTGTCCTACCTACCCACCACCAAGCCACTGGAAACAGAAATGACAATAGGTAAACTGTTCTGCTCTATGCAGTTCACCAGGCTGAAGTATGTGTCGGGGCAGGGGCAATGCAAGTTAAATAAGATCTTCAATTGGTAAGACAAGTTTAACTAACTGTACACAACAGGTTTACCTGTATTTTGCAATAGATTAAAATGATGGGTAATAAAAGGCAGAACTTTATTTTGTTGGAGTACATGAACTGTGTTTTGAATGTTCTAATTTGATAAATCATTTCACTCTAATAGCACTTGGGTATGACAACACACCCCTACTATTAAAAGCCTTTGGAAAGCACAACAGAGCATAAACACCCCCAAGCAGGCTTTGCCGCGCTCCTACACATATACTGTCTTGGGTAATAAGTGGAATAGGAGTTTATCTGTGATTATAAGGTTCCCACTGAGGTGTTTAATATGAATATATGAGTAGATTCAACTTAAATGTATAATATTCAGTAACAAAGAACACATTCCTCCCTGAAAGGCTTATATATAATATGCAAAAAGTAAATGCATAGAAGTAAGAGCACAACCTTCAAAAAGTCACTTGTGTTTGTGAAAATATTTCAGATTAGGCTTTAATATTTTAACACGAGAAAATGCTTCTCAGAATGAATAATATCTACCAAGGTATAAAGCCCTAACAATCTGTGTTTTAATCATAAGTGAAAGACAATAATCACTTGCTTTTTAAAAAAGAGTACAAACACCTTAATGTATGAATATAGGACAATTCTCACATATTCATGTTTAATGTTCTTTAAACAAGAAAACCTATCATTAAAAAACATATCCTAAAATTAGGTTATACATTTTTCATCATGTCAGACAAATACATTCACAGCTCACTAAATGTTCTTTCTTACATTTTAAATACCTTATAAAGCCCCAGTTCCTTTCATAAGGTTCCTACAATAAATAGAAGATGGTGCATCTGTCATCCACCTGACCTACTCTGTTTGGTCTGCACACTTAACCTTCAAAAAGGAAGCCATGCTATGTAACACAAATGTTAAAAGGGGGCATTTTCTTTGTAAATTTTGGCAGAATAAAAAAATATATTGTATAAAAGTTTTATTTTAGTGAATTTTTACTATTTTTTAAATTTATCTTTATTGTTGAAATTTTACAGATGTCCCCCTCCCCCGCTTTTTGACCCCTACTCCCCACCCGGCTACCTCCTGATCTCTTTACTGCACTATTGTCTGTATCCATGAATTATGCAGATAGATAGATAGATAGATAGATAGATAGATAGATAGATATAAATAAATAATAGGCTAATATGCAAAGTGTCCCCACGGGAGTTCGACCAGGAGACTAGGAGTTCTATCACTCACTATAATGTATGCTGACCACCAAGGGGCAGCGCAGAATGAAGGAAGGACCTGGCCGGCAACCGGAAGCTGGGGAAGGGAGGCCCCAGCCGGCAGCCAGAAGTCCCAGATCGGCCCTGATCCCCGGCCAGAACTAGGGACCCTACCCATGTATGAACTTCATGCACTGGGACTCTAGTATGCCCATAAATTCTTTGGTTAATCTCTCCCCTTGCCTCACCCCTTCCTTCTGAGAATCATCAGTCTGTTGCACACTTCCATGCCTCTGGATCTATTTAGTTCATCAATTTATTTTGTTCATTAGGTTCCACATTTAAGTGAGATCATATGATAAATGTCTTTCTCTGACTGGCTTATTTCTGGCAAAAATGTTAAATAAGCCATCATAAAAATACTTCAATGAACAATTACAGATATCCTTAAAGCAAAGTTTAAATACAACAACACACACACACAAACAACAAACAAACAGAAAGTCTCAGTAAAGAAATAAAAGGCCCAGCCAGTGTGTCTCAGTGGTTGAGTGTCAACCTATGAACCAGTAGGTCACAGTTCAATTCCTGATTGGGGCACATGCCTGGGTTGCAGGATCGGTCCCCATTGGGGGGCATGCAGGAGGCAACCAATCAATGATTCTCTCTCATCATTGATGTCTCTCTCTCTTCCTCTCCATTCTTCTCTGAAATAAATTAATATATATATATATATATATATATATATATATATATATATATATATACAAGAGGCCCGATGCACGAAATTCATGCAAAGGCGTTGGCACCAACACCTGCCTGCCACCACCACAGCCAGGGGTCTCTAACGCCTCTGCCGTGGCCCCTGCCCACCGCAGCTTTGTCTGGAAGGAAGGACATCCGGAAGGACGCCCAGTCTAATTAGCATATTATGCTTTTATTATTATACTAATAGATTTTAAAAAGAAAGAAAAGATATAAAGAAAACCAAATGGAATTTTTAAAATTAAAAAGTAAAATAAACAAAAGGGAAAAAGCCACTAGATGGTATTAATAGCAGAATGAAGACAAGAGAGAAATGAATCAGTCAAATTGAAGACAGACTTATAGAAAGTTCCCAATATGAAAAACACAGAGAAAATTGATTGGGTGAAATGACAATAGCCTTAGACACCTATTTCACTAAATAAAAAAATTTAACGTTCGTATCTTTAGTATTCTAGAAAAAAAAAGAATGTGATATTAACATTCAAAGGTGGCAGAATTTTCCTCAAATTTGGTTAAAATAAACAAACACACATTTAAGAAGATGCATGAATCCAAAACAGGATAAACCCAGAGGAATACATACCAGGAGATAACATCATCAAACTCCTAAAAAACTAAAGATAAAAATATTTTGAAAGCAGCAAAATCTCTATAGTTGTAATTTGAAAAACAATTCAATATTACAATAGATTTCTCATGAGAAATCATAGACACCAGATGAAAATGGGGCTATATTTTTCAAATGCTAAAAGAGCTGTCAAGCCAGAATGTTATATCAAGCAAAAATAGCCTTTAAAATGAATAGGAAACCTAGATAAAAAAATAAAATTTGTTGCTAGCAGACCTACCCTGAAAGAATAACAAGAGAAAGTTCTTAAAACATAAGGAAATGATAAAAGACGACATCTTAAAATACTGGGAAATAAGAAGAGGAAAAGTAAAAACATGGATTACTACAATAGACTTTCCTTCTTCCTTTGAATTTTCCAAATTATACTGGACATTGAAACATTCAAGCAGAAACAGACTGAAAAATTTCCAAAGCCAGGTCCAACCAATCATAATGCTCCTCTTCCCACTCCTTTCCCTTCTCAACCAACAAATGAATACACTGATCTTTTTTTTTTTTTAACATATTTATATTGATTTCAGAGAGGAAGGGAAAGGGAGAGAGAGATAGAAACCTCAATGATGAGAGAGAATCACTGATTGGCTGCTTCCTGCCCGCCCCACACTGGGGATCAAGCCCGCAACCCGGGCATGTTCCCTGACCAGGAAAAGAACCAGTGACCTCCTGGTTCAAGGTCGACCCTCAACCATTGAACCACACCTGCTGGGCTGCATACATTGATCTTGATCCCTTGGCCTAGAGAGCTACCTAACCCTTCTTGACCCTGAACTACAATGGTTAGTTACCCTGTATCCCAGTTACTGCTTTAAGAAAGGAGAATTTCAGTCTCTTGCCCTGCTAGGGAGGGTGTGAGACAAGCCAGGAATGCATCTGACTGATAGAACACCTCTGAACATGAATTTTAACCATGTTTTAAAAATGAAGCCTGATTTCTACTTATAATCAGGCCAAACACAACTAAATATACAGCTTTATTCTATACCAACATGTTAATTTGTAGGAACATATCAACTGGTATTATAAACAGCATCATGCATATTTAATTACAAATCAGGAGAACTCTATAGTTAACTTACTCAAATAGTAAAGCTGGTTGTTCTGCTACCCTCATAAGGACATAGGCTTGCAAAAGAGTGCAATAGTGCAATTTTCACAGAAACAGAAAGAAAGGGTGCATTGCACTCTGCATTCAGAAATGCTATCTACTATGTCCTCCTCCAAGCAAGATGCCCTGAGGAGCAGTGCAGAGTTGAGAACAATAATGTGACCCATATTATCTGGAACATTAGAGGTCACCTCCCACAATTCGACATTTTCCTATACTCACAAAATATAAGTGCAGGGAAAGTCACACTGGAGGCCACCACCTTAGGGCAGGAAAACTCTTCTTTCCTTTACCCAAAAGTAAACCCCAATGAATGAAGAGATTGTGAAAATTGTTAGGAAAAGCTGAAAACTCTCTTCTACATTTTTTGTGTGCTAGGAAAAAAAGTGACCTTTTTTTTTTTAAATGTTACATATCCAAAAAAGCCATATAAATCTCTTTAAAGGTTTTTAAAAGGTTTAAAAGCCAGGAAATTTAGATGTTTCAGCACCATTAATGCTAACCTTGGCACTGTGACTGCTACCAATCAATTTTTTCCTTTTAGAAAGAATGAATAATTTTGATGAATGCTATTGCAAATTACACACTAAAAACATAATTTTTTATATGAATGGAGCCAATGTTTTTTGGCACGCTTGTCACCATCACAGTATAACTGCTAATCTTCAAATACAGTTATTAACAACTTCAGAAAATCATTTAGAAGACCAATTCTCCTTTTTAAGGTCAATGATTACCACAGTTAATGGCCAATTGGCTTTAGCTATTACTGTCCTGACCTTTACATCATGTTTTAAACTAACAAGACAATAAATAACTATTAATAATGACCTATTTTGACGGGTGTTTTTAGTGACCATCAATGCCCATGCAAAGCCTCACTGTTTCTGTGTTTTATATAATCACTCTGTCACTTGCTGATTTTTACTTGCTTCCTTGTTGTAGCCAGTGATATTTTATCATGAAAGCAGGAATAAGGGTAGAGGATGAGGATACGGTAAATCTGAGATAACCCCTACTGGCATTAAAAACATACTAAGTAAACAGGTATTAGTTTGGAAAATATAAAGTTATAAAATGAAAAGTAAAAGCCATTTTCTCTTCACTTTCCTTTCCCAAAGGTTCTTAAGTTTCTTACAACTGCTTACAAAAAAAGACAGTTTGAGTTTATTTAAAGCATATGTTTGTGTATACTATATGCACTTGTTTATTCCTATTTTTAATTTTATATTTATATAAGCATATGCAAGGTGTCCCGAAATATGTATACACACTTTGAATAATTATAAAGGCCGTGTTTATTCAAACACATTTCATTTTCAAAATTGAGCTATCAGCTGTTAGGTTGTGTACACATTTTCTGGGGGCATCCTGAATACAATGCATGTACATGATACATTGTTCTGCAGCTTTCTTTTTTCGCTTATAGTATCTTGGAGACCCTCCCTATCAATATGCATAAGCCTATCTCCATTACCTAATAGCTGCATAGTATTCTATCATGTGAAAACATAAATCTATTTAACCAACCCCATACTGATGTATATTTAAATTATCTTCTGTTTTGTTTATTTTGTTTTGTTATTGAATAATCTTGTGCATATATTTTGGAAAACATCTACAATGACTCTTTGAAGTGCAACTCTTGGGTCAAAGAATACATGCATTTTCAATTTTGGGAGTGCTGGCTACACTGTCTTCCAGAATTACTACACCGATTGACATCAGCCATGAAATAGAACATCCCTTTCTGCACACCCTTACCACCGCCAGGAATTATCACACTTATTTTTGCCAGCCTGCAGGGTAAAAAAAATATCAATGTTGTTCTCACTTGGAATTCTTCTTTTATTGGTAAGAATATAAATCTCATCTGTTTAATCACAGATCACTGCTTTCAGCTTTACTATTTTCTTATTTTGTGACAACAGAAAAATCAGTCTGATCCCTTTAGTTTAGAAACTGATACATAATAGCTTCTCAATAAATGCCTGATCCCTTATCAGGTGAATCAAAAACCAGTTTAACAAAATCCTCCTACAGTCAGATTTTATTTTATTTTATTCTGATACAGTCTAATAGCTACTCTTCAAAATTTACAACATTACTTGACACTGAGCCAAAAGAAGCTAGCAAAACTATAGGACAAGCAGGCTACCAACAGAAGGAAGCACAACGTAAACATACAGCGGTCGGCAGAGTGGGTTTACAGTTATGAGCATGCAAAACAGTGTCTATTTTTATTATTTATTAATTATTGTATTATTTATTTGTATTAGAACTGTGAACATACTTTTGCCCACCCTGTATTGCGCAGTTGTTTTATTTTAGCTATCATCATAATTTTCTGCCCTGTTATGTGTAACACATTTTTTCCCACATTATATAAATCCTTTGTAAAGCTAATAATATTTCACCACTCCTACATAAGTGTTTTACAGGTTTTATTCTTTATATAAACAGCATATCATATATATATACTTCTACAATTTGCTTTTATCTTTTCATTCAACATTTTGTTGCTGAGATGTAGACATACTGATACTTGTAGATCTACTTCATTAATTTAACTATTTCCCAATTCTTTATTATAGTGACTTATCAATGAATTTATCAATTGGTTTTAACTTACCACAAACAATACTGCAATGAGCATACTCGCACATCTCCTAAACACATCTAATATGGCCTCTGTACCTAACAGTAGAACTGCTGAGTCTTAAAGAAGCTCTTGCACAAGTGTTAGGATATGAAGAAAAGAGAACTCCCTGCCATTACTGGTGAGAGCACACACTGTCATAAGCATTCTGGAGATCAATATGGTCACATCTTGAAAAGTTGTTTAATCTGTTTGAACTAGTGTATTCCTAAGATTCTTCCCATAGCTGTAATTTCATAACTGAGATATTTTTTATCATATATAAAACTGGCTTAGGTGTTGAGTAGTCAGAGCAATTAAACAACAATGAAAACATATTAATATAAGTGAAGAACAGAGCTTGACAGTATTGAAAAGCATCATGAGTACAAAACCACCTTTTTATTAAGGCAAAATACCATGTTGATAACAAACTCTGACAAAGCAGAATTCTGAAAGAACATCATTTTCACATTGCTTCTAAAATTTCTAGAACAAATGAAATGACTAAAATGAAGTAAAAAATCTATATATGTAAGAGGCTAAGTAACCATCCGACCAGCCAGTACATATGATGCACACTAACCACCAGGGGGCAGATGCTTAATGCAGGAGCTGCCAAGCTGTGGTGACTTGGCAGCGGTGGTTCTCAGGTGACACACCCTGGAACCAGAGAGGAGGGAGCCCGATTCCTTGCGGGGCCACGTGATTCCACCTTCGGCCGTGGGTTAAGTTGTTGCTGGGACACTGTTGGCCCGAGTCTGGTTTACTGCCGAGCTGTAATTAATCCTTCTGATTTCCTTTCAATGTGCACAAACCCATGCACCAGGCCACTAGTAGTGATATATTTAGTGTGGATTCCAGCAGTCATTTGTTATCTGAAAGTTGGCAGTGCACATATGCCTGAGAATTTAAAACCACTTAAGTATATTGTACTACATATAGATACATGAAACACATATCAGACTATGTTTTGCCTTGATATGAGAGTAAAAAGTCATAAGAAATAATTCTAGGCCCCCAAGAGAGCATAGAAATCGAATTTCCCTGGCAGCAGAGAAAAAAACACTATTTCATTCACAAAGCTGAGTAACAGGTAGTGCTACTGTCCTTATGTTCTAATCAAAAAAATTCTCAAATTCTCATCATGCATAACAAACCTGGACTACCATCCAGATGAATCCATTACACTCGGGGTCTTAGAAAAGGAAAAAGCTACTACGAAGGTTGGAGGCCCCTGAGTAGAGTCTTTACATTTCTAAAGGACTAACTTGGATTCTGTATTAATGATCTATGAAACCCCAGATAACTATAATCATAAATCAGTTCAGCAAGTAAAAGCAGATTACCACTTCAATAAAACGTGCTCAGAACAATATTCAAAACTGTTACTGCATGATCAAAGCATTGTTGAAGCTAATGTAGAAAGGCAAAGCTTTCCCAACCTGTATATAAAATTTCTCTTTAAAAAGACAGCTCATGTGAATTACAAAAAGAACATTTTATTCTAGAAAAACAGGTATTTTAAAAATTCTTCATTTCTGTGCATTAGCAGGTTTTCTATAATGGTATTTCTTGTATTTAAGCATGTGGAATGATTTCTTGAAGACTACCTTCAAGTGATTCATACCTATTAAAGGTATTTCTTTAAATCCTTACTGATGTTTTCATATTTATTAAAGTATAGCATAAAGTACCACCTCTCAAAAAGTCCTTTGGATGGAGAAGCACTATCTTACCATTTAATAGTTGTTTCAATGTCACTCATAAAATTTTATTCCATTCCCTCTATCCTTGTTTTCTTTACTAGAAAAAAGTAAATAAAGTATGTCAGAGTTTGACACCAGCTGACCCCCCTATTTAGCCCATCCCCTTGGCTGTAATATCTAGCATTAGCCATTAGGTATAATTGGAACTGGACATAATTTAAGAAGTAATTAGGCAAAGTAAGAAATCTATAAATAAGTATCCATGTAAAAGTAATAACAAATGTGAAATCACCTTTTCATATATTACAAGTATCCTAAGATAAATCTGTGATTTGAACTCATAGAAATAATTAAAGCATGAATACATTTCATAGAATACAAAACCTTAAATTTAAGGAATTTTCAAGCTATATTATATTAAAGAAACTTACTGGTAAATGAGAAACTTAAAATAGATCTAAAAGGGTTAACTGTGCTTATAGAAAGAAATAGGAATAAAGTTTTTAAAAACTACAATATATTTAAGTCCATGGTGTCAGATTCCTCACATCATCTTCCAACATCTCGTGGAATCAATGCCAAGAAGAATCGCCGCAGTATTGAAAGCAAAAGGTGGCCCAACGAAGTACTGATGGGGTGGTCATAATAATCTGGCCACTCAGTGTATTTAAAAGGCCAGATTATTATGACCACTCTAGCAGTACTTCGTTGGGCCACCTTTTGCCTTCAATACTGCAGCGATTCTTCTTGGCATTGACTCCACAAGATGTTGACAGTAACAGTATTGAATTTGACTTAATTGTATATTCTCTGGTGTTTCAGAAGAGAAAACACCAGTTATCAATTTTCAAAATCCTCTGCCTATACATAGCTTCTTCCCTAATTCAATACCCACCTGGAGAGGAAATAGCCCACGCCAAGCTTTCCTTCTCTCTACTGTTTAAATCATTGAGGTGACTAAGTTTGATGATCCAGTAAGGCATCCTAATCACCAAGGCATCCTAAAGATGTCACTGACTCCCAAGAGATGAATTAAACACTGGGACAAAATGGAAATAATAAACACCTCTAATTCCTCAAGCATTAATTCTGTAACATTGAAGAGTGACATATTCCTGTTCAAAGGAAAGATACACTATGTTAATTTGTAGAGATAATCCTATATAATAAAGAGGTAATATGTAAATTGACCATCATGCCCTCGCACAAGATGGCCACCCCCATGTGGTCACAAGATGTCCACCCCCATGTGGTCACAAGATGTCCACCACAAGATGGCCTGCAGGAGAGGGCAGTTGTGGGCGAGCCGGCCAGCAGGGGAGATGGCCTGTGGGATCAGGCTTAAACCAGCAGATGGATATCCCCCGAGGGGTCCCAGATTGGAGAGGGTGCAGGTTGGCTTAGGGACAACCCCCTAGTGCACAGATTTCATGCACTGGGCCTCTATTACTTAAAAATTTGACATAAGCCATAATTTCACAAACACATACTTTTACCCCACAAAGGTGAGCTACTTATAATGATGAGAACAAAGAATAAAGGATAGCCTGACACCCTGCTCTCTCCTCAGCAGGGCTACCAGAGATACTACATCATGCCCTTCAGGAAATCCTTCAGTCTCAATGTTTAAGTTATCAGAATAGACTATACATATGTGAGCTACTAGGTCACGGACTTATTGCAGTAGAGCACTGTGCAACCCACATACTGAACAGTTTCCTTTGTACACATATCTATGATATTAGCAATGATTTAGTACAGCTCTTTTGAAAGTCCAAAGGACTTGTACAACTTAGTAGAAAGGGTGTTGAATATTACCTCCATCAAAAAAATTACTTTATCAATCTTAAAGTTATATACATACATATATCTCGATATACATTTGTAGTTCATTCTCTGGCATATTAAAATATATTTTTTCCAAACTCCTGAAGAACATTGAGACAGAACATAACTTTGGCAAAATATAATTATTTTATGAATAAAAAGAAGTATGTGCCAGTATCCTGAAGGCTTAATTTGCATTTATTTTAATATATTTATACCATAAAATGGATGTTAATTTTTCTATTTGGTTGCTCCCTGAATCTTTTTGGTAGTGTTTTAGAATACTATAAACTTAGAGACGGATGTGATTTTTAATGTTTGCTCATTAATCCCTACATTTAGCAGATTTGGGGGGTACTCATAAGCGACAAAGACTAGGTTGCAGGTGTACGGGAGGTTTTTAATGTAATCCAGTAGCTGAGTTTTAATTCAGTAGCAATGGGTTTTCCTAGTTTGTGGAAATAGAACTGTGCTGGGCTCGAATCTACCCTCAGCCCCAAGCAGTACTCTGGGGTTTTGTCTATGGAAAGACTTTCTCGTTGCACCTTCTATGATGTCATTTCTAACATGTGAGACACGTTAGTTTATTTCCACACATTAAGTTTATTTTCACACATTAATTGCTTTAAATTGGTTGAAAATCAGATAAAGTCTTAAAATCCAAACTAATGCAAATTCTTCAAGGTTTTATAAACAATACCTTAAGACAAATCACTAAGGAAAACTCAGATTTAAAGATGTTACTTAAATTAGATTCCACACTTTTCATCTGGAGAGGGCGAAGAAATAACACCTAAAACACAGAGCTGCTGTGCCCAGCAAAAAAAAAAGAGGCACATGACAAACATGTGCAAATTTTAGCAAAAACTGTGAATACTGACTACTCTGCTGACTCTGAAAACAGCCAGCTCCCTGCCCTTAGAGAAGCCACCAGCCCTGTCTTGGCCAGTCTTCTCAGCTATAGAACCAAACCCTGGGTTCTCACCCTTCCAGTCAGAAGAGTCACGGCCCAAAAGACTGGTCTGGAAGGAAATCTGAGAGCATCTGGTTCCTATCTCATATAAATATTATAACCAATCTTTTAGTACCTTTATTCTCTGCCCCATCATAGATACTAAACCAGCCGTGGGCAAACTACAGCCCACAGGCCGAATCCGGCCCATCTGAAATGAATAAAACTAAAAAAAAAAAAAAGACCGTACCCTTTTATGTAATGATGTTTACTTTGAATTTATATTAGTTCACACAAACACTCCATCCATGCTTTTGATTGTGGCCCTCGAGTCAAAAAGTTTGCCCACCCCTGCACTAAACAAACAAACAAAAAAAACAAAGGGTGGCCGAAACCGGTTTGGCTCAGTGGATAGAGCGTCGGCCTGCGGACTGAGAGGTCCCGGGTTCGATTCCGGTCAGGGGCATGTACCTGGGTTGCGGGCATATCCCCAGTGGGAGATGTGCAGGAGGCAGCTGATCGATGATTCTCTCTCATCGATGTTTCTGACTCTCTATCTCTCTCCCTTCCTCTCTGTAAAAAATCAATAAAATATATTTTTTAAAAAAAACAAAAAAAAAAAACAAAGGGTGAAAAAGAAAGAAACATTTGTTCTGCTATAACTAAGAGCAAAATTAGGGGGGGAAATGGAGCTACCGATGAAGACATTCTGTTCCTGCCCACTGGATTTCTCTAACTGCAAGTGTCTTCCTAGGTAAACTCCACCCCACAAAACGCTGATCGGAGCAAGACACAATAGAACAGAGTAAGATCTAGAACAAAGCCAACTCTCAGCCAATCATAAACGAGGCCCAGATCACTAGAAACATGAGCTGTATTATTAGCGCAAGGCCAGAGGGAAAGCTCAGAGTCAGAAAGGCTCAAGAGAGTCTGCTCCCTGGCAGGTATTGTGTACTCTCTTCCATGTAGGTTATTTGCACATATCTCCTGACAAATCATAACTTCCTTGGAAGCAAGGATTATTGTCTAATTTACATTTACATCCCCTGCTATGCCTGGCACATTACAGACAGGCAATTGATATTAGGCAAATTAATTAATTGTTGATCCTTTCTAAAGAAAAATCAATGCTTATCCTGACATTCAAACAAACCATCAACTATGTGAAAGTCAAAATATTTATCATTGAGTAAAAGTTGGTTTGTTCTTTATTTTTAGCTTTCATTTTATTAAAATTATATATGCATCTGGCTTGAATTAACAAGTAACTTCAGAAAGCTTGTTTTTTAAAAAATGGCAAACTCCTCTCCCCCCTCTCCAGTTTACCCCTTCCAAGAAGGAATAAGCATTTTCAGTTCTTTCAGATGATTATTTTGGAATGTACTTCCATTTCCCTAAACACCATGCTCATGTTGCTACTTCTTGATTTCACATTTTAGGCATCATCTGTTGACTTTTCAATATGAAAATAAAGGTTGAGCTGTAATTTCTCCCCCTCTCCCCCCACTCCGCTCCAACATACACACAATCTTTCCTATTTATATTATAACTAGAGGCCCAGTGCATGAATTCGTGCACAGGTGGGGTCCGTCAGTCTGGCTGCTCCCTCTTGCAATCCAGGACCCCTCAGGGGATTTCAGACTGTGGATTTCGGCCTGATCCCTGATGTAGTAGTGGGGTCGGGCGCCGCACCACTCCCGCTCATCCTGGCCCCACTGCGCCTGCCACTCAGTAGCGCTGCCATGGAGGAGGGAGAGGCTTGTGCCACTGCAGCTGGGCTTGGCAGCCATGAGCCTGGCATCTGGCACCCGAGAGTCAGCTGAGCGGCGCTCCCGCTGTGGGAGCGCACTGACCACCAGGAGGCAGCTCCTGCGTTGAACACCTGCCCCCTGGTGGTCAGTACGCGTCATAGCGACTGGCCGACCTGTCGTTCAGTCGCTTAGACTTTTCTATAGAGAGAGATTCCATTAGATTCACATTTAGCATTTACATAATTATGACCATATAAACAATATTCAGAGGGAAGCATTGCAGTAAGATATTATTACTTCTTTTCTGTACAGCTTTTTATTTCTCTGCGGTTAATAAATATTCTGGGGTTTTATTGTTGTTGTTCTATATCTATCTTGCTTTGTGTTCTGAGTAAGCATGCATCATGAATTCAATATCATATTCTTTTCCAGAAGACAATTTAAAAGTTTTGATGTTCATTATGACTGTTGTGGCTCTTTGGCATTTTCAGGAGCAACACAAATATTTAAATTGTTTTTAACAGTATTTTATAGTCAGAACCTGTTGCTTCACTTAATGGGATTCTATTAGGCCTAGGTCCATGGTCGGCAAACGGTGGCTCGCAAGCCACATGCGGCTCTTTGGCCCCTTGAGTGTGGCTCTTCCTAAGCCTTAGGAGTACCCTAATTAAGTTAATAACAATGTACCTACCTATATAGTTTAAGTTTAAAAAATTTGGCTCTCGCCCTGACCGGTTTGGCTCAGTGGATAGAGCATCGGCCTGCGGACCGAGAGGTCCAAGGTTCGATTCCGGTCAAGGGCATGTACCTTGGTTGCAGGCACATCCTCAGTAGGAGGTGTGCAGGAGGCAGCTGATCGATGTTTCTCTCTCATCGATGTTTCTAACTCTCTATCCCTCTCCCTTCCTCTCTGTAAAAAATCAATAAAATATATTTTTTAAAAAATTTGGCTCTCAAAAGAAATTTAGATCGTTGTATTGTTGATATTTGGCTCTGTTGACTAATGAGTTTGCCAACCACTGGCCTAGGTCATAAGCTGCCTGGTTTTTACATTGGTTACAAATATTTTCAATGTTACAGAACTTTACACTAATCAGATCTCATTTTAAAGTGTTTTTAATGTGGTGTATGGAAGCAGCACAAGATATGGAAACAGACAGACTTGATAGAGAATTCCAGCTTACACTAACTGAACAGTTATTTACTTCTTTGAACCTCAGCTTCCTCACATATGAAATAGGGATTATTGGGATACCAAAGGTTGATTTCTGATTTCTTTAGCCACTGGAATAATTTAAGAATAACAAAAAAATGTGGATCAAACTGCCCATAAGCATTTTTCTACAAAGACAGAATATAGACTATATAGAATTAACTGAAACTTACCAAGGCCCTAAATAACAAAGGGACAATCCTGAGAGCTAGTACAGAGTACGTGAACTACAGTCATTTGAGCCCCCAAAGCCAGGAAGAACAGCAAGTTAAGCTGCAGTAATTATTATCAATAACTGAAGAGTTACTATTTTGCAGGCACTACCTCCTTTACCCTCATTGTCAGCAGTTGTGAGGTAATTTTGCCCACTTTACAGATGAGAAGCTGAGGCAGAGTGACAAATTCCCTGTCCAAGTTCACTAATACTATGTGGTAGATGAGGATTCAAATCTAAGAATTCTGATGTGCAAGTATGTGCACGTGTGCTCTCAGTCATGGCCTGATGATGCCTGCCATGAAGATTTGAACAGTAATTTAAATGGGTGAAATGATTTTAAATTGATCACACATATTATATTAAATTTTTTTAAAAGAAAGGTCTATTTGTGCCTGGATTAGGGACTTAGGAATAATCCTCTGAGGTTTGCCAAAGGTTCCAGAAGAAAGTGTGCTTCTACCCATCTGCAGCTACTAATACCAGCCATCCTCTGACCTTGGAGAAAGATCACATTAATGAACCGAGGCAGGTATGCCAGCAGCTGTAAGCTACCTCACAGGATTATACATAGAGCTATGGACTCAACTGTGTCCCCCCAAAACTCATGCTGAAGCCTTAACCCTCATGTCTTTATCTGAGACAGGGTCTTTCGGAAGTAGCTAAGGTTCAGGTCTTAAGGGCTGGACTTTATGGGGTAGGACTGTGGCCTCTTAAGAGGAAGAGAACTTCTCTCCCTATCCCTTCTCTGTAAGGACACAGTTAAGAGGGGAAGTCTGCAGGCAGGAGAGCTCTCACCAGAACTGAACTCTGCCGGACTTAGATCTTGGACTTTCAAGCTGCCAGAAATGTAAGAAAATAACTTTCTGCTGTTTAAGAAGAAAGCAACACAAATATTTAAAATTTTTTAACAGTGTTTTTGGTATATTGTATGGCAAGCCAGGCAGACTACAATAGAGCAGGAATTTAGGCAGAACTTCATAATGTTAGGTTAGCTCTCTTTTCTTCCTCTTTCTACCCTGTCATTCCTTGGAGCGGGGCTGGGGGGAAGGTAGCAAAGAAGCAGTCAGTGATTGAAAAGTAAAATAATGTGAGATTCCCACAAGAGGAATGAATTCAAGTAAAAAATACAAAATTTCTGTTTACCGTTCATTAAGAGATTAAGTGGTATACTGTGAAAAATCAGTCGGAGTCAGAAAACCTGAGCTCGAGGAAGGCTTGGACCCTTGTCTGTGAGAAGGCTTTGGCCAAGTCCTCTAATCTTTCCATTTGCTCAGACATAATCAAGGAAGTCAGGCTAGATGACCTGTTATTTCTTTTCTGTGGAAACTCTCTGGGATCCTATAATCTAGGTGGTGGAACACTAGTCAACAGAAGAGTCTGCTCAGAATATATTCTTAAAGTGGTAACAGAAAATTTAAAAGAAATTCCAGTGACACGAATAAGGTCCTAGTAGCCAAGAGAAAAACTAAACATAATATGCAATATCCAGAGCTTACAAATTTCCAAGGCAGTCTGTAGATCATAATAAAAGCAATGACACAATTTCCATGTAAGTAACAAGTTTCTGTGATTTAGAAGTGGCAACTCCCCCTTCCCCCCAACAATAAGTCCTTGGCTTTTCACATCATTTGAACTGGAGAAAAGAAAGAACAAACAACACTGTTTTTCAAACTGTGAGAATCAGGAATTGAAGAGATTTTATGTAGAAGGGAGTCCAGTACAAAGCAAGTATGTTGGTTCAAAAAATACATAGTACTACCCACCAAAAATTCCTATGAATATGGAATATGTGTGTTTGTGGAAATCCTTGTCTTAAAAGTTTCTGAACAGTAAAAAACTGTGAAACCTGTTTCACTTGAAAAACTAGAATTGAGCATAGTTTCAAAGACTTCAGAGGATTTGGATATAAACAATTATTCCCAATGTACCTCAGTGTAGCAGGCCTGAAACTGAAGCTGGTCCCTGGCTCACATCCTTGGCCTGCCATTATTTACTGGTTGTGGCATTATGTCCAGCAAACGCGACCTCTATGAGCCTTACAATTTCCTCCACACAAGGTCAGTTAGAAATGAATATGATTAAGATATGTAAAAAGGCTTTGCAAAATGTTGCTAAAAAAAGTAAGAGCACCTAAGAAATCTAAGGCATGTTCAGTTTCTCCATGTCACAACGTGATAATGAGATGTAAAAAAAAAAAAACAAAGCAAAACAAAATAAAAGCAAAAAGAATTCCCAGGACAAAAGAATCCTATAAGGATAACAAGAGTACCAAAAGGAAATTTTTTCAATAGCTAATAAAATCAAGACTTAAATACCAGAAGGCAATGCAATAAAATACTAGTCTTAAATTTATCAATTTGAGATTAATAGTTTTTTTACCTAGGCTAAAATGAAACTTGCTCTCTCCACTACTGGCTTCCTCCACAAAATTCAATCCTGGAGAAACTGTAGCTTAGTGAAGGAAATACCAATAAGGAACCTGAAACAAGCAAAAAAAAGCAGACACGCCGAAACTGGTTTGGCTCAGTGGATAGTGCGTCGGCCTGCGGACTGAAAGGTCCCGGGTTCGATTCCGGTCAGGGGCATGTACCTGGGTTGCGGGCACGTCCCCAGTAGGGGATGTGCAGGAGGCAGCTGGTCGATGTTTCTCTCTCATCGATGTTTCTAACTCTCTATCTCTCTCCCTTCC
Organism: Myotis nattereri; assembly: GCF_964212035.1. Taxonomy (NCBI): domain Eukaryota; kingdom Metazoa; phylum Chordata; class Mammalia; order Chiroptera; family Vespertilionidae; genus Myotis; species Myotis nattereri. The sequence continues at coordinate 63,077,933 of NC_138079.1, forward strand.
TCTCTGTGGAAAATCAATAAAATATATTAAAAAAATAAAAAATAAAAATAAAGCAGACAAACAAAAAGAAAACTGTGCATGCTTGAATCAGGGTGCTGCAGCCTAGGACGTAAGAAAACACATTTTTGGAAAACCTTCCAATGCTACTTGTGCCTCTGCTCTGAGATAAGCAAAGTATACACTTTCACCACACCACCAAAACTGGGCAGCAGAGGTCTGGTTGTTAATGCCAACAGAGTAATACAGGTTCTTGTGAGATATGGGTAAAACCATCAGGTAGAGAAGAGGCAATGAGTGGTTAACAAGAAGTCAGTGGTGCTAGAGTTCAATGCCAGATTAACAAGGACCAGAAACTGACCTTCAGCCCCTCCTGATTCCCATTAAGAGATAGAGTAGCAACATCCTAGGAATAAGAATAGATCTAGAAATCCAGATACTTAGGCAACTATTAAGAACATCAACAATTAAATGAACACACAAATATAAACATAGAGTATTGTTTCTTTTTCCATTGGTTGGAGTAAGGCAAGGGTAAAAGATCAAAATGAAAAGGGCAAAGCCATGTCACTCAACATTTCTAGAAGCAGGGTGAAAGAGAATAGGTTCCAAGACTTCTTGCCCAGACTTATCCTAGAGTCTAGGTAGGACCTAGACTAAGCATTCCAATCTGGCCCACAAAATGAGAGACAATTAACCAGAAAGTATTGCCACTGCTGTTTTGGAGCGTGCCAAAGTAAACGAAATTGTACTCATGGAAATTTAAACCAAAGGAAGCAATGACCACTAGGGGGCACCAAACCAAAGCCTGGATGAGGATATATGTGGCTCTCACTCCAATGCCCAGAAATCCTGCCTGGCCTGCTACCCAGACTTGCTCTAGTTATTTCATCAATATGAATATCACACATTCTTGCACTTACACAGTTAAAATTTTGGACTCCCTTTATCTTTTGGAGAAGTGTGTATATATCTGCTGACGCAGAATTATTGGAATAGATGAACCCAATAATTTAAAATAAGCACAATACGCTGAAGACAAGATATCAGTAATATAAAGCATGAATAAGAAATCATTTTAATTATTGGTATAAAATATAACAGCTATAATAAAAATGCAGTAGAGGAAATAAACAGCAGGATGGATACAGTTAAAAGATGAATTTTTAATTGAGAAAATCAGACTGGTGATCTTTCCCAAAAGGCAATAAAAAAAGGATAAGATACAATAACATGAAAAAGAAGTCAGCAAGTGGGAGCAGATGTGTGAACATCCAGATAATAGGTGTCTCAGAAAAATAGTGAAGGGAGGAAAGCAGGTAGAGAACAAAGTAAATCTTTCAAGGATTACTTAAAATAATGTTACAGAACTAAAGAAAAATGAAATATCTTAGAAAGGAAGGTGTCTCTAACAAGACAAATAAGGAAAATTATACCATGACACATTATGGTTAAATTTTAAATCAAAAAGAAAAAGACAAAATTCCTAAAGCTTCCAGAAAGAAAAACTTTGGAACAACACTGGACACACAATATAATATAGTAACATTCTAAAGTGTTGAAGGAAAATATTTGACTCTAGAATTTTATATCAAACCAAATTGTTTCTCAAAGGTAAGGGTAGAATAAAAATTACTCAGGCATTCCAGGAAACAAAAGGTTTGTCTCACAAAGGCCCAAACTGAATACTTTATTAGGTAATCAAATTTTAAAAAGGAAACAAATTCAGGAAGATAATGATATAAGGGTTACCAAGTTATTTTATCTGCTATTATCTCACAAACTAAGTTAAACCTAAAACAAAGAAATGGAAACCCTTAAATAAGAAGCAAAAAAATAATATTAAAAGAACAATAAGGTAGGAAATAAAGAGTAGAAATCAACAAAGTACAAACAAAAAGCATATGAGAGATTAACAAAGGCTGCTTTTCCTGAAGGTGGAGAATAACAAATATTGACAAACTTTCATCAAAGACAGAGGTGAGGTGCGGACAGAACAAAGATGCAAGATACAGAATGGAAAGGGGGATACTCAATATTGAATAGACTTCTGAATGTGTCATAACAAAGATAGGCTAATGGATGAAAGTCAAGATAAAATGGATACATTCCTAGAAAAACACTGCCAGAATTGGCAATAGATGAAATAGAGACCCTGAAGGTACCATAAAGCATGAAATAAATTGGAATGGTAATCATAATTCCCCTTTCAAAAAGCTGAAGGCCCACGAGGGGGCTTTAATAAACTTTTTAGAAACATTAATGGCTTTATAATACAAGTTGTACCAGCAAATAGAGAGTGTGAAAACTCCCAGCACATTTTGGAGGCTAATTAATGGAATTCTGATACCAAAACCAGACATTATGACAAAAGAAAATATGGACCCATTTCACTTATGGAGATGGGGGGGAAAACAACTTCCAAATAAAATGTTAGCTAACTGCATTCAAGATTATATTTAAAAAATAATAAAGAATGATGCCATGAAGTGTTCTGCAATGCAAAGGTGGTTGTATATCATCATATGATTAACTCTATCAATACAGGAAAAGCACATGATAAAGTTTATTACCTACTTAAGATTTTTCAAAAAGCCTTAACAAGTTAAACATGGAAGAGAACTACAACCTGAACTTAGCTCAACATCTGATAGCGAAACTCAATAGTGAAATATCAAATAAATTTTCAGTTTTCAATTTTCCTCACTATCATTGCTCTCATCACTCACTATCCACAATTCATGAACCATATATAACCAATTAATTGAGATAATCTTACTCCACCAACCAGCTGAATTCAGGCTGTAAGTAATCTTCGGTAACAAAGAATATCTGTATAGCAAAAACTGACATGAAACATTATATATAATGTAGAACACATTTTTCTCTTTAAAATCAGGAATGAGTAAGGATTTTTGTTTGTTTTATTTCAAAGAGGAAGGGAAAGGGAGAAAGAGATAGAAACATCGATGATGAGAGAGAATCATTGATCAACTACCTCTTGCACACCCTCTACTGACAACCCAGGCATGTGCCCTGACTGGGAATCAACTGTGACCTCCTAGTTCAGTGATGGCGAACCTATGACACACGTGTCAGAGGTGACGCGAACTCATTTTTTTGGTTGATTTTTTCTTTGTTAAATGACATTTAAATATATAAAATAAATATTAGAAACATAAATCTTTGTTTTACTATGGTTGCAAATTTCAAAAAATTTCTATATGTGACACGGCACCAGAGTTAAATTAGGGTTTTTCAAAATGCTGACACGCCGAGCTCAAAAGGTTCGCCATCACTGTCTAGTAGTTCATGGATCGACACTCAACCACTGAGCCATACTGGCTGGGTGGCACTACTACTCTTAAATACAGTTCTCCAACTCTTAGTCAAAATAAAATGGGGGAAAAAAGAACATTTTTATAGACTGAAAAGAAAGCGGGGGAAATCAATACTTTTACATGATATACATACCTACCTAGAAGAAATCAACAACATTTTCATAATAAGAGAGTTCAGCAAGGTTATCAGATAAATTAAAGGGTTCTGATCTTAGCATCCATGAACTCTAATGAATTCATAAATTTGGATGGGAAAATAAATTACATTGCTACATTCAGAAACTTTTTATTTATTTTCCCTAACTTCTATTAGATGTTACTATCACTTTCCTCTACTTAGTACTTACTTCAATTACATATATAGGCAACAAACCACAGTATTTGTCAATAGCAATCACAGCTGTTTCCACATCACATTACAGTTGTTGAAATATCTTGAAATAGCATTCATTCACTAGCCATTGATACATTTTTTTAAAAGCATGCATCTACTGGTATGTATTTTTCACATGTATATGTACTGTAACATTAGCCTAAGAAAGTTTCCATAGACCTCACCAGGTTGCTAAAGTGCTCATGTCACTTAAATCTTCAAAAACCATAATTAGGGGCAAAGAGAAAATTATCTTCATTTGAAAACACAACCCAAAACAGAAAGAAAATTTCATTATTCAATGTGGAGTATTTGTTTTAAAGAATCTTTCCACCTTTTTCAATTAACACCTTTTTTTCAATTAACTCACTTGGTCCCAGCTGAATCAGAAAGATAACAGTTATTTTTGTCCCAAAAAGTTTCAGAGCAACCAAAACATTAAAAGGTGCTCTGTCCCAAAAGAAGGAATTGAAATTATTTAAACTGGTAAAGAGAGAGTAAACAAAAATATTGTCAACTCCATGAATCATACAAAGTGAAAAGATCTCTATGCTAGCTCTTTGTTTCAATGTTTTAAAATTTAGAAAAAATAAAGAGGCTTAAAATGAAAATAAAGGGATTTCAATACGAAATAAGTTAAAATTTTCTGGCACAAGTGAATTAGCAACTATTCAAGATTTCCATCAGGAGGTCTTGCTAAATCTCAAGGATGAGAAAAAAAGTGAGATTAGCTCTCCAAACTTGCCAGCTTTATTGACCCATGACAGTAAGAATCTTCACCAAAACAAATCTCAGTATAAAAGTACCAATTAAATTAATTCTAATTTCAAAAAAAATAAGCAGTCAATTATTTTCTACTTCCCTAACTGGCATTTCCTAATGCTATGTAATATTAGTAAACATAAAAAAAAATAAAGAATTACAGCAATAGTTGAGAAATATATTTTTAATTTTTATTGACATTGTCATAGGGTCAAAGCCATAGTTCTTTTATTCATGACCCATAAGTTTGTTCTGTATTTAAAAACTTATATAAATTAATACTGCCAGGAACATAAAACTCTATTTAGAGAAAGCAACAGAATAATTTATAATTTTATTTTAATCAATGATTTGTCTACATTAAAAAGATTTTTTGTTTTAATGTTTGGACATTAATTACTTCACAGCTCTTTTAGTTGCTTTTTTGATATAATTAAACTAAGGCAAATGTTCTCTTACTTGTTGAAATATTGATTTATCAGTCATTCCACCGAAATCAGAGAAAAGAACAAAACAAAATTATTTGTACTCATCTTTAGTAAACGACTTTCAACTTGACATTTAAGGATACTAATACAAGTCTGAAATCTATACAACTGCTCCAATTAATCATATATACATTTTCAAATGATAGAAACCAAAAGCCATCATAGCCAAAACTACTTGCTTTTCTCAACTACTCCCATGAATATCTAGTGTATACTCAACCCAATAGCACTTTATAATGATTTAATGAACAAAATCAATACATACTGAAGATTCTACCTGTGATTCTTAATGGTCAACTGTATTTTGCCAGTCTCCATATCGTTTGTTGAGAGAAAACTAAAGCAACCATTGTTTTTAAGGCTGACTTATACAGTAACATGCTTACTTCTACCAAGAATTAAGTAACTTGTGCTATTATTAAATCCTAGAGGCCCAGTACACAAATTCATGCATGGGTGGGGTCTCTCGGTCTGGCTGGCAATCGGGGTGATCAGGCCGTCTCGCCAACCCCATCAGGCCGATGGGGGCCAGCTGGCCAGGGAGGAACCACAGGAGGTTGGCTAGCCAGCCGGGAAGGGACTGCAGGAGGGCTCCAGGGCATGTCCAGCCCTCTTGCCCAGTCCCCATTGGTCAGAACCCAGAAGCAAGCTAACCTACTGGTTGGATTGTCTGCCCCCTGGTGGTCAGTGCACGTCATAGCTTAGCATGTTGGTCAGACATTTAGCATACTATGCTTTTATTATATAGGACTAGAGGCCCGTTGCAGGAAGATTCCTTCAAGAATGGGGCTTCCTGCGGCTGGAGCGAAAACGCCTGAGGCGGGCTTCGCTCCTGCCTCCTCCACCCCACTTGCTTCGCTCCCGCCTCCGCCACCCCACTTGCTTCGCTCCCGCCTCCGCCGCCCCTCTTGCTTCTCCACAGCTTCGCTCCCTTCTGCAGCGCTTGGCTTCCTTCTACATTGTCTTCAGTCTTTGCTCAGCGCCTGCATATGCAAATTAACCGTCATCTTTGTTGGGTTAATTTGCATACTCATCTGATTGGCTGGTGGGTGTAGTGGAGTGACACCAATTTGCATGTTTCTCTTTTATTAGTGTAGATTATATAGGATCTTAATTTCTGAAAAACAATATTTAACCAGCATTTAATGAAAATCTGTTATGATGTGTCCTACCTACCCACCACCAAGCCATTGGAAACAGAAATGACAATAGGTAAACTGTTCTGCTCTATGCAGTTCACCAGGCTGAAGTATGTGTCGGGGCAGGGGCAATGCAAGTTAAATAAGATCTTCAATTGGTAAAACTAGTTTAACTGTACACAACAGGGTTACCTGTATTTTGCAATAGATTTAAAATGATGGGTAATAAAAGGAAGAACTTTATTTTGTTGGAGTACATGAACTGTGTTTTGAATGTTCTAATTTGATAAATCATTTCACTCTAATAGCACTTGGGTATGACAACACACCCCTACTATTAAAAGCCTTTGGAAAGCACAACAGAGCATAAACACCCAAAAGCAGGCTTTGTTGTGCTCCTAAATACACACTGTCTTGGGTAATAAGAGGAACAGCAGTTTCAAATACATTTTCTAAATTTTATTTTAAAAAATCAACATTCATTTATCCATTATAATAAAAAATAGGGATGGCATAATCAACTATATGCCAAAATAATTCCCAACTCATTTTGGTTCTTAGTTTGATAACTACTAACAAGGCACAACGTTGGCTAATTTAAATTACTGTGTCCTAGGCATGTTCCACCCTCTAGTAGTTGGTAATGAGAAAGAAAAACCAGAGGTTTGCAGGTAGGCAGATAATGGGGGAAACTGGAAGACTCATAAACCAGATGGGCAGCTCATAAGTAATCCAGAGATAAATGACATTTCTGTTTTCATTTTATTCTAAAGGGGCAACAGTTGTAATGGAGTCGGGTGTGCATGTATGTATGCACACATGTGCAAATGTGCCATGGCGTGTATACCCAACTATGCCTAGCACTTTCCCCTTTTACTTTCAAAGCACTTTATCTCAAAGTATACGGTTTAAAGGCAAATTTGTAACTATGAAATGGCCCTGGTTCAACCTTATCAGAAAAGGGCCAGAACTTTAGATTATCTAAATTCTCATGGTTTTCTTCTGAGATGCATCAGACACGTGGCATAATATTTCAGTCAGAGCAGAGAGCCTGATTCTTCACCCCTTCCCTGATAAACTGTTCAGTCAGAACTATGTTGAATTTATTTTTAAGTATCAAACTAAAAAGCCAGAAATCAACCCCTAAAAAAATGGCAGAAAGGAGAAATTAATTTTCTTTAAAGATATATAACCATCATTCAAAAGAAGTTTATATCAATTATTATATTTTGTAACTCTTTTATAGGTTTTTAATTAAAATACTTTAAAAGTGATTATATGAATTGAGTTACCTTGGAATATATATTTCCTTATACTATTAGGAAAGCTTTCAATCTTTATGTGAGATCAGAGCAAAAGTATTGGGATCATTATCTTAAGCCAGGAGAGAAATAATCTGAAGAATTTAATGCTAATAATGTACCAAATATTTCTAACTTCATCAACTCAGATATATTGGATACAGATGGAGAAATGTGTAACTTGCTTCATTTTTTAAATTAAGACTTTATTTTCTAAGAGCAGATTTAGGTTCACAGCAAAATTTAAAGGAAGATACAGAGATTTCCCAAATAACCCCCACACTCACACATGCATAGCTTCTCCCATTATCAGCAACCCCCACTGAGTGGTACACTTGTTACAACTGATGTTTCAACGACACTGACACATCATAGTGTCCCAAAGTCCTTAGTTTCCCTTAGGGTTCCCTCCTGGTGCTGCACATTCTGTGGGTATGGACAATGTGGAATGACATCTATCCATCATTACGGTATCATACAGATTATTTTCACTGCCCTAGAAATCCTCTGTGATCTGCCTATTGTTCATCCCTTCTCCACCAAATTCCTTCATTTATATTCATTTTTCATATCAGCAATATATCATAAAGCTGGAATCTTGATTCTCCACACTTGTAGCAATCTGAAGGGAAGCAAGAATATGAAAATATGGGTATTGGGCCACCTCCTCACCCCCTCTTGCCCCATTTCCACCACCCACACAAACTAAGATCTCCCGAAAAAGAGGGCCATTCATCTTTGAATCTCCAGCCCCTAAGACAGTACAAGAATAATGTTAGCTGAAATCTTTGAAATGAGGTTTTTTATTCACCGACTTACTTTATTACTGGAAATATTAAATAAAAAACCTTGGTGCTGCCATAAAATGCATTTCACCCTATTGTTCCTTAAAATATCAGTGTAAAGTAGTGTGGTTATGACCCCTCAATGTACGCAGCAAGTACCAAAGCTAAAAGGTCTCCTCAACAACTCTGAGGCTAAGTTTCCAAACGTGTAAATGAAGACACTAGATGGGGCTTGGGCATATCATGCTAAGTGAGATAAGTCAGACAAAAAAAAGTTAAGAACTATATGATTTCACTCATATGTAGGATATAAAACTGAAAGAAAGAAATGTACAAAAAAGAAAAAAACAAAAACTCGTAGACATAGACAACAATGTGGTGGCTACCGGAGAGAAGGGGGTAGAGTTAGGAAAGAGTAAAGGGGGTGTCAAATATATGGTGACAAAAGACTATTTGACTTTTGTGAGGTGGTGAGCACACAATGCAGCATACAGATGATGTATCATAGAAATGTACACTTGAAACCTATATAATCTCATTAACCAATGCCACCCCAATCCATTTAATTTAAAGAAAAACATTTGAAAAGTAAACCTCCAAGCATCCAGAAGATACCATGGAAAGCGAAAAGGAGGGAAGACAGGCATGTTACCATATAAAGGGTGAGATTCTAAGAAAACAACAGAAGCTCGTAAGAATAAAAAGGCAGCCTTAATTATTGAGAAATTCTCTGTATCTGTAGATACCCAGCCCAAAAAAAATGTATGTCCTCTTTGGGAAAGTGTCTATTCAGATCCTGTGCCCATTTTTTAATCAAATTGTTTGCTGTTCTTCTTTTCCTGGTAAGTTGTATGAGTTCTTTATGTATTTTGGATATTAACCTCTTATCAGATATATATGATATGCAAATATTTTCTCCAATTCGGTAGATTGCCTTTTCATTTTGTGGATGATTTCTTTGCTGTATAGAAGCTTTTTAGTTTGTTGTAGTCCCACTTGATTATTTTTGCTTCTGTTGGCTTTGCTTTTGAGGTCAAAACCAAAAAATCACACCAAAGACCCATGTCAAGGAGCTTCAGCCGATGTTTCCTTTGGGAGTTTTATGGTTTCGGGTCTTTATCCATTTTGAATTAATTTGTGGGTATGTAAAACAGTGGTTCAGTTTCACCACCATTTGTTGGACTCTCCTTTCCCCACTGTATATTCTTGGTTCCTTTATTGTATATTAATTGACCATATATATAGGTGTAGGTGTATTTCTGGGCTCTCTGTTCTGTTCCATTGACCTATGTATCTGTTTTTTTTTTTTTTTTATGGCAGTACCACACTGTTTTGATGGCTACAGGTTTGGAATATAGTTTGAAATAAGAGAGCATAACTCCAGCTTTATTCTTCTTACTCAAGATACATATATTATCTTACTTAATTAAACACACAACTACAAATGTTGGTACCATTATTATCCTGATTTAGCATATAAGAAAATAAAGGAGCAGCAAGGATAACTAAGTGCTCAAGTCCACACAGGGAAGTGACCATTCACAATTAGAGTCCAGGTCTGTGTAATCCCAAAACCAGAGCTAGTCAGCAATATGAACACCATCTCCACAAATAATTATCATCTTACTCAGAATTTTATGTATGTGTGTGTGTGTGTGTGTGTATATAGATAGATATAGATATATATATATAGATATATATAACTTAATGACCTTTATGAATATATGTATAAATTTAATTACCTTCAAGATTACTTTATGAATGCTCAATAAAATATAAATGTATAACTCATAAATGAGATGACCAGGACACTTCTTTCACCATAAAACTACAACAACAAGAGATCTGGTTGGCTGAGGTAGAGCCTATGACACAAGACTCCAACAAACCACTTGGTCAAATAAATAGCCAGGTCCAGCTTTTTGTTGTTTTGGTTGCAGGAGAGAGGATTAGAAATTTAAATCAAAACAGTTACATGAAATCATTAAAACAATTTTTAAATAACATGCCACAATTTTCACCTTCTTGATGGCACCGGCCTATGGTAAGCCTACTGTGACATATCCAGAGTACATTTTCAATGGACTGGAAAATAGTAACCATGCCTCCCTTTGCTCTCATGCAGGAGAGGTGGGAAAAAGGAATGAACTAGTATCTTCGTAGTGCTATTTTGTGATAAGAACTATAATGCCCCCATAAAGACTGTAAGATTCACCCTTACAATCACCACACGGTAAAAGTACTATTACTCCAATTCTGCAGAAAAGAAAATGGGGACAAAAAAAGATTTCTGTTTCCTGATTAGATCTTCCATCCAGTAAAGGATGGGGCCTAAATTTGAAGCCAAAAGTAACTCTAAAGCCTCAACCAGTGATTCCAGAAGTAGCCTTGGCCATGCTCACTGTGCAATACATACCATCATATCCTTCACTCCAAATAGCCTAACTCAGCACTCCTCTATATTTACTGTCCCAGAGCCAGTGAGGAACCTGGGTAGAAGGAAATTCATACACTGCACGCAGATTTCCCCTTCAAGGAAATCAAGAGGAAATAATTTGAAGAGATGCTAACCACAAAATGTTTATCACTGCATTAAAACTTCAAAACAAGTAACTAGAAAATAAATTTGATCAAGATTAAATTATCCTTTATGTGTGTTCTTTACCCAGATACTTGAGGAAATACCCCTGGAGAGAAAACAACGTTTCTACTTCCAAGGATGTAATGAATTAGCTGAATTTCTTAAATGTTTCTCAACTTTTTAATCTTTTATATTTCACTGCTTCATCGAGCCATAGACCTTCAGGAAATGGACATTTAAAATACTTGAATTGCTTTGTTAGAATATAAAAACATAACTCTCAGAGAAGCTATCAAATGACCTTGATGATCTGCACAACATTCATTATAGACTGGTAAACATTTGTGAAAATCCTTGCTGTGATGATTGATTGCACTTTTCCCTGCTTCAGTTACCTCAAACTAAATTGCCTGTCATTAAAATGATGACTTCTGTCAATGTAGCTTCTTAATCCTTCCTCAGTCCTTTTGAGCAATGACAACCTTAGAATAATATATTGTAAGTCTTTATGGATCAATAATGCTCAGCATAAAACACTGAAATCTACCACCAAGATTTTTATCCCCCTATTTATAATGATGTCTGACAAGCTAAGTAACAGTAAAATGTCTAAGGAAAAAAAAAGACATCTAACAAACAAGTCAAATACTATATATAAACAGCATATGCCAATCTAAAGTTAAGACTTTTGAGTGAAGCTCAGTGTTAGCAAAATGCTTTTATCATCCTAAAGTAGTTACTGACGCAGATGTCATTTGCAGACTACTCAAAAAGTTATTATTCAGGTCCTTACTGAGACATTTTAGATGATTTATGGGGATGTTATTTATGTACAAAGGCTCCTCTGCAATGTCAGAAACAGAAAGATTCTATTTAAAAACTATAAAAGATAAGTCAACGAGCACATTCTGCTTAATTTTTTTGGCATAGGTGATTAGAAAAGACTTTTTTTCATGTAATATAAATTTAGATTGTACCTTGGACATTTTTATATGGAAATTAGATTATAATTGCCTTTAAATACTACAATTTAAATGTTTTCATTTAAACTAAAAAATACTTTAAATAATTACCACTATATCAATGAAACAGAGCCACGACACTGCTCTACAATCAGCATCACCTCTTTTATAGGAGTTATATTACCTATGCCTTCTCTGAATCCCATTAATTCCATCATTTATTAAACTCAACTAACCTGAAATCCCTGCAAGAAAAGGGAACACTCCTGCAACCTATGGGTGGAATTGTAAATTGTTGTAGCCACTATGGAAAACAATATAGGTTTCTCAAAAAATTAGAACTACCATACAACCCTGCAATTTCTTTATTCAAAGAAATCCAAAAGACAAATTTGAAAAGATATATGCACCCTGGTATTCATTTCAGCATTAGCCTATATAATAAAAGCCTAACATGCTAAGTGTCTGACCATTCGTTGGACCGTTCAACCAGTTGCTATGACACACACTGACCACCAGGGGGAAGACTCTCAGACCGGTAGGTTAGCTTGCAGCTGGGGTCTGGCCAATCAGGACTGAGAGCAACAGGCCGCACATGCCCTGGAGCCCTCCTGCGGTCCCTCCCAGCCTCTAAAGCAGTGGTTCTCAACCTGTGGGTCGCGACCCTTTTGGGGTCGAACGACCCTTTCACAGAGGTCGCCTAAGACCATCCTGCATATCAGATATTTACATTACAATTCATAACAGTAGCAACATTACAGTTATGAAGAAGCAACGAAAATAATTTTATGGTTGTGTCACAACATGAGGAACTGTATTTAAAGGGCCAGAAGGCTGAGAACCACTGCTCTAAAGTATTTCTCCTAATTAATTTCCTTTCAATGTGCACAAATCCGTGCACCGGGCCTCTATTTTACAGTAGCCAAGCTATAGAAGCAACCTAAGTGTCCATCGATAGATGAATGAATAAAGAAGATGTGCCGAAACCGGTTTGGCTCAGTGGATAGAGCGTCGGCTTGCGGACTGAAAGGTCCCAGGTTCGATTCCGGTCAAGGGCATGTACCTGGGTTGCGGGCACATCCCCAGTAGGAGGTGTGCAGGAGGCAGCTGATCGATGTTTCTCTCTCATCGATGTTTCTAACTCTCTATCTCTCTCCCTTCCTCTCTGTAAAAAATCAATAAAATATATTTAAAAAAAAAAAAAAAAAAAAGAAGATGTGGTGCATATATATAATAGAATATTACTCAGCCATAAAAAAGAAATTAATCTTGCCATTTGTAACAATATGGGTGGACTCAGAGAGTATTATGCAAATTAAAATACGTCAGAGAAAAACACATTTGATATGATTTTGCTTATATGTGGAATTTAAATAACAAAATAAATAACAAAACAGAAACAAATTCATAAATACAGAGAACAAATTGGTGCTCATCAATTATAAAATAGTCATGAGGATGTAAAATGCAGCATAGGTACTATATTCAGTAACACTGTACTTACTAAGTATGGTGTCAAATGGGTACTAGACATCTGGGTGAGCACTTAATAAGGTATATAAATGTCTTAACTACTATGCTGTACACCTGAAACTAATAAATATTGTATGTCAAATGTAATTGATTATTTTTTAAAACCCATACTTATATAGCATATAATACATATAAAATACTAGATTAAGTATTGCACTACTTCCATTTGCAATAAATGATATGAGTGGAATAATACCAAAACAATTATTCTTGTTCACTTTAATGATTTTGTTCTCTCAACTCTTAATTGCCCACACCAACAGAAAGAAACATCAACATGCACAACAGAAAATCACAGACAATCCACCCTTGGTGAGTTGGATCTATACTAAAAAGTTAGGCATCACATAAATTTGTCAGTATCTAGCACAGCTGGGTCATCATCTGTTCTCCTGTCTTTTAAGAAAACTCCCCTAATCACATAAGACAACTGGTGGCAGAGAACTGAAATTAAATAGCAGTAGATATGAATCCCAGTCTCTTTAAAATCCAAAATAGACTATACACACATATTTATATTTCCAAAATTTCTCTAACCCAAGTTCTAAACTCTTTTTACTCTCATTACTTTACCCTTTTCTTAGAAAGTCATTAACAAACTATAATATAAATCTGATTAAATGACTTTGGGACCATTATTCTTACTTTTCAAAACTCTATCTTCTGGGCTTCAGATCTTTAGACCTCCGACATTCCATCTCAAACATCGCAAACATGACACGCTTACTGCTGAAGTACACCCCACTTCCAAAACTATGTCCTCTTTCCATTAGGGCCTAGGTTAGTGAGTAGTAGCAACTCAAGCTAGAAACCTAGAAGTTGATCAGAGCAATTTAAAAAAAATTCTGAACCCAAAATCCAATTAACTATCAAGACTTGTTGGCCAACTCTACCTCCTTAACATCCTCTCTTTCTGCTCTCACTGCCACTGCCTTAGTCGCCCTCCCCATCTCTTTCGGGTACTACAGCACCTATTTCTTTCACTTTGTCTTTCTACCCTCATCCTCCACACTATAACCAGAATATTCTTCCAAAAATGTAAATGGGTACATTACAATCCTGCTCAAGATTCTTTAATGCTTTGCCAATGTATTTACAGGAGAAAATCCAAAATTCTTAAGATAACTTCCAAAAAGCTTTTATAGCCTACATCTCCAATCAACCTCAGAGCACACAGCCCCTCTTCCTGGCCCTGCTCTTTAAATGCCTCCACACCTCTGCACATACTGCTTCCTCAACCTAAAACCCCTTCTTTAAAAATAATAATAATTCTTTATTCTTGAAAGTATTACGTATGTCCCCTTTTTTCCCCTACTGACCCCCTTCTAGCCCCCCACCCCCTCTCAGGCCTTCAGCACCCTATTGTCTGTGTCCATGGTAAAACCCCTCCTTATTTTCTATTACCACCTAGAAATACTCTTCAATTCCCTGTAAACAAACTGAAGCATCATCATTTCACAAAAATCTTCTCTAAATCTCCAAGGAGATTTAAGCACTGCTCTAAGTTTCTTTTAAATCATGCCTCATTATGGCACATAACACTGCATTTTAATTCTCTATTAATATGTCTTTTTCTTTCTAAATAACACTTAATTGGGAAATATCCAAACTTAAAGCATAGTATCAGTTGTTTATTAGATACCAAATAAATCTGTTGAATAAACACTGTATATTTCTATTATCTTCTTATTAATCTGAAAATATGGTTATCACTGATACTTTAATATTAAAATATTTATTGGTAAGTTATGCAATGAAGAATTACCATTATAAAATAAAATACTGCATATTTATGTGAGTTATATAAAACTGAAATATTTTACATGAATTTTAAGACATGATTAAAAGCATTTTAATCTAAAGTGTGAAAACTGTGAGTTCAATAATTTAAAGATACTGCCAAATATGGAGACAATCATAATTTTATTCCTATAAAATAATTTTTAAATATCAGTTTCTTCTTTTTTTTTTTTTTTTTAATATATTTTATTGATTCCTCACAGAGAGGAAGGGAGAGAGACAGAGAGTCAGAAACATCGATGAGAGAGAAACATCGATCAGCTGCCTCCTGCACACCCCCCACTGGGGATGCGCCCGCAACCCAGGCACATGCCCTTGACCGGAATCGAACCCGGGACCCTTCAGTCCGCAGGCCGACGCTCTATCCACTGAGCCAAACCGGTTTCGGCATCAGTTTCTTCTTTTAATATCCCTACATGATTTTGAGCACACAACTTTTAGGGAATAACATACTATTAACTAAACAATAAAGTATAACTTTAAAATTATAGGTCTTTAAACTATATTTATTCTTTAGTGTTTAAATTCCCCAAATAAATTAGATGTTTACAAAATCATATTGTGTTTTATAAAGTAAAACATATTGCGCATTTTATAATCATAAGATGAAAGAACATACAAAAAGTAAACAGAGAGCTATCTGCAGTTAAATTATTAATTGTCAATGGCACAAATTATTTAAGAATACTATCAACAGTAAGGATCTCACGCAGGAGTAATGTGTCAATCATTACAAAAAAAAATTCAAAGCCGACACACAAAATGTTACACAAGCACAGACTGTCAAATATATACTTATTTCTAACAGCATTCAGTCATAGAAAATAATTATATTTTTTTAAAATTATGCCATATGTGTATTCTTAAAGATATTAGGTTGCAAAATATAACATCTAATCCAACAAAGGATCAAATATCTTTTCACTCTATTGTCTGAAATATACTTTTAAAATTTCAAAAAGTTGTAAACTCCTTAAAAATACATTTATAATCTAAGCTAATATTAACATTAGTCATTCTCATTCATTATGAATGTTTATATTAATTTTTAAGGAGAACTGTCTAGGTTCAGAAGCATAATGCTTTTAAACTTCATCTTACCAATGCCAAATTATAAATAAAAATCTCTAATTGATAAAATAAGATTTAACAACACACACACAGACACACACACACACACACAGATTTCTTTTTCTCTTGGCATTTCCTTATGTACCCACCTATTCTCCCTCCAAAACCCACTGAAAGAAAATCAGGGAAATCATTTTGAACATAGCTGGAAGTAAAAAAAAAAAAATAAGTAAAAAAAAGTAATCAAGCAAAAATGATGGGAAAAAACAAAAACATTAAATCTAAGACGCTGTCAGTCACAAACAAGTCTATTTCTGCCATAAGCTTGTGACAGGCTGACTTACTTCAAAAACCTCACAGTTACCCTTTAAAACCTACTGATATTACTACAGTCAGCCTATCTTCAAAAATTAAGTAAATTAAAGCCTATGCTAGGTCTTCATTTTTAAACTTAAAAAAGTCTACCTAAAAAGATATGGTGCCAATTTCTTATTTATTTAACAAAATTTCTCTGTATCCCCAAAAAACATTTTGGTTAGTAGTTAGTAACATTACTTTAACATATTGTAACAACTTTAATAAAAGAGTACATAGGCCCACCTGGTGTGGCTCAGCAGTTGAGCATCAACCCAGGAACCAAGAGGTCAGTGGTTCGATTCCCAGTCAGGGCACATGCCCAGGTTGTGGGCTCGAGCCCCAGGAGGAGGCATGCAGGAGGCAGCCAACTAATGATTCTGTCTCATCTTTGATGTTTCTATCTCTCTATCTTTCTCCCTTCCTCTCTCTCTAAAAATCAGTAAAAACATTTTTTTTAAAAAAAGGTTATATAGTTACCTATATACATGTGCATATCTTTTTAACTCTGAAGGACAGACTTTCTAAAACTCTACACATATCAATTATTAGGTACTAAACTTAAAAGCAAATGGTTTTCAGGTACTTAAGAAAATAGTTCAAATTAGTTTTAAAATGTGATATTTAACTACAAAAAAAATCTTAAGAACTTTGCTTCAAATTTGTTTCTTTCACAAATTCTAAAATATTAAAGTTTATTTTAATAAGCAACAACTGTTAACATTTATTGAGCATTTTACTAGGTACCAAGCAATCTTCTAAAACACATTACATGTATAATTTAGCGACTGAGGAATTAATTAAGTAAACTGCTCCAGAAGACAAAGTAGAAGAGCTAGAATTTGAACCCCAGGAAGTCCTGCTGAAGAGTCTATACTTTTTACTATAAGTTTAGAGCCTCTTGTGTGCCAAGGACTATACTTTGTACTTGGAATTCAAAGTTCAAACAAAGAAACAAACCATACAATCACTGGTTTATTAATGATTTATCCTATCTAATATAGAGGGAATATGCTAATTGACCCTCACACTGTCACAAAGATGGTGGTGCCCACAGCCAATAAGGAGGGAATATGCTAATCAACTGCCCCACCCTCAAAGATGGCAATGCCCACAGCCAATAAGGAGGGAATATGATATTTGACTGCCACACCCTCAAATATGGCAGCACCCACAGCCACAAGATGGCCAGCAAGGGAGGGCAGTTGTGGGCGATCAGGCAGCAGGGGAGGGCAGTTAGGGGCACCAGGCTGGGAGGGGAGGGCAGTTGGGGGCAATCAGGCTGGAAGGGGAGTGGTTAGGGGCAATCAGGCAGTCAGGCAGGCAGGTGAGCGGTTGGGAGCCAGCAGTCCCAGATTGTTAGAGGAATGTCCGACTGCCGGTTTAGGGCCGATCCCACAGGTGTCCCAGATTGGAGAGGGTGCAGGCTGGGCTAAGGGACACCCCCGCCCCCAGTGCACGAATTTTGTGCCCCAGGCCTCTATTACATATATAAACCAACAATCTTCTAGTGATAGAGACCTTCTGGTAATATACTCCAATTGCTAATAGAGCAAAACTCACTTTTCATAAAGGAGATAAGATTTGTTTTCAAAGAGTGAGAAGGGGGGAAAGTTAGGCTAGAAAGGGAGATTGGAACCAGATTATAAGGTCCCAGTGAATGCCATCCTAAGGAATTTAGATTTTACTTGTGGCAGGAAATTGACAGCCAAAGAAGAATTTTTAATATGGCCAGTCAAATGTTTTAGTAGAAAAACAAAACAAAAAACTTTTCAGTGCTACTGACAATACAGTGAAATTGGAAAGAGACTAGAAACAATAACAGTAGGAAGCTTCTGGAATAAATCAGAGAGATGCGAAACACTGAAGTAGGGCAGGAATGTGGAGAGAAGGCTGAATGAAGAGTCGTTTTTAAAGCTTAGAAACTGAATTTGACAGGAGAGATGAGAGACAGGACTGAGTCTGAAGTTTCCAGCTTAGAAGGCTAAGAAGTGAAGACATTAAATGGAAATAGGAAAAGCAACAGGAGTTGAGGGGAATTGGGATATGATTTATGATTTGAAACAATCAAATACAGCAGACATTAAAAGTCTTAATTTTATATTTAAAAAATTTGTTATTACTGGTCTGAAATATAAAATACCAATGTTAGATTCTTAAACTTGTTTATTTTAGTCATATTTATACTACTTTATTGCTAAGAATACATCTAATACTAAGCATGAAGTAATCTCTTCTTAGGAGGTATGATCTAAAATAAAAAGATCAATCTCCCTAAAAACCCAAAAGCACTGATTTATTTACTGTACATTATTAATCTATGAGGTTCAGGACTTGGATACAGTTGTAGCACTCACTTTGATGTCAGTAATGGAAGAAGTACCACAGATGCCTTCTATACCCAGTCTTAAAGAAAATAAATTTTAATATATTTGAGAGTATCAATGTCACTTTAGACAGTTTTTGCTTTGCACTGAGTAAGTTAGTAGCTTATTTTATTAATATTTGCAATAACATCTATTATTAAAGTTAACATTTAAAATTAGTAATTTGCTTTCTTAACGCCTACTTAAGTTATATGTATCCATTTCAAATGAAATAAAATATTCAACAAAATAAAAGTCTAAAGTTACAAAAAATATATAACTGCAATAAAAATAGTAATTGTTGCTTTTAACACAAGAATTCAGTTATCTTTTTTTACTTCAAATTATTAAAAAATAAAAACAAATAATGATTTCATTTTCTTAAAAATTAAATCTATCACAGATAATAACATATGAAATATCTAATGTCTGAGAGTCTTTTCATCCATATCTACATTGAAATTCTGGCTTAATGATCCTTACTTTGATAATTTCCAGACAGGGCAAATAAAATAATCACCTCTTTTAATAACTTCATCAATAAACACAGGGTTAAGACCATTCACTTCCTTAAAAAGGATAACTTACTATTCAGTAGTATACAGCAAAGTTAGGAAAACTTACCATTAGATGGATCATTTTATAATTTACAATAATAAAGGCATTCTAGTGAACTTTATTAAGTAGAGCTTTTAGAAAATCTATATTGTGACAGAATTACATAATATATAGACCTCAGTAATTAATGAATTTAATCATTCCAACAAAATTATTTTGCTGAATTCACAAACTGAAATACATTAGTTTGGCCAACAGGTGGTGCTCAATCTCTGCTTATAAAGAAAATAAATATCCCAAAAGTATATTCTAGTTCAATGAAAGCATTTTAAGAGTATGTGGCAATTTTTAAAACTCAAACATCAAAAAACTCAATGCATAAAACATTATTTTAACTGTTTCTATGTAGCAGGAAAGTAATTTTGGTTACTTCACAAAAGAATTTTAAAACTGATACTGACTGCCTATTCATCTATAGGAGACAGCTAACACAGTTTTTAAAAATGTTGCTGAAACATTTCTTTTATAAATTAACATTCAGTACTGCAAAAATGTTAAGAAACTCAGAAATAAACTTTAAAATATTATCCTAGTGTTCATTATAAATTAAGAAATAACTAATTTAAGTTATTTTTTACTAGCTTTACTCATAATGTAGAATTCTAAGTATTGAACATTGTACCCTTTGCTAGAAAGGTAGTTTTAAAACAAAAATTATGATATTAAGCTAAACCAGAATCATTGTATTTTTGAAAATTCAAGCTTCTGTATAACATTACAGTCTTTATTTGTAAAAACAGCTTAAGACTCAATGCCTGACTGAATTCTAAATATAAGCTACTCTCAACAGAACTTTAAAGTACCAGAAGTTTTACAATTCCAAATTTATTATAATCATTTAATTTTCAGACCCATGTTTATTTATTCCATTATTAACCACTCATTAAAAACCCAAGTTAGTTCTTACATGTTTTTAAAATAAAAAATTTAAAACAATATATATTTTAGCACTTTAATTTTACATATATATATATATATATATATATATTATTCTTGCAGTTTTTAAAATGAGAGCCTTTTCTTCCATATCTACATTGAAATTCTAGCTTAATTTAAATAATAATTAAAATAAACTGTCAGTTTTATATAGTGCCAATATTTCATTATAATACAATATAGTACTTTTTTCTCTATTACCTAATTTCCAATATTGATACCTAACTTAAATAAGTAGCCCCTAATTTTTGTTTCTACTCTAAAGCTGTCTGATTTATAACAGTTTTTCAAAATGTTTAGTACTTTTAAAGTCACTTAGTCAAGATATACCGAAACCTTGTTTTCTTTTAAATTGATGGTAGTAGAGTTGTATCTATATGACATATGGAATAAATTGCTATGTAACTAGTTTAAAGCTCCCTCAGCAAATACTTCTCTTCTTCCTTAAGTAAACCTGAGGTTCTTATCCCCACCCAAAATACCATTAAGGCCTATTTGTGCATACACAGGATACTTTTAAACACTTCTTAAAATAATATCTACACAAGCAGGTTTACACTGCAGAAATATGTGCTAATAAAAAAAAAGAAAAGAAGATAGTAATTTCTGATATAGCAAAATGCTTAAGTCACAATGCAAAAAATTTGAAAAAGAAAAGAAAAACCAGCAGGTAGGCTCATTTCTACATAGTCCTCCCATTTTAGGTAAAGATACATATTTTTTTTCCTAAATGAAACTCAGTGGCTTTCACTTTTCAAAGAATTGCTAAAATGAGTATCTATAGTTTGAAATGCAAAAATATGTAAATATTAAAATTTAAAAGAACAAGGCTAGTCTGCCCCTGTCCATGACTGGCTGCTTGTGCAGGAAGGCCTGGTCCCTAGGTAAGTTATCCACGCTGCAGAAGCTGATTGAAGCCGTGCCTGTGAGAGTCGGAAGGCTCCCGGAGGAACTAAATAGCGTGGAACACAATAACACGATAAAATGTCAGGCGAGAATCTGAAAAAAAGGGCAGATGTCATGGAAAAATCATTAGATATTTCTTCCCAGAACATCTGAAATGATGGGCAAATGAAACTAAATCTTAGATCCTACACTAAAAGGTTTCAGAAAATGAATTTTTTAAAGCTTAAAAAGAATGTAACCATTCTCACAGAGAATTCTGATTACAGTTGTGAGATTACAGTTGTAAGTTTGTGGAATGGGTAATTTTTTCATTTAAAAAATCCTTTTATTTTATAATTAAAGACTTTATAAAAAGTGGCACAAATACAACACAGTTTTCATATCTCTTCAAACCCACTTCCTCTAATATTAACAAAATGCATAGGCACAGTACAATTTTCAAAAATTAAAGATTAACTAAGGTACAAATCTTATTTATTTTCCCCCTAATGCTTTTTTCTTCTGTTTCAAGGTCCTAGCTCGGATCCCACATTACACTTATTTCTTTCTGGGTTTTTTTCTTCAATTACGGTTTCCATTCAGTATTATTTTATATTAGGTTCAGGTGCACCGCATAGTGGTTAGATAATCAAGTACTTTTCAGAGTGGTCACCCGAATGTTTCAAGTACCCACCTGGACCCATTATGTATTTATTACGGCTATTATAATTGACTACATTCTCTATGCTGTAATTTATGTCTCTGTCACTATTCTGTATTTTGTACTTCTCAATCCCTTCACCTTTTTCACCCAGTGTAATCTGTAATTTTTTTTTGCAATTGATATTTTACCATGGACAAAAGTGTCATGGGTATATCTCACATTTATTCTGTTGATCACCTGAAAACTACTGATGGAGTTTTTATAAATCCAAATGTTTTCTACAGTAAATCTTCCTTTATATATCAACTAGAATTAAAGAATAAAACAAATTCAGGCATTTACAATTTTAATAGGGAAAAAAAGTGCAAACAGCAAAAAAACCCTCTACCTTACCTCTTTAAACTCACAAAAACAAAAGCAAATGCAAAAGGGCAACTTTTAAAACCAGAAATATATGGTCACGTATCAACATCTTACTTGAGATTTTTTAAAATATATTTTAAACTAATCATTGGTTCTGTTGATTAAATGATTTAATATTTATATCTCTGACTCAAAAAATTTTAGGGACTTAAAACCTAAAATAATTTTCAAAAGTTTCCCTCAATTGATACCAAAGAATTACTCCTGATTTTAAGAAATTATAGCAAAAAGGGAAATATATATGTATATATACACACATATATGCACACACACATATATATCGTTTATATTTTATATATACATATACATCCTTTAATATTCAGCTGTGTCAAAGACTTAAAATTAAGGATTCTTCATGCAGAGATGCACATTCTCTTCTACTTGTTCAAAGTATCCCAATTTAGAGGAAAATAGATTCATGATTTTTTTTTCCATGTACTATTTTTGGTATTGTATAATAAATGCTTCCAAAAAGAAAGATAATAGTTTTAATTAAACATGTGGACCAAATTATGTACTGTTGATAAAAATTAATGACTATAAAAGATTTTTTTGAAACATGAAAATTTTTTACTGTACATAAATATGTTTAACAATCCTCTATATACAGAAGACATGTATACATTCTATGGGGTTTTGTTTCATTTTATTTTGCTATGATAGTAATTTAAGAAAACCTTTAGGAAAGCTCCTAGATTTAAAATTTATTTATCAGTATGAAATAACTCCACTTCTTTTACACTAAAAAAGGGATAACAAAGAAAAAGGAAAAAAATGAAGATGTATATTTCTGCCTATATTTTTATTACCTAAAATTTATATAATAAAGGTCTATATAGAATTTTTTATATACATACAGGTAAAGTTCTTCTAATTCAAAAAACGAATAAATAGCCGAACCGGTTTGGCTCAGTGGATAGAGCGTCGGCCTGCGGACTGAAGGGTCCCAGGTTCGATTCCGGTCAAGGGCATGCACCTTGGTTGCGGGCACATCCCCACTGGGGGACGTGCTGGAGGCAGCTGATTGATCTCTCTCATCGACGTTTCTAACTCTCTATCCCTCTCCCTTCTTCTCTGTGGAAAATCAATAAAATATATTTTTTTAAAAAAGAAAAAACTAATAAATAAATATAGTAAATTAATATTAAAGACCATATATATGCTTATAGTTTAAAATAGCTTAAAAGATGGTTTATAATTATATCGTATATATAATACATATATATAAATGAAAATAATAAAACTAACAGACATACTAAAGTTTTTTTCTATGAAACTAAACTGATTCATGGAGCAACTATTATAGCATTTTAACTGCAGCTTTTCCCTGCATTTTTTGTAATTACTGAATTTAAGAAAACGTACAGATAAAACTGAGAGATCTCTGAATTCTGTTATTTCCCCACTTATTAATTATGTGACCTTTGGTTTTCCTTTTTGAAAAGTTTTCTAAACCCAGTCTTAAAATGGAGGGGGCACATATTTATATAGATGAAGTGATAAAAACGTAAGATTATGGGATCTAGAGTAGTGGACACACACACAAAAAACCCCACATAAGATGAGTTCAAGAACTTAAAAAATGCATATTAGTAAAGGACATTTTCAAAATAAAACAAGTCATCTTTTCATGGAGAACTGTTGGTAATAAATGTATAACAAAATAATTTTAAGGCAATAATTTCACTAAATTTCTTAGCACACAATTTCTGCGGTTTTTTTGTTGTTGTTGTTAATCCTCACTCAAGGAAATTTTTTCCATTGATATTTAGAGAGAGTAGAAAGGAGGGGGAGAGACAGAGAGAGAGAAACATCTATGTGAGAGAGACATATCAAATGGTTGCCTCCCACACTTGGGGATCAAGCCTGCAAATGGGGTAAGTGCCCCTTGATTGTAATTAAACCTAAGACCCTTCAATCCGCGCACAGGCTGACGCTCTAATCACTGAGCAACCAGATAGGGCTATGCTGTAAGTTTTTTGCAGCACTTGAAGTTACATTTGGCAAAAGTTAAAATTCTATATTAACTATTATCTGAATGGAATTGAAATTAATTGTGGCAAGTTTTGCATTTTTGTTTTCAGTTGCAAAATCATAGATCTAGCCTTAAAAATATAAAAGGGCAAACAATGGAGTAATAGTACTCATTCTTATATTAATTATAACTAAAAAATTTTAGTATTCCTGGAAAATGTTTCCTATCTAATAAAAGAGTAATATGCAAATTAACTGTCACTCCATCACAAAGATGGCAGCGCCCATAGCCACAAGATGGCGGTGCCCAGTCCCCTCAGCCCCGCCGCTGGAGTGTTTGGGCCTGTCCGCCCGGCAGGGGTCCCAGGGATCAAGTGGAGAGGCAGGATCCACCCGCTCCAGTAGCAGATCAAGCCTCGCTGCTCTACAGCCTCTAGAGTGTCTGTGGCCAGCAGGGCCTGCTTGGCTGTCACCACGGTGACCTGTGAGCAGGCAAGCATGCCCACAGACAGCACCCAGCAGGGCCTACTTGCCCATCGCCATGGTGTGGAGCAGTCAGGCCCTGCAGAGAGCAGAGAACCACAGGGAGCGGGCCCAAGCCGTCAGTAGGACATCCCCTGAGGGCTCCCAGATTGGAGAGGGTGCAGGTCGGGCTGAGGGACACCCCCCCCCCCCCCGCACAAATTTCGTGCACTGGGCCTCTAGTATCAGTATAAATGGAGTAGGTTAATAATTATTTACTAAGAGACATGGTTTTTCTATTAAGTATAGCCACCAAAAGTTTGGAATCCAAAGTTTGGCACACCCATTCCTAGAATGATAATGTCTTTTAATTTATAAATATATATCATGATCTTTAATTCTGCTAATAACAAAATCCAAATATTTCTCCTTCTTAATGGGAGATAAAAGTATTGATATAACAGAAAACTAATTTTAAGAATACCTCCTAATTTTAAGAATACCTCCTAGTAGGATAGGCAATCCAACCATTTCTCATGTTGTGATTGGAATATGACATTTCTGTGCACCAACCCATCATAAGTCTTTCTGAAAATATTGCCCTAAATTTTGACCAAAATTCCAAATGAAAGTTATAAATACATATTGCTTCCCTTCTCTACTAAGTCTTAGAATCCTTTCTAAATGAGTCCTTAGCCTGAGGAAATAATCACTTTCAAATTGACACTTTTAAATAAATGAATTAGCTTATCATTGCTTTGGCCTAAGCAAAGCCTTAGAAAATTAAGATAATGCAAAATGTGTCTACAAATAAAATCTGAAACTTTTCTTCTAACAAAACAATTTTAATTGTGATAATTTTTCTCATCAAAACCTTAAATCTAATTTAATCATTTAAGAAACACATTCATTGTATTAATTTAAGTGATTTTTAATATATTTCAAGAATACTATAAGGAATATAATGCTTATACTTTGTGGCATATTTTAATACAAAATATTCATTTAGGCAATGGATATCCCTTATAAATAGACTAGTAGGTTTTCTACAATGTCACCTGTGAAATTCATATATCTATGATGAAAGACAAATCAGTGATAATTCATAGCTCAAAATAATTGTTCATTTTATAAAAATAAAAGTCACTGAACTTCTTTAATCCAAAAATGTCACAACTAAATTAACATGTAACTCAATGTAAAAAAAAAAAGTGATTTGCATTCACTTTCTAAACACAGTACTTAACACCTAAAGCTACAAATACTAACATTTTCAGAAAACAGTTATACACAAACTTGTACAGTTTCACCATTATATTCAAGTGTCAGTGAGTGTTTGTAACAACTCAAAATACTGAACTTCTTTCCAAGGCTCAGAAGTTCATGAGATCCTCTCATGTGTAAGAATGCTTCAAAATATAGTCCCTTTAAGAACTGTTGTCTCAAAATTACCTGATATAGTTCTCAAATAACAATCAAATATTGAAACATAATGTATGGCTAAAAGCAGAAAGCAAAATGACCACCACTAGATGAGCCACCTAGAACACATTTCTAGTACCAGATCAGTTCCATTTGACCAGAATCATTAACCCCAAAACACACACAATCTCTCTCTCTCTCTCTCTCTCTCTCTCTCTCTCTCTCTCTCACACACACACACACACACACACACACACAATATCAAAGCTACCCATTTCTTTTATTTTAGTCTTCCAATGTAAGACTAACTGCAGACAAAGACAAGTCAAATTCCTTTCTTTCACTGTGGAAAGAAACTCTGAACTTAAGAGGGATGAGTTCACTCAACATAAAATAGTATATGAATTCCTAAGACTTATTTTTTTACTTCAACTAAAGGCTTCTCACATTTAAAATAAAGAGTTTCAAAACAGCAGTAGTATTTTAACTACAAGAGCAGTTTTCAAAATTTGATCCAGAGATTCTCAGCCAGGACCTATTGATGGTACCTGTTAGGTCAAACTATGTTAGTAATAATACTAAAACATTAATTTCCTTTTCCACTTTCATTCTCTAACCATACATAAAGTGGAGTTTTTCAGAAACTATGTAATCTGTAACAGAACCTACAACCAAGATTACTCTACCCAGCAAAGCTATCATTTAGAATTGAAGGACAGATAAAGAGCTTCACAGACAAGAAAAAGCTAAAGGAGTTCATCACCACCAAACCAGTATTATATGAAACTATTGGCCCAGTGTATGGATTCGTGCACATTGAAAGGAAATTAACTAGACGAAAGATTCGTGCAGTAATTAATGTTACTGCAAAAAATTACATGTCAAAACAGTATATATAATATAGTATTATAAAATTAAAACGTGTGTGACTGGTGCCAGTGAGAGCTTTGTATGTATCATGCATGCGCAAGTCAAAGTTTATTTTTAAATTGCTAGTGTATGTCATGTATACCAGCTGATCAGTCAGTTAGATGGTCAATGAATAAATCGCGATGTGGTTCACGTTGAATGTCAACAAAAACAATCAAATTCACGATTAACAATGACAGATCGAAACACAGCATGCGACTGGCACCAGCGAGAGCTTTACATGTATTGTGCATGCGTGAGTCAACGTTTATTTTTAAATTGCCAGTGTGCATCATATGTACTGGCTGGCAGGTCACTTAACCTTATATATAGATAGATAGATAGATGATAGATAGATAGATAGATAGATAGATAGATAGATAGATAGATAGACAGATAGATACAGATATAGATAGATAGATAGATAGATAGATAGATAGATAGATAGATAGATAGATAGATAGATGCTGAATGGTATTCTAGAAGAAGAAGGAGAAGGAGGAGGAGGAGGAGGAGAAACAGATAAAAAATATGAACAAAGTGGCAACAAATACATATCTATCAACAATTGAATCTAAAAATCAAACGAATAAAATATCTGATGAACAGAATAAACTGGTGAATGGAATAGAATCAGGGGCATGGAAATTGAACAAACTGACTATTCTCCGAGGGAAAAGGGTATGGTGGGCAGGGACTGGAAGAGATTAGACAAAGATCTTATATGTATGTATGCACTACCTATGGACACAAACAATAGGGTGGCAATGAGCCTAGGGCAGGGCGGGAACCGGGTGGAGGGGAGGTATGGGGGCAAAAAAAGAGGGACCTCTGTAATAATCTCAACAATAAAGATTTTAAAATTTTTCATAAATAAAACTGTGTAATACAATCACCTTTTAGTGAAGATTTCCTCTACTTAGTTGAAATTAAGCTAGAAAATATACACAAATATATCCATCTGCTTTACTTTTAACCTTTGGATTAACAAGAATAAAAAATCAATTCAAATAAACTCCAAAGAAAAGAAAATCTCTTACAATTACTACTGACAAAAAATAAATAAAAAGGTCTAGCACCAAGAGCGCTCTTATCCTCTCTCCTTCACGTGGTGTTTCTACCTATCATACTCAATATTTCTTTTCTGTTACCTCATGTGTCAGCCTTATACATACTCAAAAAATTACTTCCTTCCCCTATGAGGAAGGTCTTGAGACTGCCTCATGTTCTTTCTTTAGAATAACATGAAAATAAAAACTTTCTATTAGGAATTGATTCATTTTCCTAATTTCTAATTCCAAGTAGAGGAATTTGATCAGTTATTGGGGAAAGTAAACCTTCTAAGCTTCAGTTTCCCGATCTGGAAAACAGGGAGATAATAATACCTACCTTATGTAGCTGTCCTAAATCAACAAGTCTTAAAAGATAAGCCTGATGGAAAGGGGGGGGGGGGGGGCAGAGAAATTGGGGCAGGAAGAAGTGAGTGAGAATGGCATGTTCAGAAAACCACATGTGGATTCCACCAAGGAAGAGTGGGTTTGTAAGGGCATAGTAGAGACAAGGCTTGCTAAGTAGGTCAGGCCAAGAGGGATACTGCCAAACATTCTAAGGCATGTGGGTGGGATCTCTACCCTATCTATATAAGTGGGAAACCCACTGGCATGTTTTACCCAAGAATGTGAACACAGAAGAAAAATACATTGACAGAAGGGGCGTAGATCGCAAGTTCAGTTCAATTGGGTTTTGGTCATGCTCAATTTGAACTGAAAAATATACGTAAAGACTAAAACGAAGAGAATTATTCCGTGGTCTCAACATGCAGAGGGTAGCTGAAGTAAGAAGTCCAGCAGTTGGTAGTCCGTTTCCAACTATTCTGTCTAATCTCTACAGAAAGAAACATCCATACACTTACCCATCCAGTTCTGGAACTGAAGTTCCTTAAAATATTGACCTTTACTGTGTAAGACAGCTGATTGCTTCCATTCCAATAAGAAAACAACCTGCCAGTTTGGATCTAATAAATTTCTATCAAAACCTACTATTAGATCTTTTACTGACAGAATAATGCTGATCTATGCTACTGTTGTAGTACTAAGAACAGAGTGTGATATCTAAGAGCCATTACACTTGGATCTTTAACTCTTATCCATAATTGTGTGCACAGAGAAATATATAAATTTGTGTATTTTAGAGGATCTTTTTACTTTGAGGGTAAATTTCTATCTATTTTCTTGAAAAATATGGAAGTATAGCCCTAACCGGATTGGTTCAGTGGATAGAGCATCGGCCTGCGCACTGAAAGGTCCCAGGTTCGATTCGGGTCAAGAGCATGTACCTTGGTTGCAGGCATATCCCCAGTAGGAGGTGTGCAGGAGGCAGCTGATTGATGTTTCTCTCTCATCGATGTTTCTAACTCTCTATCCCTCTCCCTTCCTCTCTGTAAAAAATCAATAAAATATATTTTTAAGAAAGAAAAATATGGAAATATATTTACTATTATTTTTCTGTGAGGATTTACATATACAGGGAAAAATACACTAAGAAGTGCCTCAAGTAGTCCTGAAAATTTAATTTTGTGATGTATGTCATAAATAAGAAAAAACACTAGTGGTTATGCATTTGATATAACTTACTAAAGGATATAGGTCTCCAAGAAGAATTTTTACTACTTTTAGGTCTAAAACATTAGGTTCAACAATTTGCTGTAAGAAAGGCAGTAAAGAGTTTGGTTAATTGAGAACATGAAATTTAATGCCACACTGTCCAGATACAAACATTGGCTCTGAAATTTACTAGCTGACATTTCTCTGTGCTTTAAGTTTCCTAATTTGGAAAATGGAGATAACAACAGTACCTATGTAATAAGAATGGTATGAGAATTAAGCTAATTAGAATATGTAAAGTGCTTTGCAGAGTGCTGGATTCAAAATTTAATGTTTGAATTATTATTTATCTTGGAATAAGTTATCCATCCAGACTGTTACTTCTTTTAAGTGAAGGGGTCTTTACGTGGTTTTTCAAGTATTTTATCATTCTCAGTATGAGGAATAGGCTTCCATTTTTACATCATGGTATCCACAGAGTACTGAGCCATAGTATTTTAAGTTGAGTGCAACTGGAAAGTCTTATATAATAAAGAACTTGAACCTTAATACTCTCCCTCTCTTCTCTATTTATCACTTGGGAGTATATAAAAATTCCAAAATATTGACTGGTAATTGCCTATAACATTAAATATACTAATTCACTTCAGTAATCATGCCTTCCTCAACCCCTGTCATTAATTTGTTCTTATGCTTTCTTTTTTTATGGTATGCTTTGTTTTTAGGTATCCAAGATGAAACCCAATAAGTAATAGTCTGGGATCACTGACTACGAGGTCAAGTAACCCTATACCTCTCAATTATCCCTGAGTGTACCACTGTGTATAACACAGCAATGTTATTGATACTTATAGTCATCCTTTGAGCCAACAAGAAAAGACTAACTATCTTAATATATTCTATTTAAAAAATATTTTACAAAGATTGCCTTTTTTAAAAAGGTTCAAATGAGAGAGTTTTAGTTATATAGTCTAGGGCAGCCGTGGGCAAACTACGGCCCGCGGGCCGTATCCGGCCCGTTTGAAATGAATAAAACTAAAAAAAAAAAAAAAAAAAAGACTGTACCCTTTTATGTAATGATGTTTACTTTGAATTTATATTAGTTCACACAAACACTCCATCCATGCTTTTGTTCCGGCCCTCCGGTCCAGTTTAAGAACCCATTGTGGCCCTCGAGTCAAAAAGTTTGCCCACCCCTGGTCTAGGGTGTTAACTCTTTTGTAATGTAAGTACAATCCTATCTTATTATATATATATATATATGTCATATCAACCAGATTCTGTTCAACATATCTTTCCATTTGCTAAAGATGATCCTTTCAAAAAGGTACAAAACTGATATGCTGACAGCAAGTTCTGTTGGACAAAATATTCTGTATAACAAATTACATTTACTCTTTGCCCATGAAGAGTAATAGGAAAAGGAAATATGTCAGGTAATAAAAAAATTGCTTCTTTTGAGATTTGTTGTTGTAAAATATCAAAGAGTAAAGAAAAAGCTGGCCAAGTTTTATAAGTATCTCCAGTTTGATTTAAGTTTTGTCTGTATGTGGATGTGGTTTACAATATAACTATTTCATTTAAGTAGTGTGCTATGGGAGAAATAATGAGATATGATTTTACATGTCAGATATCAATGAAAATACTTTACAGAATCATGTGCTCAGTTCTATTTGTTCTTCTAAATTGACAGAAACATGGCCTGCATATTTTTATCTCCTTTAACCTAAGGAAATTCCTACTGCTGCCATTTCTCATTATCTTGCTCTTTTAAAAAATGTTTTATCAACTAAAGTTAAGGAATGAGAAAGAACATTATTGTATTAATAATAAAAATAACGAGGGTGGTACTAGTAACAATAATAGTAGATAGAATAATAACAACAACAATGACAAATATTGGTGGTTTTCATTTTTTTGAGTGCCTAGAACATAAAGGTACTGTGCTAAATATATTATATACATTATCTCATTGCAACTATCCTATGAGGAAGATGTTCTTCTCATTTTATGGTTTATAAAAATTGAGTTTCAAAGAAGTTAGGTAACTTGCACAAGATGACATGGCTAGTAAGAGGTAGAACAGAAATTCAAGCCAAGTTAGATTCCTTAATAATACACACACCCCTGACTCCTGCTAGTATATTATGCAGTCAAATAGGTTTTGCTTTATGGAATTTGTGGTAGAAATACTAATCTACTTTGGGAAGGAACCTCATTGTAGAATATATATAAGCAAGTATTCTACCAAATTGCTTAACTACTAAGAGAATCTGCATGAGCATTGTGACACCTCTAGCTACTACTTAGAACAGAATTAACTTTTGCCCTCACTTCCTCTATCCTTCCCCTTCAATGAATGAGAAAACTTGCTTGAAAAGGAAATAAGTCAGGTATTATTAATTTTTTAAAAGCATAATTATTCCTTTAATGATTTTATGGGATTAAAAGATATATAACACACGGTATAGAACAGGTAGAGGAAAAAGGGCACTAATGCATTCTGTAGGTGAGAGCACAAACTGACACAACCATTTGTCCTGAAGGGCTATCTGCCAAAGCAAGAAATTCTAAAAGCAAATACCCTCTGGACCCAAAAACTTCACTCTCAGAATATATTCCTGGGAATTATGGCAGAGGTAAAAGGAAAAAAACTGATATAGCAGTAGGGAATTATTACAGGACTAGAGGCCTGCTGCATGAGATTTGTGCACTGGGGAGATCCCTCGGCCCAGCCTGCATCCTCTCACAGTCCAGGAGCCCTCTGGGGATGTCCAACTGAAGGCTTAGGGAGTGGGCTTCTAAGCCATCAGTCAAGACATCCTTAGTGCTGCCACCACCGCAGCCGCTGCACTTGCCAGCCATGAGCCCAGCTCAGTGCTTCTGGCTGAGCAGTGCTCCCCGTGTGGGAGCACACTGACCACCAGGGGGAAGCTCCTGTGTTGAGTGTCTGCCTCCTGGTGGTCAGTGCACGTCAAGGAGACCAGTCGTTTCATGGTTTGGTTGATTTGCATATTAGCCTTTTATTATATAGGACTAGCGGCCTGGTACACGAAATTCATGCACGGGGGGGGGGGGGGGGGTGGTGTCCCTCAGCCCAGCCTGCACCCTCTCCAATCTGGGACCCCTCGAGGAATGTCCGACTGCCCATTTAGGCCCAATCCCAGGAACTTCCCTCTCACAATCTAGGACTGCTGGTTCCCAACTGCTCACCTACCTGCCTGCCTGATTGCCCCTAACCGCTCTGCCTGCCAGCCTTATCACCCCCTAACCACTCCCCTCCAGCCCGATCACCCCCAACTGCTCTCCCCTGCCAACCCGATCACCCCCAATGGCCCTCCCCTGCCATCCTGGTTGCCCCCAACTGCCCTCCCCTGCAGGCCTGGCCACTCCTAACTGCCCCCCCCCCGCTGGCCTGATCACCCACAACTGCCCTCCCCTGCAGGCCATCTTGTGGCCACATGGGGGCAGCCATCTTGTGTGTTGGAGTGATGGTCAATTTACATACTGGTCATGACTAATTAGCATATCATGGCTAATTATCATGTCCCTCTTCTATTTTGTGTTGGAGTGATGGTCAATTTGCATACTGGTCATGACTAATTAGCATATCCAGTCATGACTGTGAGGGCATCATGACCAATTTGCATATTACCCTTTTATTAGTATAGATGTTTATAAAAGTAAAATATCAGAAACAACCTAAATATGCAATAAGTACTAGTACATAGATCATAGAACACAAAATAGCTTTTAAAAATAATGGTATAATTTGTATTTACTGACATAGAATAAGGCACATGAGATAGTTTAAAAAAGACAACACAAAACAATACTTAGTATTAGTCATTTTCTGTATTAAAATAAAGGGGTCATTTTCATCCTTTAAAAAGAAATAATCAAGATCCCTAGCAAGATGCATGTGCAAAAAGTAGAAATAACAAATCCAAATAAATTGATCAATGTATACTTCCCAGCCATTAATATTCTATCAGATTATTCCTTGCTATGGGATAATGTTCAAAATGCATGAAATAAGCCAGTCAGAGAAAGGTAAGTACCATATGATTTCACCCATAAGTGGAATCTAATGAACAAAATGAACTAACAACAAAATAGAGACAGACTCATAGACAGAAGAACAGGCTGACAGCTGTCAGGGTAGGGGGATGAAGGGTGGAGAGGTTGAGTAAAAAGGAAGAGAAAAAACTTATGGACACGAACAACAGTGTGGTGATTGCTAGAGGGAGTGGGTGAAGGAGGAGAGCATGTGGGGGGTTAAATGGTGATGGACAGAGATCTCACTTCAAGTGGTAAACACACAATACAGTCTATAGGCGACGCACTGTATAACTGTGCACCTGAAATTGTGTAATTTTGTCAACCAGTGTCACCCCAATAAATGCAATAACAAGAAAAAAGAGAGTTATGTCACCAACTCAATACACAGTAGTAATGCCATAAACATAGGATAACATGTTTTGGGAAATACAAATTATATTACATAGAAAAATAATGAGAACATTCACTCAGGTAAAAGCAGTGATTGATTTGTCTTTTAGTAATGAATCATGGATAATTTGTGATTCCTGCCACTTATGCCTGGTGCTTTCCAAGCTTTCTTTTGTGAAAAGGTACTGACTTTATAATTTAAAAAAAGCAAAAGAAATAAACGGTTCTCTACCTCTTATCTTCTTATTTTTAAGACAATACTTAGTCTGTATCCAATACTTCACTGAACACTATGTTCTATTTAGAATAATTATGAGAGATAACTAAATATCACTAAAGTGTTCTCTAAAATTAAAAATTTCTATCAAAATGCAAAGTATCATTCAATAAATTAAATATTTAAGGTTTTTTTTAAGGCAGGCAACTTTCTGTGCATGAAGAGCTACTCTTAAAAGATTCTGTTTGAGAATAATTCAAGGTCTCCTGAAGCATTAGCAGGATTTTCTGGAACAGGATATCCTATAGAAGATTTCCTACAGTTTTAAAGTGCAAGGTCTCACAGAACCTGTAAGATTTCTGCGTGGACTATCTTCTTTAATAGCTGCAAAAGGGACAGTGAGGCTAAGAAAAAGCACTTACCACACTATTATCAACTTACCCTCACCCTTAAAAATGAGACCTACCCATTCCTTTGCTACCCTATTACTAAATGTAAAAGCTGTTTTGCTCTTAAAAAAACATCTTAAAAAATCCTTAGACTCAAATTTGCTCACCCTATTTCTATTTAATAATCCTTTTAGGCTTTCTGTATTTCAAAATGTACAACTATGTCACAAACTACCCACTTAAACTGTGTAGTTTCAATAAGTAACCTAAATGTGGTTACAATATATATAATTTGAAATATTCTAGTAAGGTACTTACATTAAAAGTTGTTTTCCATTAGAACTTTAGATATTGTTAAGCTGTTTCAAAAAGAAATTAGAGATATCTACTCAGAAATTAATACATTATGTAAGTTAGAAAATGTGTTCAATTTTATTGTAGGGCCCTGCTCTCACTGCCATATTAGGCAACCATGACGCCATTACGTAAGCATCATAGTGTGCAATTTAAGTTTCTTTTGTTTTAAACAAAAAGCAACATGGGCCCTAGCTGCTTTGCCTCAGTGGAAAGAGTGTCAGACTGCGGACAGAAGGGTCCTGAGATCAATTCCAGTCAAGGGCACATGCCCGGGATGCGGACTCAGTCCCCACCAGGCAGTCGATCAATGATTCTCTCTCATCATTGAAGTTTCTATCTCTCTCTCCCACTCCCTTCATCTCTAAAATCAATAAAGATTAATAAAGGAAATACACGATTTCAAGCATTCCTCCTATATAGCCCAAGACTGAACGTCCACTGACAGTTTTCCTTCACTATCTGTTACTGCCAGTTCGGACTTAACTTCCTTTTCTCTCCAAACTATCAGAAGACTTCTTCAGGTAAGTCCAGCCATTACCATTCTAGCTTTAAGTAGGGAACTATTCAGGACCAGATCAACAGACGTTAAACTTGGGACTGAAAGGGAAAAAGGAATGAGGGAAAGGTATGCACCACTGAAATTATTGCAGTCTATGTTCCGTTCCCTCTGCAGAAGAATGGACATATCTACACTTACCTCCAATACTTTTTATCACCAATTCTCTTTATGCTCCTTCTTGGAAATGATCAAAGGAAGTCTGAATGCCCTTCTAAATACACAGAAAATGACTTTTGGTTTCTGGGCTCAAAAAAAATCCACCTCTCAGATTTTTCCTTGCTTCCCTATGAGTCTTTTTATTCCTTCTACAACTCTTAGAAAACCTCCAAAAAGATAGAAGACTTGCTCTGCTAACAGTAAAAGAGAAAAAATGCTAACACTATTTTGTGTGTTAGTTGAGGAAGAAAGAAATTGAGGAACAAAATGAGTAAGTGACAACAAGAGACAAATAATGAACCTATGGAAGAGAAGAAAAAGAAATGAAGGCTGTGTGTGTTCTGGGTAAAGTTCTAGTCAGACCCTTCAGCTTCTGAACCCGAAAACCTGTCTCCCACTCCCCAACACCCACTCCTGTGCCTCCAGCTGGCACACTGCTGGATTTCCTGCTGTCCAGGTCATTGGAGCTACCAGGAAGATAGAATTGTGTCCTTTAGACCTCCTAAGCTAGTGCTCTGAAGATATTTTTCTATAGAAGCATTTGTATTAAGGGTGGATGAATGTCATAATGCTACCACTAGCATTACAGTTTATGTAAATGGCTGTTGTAAACCAGATCAGGAAGCCATTACAAAAACATTCCTAGAAAGAAAAGTGTCCCTGGTTCTACTCAATTCCTAAAAAAAAGAACTTTAAAAAGTCAATTCTTGAAAGATTGCTCATTTGTATGTCATGAACTACCTATATTTCTAATGCAACCATAGCAAGGACAACATTTCCATGTAAAAGCAATTTCCCTCCTTCAAGAAAATGAGTCTCCTTTCTCTGAACTTAAATAACCTAAGTAGCAGACTGGCTGGTTGTTGTAGTCCAAACCATTGCTGGGAGGCATCCCAACAGTGGGTGAGAGTAATTTTACGTATCTCCTATTTAAGCAGTCACATATGCTGTGACACTGCCCAAATGCCAAAGCGTGAGGAAAGAAACTTTTATAAACCTAAGTTTCAGCTGAAGAGCCTTTTAAAACTTAAGAGGGGAAAGCCTGCTATTCTAATTCTAAATATGTTGAGGCCGGTGCACGAAATTCGTGCACAGGGTTGGGGGCCCTCAGCCCAGCCTGTACCCTCTCCAATCTGGGACCTCTCGGGGGATGTCCAACCACCAGTTTAGGCCCGATCCCAGGGATCGG